>NW_024063270.1:0-1200000 GCF_006381635.1 Hibiscus syriacus
GTCATCAATCTAGTTAAGATATACGAAGTGTTAAAAACGGAATTCAAACATGATTTATTAATGTAATTCTTGAATTACATATGAATGATAGGATTTGAAGGTTTAAGATGAAATAATGAGTATAAATAGGTTTAAGGATGTGTACTAGATTAAGAATGAAAAAGGGGATTAAACATGAAGGATTTAATCCAAATGAATGAACTTTCGGGTTCAAAAAGAGGATTCTGGGCAGAGTGCACGATGCACATTCATGGTGCATCGATGCATCAAGGTTAAAACCCAGAAATTATATGAATGTGCATCGATGCATTGGTAGTGCATCGATGCACTATTTTAAATAAAGACATCGAATGCAATTCGTGCATTGATGCATAAGTAGTGCATCGATGCATCCCATTAATAGTGAAACATCGAATGCAATCGGTGCATCGATGCATTAGGAGTGCATCGATGCATCCCAACAATGATACTACATCGAATACCTTGGATGCACCGATGCATCAGTAGTGCATCGATGCATACCTTCATTAAAAGATGAAATTGACTTTTCTCTTAGTTTAAAGAGTGAACCATTAGAGTATATTAGTTATAATACTGATATACATCCATGTGATTATGTAGATACTAAAAGTAGGTTATTCCGAACGATCAAAGGATTAGAATCGAAACAAAGCAAAGCTAAGGTAAGTGCATACTAGATGTATATTATAATGGAATAAGACTTGTGATAAGTCCAATCCCTATGTTGATTTTTATAATACAGTAGTTGTGAACATGCATACATGATAATTATTGTGATACATGCATAAGATATATATATATGTTCATGTGATATGCTATGTGATATGACATGTGATATGACATGTGATATGAGAACATGATATGAAGTGACATGAGCTACATGATCACAAGAGAAATGACATGAGCTACATGATCACAAGAGAAATGACATGAGTACATGAACATATGAAATATAAGAATAATGCCCATAGTATACGATATGAGAATTATAGGTGTAATTGGCATGCCAAGAGTCGAGGGTATAATAGTCCTTCAGGATATAGTCCTTCGGGTAGTCCTTCGGGATGTAGTCCTTCGGGACGTAGTCCTTCGGGATGTAGGAGTCCTACGGGACGAATACTGAACTAAGGTTCGGTGCCCCATGAGGGAATAGATATGAGCTGAGGTGACAGCATTAGTGCACAACCTCAATGCACTCACATACCTCTAATCTAATAAGATACATGGGCTATGCAATTGAAATACCGATTTACAGTGAAAGTGATACAATAAGGTAAGTTTCGTATGTGCATTATATGGTTATATATGTTATCATGTGATAAATAAATGCACATTGAAATGTCATGATCCAAGTAAGTATGAACATTCATAAGTTTATCGTTGCATATTCATTTATTGCCTCACTAAGTCTATGACTTAGCGTGTAAGTGATTTACACGTAGGTACCAAGAATCAGGAAGAGTGGAAATAGAAGTAGCACAGGCAGCAATACTACTAAGAGATCAGATCAGAAGTAAATTGACAAAGTATGTACTTGATTATGTATAGAGTGTTGGTATGTAATAAGTGTTAATTACGAATACTCTGATCGATTTTGTATTTTATGGTCTTATGTAAATTAATGTATTTCGTTTTAATGAAAGTTTTAAAAATTCCGGGATTTTCTGTAAGAGTCAAAGATTTGAAAAGTCAATGTGACACCTCGGACTTGTATTCGGGTCGGATATGAGTTAAGGGTGTTACATTTAATGGTATCAGAGCCACGGTTTAGTCGATTCTCGGTATAAACTGAAGTCTAGAGTGTCTTATAAGGTATACATGCCAACAAATAGTGGAAACTTCTGATCTGATGGAATAGTAAGTATGTTGTTTTGCTAATAGAACTATATGGTTGTATTTTTATAGATGTCCGGACAGGGTAGATCTAGAAATGAAGCGGGAGACGATAGACCCGCTGAAAGCAGTAATTCACCTGCCCCGGCCAGGCAGAGTGAAGAACAGACATCCTCTGGAATGCCTGTCAATGATCAAGATATATTCTTTAGAACGTTAGACGCGGTATTGACGCGTTTCCAACCTCCTGTTATTTCAACTCCAAAAATAAATGTTGCGAAAGAGTTGAAGGGATTGGGAGCTCCAGAGTTTGGAAGCTAATGAAGGTCCTGTTACTGCGGACCTTTGGCTTAATGACGTGAAGGTCATGCTTACGGGACTTCATTGTTCCGATGTTGATAAGCTAGATGGAGTAATTTCCTTGTTGAGAGGACAAGCAAGGATCTGGTGGACTAATGTTACATTGAGGATGACTAACGCCCAAGTAAATTGGTCATTGTTTTTAGAAGAATTCAAAGATAAGTACATCGGAGATCAATTTGTTCGTCAAATGAAGCAAGAGTTCATGAATCTGAAACAATGGAATCACACTGTATATGAGTACGAGTGTGAATTCAATAAGTTGAGTCGTTTTGCTGCCGAGCTTGTTCCTACTGAGAAGATGCTTGTGAGTGGTTCGTAGAGGGATTACGTCCTCGGTAGAAGGAGATGTTGATTGTATTGAATCTATCCTCATTTCAAGAGGTAGTCAATCGTGCCAAAGCTTTGGAAAGAGCTCAGATTGAGAGATTTGAAAATTCAAGGACTCAAACAGTCAAGAGAACAGCTTCTTCGAGTTCGCACCATCAAAAAGAGGTAGAGATGCTGGTTCTCGACCTCAAGCTAAATCGGAGTCAGTGGTATCCTCAGCTAGAGGATCAAATCCGATGAGAGGCAAACAAACTCAATCAGCAGGATCGGGAGCTGGGAGAACTAATCAAGTCAAGCCAGACAATGTCGCATTATGGAAAGAATCATTTAGGGGTATCGGATGATTTCTGGAGTCTGCTTTAGATGTGGAGACGCCGGACACTTCGTTCGAGACTGTCCAATGTCAACTATTGAACATGTACAGCCTGAGAGGTCTGTTTCGGTAACCCAGAGGGGAAGAGGTAGAGGCAGAGGAAGAAGTCAGTCAGAGTCCTCTGCTCAACAAGAGATACACTCCACTGCTCGGGTGTACAACCTCAAGACCAATGATGATTGTGTTGACCCAGATATTATAACAGGTACCTTTCTATTGTTTGACAAAGGTGTTATTGTATTGATTGATCCCGGGTCATATTCATACATTACTAGTAAGTTAGTGAAAGAATTGAACATTCTGTTAGAAATTACTAGCAAGGAGGTGATAGTGACGAATCCATTAGGGCACAGTGCCCGAGTAAATATGGTGAGCCGAGGGTGTCCCGTACGGATTCAGGGAATTGAATTCCCTGCTAATCTGATGGAATTACCTTTTGATGAATTCGAAGTAATATTGGGTATGGATTGGTTATATCGTTATTACGCTAATGTCGATTGTAGATTGAAAAGAGTGACGTTGAGAAGTTCCGAAGGAGTAGAAATTATTGTATTTAGTGAAAGATGGAATCCGTTAGCAAATGTGATTTCAGTGATGACTGCAAAGAAGTTACTGCTACAGGGATGTCAAGGGTTTATTGCTAATGTACTGGATGTTAGAACCAAAGAGAAAGGGATTGAAGGGATTCCTATAGTCAGAGAGTTTCTCGATGTATTTCCTGCAGAGTTCCAGGTTTACCTCCTGACCGAGAGGTAGAATTTCAGATTGAGATAATACCGGGAACAGCGTCCATTGCAATGGCACCATACAGAATGGCTCCAAAAGAATTGCAAGAATTAAAGATTCAATTAAAGGAGATATTGGACAAAGGGTTTATTAGACCAAGTGTATCACCTTGGGGAGCTCCAGTTTTATTTGTTAAGAAGAAAGATGGATCCATGCGTCTTTGTATCGATTACAGACAACTCAATAAAGTAACCATCAAGAACAAGTATCCACTTCCCCGAATCGACGATTGATTTGATCAATTAAAGGAGGCTTCAGTGTTCTCAAAAATTGATTTACGTTCGGGTTATCATCAATTAAAGATTCAAGAAAAAGACATTTCAAAAACGGCGTTTAGAACAAGATATGGTCACTATGAATTTATCGTGATGTCGTTTGGAGTTACGAATGCACCAGCTGCTTTTATGGATTTAATGAACAGAATTTTCCAACCGTATTTGGATCAGTTTGCTGTGGTGTTCATTGATGATATTTTTAATATATTCAAAGTCAGAGGAAGAGCATAGTTCGTTTGAGGATTGTCTTACAGATATTACGAGATAAAAAGCTTTATGCTAAATTTTCTAAATGTGAATTCTGGTTGAATGAAGTGGCATTCCTTGGACATGTAATTTCGAAAGAAGGAGTTCGAGTGGATCCCCAAAAGATTAAAGCTATTCTGGAGTGGGAAGTTCCAAAGAATATATCGGAAGTTAGAAGTTTTTGGGGTTAGCTGGTTATTATCGAAGGTTTGTTAAAAACTTTTCGATTATAGCATTACCCCTGACTAAACTGTTGAAAAAGGAAATAAAATTTGTTTGGACTCAAGAATTTCAAAGGAGTTTTGAAAAGTTAAAGAAGATTCTTACAGAAGCTCCAGTGTTAGTTCAACCTGAGTCTGGCAAGGATTTTGTAGTGTATAGTGATGCGTCTCATAATGGCTTGGGATGCGTGTTAATGCAAGAAGGCAAGGTGGTGGCCTACGCTTCGAGGCAATTAAAACCTCATGAAAAGAATTATCCGACACACGATTTGGAGATGGCTGCAGTAGTGTTCGCTCTAAAAATATGGCGTCACTACTTGTATGGTGAAAAGTGCTACTTGTATACGGATCACAAGAGTTTAAAGTACTTGATGACTCAGAAAGAGTTGAATCTAAGACAAAGAAGGTGGGTGGAATTTCTCAAAGATTATGATGTGGTGATTGATTTCCATCCTGGAAAGGCAAATGTGGTAGCTGATGCCTTGAGTCGAAAGACGTTTGCAGCTTTGCGAGCTCTTGATGCTAGATTATCGTTAAGAGGAGATGGTGCAATTTGTGCAGAACTGACTGTCAAGCCAGTATGAATAAATCGAATTAAAGAATTGCAAGTTAAAGATGAAAAGTGTTTAAAGAGGATACAACAGATAAAGAATGGAGAGGGTACGGATTATGAGATTAAGTCTGACGAGAACTTGTATTATCGAGAAAGATTAGTAATTCCAGATGATGATGAATTAAAGAATGATTTGTTGACGGAAGCTCATTGTAGCCCATTGACAATGCATCCAGGAGGGAACAAAATGTATATGGATCTCAAGAGTCGATATTGGTGGCCGAGAATGAAGAAAGACATTACGGAATTTGTATCAAAGTGTTTGACTTGTCAACAAGTCAAAGCTGAGCATCAAGTTCCGTCAGGATTGTTACAACCAATTTCAATTCCTCAATGGAAATGGGAAAACATAACGATGGATTTTGTGACGGGTTTGCCTTTAACTCCGAACAAAAAGGATTCAATCTGGGTAATCGTGGATAGATTGACTAAGTCAGCCCATTTTATTCCAGTACGAACTGATTTCTCCATGGATAGGTATGCTGAATTGTATATAAGAGAGATTATATGTTTGCATGGTATACCTATTTCCATAGTTTCTGATCGGGATCCTAGATTCACATCACGGTTTTGGAAGTCATTACATGGAGCATTGGGAACTCGGTTAAACTTCAGTACAGCGTTTCATCCTCAAACTGATGGTCAATCAGAGCGAACTATCCAAATTCTGGAGGATATGCTTAGAGCGAGTGTCATTGAATTCAAAGGATCATGGGAAAAATATTTACCACTTGCTGAATTTGCATACAACAATAGTTATCAGTCAAGCATCAAAATGGCTCCCTATGAAGCTCTTTACGGAAGAAAATGTCGTACGCCCTTGAACTGGTATGAACTTAAGGATCGAGAAGTTATTGGTCCTGAGTTGATTCAGAATACGGAAGAGAAAGTTCAAGTAATTCAGAATAATCTAAAAGCTGCAGCTGATAGACAGAAATCGTATGCCGATTTAAAAAGGAAAGAAATTGAATTTCAAGTCGGAGATAAAGTGTTCTTGAAAGTGGCTCCGTGGAAGAAAATATTGAGGTTTAGACGTAAAGGAAAGTTGAGTCCTCGGTTCATTGGACCTTATGAGATTACTAGGAGGGTAGGATCAGTAGCATATCAACTGGTTTTGCCACCTGAAATGGAAAAGATACACAATGTTTTTCATGTCTCAATGCTTAGGAAATAGATCTGATCCATCTCACGTTGTGACTACTGAAGAAATTGAGATTCGACCAGATTTAACTTATGAGGAAGAACCTGTTCAAATATTAGCTCATGAAGTCAAGCAATTAAGGAACAAGACTATTCCATTGGTTAAAGTCTTGTGGAGAAATCACAAAATAGAGGAAGCAACATGGGAACGTGAAGAGGACATGAGGATTAAGTATCCCTACCTCTTTACATAATGAAAATTCGAGGACGAATTTCTTAAGGGGGAGAGAATTGTAACATCCTCAATACCGGGTTAGTGACTAAATTGAAAAGTTTCAAATTTTGGTGATTAAAATAGAATGAATGAATAGTATAAAGATATATATGTAAATGATTGTGTAGGATTGAATTGAAAGGAAGTAGGAATGGAAGGGCAAAAGAGTCATTGCAAGGATCAATTAATTAAACAAGGGATAAGGATATATATGAATACAAGTGGGTTGAAAAGGAGAGAACTAAAGGCTTCCAGACTTATCTTCTTCTTCTTTCTTTCTTGTACGCGTGAACCAAAGCAAAGGTAAGATTTCTGATTATTGAGTTTCTTGTTAAATTTAATATTGGGTTTTGATTATTAGATGATAACTAAACTTAAGGAAAGCTTAAGTTATCTTAACATCAAAGGATGATTGAGTTAGGAGAAATTTAAGATTTGAAGTTCTTAAATGAAATCTTGGAATAGAGTTCATAACTAGAATTGAAAGTTATATTTGACTTGTCATCAATCTAGTTAAGATATACGAAGTGTTAAAAACGGAATTCAAACATGTTGATTTATTAATGTAATTCTTGAATTACATATGAATGATAGGATTTGAAGGTTTAAGATGAAATAAATGAGTATAAATAGGTTTAAGATGTGTACTAGAGTTAAGAATGAAAAGGGGATTAAACATGAAGGATTTAATCCAAATGAATGAACTTTCGGGTTCAAAAAGAGGATTCTGGGCAGAGTGCACCGATGCACATTCATGGTGCATCGATGCATCAAGGTTAAAACCCAGAATTATATGAATGTGCATCGATGCATTGGTAGTGCATCGATGCACTATTTTAAAATAAAGACATCGAATGCAATTCGTGCATCGATGCATAAGTAGTGCATCGATGCATCCCATTAATAGTGAAACATCGAATGCAATCGGTGCATCGATGCATTAGGAGTGCATCGATGCATCCCAACAATGATACTACATCGAATACCTTGGATGCACCGATGCATCAGTAGTGCATCGATGCATACCTTCATTAAAAGATGAAATTGACTTTTCTCTTAGTTTAAAGAGTGAACCATTAGAGTATATTAGTTATAATACTGATATACATCCATGTGTGATTATGTAGATACTAAAAGTATGCTTATTCCGCAACAATCAAAGGATTAGAATCGAAACAAAGCAAAGCTAAGGTAAGTGCATACTAGATGTATATTATAATGGAATAAGACTTGTGATAAGTCTAATCCCTATGTTGATTTTTATAATACAGTAGTTGTGAACATGCATACATGATAATTATTGTGATACATGCATAAGATATATATATGTTCATGTGATATGCTATGTGATATGATATGTGATATGACCTGTGATATGAGAACATGATATGAAGTGACATGAGCTACATGATCACAAGAGAAATGACATGAGCTACATGATCACAAGAGAAATGACATGAGTACATGAACATATGAAATATAAGAATAATGCCCATAGTATACGATATGAGAATTATAGGTGTAATTGGCATGCCAAGAGTCGAGGGTATAATAGTCCTTCGGGATGTAGTCCTTCGGGATGTAGTCCTTCGGGATGTAGTCCTTCGGGACGTAGTCCTTCGGGATGTAGGAGTCCTACGGGACGAATACTGAACTAAGGTTCGGTGCCCCATGAGGGAATAGATATGAGCTGTGGTGACAGCATTAGTGCACAACCTCAATGCACTCACATACCTCTAATCTTAATAAGATACATGGGCTATGCAATTGAAATACCGATTTACAGTGAAAGTGATACAAGAAGGTAAGTTTCGTATGTGCATTATATGGTTATATATGTTATCATGTGATAAATAAATGCACATTGAAATGTCATGATCCAATAGTAAGTATGAACATTCATAAGTTTATCATTGCATATTCATTTATTGCCTCACTAAGTCTATGACTTAGCGTGTAAGTGATTTACACGTAGGTACCAAGAATCAGGAAGAGTGGAAATAGAAGTAGCACAGGCAGCAATACTACTAAGAGATCAGATCAGAAGTAAATTGACAAAGTATGTACTTGATTATGTATAGAGTGTTGGTATATAATAAGTGTTAATTACGAATACTCTGATCGATTTTGTATTTTATGGTCTTATGTAAATTAATGTATTTCGTTTTAATGAAAGTTTTAAAAATTCCCGGGATTTTCTGTAAGAGTCAAAGATTTGAAAAGTCAATGTGACACCTCGGACTTGTATTCGGGTCGGATATGAGTTAAGGGTGTTACATTTAATGGTATCAGAGCCACGGTTTAGTCGATTCTCGGCATAAACTGAAGTCTAGAGTGTCTTATAAGGTATACATGCCAACAAATAGTGGAAACTTCTGATCTGATGGAATAGTAAGTATGTTGTTTTGCTAATAGAACTATATGGTTGTATTTTTATAGATGTCCGGACAGGGTAGATCTAGAAATGAAGCGGGAGACGATAGACCCGCTGAAAGCAGTAATTCACCTGCCCCGGCCAGGCAGAGTGAAGAACAGACATCCTCTGGAATGCCTGTCAATGATCAAGATATATTCTTTAGAACGTTAGACGCGGTATTGACGCGTTTCCAACCTCCTGTTATTTCAACTCCAAAAATAAATGTTGCGAAAGAGTTGAAGGGATTGGGAGCTCCAGAGTTTAAAGGGGAAGCTAATGAAGGTCCTGTTACTGCGGACCTTTGGCTTAATGACGTGAAGGTCATGCTTACGGGACTTCATTGTTCCGATGCTGATAAGCTAGATGGAGTAATTTCCTTGTTGAGAGGACAAGCAAGGATCTGGTGGACTAATGTTACATTGAGGATGACTAACGCCCAAGTAAATTGGTCATTGTTTTTAGAAGAATTCAAAGATAAGTACATCGGAGATCAATTTGTTCGTCAAATGAAGCAAGAGTTCATGAATCTGAAACAATGGAATCACACTGTATATGAGTACGAGTGTGAATTCAATAAGTTGAGTCGTTTTGCTGCCGAGCTTGTTCCTACTGAGAAAGATGCTTGTGAGTGGTTCGTAGAGGGATTACGTCCTCGGTAGAAGGATATGTTGATTGTATTGAATCTATCCTCATTTCAATAGGTAGTCAATCGTGCCAAAGCTTTGGAAAGAGCTCAGAATGAGAGATTTGAAAATTCAAGGACTCAAACAGTCAAGAGAACAGATGCTTCTTCGAGTTCCGCACCATCAAAAAGAGGTAGAGATGCTGGTTCTCGACCTCAAGCTAAATCGGAGTCAGTGGTATCCTCAGCTAGAGGATCAAATCCGATGAGAGGCAAACAAACTCAATCAGCAGGATCGGGAGCTGGGAGAACTAATCAGAGTCAAGCCAGACAATGTCTGCATTGTGGAAAGAATCATTTAGGGGTATACCGGATGATTTCTGGAGTCTGCTTTAGATGTGGAGACGCCGGACACTTCGTTCGAGACTGTCCAATGTCAACTATTGAACATGTACAGCCTGAGAGGTCTGTTTCGGTAACCCAGAGGGGAAGAGGTAGAGGCAGAGGAAGAAGTCAGTCAGAGTCCTCTGCTCAACAAGAGATACACTCCACTGCTCGGGTGTACAACCTCAAGACCAATGATGATTGTGTTGACCCAGATATTATAACAGGTACCTTTCTATTGTTTGACAAACGTGTTATTGTATTCATTGATCCCGGGTCTACATATTCATACATTACTAGTAAGTTAGTGAAAGAATTGAACATTCCGTTAGAAATTACTAGCAAGGAGGTGATAGTGACGAATCCATTAGGGCACAGTGCCCGAGTAAATATGGTGAGCCGAGGGTGTCCCATACGTATTCAGGGAATTGAATTCCCTGCTAATCTGATGGAATTACCTTTTGATGAATTCGAAGTAATATTGGGTATGGATTGGTTATATCGTTATTACGCTAATGTCGATTGTAGATTGAAAAGAGTGACGTTGAGAAGTTCCGAAGGAGTAGAAATTATTGTATTTAGTGAAAGATGGAATCCGTTAGCAAATGTGATTTCAGTGATGACTGCAAAGAAGTTACTGCTACAGGGATGTCAAGGGTTTATTGCTAATGTACTGGATGTTAGAACCAAAGAGAAAGGGATTGAAGGGATTCCTATAGTCAGAGAGTTTCTCGATGTATTTCCTGTAGAGTTGCCAGGTTTACCTCCTGACCGAGAGGTAGAATTTCAGATTGAGATAATACCGGGAACAGCGTCCATTGCAATGGCACCATACAGAATGGCTCCAAAAGAATTGCAAGAATTAAAGATTCAATTAAAGGAGCTATTGGACAAAGGGTTTATTAGACCAAGTGTATCACCTTGGGGAGCTCCAGTTTTATTTGTTAAGAAGAAAGATGGATCCATGCGTCTTTGTATCGATTACAGACAACTCAATAAAGTAACCATCAAGAACAAGTATCCACTTCCCCGAATCGACGATTGATTTGATCAATTAAAGGAGGCTTTAGTGTTCTCAAAAATTGATTTACGTTCGGGTTATCATCAATTAAAGATTCAAGAAAAAGACATTTCAAAAACGGCGTTTAGAACAAGATATGGTCACTATGAATTTATCGTGATGCCGTTTGGAGTTACGAATGCACCAGTTGCTTTTATGGATTTAATGAACAGAATTTTCCAACCGTATTTGGATCAGTTTGCTGTGGTGTTCATTGATGATATTTTTAATATATTCAAAGTCAGAGGAAGAGCATAGTTCGTATTTGAGGATTGTCTTACAGATATTACGAGATAAAAAGCTTTATGCTAAATTTTCTAAATGTGAATTCTGGTTGAATGAAGTGGCATTCCTTGGACATGTAATTTCGACAGAAGGAGTTCGAGTGGATCCCCAAAAGATTAAAGCTATTCTGGAGTGGGAAGTTCCAAAGAATATATCGGAAGTTAGAAGTTTTCTGGGGTTAGCTGGTTATTATCGAAGGTTTGTTAAAAACTTTTCGATTATAGCATTACCCCTGACTAAACTGTTGAAAAAGGAAATAAAATTTGTTTGGACTCAAGAATGTCAAAGAAGTTTTGAAAAGTTAAAGAAGATTCTTACAGAAGCTCCAGTGTTAGTTCAACCTGAGTCTGGCAAGGATTTTGTAGTGTATAGTGATGCGTCTCATAATGGCTTGGGATGCGTGTTAATGCAAGAAGGCAAGGTGGTGGCCTACGCTTCGAGGCAATTAAAACCTCATGAAAAGAATTATCCGACACACGATTTGGAGATGGCTGCAGTAGTGTTCGCTCTAAAAATATGGCGTCACTACTTGTATGGTGAAAAGTGCTACTTGTATACGGATCACAAGAGTTTAAAGTACTTGATGACTCAGAAAGAGTTGAATCTAAGACAAAGAAGGTGGGTGGAATTTCTCAAAGATTATGATGTGGTGATTGATTTCCATCCTGGAAAGGCAAATGTGGTAGCTGATGCCTTGAGTCGAAAGACGTTTGCAGCTTTGCGAGCTCTTGATGCTAGATTATCGTTAAGAGGAGATGGTGCAATTTGTGCAGAACTGACTGTCAAGCCAGTATGAATAAATCGAATTAAAGAATTGCAAGTTAAAGATGAAAAGTGTTTAAAGAGGATACAACAGGTAAAGAATGGAGAGGGTACGGATTATGAGATTAAGTCTGACGAGAACTTGTATTATCGAGAAAGATTAGTAATTCCAGATGATGATGAATTAAAGAATGATTTGTTGACGGAAGCTCATTGTAGCCCATTGACAATGCATCCAGGAGGGAACAAAATGTATATGGATCTCAAGAGTCGATATTGGTGGCCGAGAATGAAGAAAGACATTACGGAATTTGTATCAAAGTGTTTGACTTGTCAACAAGTCAAAGCTGAGCATCAAGTTCCGTCAGGATTGTTACAACCAATTTCAATTCCTCAATGGAAATGGGAAAACATAACGATGGATTTTGTGACGGGTTTGCCTTTAACTCCGAACAAAAAGGATTCAATCTGGGTAATCGTGGATAGATTGACTAAGTCAGCCCATTTTATTCCAGTACGAACTGATTTCTCCATGGATAGGTATGCTGAATTGTATATAAGAGAGATTATACGTTTTCATGGTATACCTATTTCCATAGTTTCTGATCGGGATCCTAGATTCACATCACGGTTTTGGAAGTCATTACATGGAGCATTGGGAACTCGGTTAAACTTCAGTACAGCGTTTCATCCTCAAACTGATGGTCAATCAGAGTGAACTATCCAAATTCTGGAGGATATGCTTAGAGCGAGTGTCATTGAATTCAAAGGATCATGGGAAAAATATTTACCACTTGCTGAATTTGCATACAACAATAGTTATCAGTCAAGCATCAAAATGGCTCCCTATGAAGCTCTTTACGGAAGAAAATGTCGTACGCCCTTGAACTGGTATGAACTTAAGGATCGAGAAGTTATTGGTCCTGAGTTGATTCAGAATACGGAAGAGAAAGTTCAAGTAATTCAGAATAATCTAAAAGCTGCAGCTGATAGACAGAAATCGTATGCCGATTTAAAAAGGAAAGAAATTGAATTTCAAGTCGGAGATAAAGTGTTCTTGAAAGTGGCTCCGTGGAAGAAAATATTGAGGTTTAGACGTAAAGGAAAGTTGAGTCCTCGGTTCATTGGACCTTATGAGATTACTAGGAGGGTAGGATCAGTAGCATATCAACTGGTTTTGCCACCTGAAATGGAAAAGATACACAATGTTTTTCATGTCTCAATGCTTAGGAAATATAGATCTGATCCATCTCACGTTGTGACTACTGAAGAAATTGAGATTCGACCAGATTTAACTTATGAGGAAGAACCTGTTCAAATATTAGCTCATGAAGTCAAGCAATTAAGGAACAAGACTATTCCATTGGTTAAAGTCTTGTGGAGAAATCACAAAATAGAGGAAGCAACATGGGAACGTGAAGAGGACATGAGGATTAAGTATCCCTACCTCTTTACATAATGAAAATTCGAGGACGAATTTTCTTAAGGGGA
This sequence comes from Hibiscus syriacus, assembly GCF_006381635.1. Classification (NCBI taxonomy): domain Eukaryota; kingdom Viridiplantae; phylum Streptophyta; class Magnoliopsida; order Malvales; family Malvaceae; genus Hibiscus; species Hibiscus syriacus. The sequence continues at coordinate 13,493 of NW_024063270.1, forward strand.
GAGAATTGTAACATCCTCAATACCGGGTTAGTGACTAAATTGAAAAGTTTCAAATTTTGGTGATTAAAATAGAATGAATGAATAGTATAAAGATATATATGTAAATGATTGTGTAGGATTGAATTGAAAGGAAGTAGGAATGGAAGGGCAAAAGAGTCATTGCAAGGATCAATTAATTAAACAAGGGATAAGGATATATATGAATACAAGTGGGTTGAAAAGGAGAGAACTAAAGGCTTCCAGACTTATCTTCTTCTTCTTTCTTTCTTGTACGCGTGAACCAAAGCAAAGGTAAGATTTCTGATTATTGAGTTTCTTGTTAAATTTAATATTGGGTTTTGATTATTAGATGATAACTAAACTTAAGGAAAGCTTAAGTTATCTTAACATCAAAGGATGATTGAGTTAGGAGAGATTTAAGATTTGAAGTTCTTAAATGAAATCTTGGAATAGAGTTCATAACTAGAATTGAAAGTTATATTTGACTTGTCATCAATCTAGTTAAGATATACGAAGTGTTAAAAACGGAATTCAAACATGTTGATTTATTAATGTAATTCTTGAATTACATATGAATGATAGGATTTGAAGGTTTAAGATGAAATAAATGAGTATAAATAGGTTTAAGGATGTGTACTAGAGTTAAGAATGAAAAAGGGGATTAAACATGAAGGATTTAATCCAAATGAATGAACTTTCGGGTTCAAAAAGAGGATTCTGGGCAGAGTGCACCGATGCACATTCATGGTGCATCGATGCATCAAGGTTAAAACCCAAAAATTATATGAATGTGCATCGATGCATTGGTAGTGCATCGATGCACTATTTTAAAATAAAGACATCGAATGCAATTCGTGCATCGATGCATAAGTAGTGCATCGATGCATCCCATTAATAGTGAAACATCGAATGCAATCGGTGCATCGATGCATTAGGAGTGCATCGATGCATCCCAACAATGATACTACATCGAATACCTTGGATGCACCGATGCATCAGTAGTGCATCGATGCATACCTTCATTAAAAGATGAAATTGACTTTTCTCTTAGTTTAAAGAGTGAACCATTAGAGTATATTAGTTATAATACTGATATACATCCATGTGTGATTATGTAGATACTAAAAGTAAGCTTATTCCGCAACAATCAAAGGATTAGAATCGAAACAAAGCAAAGCTAAGGTAAGTGCATACTAGATGTATATTATAATGGAATAAGACTTGTGATAAGTCTAATCCCTATGTTGATTTTTATAATACAGTAGTTGTGAACATGCATACATGATAATTATTGTGATACATGCATAAGATATATATATGTTCATGTGATATGCTATGTGATATGATATGTGATATGACTTGTGATATGAGAACATGATATGAAGTGACATGAGCTACATGATCACAAGAGAAATAACATGAGCTACATGATCACAAGAGAAATGACATGAGTACATGAACATATGAAATATAAGAATAATGCCCATAGTATACGATATGAGAATTATAGGTGTACTTGGCATGCCAAGAGTCGAGGGTATAATAGTCCTTCGGGATGTAGTCCTTCGGGATGTAGTCCTTCAGGACGTAGTCCTTCGGGATGTAGGAGTCCTACGGGACGAATACTGAACTAAGGTTCGGTGCCCCATGAGGGAATAGATATGAGCTGTGGTGACAGCATTAGTGCACAACCTCAATGCACTCACATACCTCTAATCTTAATAAGATACATGGGCTATGCAATTGAAATACCGATTTACAGTGAAAGTGATACAAGAAGGTAAGTTTCGTATGTGCATTATATGGTTATATATGTTATCATGTGATAAATAAATGCACATTGAAATGTCATGATCCAATGGTAAGTATGAACATTCATAAGTTTATCGTTGCATATTCATTTATTGCCTCACTAAGTCTATGACTTAGCGTGTAAGTGATTTACACGCAGGTACCAAGAATCAGGAAGAGTGGAAATAGAAGTAGCACAGGCAGCAATACTACTAAGAGATCAGATCAGAAGTAAATTGACAAAGTATGTACTTGATTATGTATAGAGTGTTGGTATATAATAAGTGTTAATTACGAATACTCTGATCGATTTTGTATTTTATGGTCTTATGTAAATTAATGTATTTCGTTTTAATGAAAGTTTTAAAAATTCCCGGGATTTTCTGTAAGAGTCAAAGATTTGAAAAGTCAATGTGACACCTCGGACTTGTATTCGGGTCGGATATGAGTTAAGGGTGTTACATTTAATGGTATCAGAGCCACGGTTTAGTCGATTCTCGGCATAAACTGAAGTCTAGAGTGTCTTATAAGGTATACATGCCAACAAATAGTGGAAACTTCTGATCTGATGGAATAGTAAGTATGTTGTTTTGCTAATAGAACTATATGGTTGTATTTTTATAGATGTCCGGACAGGGTAGATCTAGAAATGAAGCGGGAGACGATAGACCCGCTGAAAGCAGTAATTCACCTGCCCCGGCCAGGCAGAGTGAAGAACAGACATCCTCTGGAATGCCTGTCAATGATCAAGATATATTCTTTAGAACGTTAGACGCGGTATTGACGCGTTTCCAACCTCCTGTTATTTCAACTCCAAAAATAAATGTTGCGAAAGAGTTGAAGGGATTGGGAGCTCCAGAGTTTAAAGGGGAAGCTAATGAAGGTCCTGTTACTGCGGACCTTTGGCTTAATGACGTGAAGGTCATGCTTACGGGACTTCATTGTTCCGATGCTGATAAGCTAGATGGAGTAATTTCCTTGTTGAGAGGATAAGCAAGGATCTGGTGGACTAATGTTACATTGAGGATGACTAACGCCCAAGTAAATTGGTCATTGTTTTTAGAAGAATTCAAACATAAGTACATCGGAGATCAATTTGTTCGTCAAATGAAGCAAGAGTTCATGAATCTGAAACAATGGAATCACACTGTATATGAGTACGAGTGTGAATTCAATAAGTTGAGTCGTTTTGCTGCCGAGCTTGTTCCTACTGAGAAAGATGCTTGTGAGTGGTTCATAGAGGGATTACGTCCTCGGTAGAAGGAGATGTTGATTGTATTGAATCTATCATCATTTCAATAGGTAGTCAATCGTGCCAAAGCTTTGGAAAGAGCTCAGAATGAGAGATTTGAAAATTCAAGGACTCAAACAGTCAAGAGAACAGATGCTTCTTCGAGTTCCGCACCATCAAAAAGAGGTAGAGATGATGGTTCTCGACCTCAAGCTAAATTAGAGTCAGTGGTATCCTCAGCTAGAGGATCAAATCCGATGAGAGGCAAACAAACTCAATCAGCAGGATCGGGAGCTGGGAGAACTAATCAGAGTCAAGCCAGACAATGTCTGCATTGTGGAAAGAATCATTTAGGGGTATACCGGATGATTTCTGGAGTCTGCTTTAGATGTGGAGACGCCGGACACTTCGTTCGAGACTGTCCAATGTCAACTAGTGAACATGTACAGCCTGAGAGGTCTGTTTTGGTAACCCAGAGGGGAAGAGGTAGAGGCAGAGGAAGAAGTCAGTCAGAGTCCTCTGCTCAACAAGAGATACACTCCACTGCTCGGGTGTACAACCTCAAGACTAATGATGATTGTGATGACCCAGATATTATAACAGGTACCTTTCTATTGTTTGACAAAGGTGTTATTGTATTGATTGATCCCGGGTCTACATATTCATACATTACTAGTAAGTTAGTGAAAGAATTGAACATTCCGTTAGAAATTACTAGCAAGGAGGTGATAGTGACGAATCCATTAGGGCACAGTGCCCGAGTAAATATGGTGAGCCGAGGGTGTCCCATACGGATTCAGGGAATTGAATTCCCTGCTAATCTGATGGAATTACCTTTTGATGAATTCGAAGTAATATTGGGTATGGATTGGTTATATCGTTATTACGCTAATGTCGATTGTAGATTGAAAAGAGTGACGTTGAGAAGTTCCGAAGGAGTAGAAATTATTGTATTTAGTGAAAGATGGAATCCGTTAGCAAATGTGATTTCAGTGATGACTGCAAAGAAGTTACTGCTACAGGGATGTCAAGGGTTTATTGCTAATGTACTGGATGTTAGAACCAAAGAGAAAGGGATTGAAGGGATTCCTATAGTCAGAGAGTTTCTCGATGTATTTCCTGCAGAGTTGCCAGGTTTACCTCCTGACCGAGAGGTAGAATTTCAGATTGAGATAATACCGGGAACAGCGTCCATTGCAATGGCACCATACAGAATGGCTCCAAAAGAATTGCAAGAATTAAAGATTCAATTAAAGGAGCTATTGGACAAAGGGTTTATTAGACCAAGTGTATCACCTTGGGGAGCTCCAGTTTTATTTGTTAAGAAGAAAGATGGATCCATGCGTCTTTGTATCGATTACAGACAACTCAATAAAGTAACCATCAAGAACAAGTATCCACTTCCCCGAATCGACGATTGATTTGATCAATTAAATGAGGCTTTAGTGTTCTCAAAAATTGATTTACGTTCGGGTTATCATCAATTAAAGATTCAAGAAAAATACATTTCAAAAACGGCGTTTAGAACAAGATATGGTCACTATGAATTTATCGTGATGCCGTTTGGAGTTACGAATGCACCAGCTACTTTTATGGATTTAATGAACAGAATTTTCCAACCGTATTTGGATCAGTTTGTTGTGGTGTTCATTGATGATATTTTTAATATATTCAAAGTCAGAGGAAGAGCATAGTTCGCATTTGAGGATTGTCTTACAGATATTACGAGATAAAAAGCTTTATGCTAAATTTTCTAAATGTGAATTCTGGTTGAATGAAGTGGCATTCCTTGGACATGTAATTTCGGCAGAAGGAGTTCGAGTGGATCCCCAAAAGATTAAAGCTATTCTGGAGTGGGAAGTTCCAAAGAATATATCGGAAGTTAGAAGTTTTCTGGGGTTAGCTGGTTATTATCGAAGGTTTGTTAAAAACTTTTCGATTATAGCATTACCCCTGACTAAACTGTTGAAAAAGGAAATAAAATTTGTTTGGACTCAAGAATGTCAAAGAAGTTTTGAAAAGTTAAAGAAGATTCTTACAGAAGCTCCAGTGTTAGTTCAACCTGAGTCTGGCAAGGATTTTGTAGTGTATAGTGATGCGTCTCATAATGGCTTGGGATGCGTGTTAATGCAAGAAGGCAAGGTGGTGGCCTACGCTTCGAGGCAATTAAAACCTCATGAAAAGAATTATCCGACACACGATTTGGAGATGGCTGCAGTAGTGTTCGCTCTAAAAATATGGCGTCACTACTTGTATGGTGAAAAGTGCTACTTGTATACGGATCACAAGAGTTTAAAGTACTTGATGACTCAGAAAGAGTTGAATATAAGACAAAGAAGGTGGGTGGAATTTCTCAAAGATTATGATGTGGTTATTGATTTCCATCCTGGAAAGGCAAATGTGGTAGCTGATGCCTTGAGTCGAAAGACGTTTGCAGCTTTGCGAGCTCTTGATGCTAGATTATCGTTAAGAGGAGATGGTGCAATTTGTGCAGAACTGACTGTCAAGCCAGTATGGATAAATCGAATTAAAGAATTGCAAGTTAAAGATGAAAAGTGTTTAAAGAGGATACAACAGATAAAGAATGGAGAGGGTACGGATTATGAGATTAAGTCTGACGAGAACTTGTATTATCGAGAAAGATTAGTAATTCCAGATGATGATGAATTAAAGAATGATTTGTTGACGGAAGCTCATTGTAGCCCATTGACAATGCATCCAGGAGGGAACAAAATGTATATGGATCTCAAGAGTCGATATTGGTGGCCGAGAATGAAGAAAGACATTACAGAATTTGTATCAAAGTGTTTGACTTGTCAACAAGTCAAAGCTGAGCATCAAGTTCCGTCAGGATTGTTACAACCAATTTCAATTCCTCAATGGAAATGGGAAAACATAACGATGGATTTTGTGACGGGTTTGCCTTTAACTCCGAACAAAAAGGATTCAATCTGGGTAATCGTGGATAGATTGACTAAGTCAGCCCATTTTATTCCAGTACGAACTGATTTCTCCATTAATAGGTATGCTGAATTGTATATAAGAGAGATTACACGTTTGCATGGTATCCCTATTTCCATAGTTTCTGATCGGGATCCTAGATTCACATCACGGTTTTGGAAGTCATTACATGGAGCATTGGGAACTCGGTTAAACTTCAGTACAGCGTTTCATCCTCAAACTGATGGTCAATCAGAGCGAACTATCCAAATTCTGGAGGATATGCTTAGAGCGAGTGTCATTGAATTCAAAGGATCATGGGAAAAATATTTACCACTTGCTGAATTTGCATACAACAATAGTTATCAGTCAAGCATCAAAATGGCTCCCTATGAAGCTCTTTACGGAAGAAAATGTCGTACGCCCTTGAACTGGTATGAACTTAAGGATCGAGAAGTTATTGGTCCTGAGTTGATTCAGAATACGGAAGAGAAAGTTCAAGTAATTCAGAATAATCTAAAAGCTGCAGCTGATAGACAGAAATCGTATGCCGATTTAAAAAGGAAAGAAATTGAATTTCAAGTCGGAGATAAAGTGTTCTTGAAAGTGGCTCCGTGGAAGAAAATATTGAGGTTTAGACGTAAAGGAAAGTTGAGTCCTCGGTTCATTGGACCTTATGAGATTACTAGGAGGGTAGGATCAGTAGCATATCAACTGGTTTTGCCACCTGAAATGGAAAAGATACACAATGTTTTTCATGTCTCAATGCTTAGGAAATATAGATCTGATCCATCTCACGTTGTGACTACTGAAGAAATTGAGATTCGACCAGATTTAACTTATGAGGAAGAACCTGTTCAAATATTAGCTCATGAAGTCAAGCAATTAAGGAACAAGACTATTCCATTGGTTAAAGTCTTGTGGAGAAATCACAAAATAGAGGAAGCAACATGGGAACGTGAAGAGGACATGAGGATTAAGTATCCCTACCTCTTTACATAATGAAAATTCGAGGACGAATTTTCTTAAGGGGGAGAGAATTGTAACATCCTCAATACCGGGTTAGTGACTAAATTGAAAAGTTTCAAATTTTGGTGATTAAAATAGAATGAATGAATAGTATAAAGATATATATGTAAATGATTGTGTAGGATTGAATTGAAAGGAAGTAGGAATGGAAGGGCAAAAGAGTCATTGCAAGGATCAATTAATTAAACAAGGGATAAGGATATATATGAATACAAGTGGGTTGAAAAGGAGAGAACTAAAGGCTTCCAGACTTATCTTCTTCTTCTTTCTTCCTTGTACGCGTGAACCAAAGCAAAGGTAAGATTTCTGATTATTTAGTTTCTTGTTAAATTTAATATTGGGTTTTGATTATTAGATGATAACTAAGCTTAAGGAAAGCTTAAGTTATCTTAACATCAAAGGATGATTGAGTTAGGAGAGATTTAAGATTTGAAGTTCTTAAATGAAATCTTGGAATAGAGTTCATAACTAGAATTGAAAGTTATATTTGACTTGTCATCAATCTAGTTAAGATATACGAAGTGTTAAAAACGGAATTCAAACATGTTGATTTATTAATGTAATTCTTGAATTACATATGAATGATAGGATTTGAAGGTTTAAGATGAAATAAATGAGTATAAATAGGTTTAAGGATGTGTACTAGAGTTAAGAATGAAAAAGGGGATTAAACATGAAGGATTTAATCCAAATGAATGAACTTTCGGGTTCAAAAAGAGGATTCTGGGCAGAGTGCACCGATGCACATTCATGGTGCATCGATGCATCAAGGTTAAAACCCAGAAATTATATGAATGTGCATCGATGCATTGGTAGTGCATCGATGCACTATTTTAAAATAAAGACATCGAATGCAATTCGTGCATCGATGCATAAGTAGTGCATCGATGCATCCCATTAATAGTGAAACATCGAATGCAATCGGTGCATCGATGCATTAGGAGTGCATCGATGCATCCCAACAATAATACTACATCGAATACCTTGGATGCACCGATGCATCAGTAGTGCATCGATGCATACCTTCATTAAAAGATGAAATTGACTTTTCTCTTAGTTTAAAGAGTGAACCATTAGAGTATATTAGTTATAATACTGATATACATCCATGTGTGATTATGTAGATACTAAAAGTAAGCTTATTCCGGAACGATCAAAGGATTAGAATCGAAACAAAGCAAAGCTAAGGTAAGTGCATACTAGATGTATATTATAATGGAATAGGACTTGTGATAAGTCTAATCCCTATGTTGATTTTTATAATACAGTAGTTGTGAACATGCATACATGATAATTATTGTGATACATGCATAAGATATATATATGTTCATGTGATATGCTATGTGATATGATATGTGATATGACCTGTGATATGAGAACATGATATGAAGTGACATGAGCTACATGATCACAAGAGAAATGACATGAGCTACATGATCACAAGAGAAATGACATGAGTACATGAACATATGAAATATAAGAATAATGCCCATAGTATACGATATGAGAATTATAGGTGTAATTGGCATGCCAAGAGTCGAGGGTATAATAGTCCTTCGGGATGTAGTCCTTCGGGACGTAGTCCTTCGGGATGTAGGAGTCCTACGGGACGAATACTGAACTAAGGTTTGGTGCCCCATGAGGGAATAGATATGAGCTATGGTGACAGCATTAGTGCACAACCTCAATGCACTCACATACCTCTAATCTCAATAAGATACATGGGCTATGCAATTGAAATACCGATTTACAGTGAAAGTGATACAAGAAGGTAAGTTTCGTATGTGCATTATATGGTTATATATGTTATCATGTGATAAATAAATGCACATTGAAATGTCATGATCCAATGGTAAGTATGAACATTCATAAGTTTATCGTTGCATATTCATTTATTGCCTCACTAAGTCTATGACTTAGCGTGTAAGTGATTTACACGTAGGTACCAAAAATCAGGAAGAGTGGAAATAGAAGTAGCACAGGCAGCAATACTACTAAGAGATCAGATCAGAAGTAAATTGACAAAGTATGTACTTGATTATGTATAGAGTGTTGGTATGTAATAAGTGTTAATTACGAATACTCTGATCGATTTTGTATTTTATGGTCTTATGTAAATTAATGTATTTCGTTTTAATGAAAGTTTTAAAAATTCCCGGGATTTTCTGTAAGAGTCAAAGATTTGAAAAGTCAATGTGACACCTCAGACTTGTATTCGGGTCGGATATGAGTTAAGGGTGTTACATATACCCTATATGAAATTTTTTATATTATCAATAGGCTACATGTGGATTAATAATTTTTTTAATAAAATTATTAAAACTGTCGAACGTGAAACTTTCGGGAGTAAAGAGGAGAGCTAGATTCAGCTATGGCATGAGTGTGTTCTGCCAGTACGGTCCAAGAGAGAAATGGGTGTAGATGATTGTTTTAAAATTTCTCTCGAAAGATTCTTTTGTTAATAACATCTCCTCTACGACATTGATTTTTTTTATAAAAATATGTTGATTTATACAATTTACTGTTGAAAATATCTCGATAAAATCTTCGTTTTAAAATTTTTATAATTTCATTGTACAGAATTTTCCATTATTTTTCGAGAACCAAAACCAATGACGATGAGAGTAATTAGCTACTTGTCATAATCAGAGACCAACCCGTTGAGTTTCCAATTTTTCTTGAAACTTTTTTTATTTTATATATTAGACGATGAAAGTTTAAAAAAAATGTGTTATCCTAATGAAAATGAATGAGTTTTCTCCCATTAATATTATAACATGCACAATGATTTATATTATTTACTATAATATATATACATTAAAATTTGTCACACTTACCATAAGAATAAAAAATATATTAAAATTAATAAATAAGTAGAATGTTTTATTTTTAACTTTTAAGTGGATTTTTTTTTAAATATTAGGTGGATAGTTATTTTTAGAGAAATGGGTAAATTTAAAGAAAATGATTTTTTTAGAAAATACGTCGATACATATTTCTATTTTATTTTTAATTTTAAGATATATTCATTTTGTTTTACTTCTCATTTACTGAATTGACATCATCTAACTTGTAAAATCAAACTTGAGCAAAGTAATTATAGTAGAATATAGTATATATATATAATAAATTGAGCAAAAAATGGATTAGGTAAACTCAAAACCTATCGACATTAATAAGTTCTTTCTTGGGCTAGAAAAGGTCTAGACCCAAGTTTTACCACATATTTTCATTAACTTTATATTTAGATCTCAATTAAGTTGTATTAATTGATTTTTTGTCAATTACTTTTTAATTTTGAAATCTAATGTTTTCAATATTTTAATCAATTAATTTTAGTTAAGTATATTTAAAATTTTCTATATTCTATGTAATACCCCAAATTTTGGTTAGTGACTAAAATGTAAGTTTTGAAAGTTTAGTGGCTAAAGTATAAACTTGTAAAAGTTTAGGGACCAAAAATGTAACTTTGAAAAGTTATATATTTTAGCCCGTAAATAAATAGTTTGGCCTAAAACAAGGATTTTCGTGGTAACTATATTTTCGGTACAGAATTTGTGTTAAAAGCTATAAATTAATAAATTTCGATATCGAAATAGAATAATTGGATCGAACCAGAATTTTATGAAAATTTGAAAGATGCTAGATAAGTGTTTGGAATGGAATATTATTTCTATATTTTAGATCAGAGAAATTTATCATATATCAGTGTAATGTTTTAGATTTGGCTAAACAGTGGAAATTTAGTGACTAAAATGCAATTTTCAAAAATTGCATGACCAAAGTAGAAAGTCAAATCCAAATTGGTTTATTTTTTACTATGGAATATTTTAATGGAAGATATTGTAATGGCATATTGTAATTATCAAGTTTCATTAATTGTATTTTTGGAATTTCTCATTAAATGAATTTTAAATTCATTTATATTAGATTAAATCAAGTGTTTTAATCCACAAATTACTAGAAAAATCAAGCAACTTTTCAGCCATCTTCCTCAAGTTTGTCGTGAGCTCCATAGCCACCAAGGTGAGATTTTTAATTTGATTTTTAAAGCTACACACTTGATTTTTGGATTAAGCTATTAGATAGAGAATAAATCTACATGAAATTCTCTATCATTTGGTATAAATATTACATGGAGAACATGCTTATTTCATGAGATTTGGAAATTAGGGTTTATGTAAGATTTAGGGATTTTGAAAGACTGATGAAAGATTTTGATGTTTTAGACGTTGTAGATTAATTCTAAGGCTTGTGTGATGGTTAAAACTATGTGTACAGCCTTGTAATGAATTCGGCATAATTAGGGTTTTTAGGAATGTTTGGATTTTAATGGAATTTGATGTTGTGATGATTAGAATAGCATGAATTTGATGTAAGGTTTGTCCATTAGGGGGTAAATACTGAAAATTTCCTACGGTCTATAATTGATATAAGAAGTGTTCTATGTGATTTGGAGATCAATTTGGATCAATTTGGAACCTTGAGTTAGTAAAAGGGTTCATATTCAAGTTTTGAGAATTGTGGATATTATCGCAAGAATGTGATATTTGGGGTGTTTAATGTTAATTTTTAACATTGAAATGCTGGAATTTTAAGTTATAAAGTTGATTGGAATCAAATTCCAAATTTAGTAAAATGTGAGGGTGGAATTCAAAAAGTCCAAGAAATATAGGGACTTGATTTTAAGTTTTTAAATATGAAAGTATCATTTGGGTGAAATAGTACATTGCTGGAATTTTTATTTATGTGCTAATTTTTTGTTTAAATATGGAGTTGGGATCGAATTACAAGCTTATCAAGTTGGGCAGTTGAATTTGAAAAGTCAAAGAAAGTTTAGGATGAAATTGCAAGTTTTTGAATGTTAAAGTATTGATATGAGAATTTTATTAAGGTGCTGGAAATTTTAGAAATTAGAGTGCAATGATCATAATAGTGAAGGATCGTTATGAATTTATGGAAAAGTTAAGGTGAATTATAGAAAGAATTCATAATTAATGGCTTGATTGTGCAATTGGAAAAAGTTGAAGGGTTGATAATGGAAATAAATATTTATGGAATTTAAGGAAATGTTTTAAGAAGTTTGAAATTATGGTGGAAGTACAATTCAGTTTTATCTCGATTTAAGTATCGATTTTATTTCTATCGAATTTTATATTTACGCTTAGATTATTTTAGTTCGGTACTAACATATAGTTTGAACATTATATGTTATTATATGACGTTGTCAGACCACGGTAAATCTAGTGATCCAAGTTGCTCGAAAGGGAAGGAAAAAGTGTGGGATCGAGAAGAATATCGTGGAGAAGGTTCATTAGCGATGCAAAGGTGAGTGCATTTAATTTGTATTCAATGTTGTCAAATAAACATTAGCTTGCAATGAGCCAGTAACAGAGTTACTACGGTAAGAAGTGAATCCTAATGTTATGTGAATTGTGATTCAAGCTTATATGTTCATTTGGTAAGCTAATAAAATTATGGAATAAATTGAGGTTGTTAATTAACAAAAGCTGCCTAAAAATTATGATTTGAACATTAAGTTTAGAAATTCACTATAAATTATAAATAAATGATTAGAGGATGATCTCTATGCCATTGGATTCGTATGTAAGTCTAGTTTCATTTAACATAAACGGCTACTGATTTCGAGGTGTATATAAAAAGATATGAATTTTTAATCGATGATATGTTAGAAAATAGGGCAGCAAATTCTGCACAAAATAGTTTCGATGAGTTAGTTTTGACAATTCGCTATAAATTGTACCAATTGAACTAGGAGAAGTTCCTTATATGGTTAGATTCATATTCGAGTCTAGTTTCCATTGATATAAAGGAATAATTTTTTAAGTATGTAGAATAATATAGAATAATACTTCTTTGAAGGTAGTGCAAACTGAAAGAGTATGAACTTTCGATAGAATTTGTAGTCGAAATAATCGAAAGCAAAAGATTAAACCTAAAGTTTAGTGAGATTTATATTTTGATTTATAAGTAAAGTGTTAAAGTAAGTGCAATTTATTTATTTAATTATTATGATCGATGACGACTTGCGATAAGTTAACATCATTTTATTTTCATGTATAATTTAAAATTTTTAATTATGGAATATTTCCATAATATTTGTCATCAAGATTTATGAATGATTTAGGGTATGAACTATCCAAGTATGATTTTTATTATGATAAATTTTAAACGTTTACGATTATCAGACGTTGATTAATAAATTAGTCTATTGTGATATATAAGCTCATTGTATGTTGCATTGAGAGTCGTAGGTATATTTGGAATGTTGTTAAGTTGAGTACTTTCCAGTTTAGTTATGATACATTCGAGTACATTATGATCCGCAGTGTTGGTGCTCATGTTATGATTGCACTTAGAGTGCATTATATGTTTCAGTTATGATTGACACCGTGATGTGTCTAGTGCGCACCTTATGTTCTATTCACGTACCTTGTATTCTCTTGCATATACATTGAACTATACAAATAAATATAAAAGTTATGAGATGATTATGAAAGAAAAGAAAATGAAAATGAAACGAAAGTTCTGAAATATGCACAAATGAAAGGAATATGAATTGTTTATGATATTTTATGTTGATTTTCATGATTTCTGATAAAATCATGAGATGATGATTTTCAGGTTTTCAAGGAGAAATCAGTTTGAATAGCTCGGTTTGAAAGTTTTAATGTTTTATTTAAATTACAATTTTATGTTATAATACTTTACAAAATTTATGTTTTATATCATTTTAGTTATGTTATTGCCTCACTAAATTTTACTTAGCGCGTGATGATTTTCATGCTCAAGTTCAAATATAAAAAAAAAGATGTGAAGTGAGAAGCTTTCTGAGCATCTTTTGGAAGTCAAACCTACCTACAGAATCAGTAACACATTCTATCTTTGACTTATTAGTGGCATGTACATTACACCTGGTAGTATGTTTTATTGAATTTATTTTAAAAGGGTCTATAATAGTAAACTAGGATTTTTTTTTAGTTTTGGCTAATTTTAGTTATAATCGTATTTATGAATAAATAGTATAAACATTATGTTTTAAATGATTTTTAAATTAAGTAGTATTTACGCAACTTTATATAGTTATGAAACAATACTGAACTGCCCAGTTGCTGCATAAAATCATCCTTGTTTTGGAATGACAAATTATTATTTTATGAAAATACGTGCTAAATAAAACAAATTTTAAATTGTAAAAAGTAACGTTTTAAAACGAAACAAAATTTTAAACATTTATGATCAAGGAATGTCTGAAATGTTAATGTACTTCTATAACTCGTACTTCGAGACATATACCGGTTATAGATGTTACATTCTAAGTTATAAAAATATTTTTAAGCTATGGTGGATTTTGCGTGTACCAATAGCATTATTTCCTTGGGGTAAATGGTTTATGTTTATTTTGATAATTAAATATATGATTTTAATATTGAATTAAAAGTAAGGAGATAATTGAACATATTTAGCGACCGTCAACCTCAATGATAAAGAGGAATGTTGTTCTCTCTAAAAGTTTCAAATTTCAATAATTTTATTTATAAGGTATGCATACGTTATTAATAAGTTATTTTTTTTAATATATATTATTTTATTATCACTCTAAATTATTAGAAAAGAATTAACTAATATTAGGCTCGAAAATATCCAACAAAATTTTAGAGAAGATTCTATTGTTGGTTGACACACTGAAATGATTATTGTTCTGCCTAAATTTTAGGAAGTTCCTTTACTATATTTCAAACTTCCAAACCCAAAATGTTTTGGTTTAATTTTTTTTAAATGGATTAGATTTTTCTACACTTATAATACTAACGAATATAATATTTTATATAAAAAATTATTTTTGAAAATTAATTAAGAATTATAGTTCAAGTGGTAAAAGATTTGTATAGGACTTATTGATTTCGCACTTAAATTTAAGTAATGGATTTTAGTTTTTTTATTTAAAGGTTATATATAAATATAAAAAGCAACTTTATAATAAAGATTAAGGGTAAACTATTTATTTAGTCTCACATCTGTTTTTGTATTTATGTTTTTGTCACTTAACTATTTTTTAATTATATATAATTTTATATTTATATTATAATTATTTTTCGTTAAAAAATTAATGGCGATGTTGATATAACATTTATTATAATTTTTGTTGCATGTTGTTTTCTCTTTCATCACCGATAATTTAGTGGAATTTTTAATTCATTTTTTCTTACACATGTCATTCTCTTATTGATTGAATAAAATCATTAAAAATAGGCTTAATGCAAAAGTAAGAGTCGAAACTATATCTAAAGTTAACTTTTGGTACATAAAATTTTTTTTCATTAAAAATAGGTGCATAATATTTTTTCCGTTACACTTTTAGGTGTTTACCGTTAAAAAATCATTAAATGTCACGTGTCACTTTTATATTTTTTGATTTTTAAAACAAAATATTGCTTAAAAATATTTTTTAAATCTAAACGTGGCACATGTCACTTAATGATTTTTTAACGTTAGACACCTAAAAGTGTAACAAAAAAATGTTAGATTAACAAAAAAAATTAGGCACTAAAAGTTAATTTTGAGTATAATTTGTGTCATTATCTTTAAATTAAGCCTTAAAATATCATTGGATTACTGACCATGAAAGATACAATGATATGGAAATTAAATAATAATATTAATATCACATTAGCATTACTATTAATTTTTTAACCGTGAGTAGTAAAATATAAATGAAAAGTAATATTAGATGTGATTTCAAAATAGAAAATAATTGAGAGGCTGAAACAGTAATTTATCCTAGTTTAGGGATCATTAATGTACTTTACCCTAATATGGAATCGATGGGAGATGGATGTGAATTGTGAAGAAAGTGAAGGAAATTTTGCCGCCTCTTGAGGCGTTTGCAAAATGCCATCCAATCATGAGCAGCCGCGTGTAGTAATGAGGGTCCACCGTACGAGCATTTCACGGGTAACTAACTATTTCTGAAACCGAGAAATGCTGCCGCTGCGCTCATATTCCTTCCAACCATCTTTGGATATTGTCAAGGAATATTATTTATCTTATCTTCCACGTGTAAGATTTTGATTAGCTAAACGGATTATACCGCATGATCTGGTGGTCAGAGATTTGTCAGGGCCCACTCATTTCCCAATCATAAGGTGTGGGCTACTTTTGTCAAACTTTCATATTTATCAAATCCTTCAATTAAATTCTATCCTTTTGTGCCACTTCAAATTAAATTCTAATTCGAAATTCTTTTTGCTCGCCTCATCTTAATTCAATTGAGAGTACAGACGTCCCGATTTCATATTTGAAGGGCGAGCGCTAGGGATGGGCATAAGACCCCCGAATTCGATGGGTTCTGACCTGATTCGATCGGGTTTAATTTTTAAAAAATATCGGGTTTGGATCAGGTCGGGTCGGATTTTTTTAAGTGTGACGTTCGGGTCGAGTTCGGGTTTAGGGTGAAAATATTCGACCCGAAAAAATATATAATTTTATCTTATATATTTAGGAATAATTACAATAATATCCCTCTATATATAATTTTTTTCAATTAAGTCATTATTTTTATTAAAAATAATAATATTTTATTATTATTCGGGTCGGGTCGGGTCGGGTTTCTAAGTTATATGTCGGGTCGGGTGAAATTTTATTTTGGTCGGGTCGAGTCGGGTCTAGGGTGGAGGATCATTTGTTCTCGAGTCGGGTCGGGTGGATCCGACCCATGCCCATCCCTAGCGAGCGCATATCAAAAACCTCGTATTGTTTTTATAATATAACATATAAATATTAATATTCATAACAATTTAATTTTAAAAAATAAAAAATTTAATATGTTATTTTTTTCGAGTTATTGATGAACTTTCTGAGTTAAATATTAAGTGCTGACTGTATTTTTAAAATTGTGGACTGCTGACTGTTAATGAGCCTTTTAATATTGTTTAATACATCATTTCCTTCTCATGAAGTTCTTCAATTTTAGACTATACTACAAATTTTCTGTTTAGAGAAAAGATTGGTGAGGATGCAGAGAGAATAAATGATTTTTTAATGATTCATTGCTATAGCTGAAGTTAAAACTAAATTTAGTATTACATTTATATTGATTTTTAAATCAATGATAAAATTGATATTAAACCTAAAGTTTAATGGTGTCTGAAGTAATTTATCCATTTAATTAAAAGGACTACTGATCTACACACCGTCAATAGAATAATACTAACTCAATACCGATTATGTCCTCAAACTATTTCTTTTAAGAAACGTGTGTGTATTCTAAGTTTGTTTGAGGAATTATTTTGTTAAATTGGGATAAGGGCAAAACAATTTTCAAAAGTTTAACTCAATTTTTAAGGTAAAGTAAACAAATGGTCACCGACTATAAGATATCGCTTTATTAAGTCTCTCAACTATTTAAAGTTATAAAATAGTCCTCCGAATATAGATTGTTGCTTTATTAAGTCCCTCAACTATTAAAAGTTACAAAATGGTCACCGGACTATCCATTATGTTCCAAACTCATCATTTTCCATTAAAAAATGGACGGTATTCTGATTTGGACGTTAACCTGTTAACTATAATATAATAAAATTTGATCCAATAATCTCAAACGAATATCATGTCTCAATCATCATGTTTACGTCCAACTTAAACAACTACCAATATTTTTAATAAAAATTACGAGTTCGGAACATAATGAATAGTCAGGTGACCATTTTGCAACTTTTAATAGTCGGGGACTCAACAAAACAACATTCTATAGTCGGAGGATCATTTTATTAGTTTCAAAAGTTGATGAACTTAATAAAGTAGTACCCTATAGTCGGAGGACCATTTGTCTATTTTACCCTAATTTTTATTAGTTGACCCATTTATGCTTTTCCTCCAAAAAAAAAATATGAAAGATGATAAGTTGGACATTGATGCTAAATTTGGTTGTTACTCAACTAATCAAGTTCATGATCTGGTCAGATACATTTAATCAACCTTTAAAGTCTAGACCGGTGGTGTAATTATTATTAAGCAGGTCAAATAATTCGTTTAAAGGCCTAATAATTGGTATTTGCTTTGCATTAGTTTCCGAAATTGACAACCATGGTGTGTTAGACATATCATTATAATATGGTCTATGATTATCAATTAACCTCCACAATTATGAGCATAGCTGGAATTAGGTCTTCTTCTTGCACTAACGCATTAATTATGTTTAGTTTAATGATGATTCGTTTTACAAGGAAAATTTGAGTAACAAAATTCAAGTGTCCGAGGTTTCAACTAACTCTTCATACTTGCATACATGCATGTAAAGTAAAACAATGTGTAAAGTTGCAGTGAAATGAAGCATAAAAAGTAGAAAAGAAATGTAAGTGGACATAACTTTTAGCTACGCCTATTATAAATTTAATCAATGGGTCAATCATGTCACTCTCAAATGTAGAAAGTTAAAAGAAAGGTTTACCACCCCAAGATCTATGGGTAAAAAATAAAGGGCAAAGCATATAAATAGTCGATAAACTATGTCGAAATAATCATTTTGACTACTAAAATTTTAAAAATTATGAAACGATCATTGAATTTATTAGGTTATTATAAGATGATCATTAAACCTTATCAAAATATTACAAAATGATCCTTAAACTTATCGGAATTTATCTCTATTGTATAACGTGCAATGACTATTTTGAAACAGTTCGATAATTCGAATGATCATTTTGTATCTTATGAAACTTTAATGGTCAAAAATTATTTCAATATAATTTAATGACTATTTATGTAATTTCCTCAAAAATAAAAAGATGGTAGAAAATAGAAGTAGTATAGCTTTATTTATTTCTCTTTTGCTTGTTGAGACTTGAGAGTTGGGGAAAAGTGGCAGATTGAACCAAGGTATATATTAGTGGTAAAAAAGAAATGGATAAATTACGTATTTAATATGTAAACTATTAATTTTAGTTTATTTTAATATTTAAACTTTTAATTTTTTTTAAAAATCATACCTAAAATTTAATTTTTGTTTCATTTTAATATACCGTTCAAAATTTAACATTAAGTTTTAAAAAAAATTAAAAGTTTAAATATGAAAACGGAGTAAAACTGATAGTTTAGATATGAAATGTGTAGTTCGCCCAAAAGAAATTTAAAAAGGAAGCTTTGTTAAAGGCAAATGGACAATAAAGAAAGAAAGAAAGAAACGTTTTTTATGGCTGAGGACGGGAAGAGAACAAAGGAAAAGACAGAAAGTGCAACGTCATAGTTATCCCCGTAGGGTTCCCCCCCCCCCCCCAATTAGTTTTGTGGTTCTGGCTAGTTGTTTTTGGTCTGCTTCAAGATTACAGAGGAATCTCCTTTCATCCAACTCTCTCTCTCTGTCTCTTTATCTAAGTTTTATCATGAACTGAGTCTTCTTTTTTTCTTAGTTCTTCTTCTTCTTACTCAATTTCAATACATACATACATACATGTATGATGAATATCATGGTATTGTTCATATGAGTTAAGCTTAGCTACTTGAGTATATATCAGTTATCAAAGTATCAATCTTTTTTATCACTTGAGAAGTAAAGATGATGACAGGCTTGTTATTCCACCAACAACAACAAAAGCTGCAAGTTTTGGAAGAGAATATGTCTAATTTGACATCTGCATCTGGTGAGGCAAGTGTTTCTTCAGGGAATAGAAGTGAAATTGGATACTTCGCTACTCCACCAACTCAAACTCAGCTGGCTAAGAGAAAGAGAAACCTCCCAGGCAACCCAGGTTGGTTTTGCTTCAGTCTTCAAGCCCTTTTTCACTTTTGTTTTCATTCTTTAAAAATTGTCCATGTTTGACTTGAACCAGACCCAGATGCAGAAGTAATAGCTTTGTCCCCTAAAACACTGATGGCCACAAACAGATTCATGTGTGAGATCTGCGGCAAAGGGTTTCAAAGAGACCAGAACCTTCAGCTTCATAGAAGAAGTCATAATTTGCCATGGAAGCTAAAGCAAAGAACGAGTAAAGAGGTGAGGAAGAAAGTGTATGTGTGTCCTGAACCCAGCTGCGTGCACCATGACCCATCAAGGGCGCTTGGTGACTTGACTGGAATCAAGAAGCATTTCTTCAGGAAACATGGTGAGAAGAAGTGGAAATGTGAAAAGTGTTCCAAAAAGTATGCGGTTCAATCGGATTGGAAAGCTCACTCCAAGACCTGTGGCACTAGAGAATACAGATGCGACTGTGGGACTATCTTCTCCAGGAGGGATAGTTTCATCACTCACAGAGCCTTCTGTGATGCCTTAACAGAGGAGAGTGCCAGGGCTAACCCACTTGAACCACCTGATGCAGCTGCTCAGCTCAATCCCCAAGATATCCGAGCATTTTCACTTAAAAAAGAGCAACAAATTTACACATCTGTAAGGCCAGAGATTCCTCCATGGTTCGTCACCCAACCAGTGCTTGGGACTAATCTTGGTCCACCCAAGACGATTGACCTTTCCCCTTCATCATCGTCAATCTTGTCCGCAACATTAGATTATCATCAAGAATTCACACAATCACAGTACCATGATTTATCAGTCAATGAAAACCATAACCCTAACCCCACCCTTCCTCCTTTCCATCCAACAACAACAGTGCCTTCACCGCACATGTCGGCTACTGCATTACTTCAGAAAGCAGCTCAGATGGGCGCAACCATGAGCACCAAAACTAGCTCATCATCGGCACCAGCTACCACTGCTACACCAGCAGTTGCTGGTTTTGGCCTCAACTTTGCTCCACTTCAACACATGAGGAATTCTTTGCCGTCTGCCGCTGGATTCGATTCGGTTCCGTTCGATGATATATCATTTTCCAGGATCTTCAACGCAAAGCCTGGTGGCGGTTTCATCGATGAACCATTCTCGAAAACAACTACACCAACAGCAACAACAAGATCAGCTAGAAATGATCATGAAACTACTGGCGGTACAAGTAATTCTCAAGGCGAAGGCTTGACAAGAGATTTCTTGGGTCTTAGAGCTCTCTCTCACGACGGTATTCTCAACATTGCTGGTCTTAATAACTGCATCAACACTTCCCATGAACAACAACGCAACCAAACCCAGAAACCACCGCAAGGTTAGGTAATATAGCAAATACTGTTTCTTTCTTAGTTCAAGTTCTCCCTTCTACTTTTGCTACATTCTTCCCAAAGGGAAAGACCTATGAAAATCAACTTCCTTAATTACATATGTTATATTTTTCCCTTTTCTTTCAAATTTAACGTCGTATAATCTTCATATATATATATATACTTTTTCCTTTATATAAAGCCTGGCATGCAAATGAATTCAAAGTTGAATAGCATAAACATTGGTTGAATGTTATAATAAGAATAAACGAAAGCAACTTCAAGATGAATATGACATCCAAACTATGGATTTAGTTAGGTTTGCATTTTGGTTAGGTGATTTTTCAATGCTAGGCTTTGTATAAATTATAGGCCCTCCCACTAAAATTATCTATTGTTAATTTTTCAAAAAAATAATTTTACTTTTTATTATTTAAATTTTTTATTAATAATGAAATATATAAAATATATTTTGAAAACCTTTAATCAAGTAATTTTAAATATATTTTATAAATTTTAATTATTTAAAATGATTACTATCAAATAACTATAAAAAAATAAAACAATTTTAGTGAAACGGATATATAATTTACTTATAAATTATAAATATCACTACCAATGATTAAAATTTGAAAATTAAGCTGAAAAGCAATGAAGAAGTGAAATACACTATTATTTCCTTTTTAATTTTATTTTGATTAACAATTATCTATATTGTCCTTATCTCCACAATTATCAAATGCACGAAGTGAAAATTATTTTGAATTTCATTGATTTGATTAAGAACAAGTTTGGTGTAGTTTTAAAAAGTTACTTTTAAAAGTATTGTAAAAATGAAATTTAAAAAATTTAATTTAAAATTTAATTATTTGGAATTATTATTAAAAAGTGAGTTTAAAAAAATAGAATGACTATTATAAATATTACGTTGTAAATTAAAGTATAACATTTAAATTATAGTTACACTCTTATATATATATATATGAATCATATCAATTTAAACTATAGTAAATTTAAAAAATTATTATTATGCACGAATTATATCAATCTAAAATACAAATGAAAAATATAATCATAAAAATATATTTTATGTAACTCGTTATTAATATTTTAATAAATAAATCACGAATTTCATTTGTTTTTAAATAATTAAAATAAATTATTAAAATTAATGAATTATTTTTCAAAGATGTTAGTATAATTATTAAAATGAAATATAAATGCATAATCGAGTGGAGCTCATGAATTAGTAAAGGCAAATTTATAATTTGTTTCTAAATGTAAAGTTAAAAATAAAATAAAAACTATAAATCATAGCTTTTGCAGTTAGTTTGAAACCATCGTTTCCATCGTAATTGTTTTTTTCATTTTTACCCGTTTGACATTAATTTTGTGATTAAAACAAACTTTTTTTTAAATTAAAAGTACTTTTAAAAAGTATTACCTAACGACCCTAAAACTTAAACATTAGAAGATGGTGTCCAAAAACTTTAGTACTCTTTCTTTTAATAAAATGAAACTACAACATTTCTTTTTATTTTTTATTTTTTATTTTTTAATATATTAAACTATAATTAATAGTTTATTCAAAATAATAGGTATATATTTGATCTTGTACGGGGTCAAGTGTATCCACCCTTGAGCTTAATGGTTTGTCAAGTCTTTAATTTCTTTAAACATTAAATTAATTATGTTTTTAATTTTTTATATATAATTATATTTTATTTCAAAAAAAGTTAATTTAATTTTTTAATTAACATGATGATATAAAATAATTCTTTAAAATTGATAATGTGGCTAATAATTTAATTTTAAAATTTCAATAATTTAATTAATATGTAACAGAAATGTAATATACCATGTGATAATAATATTTTTTTTATATAAATATAGGATAAATACAAGATAGTATATGTTTAAAGATTCTCAATCAATTGACAATTAACACCAGTACCTCTATGAGTACTCACACTCAGGATCTCACCTCTACGAAGAATAATAAATCTCTTAAACAAAAAACGGTTACGTTTCTTTTTTTATCTGGTTTTATCCGGAGAATAACAAATATAGGATAAATACAAGATAATATATATATATATATATTACTGAAAATGAAAAGATAAACGGTTGTGTTGGTTGCTGGTGTGTGGGTGCAAGTGGGATTCAATCCCGAGGAAGGATCCCTTTTATTTGTCTCTCTACATATTAAAATACATTTTTATATAAAGTTTAGAAAAGAAAACATTTTTCACAACTTTTTAGATCACAGTTACAATAATATTAAAATTTTCAAATATGGTAATAAAAGAATTCTCATTGTGCATTGTGCATAATTTTTTAATTTATTTTCAAGTTTTTTAATATCAATTAAGACTATATATTGACTTTTTAATTTTATTTATAAAGTGAAAATTCTCAAATATCAATCCATCAAATAACTACTCTAAATTTAACATATTAATTTGTTATTATTTTATTTTTGACATACTATTTATATGATTTTTTATTTTAAACTATTTAAATTTATTTCTTATTTAAATAAATTACCAAAATCAATTCTTTTATATATATATTATAAAATTTAAATCTAATCCTAATCCTAATTCAATAAAGGTGATAAAATATGATTTAGGTGATTTTTATGAGTTTTAAATCTAATTTTAATCCTACCTAAAGAAGAGTGAAATAGGGGACTCTATGGAAAGAAAGGGGAGTGCTCTTAGTGAGCCTAGAACTCATGACAAAAGAAAATATGACAGAACCAAAATGAGCACATTGATCACCCAACTAAATATACTTGCTTAGTTTATGCGAATGTTTAAGTTTATATTTAAGCAATTATCTAAACACTCTCTCAAAGTAAGATAAATATAATTTATACGTTTAAGTTTTGATCATAATATATGAGAGTTAGAATTATGTTACAGACGCATGAACTTCTGTTAGGGGTGCAATTCTTCAAAATATGAGAATTTAAGAAGCTATATTAAAATTTTAGGGAGTGCAAAATTATAAAAAAAAATTAGTGTGAAATAAGATAATTAATAGAAAATACAAAGAAAAATCTAAAATATAATTGAATTTAAAGTTTATAGGGGATATGATCACACCCCAACAGCCCCTCGGTCTATCCCTGACTATGTACATTCACTTTAATTAAAATGATATCGATTAATCATTATATTTATTTTTAAACATTATAGAATTTTTAATTTTTATTTATTATGGTTCTATTTAAATTTTTAAGAATAATTTATATATTTTAATTATTCAAATAATACTATTTTGCATTACTTAAAATGTCAAACAGTTTAGGACTAATTTAGAATCTAAGCTATAATTCAAGGGCACCAGACATAATTAATCTTATGTGTGCATGATAAATACTTTATAAC
The DNA here is from genome assembly GCF_006381635.1 of Hibiscus syriacus. Classification (NCBI taxonomy): domain Eukaryota; kingdom Viridiplantae; phylum Streptophyta; class Magnoliopsida; order Malvales; family Malvaceae; genus Hibiscus; species Hibiscus syriacus. The sequence continues at coordinate 37,979 of NW_024063270.1, forward strand.
CCTTTTGTTTGAGCGGTTTAAGTGGTAAAAGGAAATGTTATTCTTTTCAGAAGATGTAAAATTTATCTTCTATCGAGCAGCTGCATCTGCAGGATGTGTTCCGTTGTCAATAGACTAAGAAAATTTTTGAATATATACTACCTTGTAATCATCCCAAACTAATGTATAAAAAAGGACTTATTTTAACTAACTTTAAAACATGGTATCCAATTTAAGGATTTAGCCCTTTAATTTTTTAAGAATATGATATAAGATCCCTTCACCCTTTTTAATATATAATAACTTAAACTACAACTATTGTTAGCATATTTTTATTTGATTAAAATATTTTTAGTGAGTAAAATATTTTTAATAGATCTAATAATTGAATGGGTGTTATTCAACTTATAACACTAAATTTAATTAAATACTTAATATTAGTATATATATACATTTCCTCTAGTTGCTCCACTCTATTTCTTTGGTTCTTTACCTCTCCCTCCCTTTCTATTGGATTTGTAAATTCAAACTGAAAAAATCTGATAGTTTTATTGTACGACAACCTTAATATACAGTTAAAGAAAGACGCTATCGGAAACATTATTATTTTTTTAACATTTTCGATAAAGCGCTACCTAAAACATTATTTTTCTACCGAAAATGTTATTTTCGCTAACTAATTTCCGGTAGAACTCAATATTAACATTTCTGGTAGAAAAAATAACGTTTTAGGTAGTGCTTTACCGGAAATGTTAAATATTTTAGTTTAAGCCCAATAATAACACTTTCGATAAAAAATAATATTTTAAACAACGCTTTACCGAAAATGTTAAAATAATAATAATATTTCCAGTAACACATTTTCTTAATCGTATATTAAGATTACCGTATTTGAGACATCCCTGAAAAAGTCTCCGCTATAGATTATACCAACAACACCCAAAAAGGTTCCATAATAATTGCTCAAAAGGTGTATAGTAGTTTGTTTTTAATCCAGAAAGGTGTATAGTAGTGCTAAAGGGAAAGCATGTTTGTGCATAAATTATTAATTTATTTTAAGAAAAATCTGTCTCCCTTTCTTTTTGTCATTGGATATATAGCTGTTTATGATATCAAAGAAATGTATGATTAGCCCATCATAAGAAAAAGTATTGTGTGAGCCTTTACAAGAAATTAAAGGAAGAAAACCCACATAGGTCAATTTGAATATATGTACCGAAACTCGTTCAGTAGTTTTAGTGATTAGAAATTATATTACTCTTTTCAAAAAGTTTAAGCTCGAATAATTGTATCTCCGGAATATGTATGCATCGTTAAATTAACAAAAATATGTTGGAGCATAAATTTGAATTTGTCATTGAAAGTATTTAAATAATAAAAAGAAGAGATTCCTTCATTGAGTTAAAAAAAGGCCAAGAAAATAGGTAAAGGAATGAATCTATTTTAGGTTGAAGGTGGGTGCAAGCCGGCTTGTAAAAAAGACCAATTAAAACACCCCCAAAAATACCCATTCACTAACAGAAATTGGTTAAGTCTCGTCTTGACGATTTCTCTTTGATATTCTCATATATCATTCATTTCTCTGCATCTCCCATTTTCCCCTCCCTCGTGAGAAAACAAAGGAAACAAACATTTAAAAACAAAACTGCACCATCCCCGGCGGCAACGCATCCGATATCTCACAGGGGAAAAACCAAATATGAGCATTTCAAGAAGTGGTAGTAACAGCACAACCCAAGCTTGCGCTGCATGCAGATACCAACGCAGGAAGTGCGCTCCTGACTGCATTCTCGCCCCTTATTTTCCTCACGATCGTCAAAGACAGTTCCAAAACGCCCATAAATTGTTCGGTGTCAGCAACATTACCAAGATCATCAGGCACCTCAATCCCCCCGAGAAAGACATCGCCATGCACACCATCGTGTTTCAATCCGATGCTCGAGCCAATGATCCTGTCGGCGGCTGTTACAGGATCATCCAAGAGCTCCAGCGTCAGATCGAGTACAGCCAGGCCGAGCTAGACCTGGTTTTGCACCAGCTAGCTATATGCCGTGCACAGGTCGCTCACCAGCAGCAAATGCAAGAATCTGGGTGTGATTCGACTCTAGGCTGTGAATTGGTGAACCTGGATTTGTTGAACTCGTATAACTCGAATTTCTATTACGTTCAAGAACCCCAGGAGAAGCAATTCGGTTTAAGTGATCATATCAATAACAACAACAACAACAACAACCAACATCAGTTACAGCAAGAAACAACTTATGATCATTCATGGGGCATACAAGAATCAACTACGGCAATGTCGTCTTTGAATATCAAGCAGACTTTTATCGAATATTGCGATGATCGTCATGAAGAAGTTAAGTCCGATCTTGGGATTCCTTGCGAAAGACATGAGATGAAGTTTGAAAACGATGAACTAGTCGAAAGGAGGTTTGTCCCATCCACACAATTAGTTATGTCATCTTAATAATTAAATTTGTGTTCATCTTCTGATCATTTTATATATAATATAAAGCAGAATAATAAATGCACGACAGAAATGCACAATAAAGTTTTGATCTATTATGTGGCTTTCATTTTACTTACGCTTAGCATATGTATACATTTGTTAAGAATCATTTCAAACAATTCTTTTCCAAGCTTCACTCTCGTCTTTTCTACACATCAAATTTCAAAATTCTATCTTCAAATTATTGTCTTTTATAATAAAGAGATAAAAGATTTTTTTTAAAAAAAAAACTGGGATAATTACATAATAATATATTTTAACAAAATTTTAAATTTATTGACAATGTACATGTACCCTACAATCATCATTACACGTTGACAACAAAATTATATGAAATAAGGTTGAAGATATTAAAATTAAGTAATAATGCTTGGGAATTGGAATCATGTACCTAATTTTTTTTATAAAATGAAATATGTTTATTATTTGTTATTTTATTATTGCTTCACTAACCTGGAGAATGGGATATAAGACGATGAACGCAACTTATCTCCTATAAGCCAATGCACAAGACTCAAAATAAGGTAACTCTCCGGTGCCAAAACTAATGCCCAATCACATACGACATAATGTATCTTTTGGCATGATGTTAATGGTGGAATGATGTGTAATTAATGTTGACATAAATCTTTTGGCATGTTAGTACTGAATGGAGGCTTATTGGTGTGTGTTTGTAATGTACGAATTGGTCAATTTGGATTTGCAGCTCTAGAGTTTGGAAATTCTAGTATCGATACCACAACAAGAGTCAAAACTCTTGATTGAGGTTTCAAAAACTTATATTCTAGAAGTATCGAAACTCATGTCGGAACTTACATACCAGTTCAACCAAACCTCCATTGCTGCATACAATCGTCAATGGCGTTACAAGCGTAACAAAAAGCCCATAGACGCAAAGTAAAATAAACCAAAGAACCTGTAACTTGGCCAACAAACAATACAAAGATTAAGCCTCGACGGAAGAATAACAAAGGGCGAAAAGGCCTATTCAATGGGGCTCCGTCGCAAGAAAGCGACCCCCCTTGTATGGGGCACTTGCACAAAAATAAATGCCTTTTCAAACTATGCTAACTCTTCACATTCTTGGAAGAGTTGTATATGGAACCATTCAAACAGTGGCAAAACACCCAACCATGAAAGCGGGCACAACACGTGCATCTTCATAGCACAGATAATGTTGTTCCTTTTCTAATAAGTTATTCATTCTTCTTTCACGGGGCTGGAGCATTCGTTCCCGTTTCCTGATGCAGTTATACCGGACGAAGCACTCAATGACGTATTGCTTCTGGTGCTTCCGTTTTGGAAGCTCTTAGATGCTACAGATTGGTTTGCCTGAGAATTGTTTGTTGCAGGCATTTTCCCCTCCTCAGCTAACTTTTTGAGAAGATTCATCACGGTGGGAAGGAATTTGGTAGATACGGAAAGAAGCCCGGGTAGCTGCAGGCATTAAAAGTTGTAAATTAGTCATCCGATCAAAGCAAGTAAAACTGCGTAATCACGATTATAGTCGAAATAGTCTTTAATGGTTTGTTTATGTGAACTACGGACTGCCATCAATGATACGGATAAATGCTCACATAAACAAGAGAGAATTTTAGTTTGATACTCACAGCACCATTGCGGAATTCGCCCGAAATGTCAAGCTGCACCCACAGAGCCTTAACAATAAGGAAACCCACGAAGATGGCACCCAGATATAAAGGATTCCTGCAAAGAGACGATTCCTTAAGCAAGCACCAAACACGGACAAGGATAAATGATATCATTGAATACCCAACCAAAATAAATTCAATGATACAAATGCAACATGCACCTTAGAAGAGTCATAAATTCATTAAAACCCAAGACTATCAAGGCAACAATTGCCCATGGAGGTGGCAGCCAGTTGTTGTTACGCTTGTTTGCTTCCTGAAAGTAGAAGAAAAATCGAGTAAAAAAATGAGATTACATATATCAAGCAATAACACGACTACATAGACCAAAATATAAACTTCAAATTCCAGTGAATAGAACTCGACATTAATAATGTATATGCTACAAAGGGGTGGTGCATGTGAAAAGTTAGGGAAACACGACAGAATTTCTGCGACATTAGTTAACATAATGCAGTGACAATTCATGAACAATATAATTAGAATTTTTGACGTTCATGCCTGTGCAGAAATGGCCTGAGTGACAGTGTACTCTGTCTCAGCCCTGAATTGCCGCCACAAAGACTTGCACTGAACAGGTGTGATCAGTGTCTTAGCAGGGGGAACCTATACCAAAAATTAACAGACATAAGATTAAATCACATAATACATGTTCAAAAGGATGAAATCCCAGCATTAGAGGGAAACACATACAACAAAACCCTGGGGTTGTTTCAGCATTACAGATTTAGAAGGTTAATGCCAAACAAATTTTGCATTCATGGCAAAAATTGTCAGACAAACCTAGACAACTGTGCCTTTCTTTGTATAATCCATGGGAGGAATAGAAATGACGGCAAATAGCATGCAATGGTCCAGCAATTTCTATAGTTCATATAAATCTCATAACCATCCTCCGCAAGAACACATTACCTGCTCCCAAGTGCTTGAGGCTAGTGGATCAAATGTTGTAATGCTCCTATCAGTTGCAACAGCATTATTTTTTGTATCCAACAAGGCGGATGCTAGAGTATTCTCGATATTATCAACATTGTCATCCAACCGGATTGCAGCCATAACAGCTAGCAATTTTAAGGACTGGCAACAGAAAATAAACAAGTTTAGCAGAGAATAAAAAGTAGGATAATTCTTAAGCGGAAAAAAATGATAGTACACAAACATACTGCAGAACGAGCTGTTTTAGTGATGGCTCGGATATCTTCCTTCCCAGTCCAAACCCGTGGCATTGAATCAGAATCATGACTAAACAATGTTGAAAACCTGCATAAATATTATGTTAATTTTGGAGATACATAAAGTCTAAAAAATCAAACGCTTTAATTCAAACATTTAAATGTGCTATTACCGGTCCTTCATATGGATCAGTGCCCTTCCAGCCTCTTCCCTTGTTTTTGTTTCAACCACACCTCTTGCATAATCCTCTAATCTCATTAACATCTTCTCCTTTTCTTTTTCATCCATGTCAAAACCCGAAAGAGCACTGCAGAGTCCAGAAACAGCTGATTCAGTTTCGCGCTGGAGAAGTTTCTTTATTGAGGGCCATGTACCATCATTAGCACCATCTAAAAGAGCTTCAACAGGTCCTGATAATGCTTCGTTCATCTTTGCCTGCAGATGCACCATAATTTTCAGTATGATTACAAGTGATGCTTTAAACGTTTATAAACATGTGTTGTGGTTGTCGCCATCATAGAAGTCAAACAGAAAATTAAGAGTAATCACATATGAATGAATACTGTTTACCATATTGTGTCAGACGAAAAATAACACCAAAGGGCCAAAAGTCATGTTCATTAAAAAATGAACTACAAAATGACCTTTCTTATTCAAACCAAGACTGCATGCCCGTAAAGTTTAGTTTTAATAAGTAATAACCCAACTGTGTAACAATCACATCTAAGTTAATTGGGCTTCAATATTCCTAGAGCAATTTACATTGTGTCCAACGTTGTAAAAATTTCAATGTGTAGAAACACAGTACAATATCGACAAACTAGCTGAACATGACATCTTAATTAATTGGGCTAAAATTATTTTTTAAGTAACACATCCAACAAGTCGAAAATTTCAGCAACCAGCAAGACCAAGAAAACAAATGTCATAACATCACTGTATCAACTTCAAAACACCTTGTCTCCTTGCAACCCAGCAAAAAAAGTGAAAATGATACACAAATTCCTTCTCTAAAATTTTGTTAGGCTACTTTTCATAATACTGATTCATTGGTATGTCTTACAAAAAAACAAGTAATCTGGAAATAATAGAATTCTCGATAATCATGAGGACAATCACTTGACTAAATGATTAGAAGGGAAAGAAATTTCCATACCTCATATGATGAGGTCAGCTCTGAAAGTTTGGCGACTCGGACAGAACCTACATGCGCATCAATATCACGATGGAGCTTATCCCTGACTTTAGAGGAATCCCAATTTGATAGTTCAACAACAGCATCTGAAAAATGAAGTCAAGCTTCTCAGTCACTATCTTATTGAGCAAAGAAACCGTAGGTTGACAAACAACTATAATAACAAACCAATTAAATGCAAGCAATATACGCAGTCTCATTTTTTAAAGTTTGAATCCACAGCAATGTGTTAAAAAATAATTTCATCTAATTTGAATACTTCGTTACTACACAGACCACTTTAATGATTTCTTTTCTATTTTTTCACTTCATAGCTGTTGAACTTGTGTTTTGCAGTTTTGTTTCTTTGTTTTAATGCCAAGAGAATAGTTCAAGTTCAACCATACCCTCATATCCTTCATCAAACAAAGCCATGCAAGATTCAGTGCAGTTGCGAGCGGACACAGAAAATCCCTCTCCATCATTCAAAGCCTTTTCAAATGCTTCCTTAAATTTCTCAAGAGTTCCAGACCTTAAATGTCCTAGCATGGAATTGTAGGCTGGTTGGACAAGCTAAATCAAAAGACAAAAATCGAGTTGAGAAAATTTAAATAACAATAAATACTGGACAAGAATATGGAGTGTATTATTACTTGAAGCAATTTTTCTTCTAGCATCTTTCGCTTTGAAGATCTAACACCTTCATCAAAATATGCGACTTCTGCATCATACCTAATTCAGAACAAAATGAACAAAGTCAGTGCCACAGATATGGGGGAGAAAACAATCTTGAATTGATTCACAAAAATGACTCTTTTTTAGCCAAAGTATGCATCAAGATAATTTCCATCCACCAATTTAATGAAGCAATGTGTCATTAATTATCACCATCATGACTCACAACTCATCAGATTGCCAATCAGTAATGACGTCATTCCAATTTGTCTTTTACCCTCAAAACTCTGTACAGTCACTTTCAAAAATGAATCGCTTCTATAATTTCTTATTAACTCAAACAGTCTTTACCTAAGTCATCTCGGCTCTTTCAATTTTTAATACAGGTAGTAGCCTAGTTGAAATTTATAAACTGGAAAACTTATCTTATGTTCTTATTAAAGTAGACTTACTCCGATAGACAACTGTAGAGAATTGAATTCAGCTTCTTCCCAAAGCCAGCAACTGGACCAGACTGCACAGCCTCTTCTAATAGACACCACCTCTGTCATGAAGTTAATAGGTTGGTTTTAGTTTTTATAAAAGTCACCAGCTCTAATTTTAGTGTGTCTGCATGCATATATTTATAAATTTATGTCCATGTACCTCATTTGCAGTGAAACCAGAATACTTCTCATTGGCAATTTCTTCACAGCGTACCGTAGCCACCATGACCTATGGGCAAATGAAACATATATCACAGAAAAACCAAGTAGATCTGCAAATTTCATTTAGTGCACAAAAGGTTACCTTATGGGCTGGAAGGTCAAGGTCCTTATTCTCTTTAATGACTTTCCAGATCTGCTGTGCACTAAACAAGAACCCGGAAGCAGGTACCACTCCCCTCCGATCCCCAGCAAGCCCTCCTGGTGCAATAGAGTGGAAGAATCTTTGTCTCAAATTAGCAACCTTCATAATAATAATAGAATCAGAAAAACTGCTTTTTGAAAGTCAGTCCAATATCTCAAAAGCAACATCCAACATTCAGAGAAAATTACACAGAAGGTAGATCTTCTATTTTAGACAGTACAATCAGGACAAGAGAGCAAAGCAAATGTAATTACATAAATTGGAGGGGAGGGGGAGGAGGAACTCGCCAAAGAATCACTATGGTGTCATCACAAGCCTAGGAGTATATATTCAACTTGGTATTCTTGCCGTTTAAGAAAAGAAAAAAACAATAGAAACTGTTGACAATTAGGAATTTTAATTCACTTAGAAGTTTAATTTATATTTGTACGATTAGGATCAATTTCCTTAGGATATAAGTTAAAGTTTAAGAGAAAAAAGTTAGGAATAAAAGAAACCTAGTAGGAATCTAACTTGTAATATATAGCCTATAAAAACAAGTTGTGTTTTCTATTTTTTTTTTCAATGAGAATTTTGATTCCAAAATTTCTCTCTCAATTTCTTCTGTTTTTCTTCTCTCAATTTCTCACAAAAACTTCTAAAATGCCAATAGTGTATAGTTTGTTTGCATGCTACGAATGCGAAAAGTCCTTAAGAGATGACCTAAATGTGATACCTGCTCTTTAAACAGCTCTTCCTTTTCTTCATAACTAGAAAGTGCAACAACCTCAACCTGGCCATTATCAGCAATCACAATAACCATCAGAGACAATACTCATTATAAAAGTTAAAGAGAGATAATAATTAGTTAAATTATAACGCATAAAACATAAACCAACATCCTACATTGAAAAAATCACTTAATGGAGTTTCCTTATGAGCCAGCGGCTTAGGAACTGAATCCCATATCTGCAATTCCAAGAAAATGAGTCAGAAAAAATATAGTGAAGTTTATCAGAAATGAAGCACAACATATCCGTACCTTCTGAATATCCTCTCTCAGAACAGGTTCTAAATTTTCTAGAGGTGTCTGTAAAAAAAGGAATGATTTAAGGACCATAAACTCAACTATAATCATAAAACCCTTAGACATATTAACAATGCAAACCTTAGATACTAAAAGAACTTGAAGAAAAAAGTGGTCAACAAATTAGCTCTCCAAGCATAACATGCTACATAAAGGAAAGGTACCAACCCTTGTTTTATCACGGATGACAAACATCAAAGTTGTTTTGCGGGGACTAAACAACCGCATCATGACCTGTAGCCAAATACATGTAGATCAAGAAAAGAACCACTTAAAATTCAGGGCACTGCTTGGAAAGGCAGCGAGATCGCAAATACCTGGAATACAGTCTTCAAAAGAGGCTTGTTGGCAGCTTGCTCACGACCAATATCGTGACACCACCTAAATGAAAAATTGCTCAAGAATATCACTTGCATGCACTACTGATAGCGGTTAAGTCAAAATATTGTCATGCACCACAGAGGTGCCAAACCTTACATGTTTATGAGTACTATATCTGAAACTGCCAATGCAAAAAGTGCACTTTGTTTCTCAAATGCTGTGTCATCCTGGAATGAGGCAAATAAATTAATGAAAAATATGTCCAAAAGAATTATCCCACTACTTCCCCTTTTTTCATAAAAGATAGGATGGTTGGATAAAATTAAACCAAGTAAATACACCTGCAGATAATTCACTGCATATTCTACTTTTACAATCTAAATTCCCTTGATTTGATCCAGCTTAATCCATCAGTCTTGAAGCACAGTGTAAGTTATCAATTCTTATTCTTGGATCATAATCATTATGATATTTTTTCAATTTCCCCTATGGTAGAATTTTTATCACAGAAAAATATAAAATCCAGAATTAAAGGTTAGACTAAAAAATCACTTAAGGCTGACCTTTAATTTGATTTTACACTTGTAAAACAAAAATTAATACAATAGTACAACAATTTCCTATATGGGTAAGGTTTCCTCCATACAACTATAATCACCCTTAATATGTATTAATTTCTCATTTCATAGGTGGGTCTAACACAAGTAAATGGTGATGACAAGCATATAGAAAAGCAATGAAGGAGATCCCAAGCAGGGTCCTAGAGGAAATAACTACTTGATCAATAAATCAAAATGTGTATCCATAAATGTTTTGTTTTTCTTTCCTTTGGGGACATGGAAGGAGGGATATCCAGCATCCTATCTTTTGCAAAAAAAAAAAAAAAAAAAAATCAAGCTAACATGGGAGAAGTAAGGAAAAAACAAAGCAAGAAAAAGTAGTTGGTATATAGAAAAATATTGTTTCAATTTTGGACACCATATGATTGATAGAATGCAAGCTAGCAACAGCACCTCTCCACGTTCTCTTCCATCAGTGCCCTCCAAATCCATTATTAGAGTGCAAGGCTGTATACCAGCACACTTTGCCATCCAAATACCTTTAGTGGTTTGAGACCTGACAGAAAATGCATTCCATTAGTTGTTTGAGCCAATTGAGACAAATGTAATGTGTTATGAGAGAAACATAAGTTACCTTCCCTTAAATGCATCCATTTCCCTGAAATTGGTGTAAAACAAATGATTTAACAGTGTGCTCTTACCTGTTAAGATCATGGAAGACAACAAGAAACTTTTAATGGAATAAGCAGAAATTTCATGGCTAACAATATTAAATGACAAAAAAATCATTCATGGCGTGCATTAGAATTAAAAGGAAGATGCAGGAAAGAAATATATATATATAAATATATATATATATAGAGAGAGAGAGAGCTAACTACAGAAGTTTCAGACAATATCATATAGAAATGAGTCCACATCAAAAAAGTGAGATATGAAAAATGTCTTCGTTGAAAGCTGAAGTGCCAAATTCCAAGCTTATCATACTCTCACATGTAACTCACATAAGTCACGTATTTCTAACTCAGTATCATTCCGGAAAATGGAACGAATAAATGAAGCAGATTAGTGTGAACAACAAATAGGCACCTATGGAGCAAGAAAGAACAAGTATAAAGCAAGATGTGAAGAAAATATCAAAGCATACCGCTGCTCTGAGGTCCCATGATAGAAACCATGGCATACGACAACCCGCATTCAGCAAGCTTTATTTCCTTGATAAAGCGTTCAGTTCCAATATCATTGAAGGTACCATCTCCATCAATAAGTTGAGTTGAACAGCATTCCTCAGTCGTGGCTGTCAAACGAAATGTTCATATCATGCGTAAGAAAAGACAAGAAAAGCCTCCATCAGACAGCTCAACTAACTCTAATTGGCTCATATTCCTCATTGATGTTAAAATCAAATTTTCAATATCAATTGATCAAGGAAAATACTAAGAATACCTCAACTAAAAAGAAATAGTATATTCATTAGTTTTGACAGATCAATTTAGCAACTTCAATATCTAGAGTAGCTTAAATTCAAAAATTGAATTTTTCACTATTTTTTTAGTTTTCCTTTTCTTTCTCACCAACCAAACATGTAGTATGCACCCCGATCCAAAAATCAAAAACAAAAAAGTCAGATTTACCATACTCAAAGAAACTCTCAAAAACTTAAAGTTCCAGATAACGGATCATTAAGTAACAATAAAGGAAGATAACAATTACGGCGGCGTTGCATGCTGAAACGCTCCCGTTCCAGTAACATCACAAAAATTAAATAAGAAAGCGAAAAAAGAAAACAAACGGATCGCTGAAAATAGCTATAAATATAGGGGAAAGAGATATTAAGATGAGAGGATGAGAGAGAGTACCCATTGAATCTTGCTTGAATTGTAATAGCTCGGAAACTGAGGAGATCGATGTCAATGGAAGACGGAGAAAGAGGAGGAAATATAGAGAGAATTTGAAGCTCGTCTTTTTCTTTGTTTACTTTGGTTTCTTCTTTCTCTAAAAGTGGGCTAGACCGGACAGGGTATTCATTTCGTTTCAATGACCGCCAAGATAGTGGATTAATTAATTAATTATTACTACTTCCAATCTTTATTTAATTAATTTCTCAAAATTTATAAATTCAAATTTTAAAAGAACCTTTTAAAATTAATTTCTAAATTTTAAAATATTTTATATTAATTTTTAAATTATAATTTCATTTTAAATTGATTTATAAATTTTAAAATATTTTATAATTATTAGTAGCATTTCTTTTTTTTTCATTTCATTATCTATTCTTTAATTTTACTAATTAAAAAATTTTAACATATTTTTAGAGGTCCTGACAATTGAACCTATGACTATTTAAAAATTTCTCAGTACTGTTAAATACATATTAAAGAAATTTCAGAAGATCACGAGTTCAATCCTTAAACTTTTCAAAATTAATAGAGTTAATGATACCAAATGATCAAAATAAAATGAAATTGATAATTTGAGGATTGATATAAAATATTTTAAAATTTATGAACCATTTTAGAATAAAATAATAGTTTTTAGATTTGTATATAGTATTTTTAAATTTTTAAATTAATATTAAATAAGAGTCACAATTTGAGTACCTCATGTATAATTAATTTTAATATATTTTAAAAAAATAAAATATGCCAAATTTTAAATTTTAAAAATAACATGCATCCCCAATAACTTTTCATGCACCTCCATTGGAGGAACTGACGTGGAAGCAACTGATTGGTTGCCCAACAATTCTTTTTAGAGAAAATAATTTCAGTGACTAAAAATGCCTTATAATATACGATTTTAATCAACTTTTTTTGGATTTGTCAAAATGACCAACTAAATCGTAATGCGATCGATAATTTGCAACGCGATCTCCGATATCACAAATCAGTTTCCAGATTCGCAACGCGATTCTGACTATCGCATTGCGATTTTCCAAATTCGCGTTGCGATTTTCCGACTATCGCAATGCGAATATGTAAATCGCAATGCGAGTATGGCTATCGCAACGCGAATATGTAAATCGCAATGCGATTATTACTATCGCAACGCGATTCTGACTGTCGCAATGCGATTTTCAAAGCACCATTATTATCGCAACGCGTATTTTTTTCAAATTCCAAACACGAATATTAATATATCGGAACATTGAACCGTCCACAATATATCTCGTAATCGTAACTCATAACCTAAAACCCTAAATCACAACTCAGTCTCATCTCCATCTCTCACTCTCTAAGGCGACATCCGTCCCCATCTCCGACGAAATCAGTCCCCATCTTCGGCGAAATCCGTCTATCTCCGTCTCTCAGAGCCACCCTCACAATCATTCACGGTCAGAAATGGAAAATCAACCAAATCAACCACCGAGGGTTAGTTTTTTTTAATTATTTTTATTTTGAAATTTTTGCATTATTTTAGGTTTTTCATATTGAAATTGATGATAAGTTTACTGGAAATTTCAATAATAGATTAACCATTTCATTTAGATTGCTTATTAAATTCATTCGATTGCTGCCAATACTGCTAAACTGTTTAGTCTTTAAACCCTGTGAATTTAGTATTTGTCTTTATTTTGTCTTTTGGTTGAAGTAATGCAATCCATTCAAGTTTCAATTTTAGTATTTGAAACCGAGAATCGCAACGCGAAATGAAAATCGCAATGACAGAATCGTAATACGATTTTGGTTTCGCGTTGCGATTGTCATTTCGCGTTGCGATAGTCAAATTCGCGTTGCGATTTTCATTTTCGTGTTGCGATTTTAAGTTTCAGAAACTATTCTTCTTCTGCAAATTGAAACTTGAATGAATTGCATTACTTCAACAAAAAAATAAAGACAAATACTAAATTCACAGTGTTGCAAATTTAAGTTTGAAGAATAAACTACTACTCTTTATGTTTATTGTTGTTCTTGGTATATCTTCACAGTGTAGTTTTTGGTATATCTAACTTGGTATGTTTATTGTTTTTGTAGAACTTTTATTCGGCTCAATTGACCTTAAGAAATAAATTAAGCCTGGCCAAAACAATTGCGTCGAAGCTTTCACCTACACAAAGAAAAATATTTGAGGATACTTGCTTCGGGCAATGGCTGAAAGTACAACATCCGAGTGGAGATGCTATGTTGACCCATCTGTTTCTTCAAACCATGACTAGCGATCTACCAGAGACTATACAACGTCGTGATGAAGAGATATTGTTTGATTTTTCACCGGCGTATACGTGTTTTGGGTGGGAGGAGTTTTGCTTAATCACCGGTCTACGCTTCAGACACGATGATGTAGGTCGGTACACTAGACATATTACCTGCCTATCATGGTTATCCCGGGTTTTTCCTGAGTTGTCAATGGAGAAGCCGAATTTACACGTGGAAGACTTGACGAGATTATTGAATAAGAAAGATGGTTTTACTCGGATGGATGACGTCGATGTTGTCCGAGTATGCCTTCTAATACTTTTGCATGCCAGCTTTTTAGGCTGAGAGGCCAGACAACCTATTCCTAATGATCTAATTAAATTGGTAGAGGACCTAAATGCATGGAACATGTTTCCGTGGGGTTCGTATCTATGGAAAGCTACATGGAATAAGTTGTCGTCTGCCTTTGATGATCGAAAAAGTTTGCGTGGCGATGGTTCCAAATACACTTTGTCAGGCTTTATTTGGGCCTTTAAGGTAAGAATTTTTATATAATGTTTCCAAAATTATAATTAATTATTATTTAACAATTACTAATGTTTGTTATTATATTGTTTGTAGATTTAGATATTTGAGGTCTTTCCCGCCATGCAGACTTATGCATTAAAAACTGCTAATGATATTCCTAGGGTTATTTCTTGGAAGAGGAAACGGACCTTGCAGCAATGGGAAGATTTACTACCGTATACGACAATAAATAATGTAAGTTAACACAAATACTACTATATGTTTATAAACAAGTTATTACTAGTACACGTTTAACTTTGTTTGAGCTTTTATATTGTTAGGAGTCCAACACTCCGTTACAGAGGCTGACACCCACGGAAGCTGAGCTTGCCACTGATTGGTGGCAAGCTAGTAAGCGTTTTTTTGATGGCGCGGATGATGAGCAGCCTCCACTTCGAGAGCCATCACCTCACCCAGAGCCATCACCTGATCGACCCGACTATACACCTCCACAACGAGAGCCATCACCTATTCTGTCACATCATCGAGCCTCTTCTCCACCATCACCTCATGATAGGCGACCGGCAAAGATGCCACGACGTTTATCTCCCTGTTCTCCACCTCCACCTCCACAGGATGAGTTAGGGGAGTTACGTGATGAGGTCAATGCCTTGCGTGAGGAGGTCGGTACTTTACGTGATGACAATGGTGCATGGCGTGTTGAGGTGTCTACTTTACGTGGTGAGGTAGCCGCTCTACGTGAGATGGTAGCATCGTTGTAGAATGAGGTTCATACTCTACGCAACGAGGTAAGTTTAATATTTTTCATATTTAACTTGATGATAAATTTACTCGTAATTTCACTTAGATTAACCATTTCACTTAGATTAACCATTTCACTTAGATTGCTTAGTAAATTCATTTGGTTGCTGCCAATACTACTAAACTATTTATTCTTTAACCCTGTGAAGTTAGTATTTGTTTTTGATTGTCTTTTGGTTGAAGTAATGCAATCCATTCAAGTTTCAATTTGCAGAAGAAGAATAGTTTACTTTCACAACGCGAAAATGACTATCGCAACGTGAAAATGACTATCACAACGCGAATTTGACTATCGCAATGAGAGAATCGCAATGCGATTTTTATTTCGCATTGCGATTCTTTCGTTGCGATAGTCATTTTCGCGTTGCGATAGTCATTTTCGCGTTGCGATAGTCATTCGTGTTGCGATTTTAAGTTTCAGATTCTATTCTTCTTCTGCAAATTGAAACTTGAATGAATTGCATTACTTCAACCAAAAGACAAAGACAAATACTAACTTCACAGTGTTGAAAATTTAAGTTTCAAGAATAAACTACTACTCTTTATATTGTCATTGAACCTGCACTAAACCTATATGTTGTCCTTTTAAATGTTTATATAAGTGATTATTTCTGGAATGTTATCTGATTCATTTTGTGAACAATGATATAATAATGACTTGGGTGAATACCGTGCAAGTTTGAAATATATTTGTCTTTGTTTTCACTGTTTAATATCATGTTTCTTTATTTACCGATTTATGTATTAATTTATTTTTAGCGGCTCGCTAAGGTGGATGCTCTACGTCGGGTTTTTCTTGCAAGATGGAGTTCACGCATCAGACGGCGTGCACGTGCCATTAAGTCTCCGTTCACCCCAATAGTGCGAAGAATTCGTAAGAAAAATCCCGACTCACCTGTCATCGTTCAAGAGGCCCCTATCATCCCTCAAGAATCCCCTCCCACCGTTCAAGAGGCCACTGTCATCGTTGAAGAGGTCCCTCCCAACATTCTAGAGCCCGATTCACACGGCATAATATATCGAATTATTGAGAAACCCCCTCACGTGCCGGACATGATGGATGACTGTTGGCTTTCGTATAAGTTATCGGCCAGTACCATTCCGGCAGATGAAGTGGAGAGGAAACAACTACCGGAAACAATTCTGGATAATACCCTTTGGGCTAAGACCGCAGTTGATTTTTATCTACATGAGCGGAGCCAAGGGTGTTACGCTGACATATACAAACTCAACGATGATATGCATTTGTTGATTGAACGATCTTGGTGGGGTGTGTTATTAGGGGTTGAAGACAATGGCTATTTCGATGGGGGGTAAGTCTTATATTTCTTCTTATATTTCATTTTGATTATTTTTTTTAAAATTTATGTAATTCACTAATATATGTCTTTTTTTGTAAAACAGCATATTGATGCATGGGTGTCACGTCTTCTAATAGTAAGGGCTTTGAAGAAAAATAATAATAAAAAATACGTGATATACAATTATGCCGACGTCTTTTCACGTAGTTCACTTGAAGAATCAACGACAGGAATCATATGTGTTGGCTAATGGACAAGCTAAACTTTATCCTGCATGGTGGGAGGTCGATAAGGTTAGTATTTATTTTTTTTAAATATTTTAAAGGTGTTCATAAATAAGTGCGCAATTTGAATTATTACTTATGATTGCAAGTGTTTATCCCTGTTTTGGAACGTACTCATTGGCTTCTCGTCGAGCTTCAACTCCCATCCCTGAAGACAATAGTATATGACAGCATGATAAATTACATATCATTGTCTGATTTGAGAGATATTATTAAGGGATGGAGCTCTCATTTGGCTAAATTCTTGGATGCGATTAATTATTAGACTTATTCTGGAAACAAGAAGCCAAAGAAGTTCAATGTTACAGTTATCAGAGACGAGACCGCGCCACAACAAACGCCGGAAGCCAGAGGGGATTGTGGTCCTCTCGTATGCATATGCTTGGAGCATTTGACGACAGGAAGTACACAGTTTCTACCTCCCACCGATAGAGATAGAGGTGCAGTAGGCTTGTGGTTTCGGCATTTTATGGCTAGAGCGATATATTCAAGACGCTGCTTACCTGCATCCGCGTTATGAAAGTGTCCATAAACAATTTGTAAGTCAAATGCAAGTGTTGTTAAGTACCTAGAATTCAATAATAATTTGATGTTCGTTGGTTTTAGATGTGTAGAAAGTGTTATTTGAGCAAATGTTTGGTTTCTGCAGGTTAATCCTGAAGTGAGCTGCGTGAAATTGATGTGCATAAACAACTTTATGGGGTACACTTTTTTTTATTGTAATTGATTATTAAAAGTATGACTTGTTTAATTGATGAGAAAAATAATATAATAAGAGTTGATTTGTTTAATTGATGTGCAAATAATTCTTATTTGTTTAATTGATGTGTAAATAATTCTTATTTTTGCTTGTTTAATTGATTAAAAGTTGATTATTGATGTGTAAATAATTCTTATTTGTGCTTGTTCAATTGATTGAAATGTAAAAGTTGATTTGTTTATTTCAATCTGCATCATATTCGCGTTGCGATAGTAAATACACTTTGCGATTTTCTCGTTGCGATAGTCAAATTCCCGTTGCGATAATCAAATTCGCGTTGCGATAGTCATTTCGCATTGCGATTATCTCATTGCAATAGTCAAATTCGCGATTATGCAGGTTAAATTCACGTTGCAATAGTCATTTTCACATTGCGATAGTCATTTTCGCATTGCGATTATCCCGTTGCGATAGTCAAATTCGCGTTGCGATAGTCATTTTCGCATTGCGATTATCTCGTTGTGATAGTCAAATTCGCGTTGCGATAGTCATTTTCGCATTGCGATTATCCCGTTGCGATATTCAAATTCACGTTGCAATAGTCATATTCGCATTGCGATAGTCAAATAAATATGTAATAAGTGATAACAACTGAACAAATCATAGCAATGTTCAAACTCAAGTTACTAATATACATGGGCCTAACTGAAAATGTTAAAAGTTTACACATAAAATACACATAATACAACGTTTGCATTTAAAAATCACCTAAGTTAATAGTCCCAAAAGGTGAAGTCGGTTGTGATTGGGATTTTGATTTTGATTGCGATTTTGATTGCCTTTTGCTTGACACCATATGAGCTTTGGATTTTGATGATGATCCATATTTTGGTAGAGGAAAAGATGATTGTTATGGCACTGGTGATCCACATGTCAACCTTGTATGACCACTTTCCTTGCACCGACTACATGTCGATCTCTTCTTCTCTTCACCCTTAGACGGTATACGATCGTGACTTTTTGGTCGGCCAGGTAGCCTTCTGTCCATGGTTGGTGCCAAAACTGTTTGTAAGTCATCTGGTATGTCCCACTCAGAAGGATGTGGAATAGGGTAGATAATCTCGGCATAAGTCTGTCGATATACTTCTGTAGTGTAGCAATCCATAGCATATGCGCTTGAATCATCTTGGTTTAGATGAAGAGCAACTTTTATAACATGGCCACACGGATAATCAGATGTTTGCCATTTCATACAACTACACGTCTTTTCATTTAGATCGACAAGCCCATTTAAGTTATTATCCAGTACTTCAAACAAAGTGTTTGAACATGGTTCAACTCTCCATGACGTTGACTTCACAACATGTTTCGTTATCTTTTTTTCAGTCCATGGTGTAACAGGATGTTCCAATGTTCCTGTAAATTTAAATAAATAATACTTAGTAAAATATATGATACGTTACGAATTTAAAGAAATAATACATGCATGGTTTCTTTTCTTGTAGTACCACTGTTGAATAGAGGCTCGAAAAAACTCCATTGACATAGTAATGGGTAATTTCCGGGAATGACGACTTAGAGCGTTGATTGATTCTGCACTATTAGACGTCATGAAACTATATCTTGCTCCAAGTTGATGTACTCTTGACCATCTTTCAAACCCGACATCTTCTAGTGTTTGAGCACACTGAGGCAAAACACGTTTTAAACAATTTATATGCTTATTAAAATCCACTTCCCGATAAGCTTTTACAGCCTTCTAGTATGTCCATTTGTGATTTTTTATCCCAGCAGACCTTGATTTTAGATTTCTATACAAATGAATACCACAAAGTCCATGAAAAGCATCTGGGAAACACCTTCTAACAGCGTTGTCAATTGAGTTTGCCCTATCGGATATGATTGTCAGATTGCTAATAGGACTTATGCAATCCCTAAGATGCCCCATAAACCATGTCCATGAATCAGAGGTTTCAGATTTGCCAACCCCGTAAGCTATTAGAAGTATCCCATTGTTATCATCCATGGCTACTGCTAATAAGTTTACTCTAAGGTATCGACCTTTTAAATGTGATCCGTCAACTATAATAACTGGGCGCATGCAAGTAATAAACGAACGAACCTACAAAATCATATACACAAGAAATATAATCATTTAAATGTGAAATGCAAGTAACTAACAAAAATGAGTCAACAAGATTATATTGATTTACTAACCGCAGCACCAATGGCGATAAACAGCAACTCAAAGCATCCATCTCTATCTATTTTGATATGAGTAACCGACCCATGATTTTTTAGCTTTAAATTGTGACAATAAGCCGGCAGTTGGGCAAACGATGCTTCTGGCGACCCCCTCAACAATTCCAAGGCATAACATTTGGCTCTCCAAGATTGAGAATATGAGATACTAATCTTGAACCGAGCATTCATGTCAGTCATAATTTCATGTCCCCGATATACCCTGCCATTCAAAAACATTAACTCAGCCAGAAAACCACCCAACACCTTTTTGTTTGCCTGTCTACGGTGAGGAAAAACTTGGGTTCTTGAACATGTATGTTTATCAATAAAAGTCATAACTTGAAACATTTCACAATCTTTTATCCTCTTTGCAATCATACGCCACGTACAGTTTTTGTCAATCATACACCTTGTTTCGAAACGATCTTTGCTTGATTTGTTAACTTTTAGTTGATAACCATCTTCCACACATTTCGTATACAAAGCTATCTTCAAGTCTTCCTTTGTATCAAAACAATCATCTTTCTTGATACGAATAATTTTTGTGTAACAATCAACTGCTATTTTTACCAACTCTTCTTCCGGCATTTGAAGTAATTCTGGCATATTCCAGTTATACTCCCATGGCATTTTCTTCGGGGACTTTTCTTCGGGGATTTCTTCTTCTTCTTTTTCTTCTTCAGGGTTATATGAATTACAGAATGGATGTTCAACATGTTCATTCACAGTCGTAACTTCCTCCTCATTATCATCAACAACATCTTCCTCGGCAGCGGCTGTTTCATCATCAAAATTCGGGTATTGATCAATATCAAAATCATTTCACGCAGGGTTTGTTTCTTCTTCTGAAACATCATCAAAATCCGAGTATTGACCAAGATCAAAGTCTGGGTATTGACCAAGATCAAATTTTGAATACCGACTAGTACTCACAATTTTTTATGTTGGCTCATCATCGTCTAACTGGTTAATACGAAAACCGAAATTTGGTGCTGAAAGTTGATTGGGATTTGGATTAGGGAAAGGTTGTGGGTTTTGAGATTGTGTTTGGTATTGGAAATATGGTGAAACAAAATTTGCTTGGTGATGAAATTGTGGTGGAAGCATTAAATTTTGAGCACCATAAACTGGGGTTGAAAAACTTAGTTGATTACTACTCGCTACTGACCCAACTTCACTACTTCTAGGTTCAACAACATACAATGTAACATCATCTTGCGAAACACTAATGTAAGCAATGAATCATTCAATATCTTCATTGTCGGTTAACAAATAAACTTTACATTTTCTCTGATAAGATAGCCTAAATCCACTTAAGGGCTCTAAATTTAATTTATTTGCAACACGTAACATTAGAGTTTCATAAGTTAACTTTTTTAATGACAGTTTTAGTTGAAGATTCATGGGTAAAGACATATATTGTAAAACACCATGAACATTCTCCCATGACCCTCCAAAACACAAATATATCCAAACATGATCAACATTAGATGATTTAGGTTATGAGTTGCTTCTGCTGCGTAGTTATATACCCAAAACATTTGTGTTGCGAAACTAAAACCTGTTGCGAATTTGAAATTCAGCATTGCGACAGTCAGAATCGCGTTGCTATAGTAAGAATCGCATTGCGATAGTAATAATCACATTGCGATTTACATATTCGCGTTGCGATAGCCATACTCGCATTGTGATTTACATATTCGCATTGCGATAGTCGGAAAATCGCAACGCGAATTTGGAAAATCGCAATGCGATAGTCAAAATCGCGTTGCGAATCTGGAAACTGATTTGCGATACCGGAGATCGCGTTGCAAATTATCGATCGCATTGCGATTTAGTTAGTCATTTTAGAAAATCCAAAAAAGGTTGATTAAAATCATATATTATAAGGTATTTTTAGTCAATGAGATTATTTTCTCTTTTTTTTTATGGGGGTATAAACTAAAAATAAAAACCGGTATTTGGTTGTCGGAAAGGGTTATTGGTATGGTTGAGTCTGGTTCAACCAGGATCACCGACTAAAGCGGGACCCAGTGGCAGCCCATTTATCTTTTTGTCCGAAAGTAGGCGGTGAGATCGGCTGCTTTAACAGCGAGTGCGCACACGCTCTAATAATCTAGCGCTGATAGTGGCATGGCCCCCACCATGGCTTGCTTCGCTGTTCTTTGGGCTATGTGGAATCCATGAATTATGCCAAACATTTCCTTACAATTAGGATGGGCAAGGATCGGGTTTGTGTCGAATTTCAGGAACTAAAAATTATATATCTTTTATCTTATCCGATCTAAAAAATTATACACTTCCAATTGACCTGAAATCGATTTATTTTTTGAGATAAAATTTGAATTTGACATAATCCGAGATAATATATTTATTAAGAATATATTATTTTTACTCAATAAAAGTAGGAATTTAATTAAAAAAATAATATTTATAATGATATTATTATAATTATATCTAAATATAAAATAAAATTATATTTTTTGAGTCGGGTCAAATCGAGTATTTTTTTACCTTAAATTCGAATCTAATCCAACCCAAACAAACTTCTAAAAAAAACCCGACCCAACCTAATTTGGACTCCTATTTTTTTGAAAAAAATCCGACCCGATCAATCAGGTCAGATCGAAACACGTCGGCTTTAAGTCATGTGCCTATCCCTAGTTACAATTACACTTAAATATAACTTTTTAATTTTCATTTAGTCACTATATTAAAATAACATTTAAATTTCTATAATTCTATAATTTTGATTTTATCTCAATATCCCCTCTGTTCATCTATGCACTTGACTAAAGACTCTGTCGACAAACTTAATCAAAGTGTTTTCCAAAATTGATTTTGAAAAGTGTTTTTGATTGTTTAAATTTTAGAAGTACTTTTAGAAATTTTTAATTTTTAATTTTTTTTAACTTTTCTACTTTTGAGTAAGTTTATTCATTTGTCTTTAATTATCATCATTAGGTGTTTGAGATTAATGTAATAGAATATTTTAGGTAGATAAAATATTTATTTTAGATGTTTTTTTAAAAAATATAAAAATTTAATGATATAAATGAAGATAAACAAAAAAATTATTTCAAAGTGTTTAAAAAAAGTTAAAAATAAAAATTTTTAACTTCCCGGAAGTAATTTTAAACATTCTCAAATAGAAACGAGAAATTACTAAGATGGTATGTGACATGAATTTGATGGGTTTTGACTCGATCCGACTCGATTGAGTTTGATTTGTTTTAAAAAAAATAGTTTAGGTTAGGACGAGTTTTTTAAAGTTATGTTCGAGTCAGATCTGGTTTGGTTTAGGATGAAAAATAGTCGATTCGGTCCAAAAAATTATTATTTTACCTTATATATTTAGGGATAATTGTAATAATACTCATCTATATATTATTTTCTTTCAATTAAATCCCTATTTTTATTAAAAAATTATAATATTTTTAATAAATGTATTATTTTCGGGTTGAATTGGGTCGGGTTCAGAGTTTGTCTCAAAAATTGAGTCGGGTTCTGATTCGGGTGGAAATGATATATTTTTAGGTTAGATTCGGGTCGGGCAGAGGATTTAAAATTTTCGAGTCGGTTGAGTGGACTGAAAATCCGACCCGACCCAACCTACTTATATCCCTAAATATTACGTATTAATTTAATTTGTCATGTCATTTTTTAACTACGGTTAACGATAACTAGTAATGTGATGTCCATTTTATAATAAAATTTAATATTTAATATTAATTTTATAATTTTTAAAGGTTTAATCTCTAAAAATCATTTTAAAAATAATTTATGACATTTTAAACTTCACCTTAAATATATATATAAACGAACCCTGATTATTCAGCAACCCGACTGGCAATTAAGATTTTCTTAATTATTCCACTTAAAATTTTTTGTATAAATATATATCAAAACAGGGAATGTGGAAATGGATTTGGATCGTCTTCTACTCTATTTACGGCTTATCTTATAATACTTTTGTTTAATTACAATAACAACAACAACAAAACCCTGATTCCCATATGTAATGGGATAAGGGGGAGGTAGGGTAGTAGGCTGACCCCAACGTCAGGTTGAGGGCAGCTTCCGTGGAAGACCTCCGACATTCAGAAAATTAAAAATAAAGATAAGATGCAAATGCGTGTATAAATAAATAAACAAATACATAGATGAACAGTCTTCATATGCAGTCTTGATATGTGCGTCTGTAATGTGGAGTAATCCCTGTAAATAATTCCCTACAAATAATTCCCTACATAGAAATCTCTGCATATAGACTGAAGATGTAAGACCCAGCTAAATTTAAAAAGAGGAAACATGAATAGAAATGATACACAGAAGTCAATAATAGCAAGCTACGAGAAGGAATAAATTCAAATGAGTTAATTCTTAAACTAGGGCAACACTACTCCGATACCCAAGTTCTAAGCCTTCATACATTTCAATGACAGAAACATGTATAAAGTAGAAGTCATGGAAAGTACTACAAAGACATTAAAAAGAAGACAGAGATGTTACACCCTATGGCTGTGAACCGCACTACTCAACTACCCTGGTCTTAAGTCTCCATACTTTCCTATCAGAGGTCATGTCATCGGTAAGGGCTAATTCCTTCAAAGCAGATCTCAAGCAGTCTTCCCACTTCCGTCTTGGTCGTCCTCTCTTTTTGACACCGTTGACTGTAATCGACTCTACCCTCCTGACCGCATCCGACGGTTGTCGCCTAAGGACATGCCCAAACCACCGTAGTCTTCCCTCCCTCAATTTTTCGGATACATGCACCACCCCCAAGTACATCCTAATAACAGAGTTAGGTGTCATGTCCCACAGAGTACTCCCACATGTCCATCGAAGCATTCTCATTTCTGCGGCCTCCATCCTCCTTACGTGATCCTTCTTGATTGCCCAACATTCTGATCCATACAGCAGCGCTGATCTTATTGCCATTCTATAAAATTTTCCCTTTAATTTTAGAGGCACCTTCTTGTCACACAAAACTCCAGTAGCAGCCCTCCACTTTAGCCATCTCGCCTTTATACGGTGTGTAACGTCTTCATCTATACCCCCATCTTTATGTATCATAGACCCTAGGTACTTGAAACAATCATTTGAGGGGATAATGTGTCCTTCTATGTATACTTCTACATCTTCATCGTTTTGGTTTCCACTGAAGTTTGAACATACATAATTTGTCTTTTCAATATTGATCCTTAGACCTTTTTCTTCCAAAGCAGTCTTCCAGGTAGCAAGTCTACTATTCAGCTCAGTTTTTGTTTCAGCAATTAGGACAATGTCGTCAGCGAAAAGCATACACCATGGAACACCGTCTGGTGTCGCACAATAGATGTCGTCCATAATCAAGGCGAAGATGTAAGGGCTAAGAGCCGACCCTTGGTGGAGTCCGATTTCTACCGGGAATGCCTTGGTGTCGCTAACTGTAGTCCTGACGGTAGTAGTAGAGCTACAGTATATATGACGAATCACTCGGATATAAGCAGTTGGGATCCGTCTCGTTTCCAAGGTCTTCCAGATCGTATCGTGGGGAACGCTATCATACGCCTTCTCAAGGTCGATGAACGCCATGTGAAGATCACTATTTTTTCCCTATATTTCTCCATAAGTCATCGAAGTAGATGAATCGCCTCCGTAGTAGACCTGCTTGGCATAAAGCCAAATTGGTTTTCTGAAACCCTAGTAACCTGTCTCAACCTAGCCTCTATTACCTTTTCCCATAGCTTCATGGTATGGCTGAGTAGTTTAATACCTCTGTAGTTGCCACAACGTTGGGGATCTCCTTTATTCTTATAGATTGGTATCACCGTAGACTCTCTCCACTCCTCTGGCATCTTGGCAGTCTCTAAAATAATATTAAAGATGTTGGTCAACCACTTAACTCCCTCTTCTCCTAGGGTCAACCACACAGTGATAGGAATTTGATCTGGACCGACAACTTTGTCCCTCCCCATCTTTCTAAGAGCCATTTTGACTTCCTCAAACTCAATCCTACTTGTAGGGCAGTCATCGGCCGTAGTATGATGGTCGACTGACCCATCAACGATATTATCTCTACAGGGAGAGGCACCATTATTAAATAAGCCAAAGAAGTAACTACCCCAAACCCTCTTAATATCATGATCTTTAACTAAAAGAACACCATTGTTGTCCTTAATAAACCTAATGCTACCTAGATCATTTTTCCTATTTTCCCTGGATTTTGCAAGCCTGAAGATGCCATTTTGTCCTTCCTTAGTGTCTAATCTCTTGTACATTTCCTCGTATGCTTTATCCTTTGCTTTAGCCACTGTTTTCTTGGCTTCCCGATTTGCGTCCTTGTATCTTTGTTTAGCTCTCGATCTTTCTTCGTCTTCATTGCATTGTAGAAACTCCTTGAAGCAAGTTTGTTTTCTCTTCACCTTAGTTTGGACTTCTTCGTTCCACCACCACGATTCTTTATGTTCCTTGACCTTCCCTGTCGACAACCCAAGAGTGTTTTTGCCCACATCTCTAATGGAATTTGCCATATTTTTCCATAACATATCTGCATTATTTAATTTTGTAGTTCCAAAACTTGTATTAGACAAAACCTTACTCCTAAAGTCATCAGCTGTCGCTCCATGTAAGTGCTTCCAAAGGATCCTAGGTTTATCAAGTTTATCCCTCCTATGAGTGCTCCGTCCGCGGCGTACGTGGAATACCAAAACCAACAATCTGTGTTGTGATGCACATGCCTCTTTAGGGAACACCTTATAGTCAATGCAAGACCATCGATCCCGATTTCGAACCAGAATATAGTCGATTTGGGTACAATATCCCCTGCTATAGAACGTAATCAAGTTCACATCTCTCTTTTTAAAGAAGGAGTTAGTGACCACCATATCATGTGCAGTAGCAAATTCAAGCAACGTACGCCCCTCATCGTTCCTACTACCAAAACCGAAACCCCCATGAACACCGTCGTACCCGTCGGTTGCACTACCTATATGGCCATTGAAGTCTCCCCCTATGAAAACTCTTTGGTCCTCTGGAATGCTCCTAAGTACATCTTCTAACTAATTTCAGAAGCAACGTTTTTCCCCATTCCCTAGGCCAACATGTGGGGCGTACACTGAAAGGACATTCACCACTTCCGCTTCTATAATAACCTTAATCATCATGATCCTATCCCGGTATCTACAAACTTCAACTACATTTTCCTTGAGCCTAGAGGATACCAAGATACCCACCCCATTTCTAGCGTTATCTACGCCTGAATACCACAACTTGTACCCATTACACTCTCTGGCGCGAGCCCCTTTCCACCTAGTCTCCTGAATACATGCAAAATCAATTTTCCTATTACTAAGTACGTCGGTCAGCTCCAACAGCCTAGCATTTAATGTGCCTACATTCAACGAACAAACTCTAAGTCTAGTCTCCTTGGCACCACTCTGTCGAGCCCTCCCCCTATACGCCCTATGGGATCTAAAAGAAGGACATGACCTCACGTGATCATCTATAGCCGAAGCTATGAGGAACTATGAAAATGCTAGAGAATTGAGGGGGTACTAAGAAGCCTAGTTAGTTACTTAATAGGATTTTAAAACAAATTTACACTATCTTACTTAAATATGTAAAAGTCAAGAAAACCCCCAAATTTTTTCAACGATCGAATTGCAGTTTTCAATCCAATGTTGAAACTTTAGTTATTTTGCAAAGAACCCACCAGCTAACTCAAATCCCAATCTTCATTTTTTTTACTTTCTTATTATTCTATTATTCAAAGTCTAAAAACAGAAGAATCAGAAAACTTGAAACCCTGGCGGATCCAGAGATGATATAAAAACAACCCAAATTTATATAAAATAAAAAAAACGATTGAATTTTTCCACAGATTATAAATAAATAAAACCCAACACATGCAAGAAAAGAAATCTTTTACACTGAGATTAGAAACAAAACCCGTAGAGCAATTCAATTATAAACCAAAATTAACTTTTAAAAAAACCCAGCAACGGAAACGATAATGAAATAAATCCAAAATTATAAACAGAAGAAGTTGAATTGATTTTACCAGAGCTCAGATTTACCACCTCTTTGTGAAAAAGTCGATACAGAGATAGTGACAGAGAATCTATCGTTGACAACGTAAGAAAAAAGGGAACGGAGGCTCGGTTTTAGAAGTTTAGATTCGAAAACAGACCTAGTTTAACTAAGCTTCAAACTGATTAATCACTCAAATCTTAAACTAAAAAAAGCTTTAAACAAAGGGAAAAAATCAGTAATTAAGGACGTGAATTGATAAATCTCAAAACCCAAAAACACAAAAAGCATAAACAAGAAGCAGATCAAATCCAGATCTCATACATTATAATAAATCCAATAAACACCAAATCCATCTAAACATAGATTCAATTTGAAATCAATAAAACACACACCCAAATGAAAAGCCAACAAAGATAAGAAGAAGAGGGATGGAAAAGGAGCAAACTTGGAGCAGATGAAGGGAGTCGGTTTTCACTTCCAGATCTGTGGAATCTGACTGGGGCGAGTTTACATAAGTGATTGCAAACATGTACAATGGAGTCATTTGGATCCATTGCGATTTGGGGAAGCAAACAAGGAAAGCCTCAAAGGCCATATCTCATACAATTAAATTGCGGCCGCAACATAGTGTAAGGGTCGTATTATAATATTTTTTAAGATTATCGTGACATCGCATATTACATCCGCGATATAAAAACGTAAGTTAAGAAACAAATAACATTGTAACGTTTGTAACATCCACAAGCGTGATATTACATTCGCAACTGCAATTGCTTTTTAATACAATCTTCTCGCCTTCATCAGTTGCCTAATTTCCAGTTTACTACTCGTTCTTGCTTTTTCTCCTCATTATTTTACACGGTTTATCATTGATCTTCACTTAGATCAAATACTGAAAAATATCTAGCTTCGAAACTTTGAATTTAATAAATCTTAAGACCATGACGTTCGTCAAACCTCTTTTCATCACCACATAAAAATGTAGGTAGGGATTGACATAGAAGTTTATGCTAGGGAGACAGACTTCTAAAATTTTAAAGACGAAAACAAATTTTCAATAGAAAATACATAAAAAAAAACTAAAATATATAATAAATTTTAAATTTCCAATTCCTGAATGTAAGACCAACGACCTTTATTAACATCATAAGACATCATTATCCTTGATGAATATATAAGACATAAATAACAATTACGTTTTGATTTTCTCTCATAATGACCCTGCACTTAATATATCAACCTATACATGTATATAATATTCAAGAACATATTTGCTTTCAAGCATAAGAGGTAAACCCGTACACAAATACCTATGGAGGATGATGATGAAGATGACTCCATCGATTCTCACAAATCAGCACTATCCAGCGGGTGAGATGATCATGGCATTGTTTCTATGATGGTATCAATGTACTCCTTCACCTTCATGTCATGTGCATAGGATGAGCCTGTTGAATATTCAACAATGGCCAGCATTTTTGAAATTGCAAATGGGGTGGCTAAATGTGAAAAACATGAGCTTCTAAATTGTTCAAAATTAGGCAGTCATTTTAGTTGAATTTTGTGCATGGGAGAATTGCAATTAGTCCCTGCACTTTCGTGTATTTTCAAAGATTAGTCATTAAGCTTCAACTATAAATACCCTAGTCCATTTAGCTTCAAAATCATCCCAAATCATTTTATCTCTCTCTCAAGTGTTTTTGTAAACACCTGTAAATTTTCTCCCTTTAGTAAAAGATCTGCAGCAGTCCGGAGACGTAGACATAATTGGCTGAACTCTGTTATCAATTTCGGGTATTATTTTTCTATTTTTATTTCGCATTCTCACTAATATGGTTATAGGGAAATTACTCGTTTATTTTCCAACGACTAGTATCATGAGCTTTTGGTTGTGAATTTTGTCAATTTTTCTGCGAGGTTACTATTCACATGAATAGTGAATTTTGTGAATAGTGAAATTTGGTCGGCGATACGAGCTTGTCGAAGAATGTGTTCTAATACACGGTGGTTCGCAGAAATTGTCAGAAATGATCCAAACGGGAGCGATGGCTGCAGACGAAGGGAATGTGAAAATTGAGAAGTTGAATGGTGCGCTCAAGACCTTCTTGGAAGGACTTAGACCAGGGGCAATGCTCGGGGAGAGCAAGGTAATGTCCAGAGACTTTCGGAAGCCATAGTTGTAGCCGAAAAGCTGACTGAGCTTGCAAGTGTCAAGCCAAGTAGTGATGTGTCGTCTAGGCCCATGCCAAGAGATAGTGGCAATAATGGGGGAGATCGGGAAAAGGTGTAACGGGGAGATGATAGAGGAAGCTCTTCGAATGGCCAATGTGAGCCATCGACTATTCGTAGCCAATGAAAGCCATCGGGAAAGAATGGAAAGGCTAAGTGCAGTGTGAAGAAGAAGGGGAGCAAAGAAAAATTAAAGTGCTACTTCTGTGATGATCCTCATTTGATTAGATGATGTCCCGAGAAGCGTCGCCTTACAACCATCATGAAGAGGATGAGAGAAGGAGAATTAGCGGGAATTGGCGCTGTTGCAAGTGTTAAAGCTGCCAAGCCAGGGAAAAGACTTGGTCTGATTGAGGGGATCAATGTGGTCAAGCAAGGAACAAGACATGGTGCGACTACAAGTTCTCAAGTAGTCAATCCAAGATTGAGACGTGACGAGACTGCGGGTATCAAAGCAGTCGAGCACAAGAAGGGACCCGATGCGATAGTGAGAGACAAAACCGTCAAGCCGAGGGTACAAAGTGAACAACTTCGTTCACAATATGCCAGGATGGAGGTGTGGTCCAAGTTGAGACGTCTCAGGCATAAAGGGACACTTAAGGAGTATGTGAGCCTATTCAGAAGACTCATGCTCAAAGTATCAAGTTTGACTGAAGAAGATGGGTTCTTCACCTTCATGTTCGGATTGAAGCCATGGGCGAATAAAGTGTTGGAACGAAGGGAAGTCAACGAGCTGTCTAAAGCCTTGACAACCGCCGAGTCCATCAAAGAATTTGGAGTCAAGAAGAACAAGACTTCCAATGCAAAGAAGAAAGTCGAGGGTAGCGACAAGAGATTCCTTAAAGAAGGCAAGTCAGAGGATGAGGAATGTTGTTCCTCGAGTGACAGAGAAAGTCCACTCAATGATGAACCATATGGTGGATCTGGAGAATATGTGTGCAGTCTTGACACAAGTTCAAGTGTCAAAGATGCTAAGCCGAGGGTAAGAGTCGAGTAAACGAGAGGGTATAGACTTAAGATGCCAGAAGTGTTGCAAGATTACCTGAGGGGAGCCGAGTCATCCAAGGTGATGGATGAGCCCAGGATCGAGTTGTCTAGAGAAGAGGACGAACCCAGGATCGAGGGGGCGTTGAGAGTTGGCTCAATACGGTTAATTTTTGCCAAGGCAAGTAGAAGCCAAGTGCAGGAGGACTTAGCCATGTCCAAAGAGTTTGCCGAGCATGTTCGTGTAGAGAACATGGCTTCAGAGACCATCATAAGAGAAGGGTCAAAGCAAGGGCTTGCAGAGGATGTTCAAGTGAGGAACAATCCTTCAAATACTAGTAAACAAGAGTCGAAGGGGGCCAAGACGTTAAGGGACAAGGCAACCATGGAGAAACTACCCATTTGCAAGATGGGAAGTGAGCTCCAACCTTCGTGTTAGAAGGAATGAGGCAAGAAGGGGCATCGGACTTTGCCGTGAGAAAGTACCGATGCATGGTGGCACAAAGAACTCCAATGATAAAGGTTCAATGCGAGGAGTGTCAGACTTCATGTAATAAGAAGGGCTGACATAATTTTGAGTATGACATGGTTTGTACTAGACCAGATATTGCTCAAGCAGTGGGAGCTGTTAACAAAGACGGTGACTACGGAAAAACTGAAGTTATGTTCAACTTTAGTTGGCTTGCTAGAGTAATAAGACCAGAAATGTTGTTACATTGATCGAGGTGTGAAGACATATTAAAATCAGTCTTTAAGTGGGAGATTGTTGAATATTCAACAATGGCCGGCATTGTTGAATATTCAACATTGACTGGCATTGTTGAAATTGCAAATGGGGTGGCTAAATGTGGAAAACATGGGCTGCTAAATTGTTTAAAATTAGTTAGCCATTTTAGTTTAATTTTGTGCATGGGAGAATTGCAATTAGTCCCTGCACTTTAGGGTATTTTCAAAGATTAGTCCTTAAGCTTCAACTATAAATACCCTAGCACATTTAGCTTCAAAATCATCCCCCAAATCATTCTATCTCTCTCTCAAGTGTTTTTGTAAACACCTGTAAATTTTCTCCCTTTAGTAAAAGATCTGCAGCAGTCCGGAGACGTAGGCATAATTGGCTGAACTCTGTTATCAATTTCGGGTATTATATTTCCCTTTTTATTTCGCATTCTCACTAATCTGGTTATAGGGAAATTACTTGTTTATTTCCCAACAGAACCAGCAGATACCGGGAAACACGATGAGGTCCTTGAGACTCGTGAGTCGATGCTTTATATTGAAACAGATGCTTGTGGCACGCTGTTGACCATTTTTCCTTCAAGGATTTCACAGAGTTTGGGCTCTGCTGGTGAAGCCATGATCAGATCATGGTCATAATTCGTTAGAGCAGGGGTTAAGTTGTCAAGCTCGCCAATAACAAAACTTGGAACCACTTCAATATTGCTGCAAATTTGATGGTGATGAGCAACACCAAGCTGAGGTACAAAGGGCATTGAGGTTAATGGAAAATGATGTTGAACCAAACTCAAGTCGTAATTGTTCGGGTGTGGCTTGAAATCCGCATGATGAGAGGAAAGATAAAGCGGGTCTTGTTGAGCAGCAAGGATGAAATTAGGGTTTCCCTTTACAGAGATGAAAGAAGCTTCATCTGGTGTTGTAGATCCCAAAGATGGAACATCACGAGAGAAAAGCTTCTTCTTGAAACTTGAATTCCAAAAGTTCTTCACCTCATTATCTGTTCTCCCTGGTAACTGCTTCGCTATCTGTGCCCATCTGTTTTCATGTTCAAACGAATATGATCATAAGAAACCAAAAGAAACAGTAATAATTACCCGGTTTCCATAATAGTGGAAGAGTCAAAATTATAAGTTTAAATGGAGCATATAATAGTTGAAGTAAACCTGTTGCCTAGAATACTATGGAGCTCAAATATGAGAGCTGCCTCTTGTAGAGAGAAATTCCCAAGTTTTAAACCAGCTCTGAGGTAATTTATCCATCTTAATCTGCAACTCTTTCCACATCTTTGCATGTCTTCATCATCAACACAAATCCATTAAAAAACACTAGTTCAACCAAGATCATTGAAGGGAAAAAAAGATGGTTATATGAATTAAAAAGACCTGCAAGTTTAGGAAGTGAGCTCCAGCAGCCATGGCCGCCATAGGTTGTAATGTATTTAATGAGTTTCTTATCTTCTTCCGGTGACCATAGTCCTCTCTTCACCTTCTTCTTGCTGCAACAAGAATGGTGTCCCATCTCACTTTTTCTCTCAGAATATTACATAAAATGAAGAATTGTTGAGACCTAAGCCCTATAAGGTAAAAGACTTGGAAATGATGATTCTTGGGGGTGTTTGAATTTAATGTAGAGAGCTGTACCTTGGTGGCTCAGTTAGGGTTTGTGGACAAAAGGCTAAAGAATCTGCTGTGTGGAACTGTAAGTATTGCATGGCTTAATGGGGATAGCCTTTTACACGTGGCAGACATACAGGCTTGTGGGACCCAATGTTCTAACAGATCCCAGTTGGACTTATGACTTCCATGTATTTTGTTGTAACATTAATTGGCTTAGAATTTTGTGACCTGCCAATCCCATTATGGTATTCCAAACTTCCCTGGAAATTTTCCAATAATCTGATCACAACAACAACGTCAATAATAAAAGGGTAAAGTATACAAATGATTCCTCAATTATAGGATATTATTTTTTAAGTCTCTAACTATTAAAAGTTAAAAAAAGATCTCGACTATAAGATGAGTCCATTGACTAATAAAAGTTACAAAATGGTAACCCAACTATTCATTATGTTTCAAAACCGTCATTTTATGTTAAAAATTGATGGTCATCTGAGTTTGGCGTTAACCCGCTGACTGGGATATAATAGTGGTTTGAGATTATGGGATTAGATTTTATCATATTATAGTTAGCATATTAAAGTTTATCTTAGACTCTCGTCAATTTTTTAACTTAAAAGATTGAGTTGAAACATAGAATAGTCAGGTAACTATTTTGTAACTTTTAATAGTAGAGAGACTCAACCAGTGATAAATCCAAAAATATTTTTGAGCATGGGCTACACACACATATTAATTATTGAAATTTTCGTATGGGGTGGACACAAATATTAAAAAAAAATTGGATTCCAGGGTAGGTATGTGTCCATCCTGGATATACTTTGCATCCGTCACTAGACTCGACAAAGTAATATCTTATAGTCAGAGATCATTTTTTAACTTTTAATAGTAAGGGGACTCAGTAAGATAATATCTTATAGTATGGGG
The DNA here is from genome assembly GCF_006381635.1 of Hibiscus syriacus. NCBI lineage: Eukaryota > Viridiplantae > Streptophyta > Magnoliopsida > Malvales > Malvaceae > Hibiscus > Hibiscus syriacus. Next base: position 72,441 of record NW_024063270.1, read on the forward strand.
ACCATTTGTATACTTTACCTATAATAAATTATCTTGATAATGAAGTCAGCTGATCTAAGGGTTTTTTGTGATTGATGTGGTCTTTGTTGTTGGTCATAATTAGATCAGTGATCAATAATAAAACTAAGAGAAAATCGTCTCAGTGACCAAAAATGCCTTATAATATACGATTTTAACCAACTTTTTCCGGATTTGCCAAAATGACCAACAAAATCGCAATGCGATCGCTAATTCGCAACGCGATCTCCATTATCGCAAATTCGCGTTGCATTTCGCGTTGCGATAGTTGGAAATCGCATTGCGATGGTCTACAGTGTCGTTGCGATTTTCCCAATTCGCAATGCGAATAAGTAAATCGCAACGCGAATTGGGAAAATCGCAATGCGATACTGACTATCGCAATGCGATACTTACTATCGCAATGCGATAATACAAAATCACAACGAGATACTGACTTTCGCAACGCGATTCTGACTTTCGCAACGCGATTTACATAGCGCCATTCGTATTAACGCGTATTTTTTTTCAAATTCCAAACACGAATTTTTTCTTAATAAATCGGAAACTGAACCGTCTACAGTAATCGCAACTCATAACCTCAAACCCAAAATCACAACACTCAGTCCCATCTCCATCTCTCACTCTCTACGGCGAAATCCGTCCCCATCTCCGAAGATTTCCGTCCCCATCGCCGGCGAAATCCCTCACAACCATTCACAGTAAAAGATCCCTCACAATCATTCAGAAATGGAAAATCAACCTCCGAGGGTTAGTTTTGTTTTATTTTTATTTTGAAATTTTTGCATTATTTTAGGTTTTTCATATTGAGATTGATGATAAGTTTACTGGTAATTTCAATAATAGATTAACCATTTCACTTAGATTTCTTATGAAATTCATTCGATTACTGCCAATACTGCTAAACTGTTTAGCCTGTGAAGTTAGTATTTGTCTTTGTTTTGTCTTTTGGTTGAAGTAATGCAGAAGAAGAATAGTTTCGAGAATGAAAATCGCAACGAGAGAATCGCAACTCGAAATAAAAATCGCAACGCGAAACCAAAATCGCATTGCGATTTTCATTTCGCGTTGCGATTCTCTCGTTGCGATAGTCATTTCCGCGTTGCGATTCTCATTATCTCGTTGCGATTTTCATTTCAACCAAAAGACAAAACAATGTTGCAAATTTTAGTTTCAAGAATAAACTATTATTTATGTTTATTGTTTTTGGTATATCTTGACAGTGTAGTTTTTGGTATATCTAACTTGGTATGTTTATTGTTTTTGTAGAAATTTTTTTCGGATTCATTGACATTAAGGAATAAAGTTAGCCTAGCCACTACAATTGCTTCGAAGCTTTCACCTGCACAAAGAAAATTGTTTGAGGAAACCTGCTTCGGGCGATGGCTAAGAGTACAGCATCCGGGTGGAGATGCTAATTTGACCCATTTGTGGCTTCAGACCATGACTAGAGATCTACCTGACAGTATACAACGTGGTGAGGAAGAGATATGGTTTCATTTTCCACCGGCGTATACTTGTTTTGGGCGGAAGGAGTTCTGCTTAATCACTGGTCTACGATTCGGACACGATGATGTAGGCCGGTACACTCGTCATATCACCCGCCCATCATGGTTATCCAGGGTTTTTCCTGATGAGTCAATAGAGAAGCCGAACTTACACGTCAACGACATGAAGAAATTGTTTAGTAAGAAAGATGGTTTTACTCGGATGAATGACGTCGATGTTGTCCGAGTATGCCTTCTACTACTTTTGTATGCCGGCTTTTTAGGCAGAGAGGCCATATAACCTATTCCTCAGGAGCTAATATTATTGGTAGAGGACCTAAATGCATAGAATATGTTTCCGTGGGGTTCGTATATATGGAAAGCTACCTGGACTAAGTTGTCGTCTGCCTTTGATGACCGCAAAAGTTTGCGGGGCGATGGGTCGAAATACACTTTGTCAGGCTTTGTTTGGGCCTTTAAGGTAAGAATTTCTATATAATGTTTTCAAAATTATAATTAATTATTTAACAATTACTAATGTTTGTTATTATATTGTTTGTAGATTTGGATATTCGAGGCCTTTCCCGCCATGAAGACATATGCAATAAAAACTTCAAATGATATTCCCAGGGCTATTTCCTGGAAGAGGAAACGTCTGTTGGATTGGGAAGACTTAATACCATATGGGACAATAAATAATGTAAGTTAACACAAATACTATCATATATAAACAAGTTATTAATAGTAGACGTTTAACTTTGTTTGAGTTTTTATATTTTTAGGAGGCCAACACTCCATTAATGAGACTGACACCCACGGAGGCTGAGCTTGCCACTTATTGGTGGCAAGCTAGTCAGCATTTTCTTGATGGCACGAATGATGAGCAGCCTCCACTTCCTCCACTTCGAGAGCCATCACCTCACCCAGAGCCATCACCTGATCGACTCGACTATACACCTCTACAACGAGAGCCATCACCTATCCGGTCATATCATCGAGCCTCTTCTCCACCATCACCTCATGATAGGCGACCGACAAAGATGCCACGACTTCTATCTCCCTGTTCTCCACCTCCACCTCCACGGGATGAGTCAAGGGAGTTACGTGATGAGGTCAATGCCTTGCGTGAGGAGATCGGTACTCTACGCGATAACGATGGTGCATGGCGTGTGGAGGTGTCTACTTTACGTGGTGAGGTTGCCGCTCTACGTGAGATGGTAGTATCGTTACAGAATGAGGTTCATACTCTACGCAACGAGGTAAGTTTAAGATTTTCCATATTTAACTTGATGATAAATTTACTCGTAATTTCACTTAAATTAACCATTTCACTTAGATTGCTTAGTAAATTTATTCGGTTGCTGCCAATACTGCTAAACTGTTTATTAACACTGTGAAGTTAGTATTTGTCTTTTTGTTTTGTCTTTTGGTTGAAGTAAATTTATTCGGTTGCTGCCAATTCTGCTAAACTGTGTATTCTTTAACACTGTGAAGTTAGTATTTGTCTTTGTTTTGTCTTTTGGTTGAAAGTTTGAAATATATTTGTCTTTGTTTTCACTGTTTAAATATCATGTCTGTTTATTTACTGATATTTGTATTTAATTATTTAGTGGACCGATAAGGTGGATGCTTTACGTCGGGTTTTTCTTGCACGACAGAGTTCACGCATCAGACGGCGTGCACGTGCTATTAAGTCTCCGTATACCCCAATAGTGCGAAGACACCGTAAGAAGAAGCCCGACTCGCCTGTCATCCCTCAAGAGTCCACTCTTATCGTTGAAGAGGCCCCTATCATTCCTCGAGAGTCCCCTCCCACCGTTCAAGAGGCTATTGTCATCACTCAAGAGTCCACTCCTATCGTTGAAGAGGCCCCTATCATTCCTCGAGAGTCCCCTCCCACCGTTTAAGAGGCCACTGTCATCGTTGAAGAGGTCCCTCTCACCATTCAAGAGCCCGATTCACATGGCGTCATATGTAGGATTCTTGAGAAACCCTCTGACGTGCCAGACATGATGAATTCAAGTTGGCTCTCGTATGAGTTACCGGCCAGTACCATACCGGACACAATTCTGGATAACTCCCTTTGGGCTAAGACCGCAGTTGATTTTTATCTACATGAGCGAAGCCAGGGGTGTTTCACTGACATATGCAAGCTCAATGATGATATCTATTTGTTGCTTGATCGGTCTTGGTGGGGCGTATTATTAGGGGTCGAAGACAATGACTATTTCGATGGAGGGGTAAGTCTTATATTTTTCTTATATTTTAATTTGATTATTTTTTTTGTAAATTTATGTAAGTTACTAATATGTCTTTTTTTGTACAACAACATATCGATGCGTGGGTGTCACGTCTTCTAATAATTAGGAAACTTAAGGAAAATAAAATAAATACACGATATACAATTATGCCGATGTCTTTTAACGCCGTTCACTTGAAGAATCAACGAGATGAGTCATTTGCGTTGGGCAATGGACAAGCTAAACTTTATCCTGCATGGTGGGAGGTCGATAAGGTTAGTGTTTATTTTAGATTGAGTTTAAAGGTATTCATAAATAAGTGCACAAATGAATGAATTATTACTTATGATTGCAGGTGTTTATCCCTATTTTGGAACGTAACCATTGGCTTCTCGTCGAGCTTCAGATCCCATCCCTTAAGGCAATAGTATATGACAGCATGATAAATTACATATCATTGACTGATTTAAGAGATATTATTAAGGGATGGAGCTCTTATTTGGCTAAATTCTTGGATGCGATAAATTATTGGACTCGTTCTGGAAACAAGAAGCCAAAGAAGCTCAATATTACAGTTAGCAGAGACGAGACCGCACCACAACAAACGAAAGGACCCAGAGGGGATTGTGGTCCTCTCGTATGCTTGGCGTTGGACCGTTTGATCACAGGAAGTATAAAGTATCTACCTCCCACCGATATAGATAGAGCTGCAGTAGGCTTGTGGTTTCGACATTATATGGCTAGATCGATATATACGAGACGCTGCCTACCTGCATCCGCGTTATAAAAATGTCCATAAACAATTGGTATGTTTATAGGCTTGTGGTTTGAAAATGTTTGGTTAAGTACATAGAATTCAATAATTTGCTGTTTGTAGGTTTTAGATGTGTAGAAAGTGTTGTTTGAGCAAATGTTTGGTTTATGCAGGTTAATCTCAGAAGTGAGCTGCGTGAAAATGATGTATGGCTGCAAAAGTTGATTCAATAGTAGAAGTGTTATTTTCTCTAATAATTATTGCTTATTTTTTGATTGTTTAATTGATTTGTAAAAGGTGATTTGTAAAAGTTGATTTGTTTAATTGATGTTAACATAATTCTTATTTGTGCTTGTTTAATTGATTGAAATGTAATTGTTGATTTTGTTGATTTCAATCTGCATTATGTTGAAGGCAAAAAAGTACTATCGCAATGCGAAATGAAAATCGCAACGAGAGAATCGCAACGCGAAATTAAATTCGCGTTGCAATTTTCATTTCGCATTGCGATTCCCTCGTTGCGATTTTCATTTCGCATTGCGATTTTCATTTCGCATTGTGATTTTCATTTCGCATTGCGATTCTCTCGTTGCGATTTTCATTTCGCATTGCGATAGTAATTTCCGCGTTACGATAGACATTAAGATGATTGCCTATTAAGTGATAACAAATGAACAGATCATAGCAATTTTCAAACTCAAGTTACTAATACATGCCTAACTGAAAATGTTAAAAGTTCGCACATAAAATCTACATAATACAACGTTTGCATTTAAAAATCACCTAAGTTAACAGTCCCAAAAGGTGAAGCCAGTTGTGATTGGGATTTTAAAGATGATTGAGATTTTGATTGCCTTTTTCTTGACACCATATGAGCTTTGGATTTTGATGATGATCCATATTTTGGTAGAGGAAAAGATGATTGTGATGGCACTGGTGATCCACATGTCAACCTTGTATGACCACTTTCCTTGCACCGACTACATGTCGATCTCTTCTTCTCTTCACCCTTAGATGGTATACGATCGTGACTTTTTGGTCGGCCAGGTAGCCTTCTGTCCATGGCTGGTGGCAAAACTGTTTGTAAGTCATCTGGTATGTCCCACTCAAAAGGATGTGGAATAGAGTAGACAATCTCGGCATAAGTCTGTCGATATACTTCTGTAGTGTAGCAATCCATAGCGTATGTGCTTGAATCATCTTGGTTTAGATGAAGAGCAACTTTTATAACATGGCCACACGGATAACCAGATGTTTGCCATTTCATACAACTACACGTCCTTGCATTTAGATTGACAAGTCCATTTAAGTTATTATCCAGTACTTCAAACAAAGTGTTTGAACATGGTTCAACTCTCCATGACGTTGACTTCACAACACGTTTCGTTATCTTTTTTTCAGTCCATGGTGTAACACGATGTTCCAATGTTCCTGTAAATTTAAATAAATAATACTTAGTAAAATATATGATAAGTTACGAATTCAAAGAAATAATACCTGCATGGTTTCTTTTCTTGTAGTACCACTGTTGAATAGAGGCTCGAAAAAACTCCATTAACATAGTAATGGGTAATTTCCGGGAATGACGACTTAGAGCGTTGATTGATTCTGCACTATTAGACGTCATGAAACCATATCTTGCTCCAAGTTGATGTACTCTTGACCATCTTTCAAACCCGACATCTTCTAGTGTTTGAGCACACTGAGGCAAAACACGTCTTAAACAATTTATATGCTTATTGAAATCCACTTCCCGATAAGCTTTTACAGCCTTCCAGTATGTCCATTTGTGTTTTTTTATACCAGCAGACCTTGATTTTAGATTTCTATACAAATGAACACCACAAAGTCCATGAAAAGCATCTGGGAAACACCTTCTAACATCGTTGTCAATTGAGTTTGCCTTATTGGATATGATTGTCAGATTGCTAATAAGACCTATGCAATCCCTAAGATGCCCCATAAACCATGTCCATGAATCAGAGGTTTCAGATTTGTCAACCCCGTAAGCTATTGGCAATATCCCATTGTTAGCATCCATGGCTACTGCTAATAAGTTTACTCCAAGGTATCGACCTTTCAAATGTGCTCTGTCAACTATAATAACTGGGCGCATGCAAGTAATAAATGAACGAATCTACAAAATAATATACACAAGAAATATAATCATTTAAATGTGAAATGCATGTAACTAACAGAAATGAGTCAACAGAATTATATTGATTTACTAACCGCAGCACCAATGGCGATAAACAGTAACTCAAAGTGTCCATCTCTATCTGTTTTGATATGAGTTACCGACCCAGGATTTTCCAGCTTTAAATTGTGACAATAAGCCGGCAGTTAGGCAAACGATGCTTCTGGCGACCCCCTCAACAATTCCAAGGCATAACATTTGGCTCTCCAAGCTTGAGAATATGATATACTAATCTTGAACCGAGCATTCATGTCAGTTATAATTTCATGTCCCCGATATTCCCTGCCATTCAAAAACATTAACTCAGTCAGAAAACCACCCAACACCTTTTTGTTTGCCTGTCTATGGTTAGGAAAAACTTGGGTTCTTGAACATGTATGTTTATCAATAAAAGTCCTAACTTGAAACATTTCGCAATCTTTTATCCTCTTTGTAATCATACGCCACGTACAGTTTTTGTCAATCATACACCTTGTTTCGAAACGATCTTTGCTTGATTTGTTAACTTTTAGTTGATAGCCATCTTCCACACATTTCGTATACAAAGCTATCTTCAAGTCTTCCTTTGTATCAAAACATTTCGTATACACTATTATCTTCAGGGATGGGAGCTGAAGTTGGACGAGAAGCCAATGGCGACGTTTCAAAACAGGGATAAACACCTGCAATCATAAGTAATAATTCTTTTATTTGCGCACTTATTTATGAACACCTTTAAAAAATTTAAAAAAATAAACACTAACCGTATCGACCTCCCACCATGCAGGATAAAGTTTAGCTTGTCCATTGCCCAACGAAAATGATTCATCTCGTTGATTCTTCAAGTGAACTGCGTGAAAAACCGCCGGCATTATTGTATATCGCGAATTTTTTTTATTTTTCCTAGGCTTCCTTATTATTAGTAGACGTGACACCCACGCATCGATATGCTGTTTTACAAAAAAATACATATATTAGTGAATTACATTAATTTTTAAAAAAATTAATCAAAATCATATATAAGACAAATATAATACTTACCTCCCCATCGAAATAGCCACTGTCTTCAACCCCTAATAGCACACCCCACCAAGACCGATCAAGCAACAAAAACATTTCATCGTTGAGTTTGCTTATGTCAGTGTAACACCCTTGTCTCCGCTCATGTAGATAAAAATCAACTGCGGTCTTAGCCCAAAGGGTATTATCCACAATTGTTTCCGGTAGTTGTCTCCTCTCCACTTCAGATACCGGAAGGGTACTAGCCGGTAACTCATACGAGAGCCAACTCTCATCCATCATGTCCGGAACCGGTGGGGGTTTCTCAATACTTCGATATATTACCCCATGTGAATCGGGCTCTGGAATGGTGAGAGGGACCTCTTCAACGATGACAGTGGCCTCTTGAACGGTGGGGGGGGACTCTTGAGGGAGGATAGGGGCCTCTTGAACGATTGGAGGGGACTCTTGAGGGATGACAGGTGAGTCGGGCTTCTTCTTGCGGAGTCTTCGCACCATTGGGGTGAACGGAGACGTAATAGCACGTCCACGTCGTCTGATGCGTGAACTCCGTCGTGCAAGGAAAACCCGACGTAAAGCATCCACCTTATCGGGCCGCTAAAAAAAATTAATACATAAATCAGTAAATAAACAGACATGATATTAAACAAAGACAAATATGTTTCAAACTAGCATTGTATTCACCCAAGTCATTATTCTATCATAGTTCACAAAATGCTCAGATAACATTCCAGAAGTAAGCACTTATATAAACATTTAAAAGGACAACATATATAAACATTCCAGAAGAAGAATAGTTTACTTTCGCAGCACGAAACTTAAAATCGCAATGCGAAAATGACTATCGCAACGCGGAAATGGCTATCGCAATGCGAAATGAAAATCGCAACGACAAAATCGCAATGCGAAATGAAAACTGCAACGACAAAATCGCAATGCGAAATGAAATCACAACGACAAAAGCGCAACGCGAAACACAAATCGCATTGCGATTTTCATTTCGCGTTGCGATTTTGTCGTTGCGATTTCATTTCGCATTGCGATTTTGTCGTTGCGATTTTCATTTCGCATTGCGATAGCCATTTCCGCATTGCGATAGTCATTTTCGTGTTGCTCAAGTAAACTATTCTTCTTCTGCAAATTGAAACTTGAATGGATTGCATTACTTCAACCAAAAGACAAAAACAAAACCAAAAACAAATACTAACAAAAACAGTTTAGCAGTATTGGCAGCAACCGAATGAATTACGAGTATGAAAAATCTTAAACTTACCTCGTTGCGTAGAGTATGAACCTCATTCTGCAACGATGCTACCATCTCACGTAGAGCGGCTAACTCACCGCGTAATGTAGACACCTCAACACGCCATGCACCATCGTCTTTGCGTAAAGTACCGACCTCCTCACGTAAGGCATTGACCTCATCACGTAACTCCCCTAATTCATCCCGTTGAGGTGGAGGTGGAGAACAGGGAGATAAACGTCGTGGCATCTTTGCCGGTCGCCTATCTTGCGGTGATGGTGGAGAAGAGGCTCGATGATGTGACAGAATAGGTGATGGCTGTCGTTGTGGAGGTGTATAGTCGGGTCGATCAGATGATGGCTCTGGGTGAGGTGATAGCTCTGGGCGAGGTGATGGCTCCCGAAGTGGAGGCTGCTCATCAACCGTTCCATCAAAAAAAACGCTTACTAGCTTGCCACCAATCAGTGGCAAGCTCAGCTTCCGTGGGTGTCAGCCTCTGTAGAGGAGTATTGGCCTCCTAACAATATAAAAGCTCAAACAAAGTTAAACGTGTACTAGTAATAACTTATTTATAAACATATGGTAGTATTTATGTTAACTTACATTATTTATTGTCGTATACCGTAGTAAATCTTCCCATTGCAAGGTCCGTTTCCTCTTCCAGGAAATAGCCCTGGGAATATCATTTGAAGTTTTTATTGCATATGTCTTCATGGCGGGAAAGGCCTCAAATATCCAAATCTACAAACAATATAATAACAAACATTAGTAATTGTTAAATAATTACTTATAATTTTGGAAACATTATATAAAAATTCTTACCTTAAAGGCCCAAATAAAGCCTGTCAAAGTGTATTTGGAACCATCGCCATGCAAACTTTTTCGATCATCCAAGGCAGACGATAACTTATTCCATGTAGCTTTCCATAAATACGAGCCCCACGGAAACAGGTTCCACGCATTTAGGTCTTCTACCAATTTGATTAGATCATTTGGAATAGGTTGTCTGGCCTCTCTGCCTAAAAAGCCGGCATGCAAAAGAATTAGAAGGCATACTCGGACAACGTCGACGTCATCCATCCGAGTAAAACCATCTTTCTTATTCAACAATCTTGTCAGGTCTTCTACGTGTAGATTCGGCCTCTCCAGCTCAAGAAAAACCTGGGATAGCCATGATGGACGGGTAATGTGTCTAGTGTACCGACCTACATCATCGTGTCCGAAGCGTAGACCGGTGATTAAGCAAAACTCCTCCCGCCCAAAACACGTATACGCCGGTGGAAAATCAAACCATATCTCTTCATCACGACGTTGTATAGTCTCTGGTAGATCGCTAGTCATGGTTTGAAGAAACAGGTGTGTCAACATCGCATCTCCACCGGGATGTTGTACTTTCAGCCATGGCCCGAAGCATGTATCCTCAAACATTTTTCTTTGTGCAGGTGAAAGCTTCGACGCAATTGTTTTGGCCAGGCTGACTTTATTTCTTAAGGTCAATTGAGCCGAATAAAAGTTCTACAAAAACAATAAACATACTAAGTTAGATATACCAAAAACTACACTGTGAAGATATACCAAAAACAATAATAAACATAAAGAGTAGTAGTTTATTCTTCAAACTTAAATTTGCAACACTGTGAATTTCGTATTTGTCTTTGTTTTTTGGTTGAAGTAATGCAATTCATTCAAGTTTCAATTTGCAGAAGAAGAATAGTTTCTGAAAATGAAAATCGCAACACGAAAATGACTATCGCAACGCGAATTTGACTATCGCAACGAGAGAATCGCAACGCGAAACTAAAATCGCGTTGCGATTTGCATTTCGCGTTGCGATTCTCGGTTGATTTAATAAGAAATCTAAGTGAAATGGTTAATCTATTATTGAAATTACCAGTAAACTTATCATCAATTTCAATATGAAAAACCTAATAATAATACAAAAATTTCAAAAAGAAAATAATTAAAAAAACTAACCCTCGTTGGTTGATTTGGTTGATTTTCCATTTCTGATTGTGAGGGTGGCTCTGAGAGATGGAGATAGACGGATTTCGCCGGAGATGGGGACGGATTTCGTCGGAGATGGGTGAGAGAGTGAGAGATGGAGATGGGACTGAGTTGTGATTTTAGGTTTTAGGTTCTGAGTTGCGATTACGGGATATACTGTGGACGGTTCAGTGTTCCAATATATTAATATTCGTGTTTGGAATTTAAAAATAAAATACTTGGCCAGGATACTAATGGCGCTTTGAAAATCGCATTGCGATTATGTATTATCGCGTTGCGAAAGTCAGAATCGCGTTGCGAAAGTCAGTATCTCGTTGCGATTTTGTATTATCGCATTGCGATAGTAAGTATCGCATTGCGATAGTCAGTATCGCATTGCGATTTTTCCAATTCGCGTTGCGATTTACTTATTCGCATTGCGAATTTCGCATTGCGAATTGGGAAAATCGCAACGACACTGTAGACCATCGCAACGCGATTTTCAACTATCGCAACGCGAAATGCAACGCGAATTTGCGATAATGGAGATCGCGTTGCGAATTAGCGATCGCATTGCGATTTTGTTGGTCATTTTGGCAAATCCTAAAAAAGTTGGTTAAAATCGTATATTATATGAGAATTTTGGTCACTGAGGCGATTTTCTCTAAAACTAATAATGAAGTCAGATTTTTGCTCTTACCCTTCGTTTACTTAAACCTAACACAGAAGTTCACTTAAAATTTACTTACAATCTCATTTTATGGTCCAAAACCGAATTCAATGAGAAATCATATATGTTCATGGATTTGAGTTATTTTCCTTTTTATTAATTGAAATTTTTATTGTTTATGAATTTTTTTATTTTATTTTTATAATGCAGTAACCGACGTCAGTGTAAATAAATATTTGTCTTTACTTGATGTAAATAAGTATTTGACACGTTTGAAGGAAAAAATTAACTTACATTGGTATAAAATAATTTAATAACATTTTTTTATGATGAATAATATTAACTAAATAATTCTAATATTTGAAAAATAATAGCATTAAGTTTTTTATAATGACTATTTTCTATTATATTTAATATCCATAATGAGCAATTTCAGAAAAAAAATTATCAAACAATATAAAATAATTTATATTACATCATCTAAATACAATAAAATACTTTTTAAAAATTATACACGAACTAAACTACTTCGATGGTTGAAGGGATGATTGTTATCTCTAGAGGTCTCGGATTGTTATCTCTAGAGGTCTCGGATTCAAGCACCAACGCCTCCAAGACATTTGAGCGTAAAATACAATGCAAATCTTTTTATTTTTACCCAACTTTCCTTGGATCAGACTCGTTTGACAATCAGAGTGGTCAAAGACTGACGCATAATTTTAGTTTAGAATTCTAAAATTTTAAAACTTATAAAATTTTAAAGAACGAAAATAGATTATAAATAAAAAATATATGATAATTTGGAAACTTATAATATTTTAAAGGATAAAATTATAATAATTTGAAAATTTTAAAGACAACACTCCATGAGAGTGATCATCCCACGGGAAAGTCTCACGTGCAACAATCTTAATATACGACTAAGAAAATGCTCTATCGATTTTGTTATTATTTTTTTAACAAAATCGGTAAAAAAATTATCAGACACATTATTATTTCTACCGGTTTTGTTATTATTAGGTGCTTTACCGGTTTTGTTAACATATCCGGTAAAGCGCTACTGATTTTGTTATTTTTTTACAGGTTTTGTTATTATTAGGTATTTTACCAAAAATTTTAAAAAACATTAATAGTTTAGGTATAAATAATAATGTTTTAAGTAATTTTTACCAATTTTAATAAAAAATTAATAACAAAATTAATAACACATTTTTTTAATTATATATTAAAATATTAAAGTTAGCTTACGGTATAACTTTCTATCATCCTACACATACGTTACATCATAGAGAAAGGATTACTTGTAATGATTGAATTGGGGTCACCTAGTACACACTAGACAGGCATTTTTCTTTATTGGTAACATAGAAAAAGAAGGGGACAACACCCCGGCCTTTATATGCAAACTTCTCTTTTGTTACTATCTATAGGTAGGGAGGTATTGGAAATTTATGTGCGACCAAAAGGGGCTGAATGGTACATATTCACAATTATTTTTTTTAAAATATAACCGGTTAATGTAAGATCGTAAAACATCACAGATCAATTATAACAAAAAATGTTATCAAGAGTATAATCTTTTAGGTTCGATAAAGTAATATTTTAGGTTTAATAAGATAATGAATCGAAAATGTTACTTTTCTTCATAATATTTTTTGTTGTAACTGAAAATTTGTATACTTTTTTCGGTTGTAAATCTTAAAATCACTGTAATGTAATCTTTTTAGCTACAACAAAAAAATATTATAAATTTGTATAGTTTTTAAATTGAATAATATTACAATTTAAGTTGAAAATCGCCTTAAGTTAGTTATCCCTCATCAAAACTACCCTTCACAATGACATCAAAAGTTTTAGAATCTATATTTATATAATATTTTGTTATACATACCAACTATAGATATATATAGGACTGAAAATATCTTACAAGGAAGATTTAATTTAATTTATAGATAAAGTGAGAAGAGATTTCTATATAAATTCATTACCTTTATGTTTAATTTAAAAAACATATATTACATATGCTTAGTTTAACAAAAGATTATAGGTGATATCATGAGACAACAACAAATATGATGATATTAGATAATAAAAAAGATATCAAGATTTTACGTAGAAAATTTTAAACAGAAAAAATTACTGTAGGGAATAAGAAATATCACTAACGTAAAAAAGAAGAATATAAGAAATTTTTTGAAAATAATTTAATTTTTAATCTAAATCTATAGCATCCATTTATATGGATAATTATTTGATTATAAAGTAAACTCGTCGAGTATACATCTACTCAAACTATATTTTCTACTTTTTAATGAACAACTAATAGTAGAATCGTGCTTCGAATAGAATTCTAGGTCACAAAAATTCAAATAAAACTAAAATCAATCAAATCTAACGAAAAGTCCGAACTCCACAAAAAAATATTCATTTCAACAAACAAGTTCTCCACTTTGACTACATATTCTTCATTTGTTCTACGAAACTCCTTAAGATTGTTAATAAAAAAATGATTGTCAATTGAATTCAAGTTTTGATGTTCGGGATAACTTAGTCTTTCATATCATTAAGGTCTTCATAAATGTCAACTTTACTCACAACTGTATCACCATGAGCAAATATCATATACAACTTAATCTTAATCATTAATGTCAATTATAACTTGAATTGTTTTATGTTTCACAGAACCATTATGCCCACGATTACATTGTTCAACATGGAATCATCTTTTTCTTGATTCAATCAAGTCATTTCACAAAGAATATTGTTATCTAACACAAAGGAAGAAACAAAAAAAATGCATCGTCTAAACTATTGAATCTTGGTAAACATAAAATTTAGAGTAGATTACGTATTTACTATTTAAATTATTACTTTTGTTCCATTTTAGTATCTAAACTTTCAATTTTTTTAAAACCATACTTAACATCTACTTTTTGTTTTACTTTAGTACCAGTTGTTAACTTTTTGTTTCATTTTAGTACGTCGCCGTTAAAAATTTAACGGAACTGAAAGTTTTATGGGTATTATTCATCATTCAACTATTTTCTCACTCCTATTTTAATCATTTAAGTTTAAAAAATTTTAAATTAACTACTACTTTTAAATTACTCTTGTTTTAATCACTCTAATTTTTTTATTAATATTTTTATGACATGACATTTTTTATTGTTTTATTAATATGTAATTAAAATAACAAAAATAGAATTCTACCCAAACCAAAAAGTTATACTACAAACCCTAAATCACAAACCACACACCCCACTGTCACGACCTCACTCTTATCGGCCTCCCTAACTATTCCCTTCTTTTTTTATTTTAATCATATCTTGATAAAATAATTATTAAAAGATGTCATGTTATAGAAAAATATTAATAAAATAAGTTAGAGTGATTAAAATATGAATAATTTGAAAGTTAAGTGATTAAATTAAAAAATTAAACTTCAATGACCAAAATAGGAGTAAGAAGATAGTTGAGTGATGAATGCTGTAATTTATCCATAAAAATGTCATCGTTAAGTTTTTAATGGTAGATACTAAAATAAAATAAAAAGTAAACTTTAAGTATGATTTTGAAAAAAATGAAAGTTTAAATACTAAAACAGAATAAAAGTGATAATTTATATTCTAAACTTGTAGCTTTTTCTAAATTTTATATAATATTTTAATACTATTAAATTGGAATCATAATTTTTTAAAGAATAGATTTACATGATAATATTCTAAAATTTATATAAATATTTACATGATAATATCTTAACTTATTTACAACACGTATATACCCTGTAGACATTGTCATTCGAGCTCAAAATCTCTATAAATGTCAATAATTTCTTTTATTATTAAGATCCGATAGAATCTATTAATATCTAAATTAATAGAACCTAAAATTAAATTAAACTAAAAAAATTTAAGGGCACGAGCCCTTCTCATGTTTTACATGACTTCACCAATCATCACTAATTAAAACTTCTTAAAATGGTATCACTCTCTCTAATTTATTTTATGTATAAAAAACGAGATATAAAAATGAATTATAAATGCTAGGATTATTCAATTACTGTTATATGAGTCTGTGACCTCTAAGAATGACAACGATTTTTTTAACCGCTGAGGTAAGTTAAATTTTTACATCTTTTATGTAATTTATAATTTTCTATTTTTATCTATTTTTAATTTATATGTTATATATATTTAAATCTTGATAACTTTCAATTTTTTTTATAATTTTACGAATAATTATTTGATACAAAAATTGCGTAAAATTTAGACTTCACGAGCATATAGCATATATTTTTTAGCAATGGTAAATAAATTTTATTAATAAAAAAAATGGAAGGAATCAAATTACAATGCACTCAAAGAGAAAATTACCGACCATAGTCACCAAAAACTAAAGCCAAAGATACAAAGAAAAACGAAACATCCGTTGAGAATGACGTCCACCATAAAAAAATCCAGTAACTTTCATAAAACTGCTTGTCTCTGTCAATGAGACGCTTTACGAAGTGATAAAGGAGTGATGAGAACCAAACAATTTGGTAAACTACTTTGCTACATTACTTTAATTATATCGACAAATAACCTTTTACCAAAGAGGAGATATAACAATACGTAGCCACTGAAAAACCAATAAAAAAAACAACAAATGTCGCAAGTATCTTTGTACGAGAACTAACATAATTGCAAATGTATGCAAAAAAGTACTAAAAACCATAAGAAACATGCCACAAGAGAAAAGAAAAGCATGTCACAAGGATAAAGATTCTTTTTTAAAATTGAAAAAACTCAAGAAAAAAAAAACAAAGGACACGGTAAGAAAAAGAACAAGAAAATAATAATCATCGGCGATCGACAATCAATATTGAGATTAGTGTCGCCGTCGGCTAAACAAAAATCAAAAGAAAAGAAAAAGAGAACACAAAAATATTAAGAGAAAACTTATGTTAGAGAAAAAACCCTAAGGTAAGTAATTCCTAAAAGAATGACAGTGCATATAGCATATTTAAATGTCCAGTATCAGAACTCATTGAGTCACCTTAGTGATTGAAGGGAGTGTTAATCTCACTTGAGGTTTTGGGTTCAAACAATTGTATTTGCTGGATTTGTATGCATTGTTAATACCTAAGAAAGATTATTAATAGATTGTTGGGATTCGCGGAAGCTCGAATTGACGACCGAAAGAGTTGCAAGGGGGAAATTGGCAAAAATTGTTTAGGGAGTAAGGAGAGTAAAATATAGAGAAATTTGGCACAAGAATTTATAGTGGCTCGACTTATCGACCAAGACTACTTCCACTACCTAAGCTCCTCACTTAGGATTTTCTAACAAATTCACTAATTTATTCTTCTTTTTAAAGGATCAAGAGATAACCTTTACACTCCCTATCTTTTCACTTGGCTAAGATAGAACCAATCCCCTTTTGAAAACGGTAGAAAGACAATAAAACCTCTCAAAGGTAGGGTGTTTACAAATTTAAGCTCACTAAAACACAATATTTACAAGAGAGATAAAAATAAGATTGAAAAACTTTTCTCTTGTGTTTTAATTCTTGGATAGGTGTTCTGACCCTTATTCAAGTGTCTTGAACTTGTATTTGTATGTTGGAATGAAGTTATGTCTGTTTCTAGCCGTTGGGGATGATTTCTAGCCTTTTGGGATGAAATCTCTGCAAAAATAAAACTGTCCAATACAGAGGGTATCAGTACTCCTAAAGGGAGTATCGGTACTACCTTTGTTATTTTTAAAGCAACTAGCTGTTACTAGCCATTGGGGCCTGATGGTATCGATATTATGCTTATGGTATCAATACTACTATACAAAGTAGTATCGGTACCATTTTTGCATTCTGGAATTTGAGCAATGCTAGTAGTATCGATACTACCTAGTGAGTATCGATACTTCCCTTACTTTGGTATCGATACCATATGAACAATATCGATACTTTTCATGAGGTATCGATATTGTAAGAGCATTATCGGTACTTTTTGTACATGAAAATCAGTTTGTGCTCAAATCCACTTTTAAGGACTTTGAATTATTTTGAAAACTTTGAATAAATACAATTCAAGTTCAAAACATTTTGCCTTAATTGTTATATCAAAATGTGGTTCAACAATCTCCCCTTTTTGATATAACAAAACATTTGAAAAATTGTTTTTTTGCAAAACTCCCCCTTAATAAAATATTTAATAAAAAAGATACCAATTGTTGGAAAATATGTGAAATTGTTCAGCTCCACTTTTTCATTAAGAAATTGAATTTTTCAAACCATAATTCTCTCCCTTTTTGTTATATTAAAAATAATTCAACTTTAAAGTTCTAAAATAACTTTGGAGAGTAAGTGTTAATTTTGACATTAAAAATCATTTGAATAATCAAAACTCCCCTCAAAAAGTGCATTTCAAACAAAATTTGACTTTAAAAGCTTGACACTTAAACAAAATTGAATTCCAACAAAGAGTAATAAACATGTTAGTAACACATCAAATTCAATATATCCATGTCTAAAATACTTTATGCAATACCAATATTGAAATTAAGTACATGTGAATAAAGCTTTCAAAAAAAATGTTATGCATTTGAAAAATAGATATCAATTGTTAGAGAGATATCATTTACAATAAATCACTTGCATAACCATTTAAAGATTAAGGTCAAAAATTTTAAAATTTGTCAAGTCAAAGCATTTGAAAAGTTGATATCAATTGTTAGAGAGATATCATTTGCATTGAAAATCAATTTTGACCAAAATTCATTATGATGAACTAACAATTATGAAAAAAACATTAAAACTTTAAAATGTTCATCATAAAGCATTTTCAACATACATGAGATTAAAAACAATGCATAATCATTTAAAATCAAAACTCATGCATGCATAAACTAAATGAGCAAACAAATAACCAAAATAAAAACATTAAGCTTAGAGGTTACCCATTCCTTTTTCAAGTGTGGCTAGAGCATTTGAATATCATCACTTTCATCACTGTTGCTCCCACACACCTACAAGAGACATTTATTTGGATTTTGGTTTCCAAATTGCTTTGGATCCTTGGACGTTAGTTTCAATGCCCCTTGTTCCCTTGGGAACCCATACTTTTCTAATTTTAAACCGTTTTCCTTTCTTCAAAGGACAAGTATATTCCAAATGACCATAAAAATGGCAATGTGAGCATTTTTCCATTTTCAAACATAATGAGTTATTTTTAGAAATTGATTCTTTTTATTTTGTTAACCTCTCAAGCTTAACTTTCAAATCAAAATTTTCTTTTTCTAAATCGTTGATTTTGACTTTTGAAAGCTCTAAATCATTTTTTCAAAATTTCATTTTGATTCTCAAAATCAACTTTTGCTTTCAAAACCAAATCATTTTCAACTTTAAGTTTTGAAATCAATTTCTTATATTTGGAATTCATGGTTTCAAATTCCAAATACAACTCATTATAAGCATCTTGTAACACATCAAAAGAATGTGAATTTAATTCATTTGAGTTAGAATGTACTTTGGGCTCTTCATGGGTCATTAAGGACACCACCTTTGTTGGTTCTTCTTTCTTGTTTCCATAAAGTTTTTCGAGCTTATTCCAAATCTTTTTGGCACTTAAACAAGAAGAGACTCCTTCATTTACTTCGGGACCAAATGCACAAAACAACATGTGCATGACCTTAGCATTAAGTTGAGCTTTTTTCCGTTCTTGGGCACTCCACTTCTTCTTCTTCTTTGGAAATAAGTAGTCGTTCTCGATCATATCTCATGCATCAAGATCATTGGATTGGATAAATAGCTTCATTAATTTCTTCCAATGATGGTAGTTGGCTCCATTGAAGTATGGAGACTTGTTGATCGGTTGGGTGTCTTCCATGTGGAACGAGCCGGATATAGAAGCCATCTTCTCGGTTGCTTTGGGAATCGGTAGAGCTTTTTCAAGGATCGTCTCAAGGTTGTTAAACCTTCTAATAAGTCAAGCTTTGATACCAATTGTTGGGATTTGCGGAAGCTCGAATTGACAACCGAAAGAGTTGCAAGGGGGAAATTGGCAAAAATTGTTTAGGGAGTAAGAAGAGTAAAAGATAGAGAAATTTGACACAAGAATTTATAGTGGTTCGACTTATCAACCAAGTCTAATTCACTATCTAAGCTCTCCACTTAGGATTTTCTAACAAATTTACTAATTTTTTTCTTTTTAAATGATCAAGAGATAACCTTTACACTCCCTATCTTTTACTTGGCTAAGATAGAACCAATCTCCTTTTACAAAAGGTAAAAAGAAGTAAACAATAAATTCTCTCAAAGGTAGGGTGTTTATAAATTTATGCTCACGAAAACATAATATTTACAAGAAAGATAAAAATAAGATTGGAAAACTCTTCTCTTGTGTTTGAATGCTTGGATAGGTGTTCTGACCTTTCTTCAAGTTTCTTGAACTTGTATTTATATGTTGGAATGAAGTTGTGGCTGATTCTAGCTGTTGTTGATGTTTCTAGCCGTTTGGGGATGAAATCTCTGTAAAATAAAACTACCCAGTATAGAAGGTATCGGTACTCCTAAAGGGAGTATCAGTACTACATTTGTTATTTTTAAATCAACTAGTCGTTACTAGTTGTTAGGGCATGATGGTATCGATACTATGCTTATGGTATCGATAATACTATACAAAGTAGTATCGGTACCCCTTTAGGTATCGGTACCATTTTTGTATTTTAGAATTTGAGCAATGTTGGTAGTATCGATACTACCTAGTGAGTATCGATTTTTCCCTTACTTTGGTATCAATACCATATGAACAATATCAGTACTGTTCATGAGGTATCGATACTGTAAGAACAATATCAATACTTTTTGTACATGAAAATCAGTTTGTGCTCAAATCCACTTTTAACGACTTTGAATTATTTTTGAAAACTTGAAAACTTTGAATAAATTCAATTCAAGTCCAAAAAACATTTTGCCTTAATTGTTATATCAAAATATAGTTCAACATAGATACTACATTATAATTATCCTAGACTATTAAAATAATATAAAAGGGGCTAATAGGGATGATGGTCCTCTAAAAATTTAAAATTATCATATAATTTATTTTTTTTATAATTTATATTAAAATATATCTTCATATATTAAAATTTTAGGCAAAAATATATATTAGAGGCCACTTTACTTAAAAAACCCAATGTAGCCCTAGTATTATCTTTCTTTCAAGGTTGCATTCCAATTCAGAAATCAAACTCAATGTGGTCCTTTGACCAATGTTTTCATTGTTGACCGTTACGGTGCTGACGACAGTTCACAAAGGCTGATGATGTGACAAATGTCCTATTTTTTTTGAGGTCAAATTGATTTTTTAAGATAAAGAGCTTATTTATTTCTTTAAAAAAATTAAATTTTATTTCAAATTTTAAATATAAATTATTTAAATATTCAAAAAATTAAGTATAAAAAATACTAAAAATAAAATACTAAAAAATTGAATATACATATTAAAAAATACTAAAACTATTATACAAAATTTAAAATTTTTAACATATATATCATAGTTTATAAATGATAACCTATAAATTATTAAAAAGTTAAATAATATTTTTAAAACTTATTATTAAAACTTATGTTATATATATATATATATCACCAACACTTATACAAAGTATTTTTACTAGATTAATTGTAACTTATAAAATTTAAATTAGTTGAGGCTTACAAATTTTAGATTAGTCAAAGCTTACTATATTTTCTGATTATATTTTATGTCAAAACTTATTATATAATTATCTTTTAAATTATTTTTTTGGATAATTGTATTTCAATTTATCCAAGAAAGTAGTAGAAACTGATACAAATCACAACTAATAAAAAACAAAAAACAAACAACTACAAAACAACCAGCCATAAACAAATCTTATCCACACTTACACATGAATATCCTATCTATAACAAAACGTTCTGTTAATATCATCACTTGTGTCTATATCCCTATGTACAATTTTCATTGTAATAACCTCACCAATGGCATTCAAAATATCGCATTGCTCTTTATGTACACCTTTAAACTGCCTCATGTTTCGTTCCTCTTAGACAAAATAAATAAACACACATCTAATAATCTTAAAAATAAAAGAAATTAAAGATTTACCCTTAAGATAACACTAAACACAATCAAGCTCATTCCCCAATCAAGCTTGTCCCCCCATCAAATAGAATTAAACAAAAAAAATACATTCAGAAAATAGATGATCCCTAGTTTCAAGAATACCATAAAACATACATTTTCTATCCGTAGTAATCCCCATACGCAATAACTGTTCTTTGGTGGGAAGCCTTCTCAAATTAGTTATCCACCCAATAATGACATGTTTAGGAATATGCAAGGGCAGCCACAAACACTTATTCCAGGCCACTTTAACCCCCTTAGCCCTTTCATACACCAAATCCAACAAACAATAACCTTAGAGATTAAGTGAGGTATTAAAAACTAAGTGAGCCTCATCACGAAGATCCAACAGCTTTTGAAGGATTAAACTAACACCAATTTTTCCCTTAAACTACCAAAAGCTATACCTTTCAAAATATAGGCATTGACCCACAAAGAACCTTCTCTGGCCAAAATCTTACGAATTAGAGACAATATACAAGTTTTGTTCCAATTTTTTGTATCTTTAAGCCCTAGATCCTCCTCAGACTTAAGGGAGCAAACTTGCGTCCAACCAACACAGCCCCATAAAGCATCAGATTCCCCACCTTTCAAGAAATACCGAGCACACAATTAGTCTACCCTTTTAATAACCGCCTGAGGAAAATTAAATTGTCTACACTAGAAATTTGACATGCTAGACAGTACTGACCGAATCAAAAGGTATCTACCAGCATAATTAAGCCATTTATCCCCCATTGATTGAACTTATCCTGAATTTTTTCAAATAAGAATATAATAGTCTCTTTCAGCCAGTTTTCTTGTGATAAGAGGCACCCAAGATAACGAACATTCAACTTTCCAGTTTAAAATCCAAAAGCCTGCCTAATCACCTCCAATTGACCATTTGAGGCACCAGAAATGAAGATCTCACTCTTACAAGCATTCAAACTAAGTCTAGAATAGAATAAAACCTATCTATCATACTCTGCACACCAATAATAAAATCCATACTACCCTTATAGAAGATCAAAAGATCATCAACAAAGCAAAGATGTGTCAACCTTATCTTTTTATACTTGGATGAAACTAAAATATTTCATTTTTTGCAATCAAATTCAACATTTTATAAAGAACATTCATCGCAAGCACAAACAAGGGGACAAGGGATCACCTTGCCTAACACTACGTGCTATATTGAAAAAATCTACAAGGCTACCATTGAAGGAGACAGAAAAATGAGAGCCAGTAAAATAAGCAAGGTTCTACTCTTTAAACTCAAGAGACAACCCTACATCTCTAAGGACCAGGAGAATAAATTTTCAGGTGACATAATCAAAAGCTTTCTTCAATTCAATCTTCAGAGCACATTTTAAGGACAAAGTCTTCCTCTCATAACCCCTAACAAGCTTTTGAGCGAAAAGTGTGTTATCAACAATATCCCGACCCTGAACAAAAGTTGTATGATTCAAAACTATCATACTAGGGAAAACAGACTTAAGTCTACCAACTATAATTTTGGTAATGACCTTGTATACAACTAAGCAGCACAAAATGGGTCTAAAGTCATTCATCATACATGAATTAGGGACCTTAGGAACAAGAGTCAAACATTTGACATTAAAAGCATCCAGTAGGGCAAATAAAGTATTTTACTACATTAATCAAATCTCCCCCAACCACAAACCAAACAACTTTAAAGAACAAATGAGTGAAGTAATCCAGACCAGGGGTTTTATTATCCTCTAGTAAAAAACAACATCCTTGATCTCCTTAACAGTCACTCACCTAATCAAAGAATCCCCTCTACTTGAGACAAAGAATAATCCAACAGGTCTCTGACCGTATCAACCCCGCAACCAGTAACATTAGGATTGATATACCTAACCATCTTAGTCAAATAAGTAACAACCTCATTAGCCATGAAACTAAATGACTCAAACCTCTTCCCATGCTCATCATAAACAACTCTGATGGTGTTCCTATTCAGATTAGAAGCAACAACATTATGGAAAAACTTTGTCCCATGATCACCATCCTCTAATCAACTGACTTTAGTATTCTGCCTAAAGAAAAAGGATTCAACCTTCTCAAGATCATACAATTTATCTTGTAGGGATCGATCAGTAAGTATCTGCTGCTCAGTTACACCAGTAGAGGATAAGTTTTGAACATGTAGTTTCTCAAGCTCCTCCATCTTCAACTTAACCTTCATAGAAATTTCATTAAAATAATCATTGTTAAATCTTTTTAAACAAATTTTAAGCCTTTTAAGCTTCTAGAAAAGAACCTTCATAGAAAAGAACCTTCATAGGAAAACCACTAATGATATCCTACCAAGAATCAACCACCACCTTAGAAACTCATGATGGTTAATCCAAAAATTAAAGAATTAAATGGTTTAGGTTTACCAGTAGGTAGGTCCCTAAAACCTAAACCTAATTCGATTAATGATCAGAGAGATATGAGGCCTGAACCTTCATAAATGAATCTGAAAAATGTACCAACCAAGAAGGATTAATAAGGACTCTATCGAGCTTTCTGGCAAAAAAAATCCCATCATGTTTATTAGACCACGCCAATTGGGGCCCAACATATAGATAATCCTCCAAATCCAAATCTTGGCAGCAAGATTGAAATTCATTAATATCAACATGAAAAACATGAGTAGATCTATCAAAATCCGAGCGCTCAATAGGATCAACAATGATGTTAAAGTTACCCTAAAATCCATGGGGTTGAACCAATCCTACAACCCATATCCCTTAACTGTTGCCACAACTCTTTTCGTTCAGCACCAAAATTCCTTCCATACACAATAGAAGCATACATTTGTTTATTTCAAAAACTACATCTCACATAAATTACTTTGTAAGCCACTTGACAAGTAATAACATCCAAATTCTCTATGCTACAAAACCAAATACACCCATTAGCGGTCAAATTATGATTTGAAATCACATTCCAAACAACAAAAAATCGGGCAATAATATCAGAAGCATTACACCCTCGCACTCGAGTCTCTAACAAACAAATCATATCCATGTGCAAAGAATTAAGACACTGTAACACCTTTACATATTTTTTAGGATTGTTAAGTCCTCTAACATTCTAAAAACATACATTCATTACAACTAGGGATGAGAAGCACTACTAACATAAGCACTACACATAGCAATTTTCTCCAATGAGTCATTTTTCTTTACTTTTATCTCTTGTAGGAGATTTACAACCTCAAATGAGACCGTCCTAATCTTACTAGGCTCTGGAAAAAACTAATCCCCATCAATAGAAGCCAATACAATAAACTTATTATTTGAACTACCAAAAGCCACTCCTCCATTAAATTTCTTAGATTTCCTTTTTAGCCTTATTGGAGGAACTCAACACCTTACAACCAAAATTGATAATCCCCTCTTTCACACTAGAAGTTCCAGCATCCAGATGTAGAGCAACTTGACTTGAAGCCTCATGTTCTTTAATATCATAATGCACTACAACATATTGCTAAACCACATTCCCTTCAAACTCAAAAGCCTTAGAACTCCTTTGTCCCATTTCAGACTTCACCACATATACTTTATTTGCTGGAGGTTTATTAGGCTCTACAACCTTATCAATAGCCTCAGGGCAGAACTTATCCGTGACCAAAGATGCAACATTTCAAGCAACACGGGGGGAACCATGACACATCCACATACACCTTTACGATAGTCCCATCACACATTAAGATCTTGACAACTTCTGGAATTTTAGATCTAGTAGAAACTTCAATACAAACCTTAATAAATTCAAGTTGTTGTTTTGAATCAATGATTGAATCCATATGCAATGGATTACCCAATGCACTTGCAATATAGCTCAATCCCCTTTTAGAGAAGAGCTCAAGAGGAACATTATATAAATGAACCAAAATAGGCATTTTCACTATATAGAACTCGAGCTTACACAAATTTGGTACCTATTTGCATAAAAACAAAATAATCGAATTGATAAACGAAAAAACAAACAAGTTAGGGCCATCGAGACTAACCTTAACTGGAGAAGTTTCCCCCAAAACACACTGCAATCTTCACTATCGATCTAAAATTTAGGGTAACCCCAATAATTTAGCCAACCAAAGAGTATCGCCACTCTGAGATCCCATCATCAAAGACATAAACCGGTGGTTTTACAGTGACCAAACCCTCATGAGTTACCGGAGGAAAGAATTCTAGGGTTTGTTCCTCAGTAGTTGCAAATTACTTCCTCCAATCAGTCCCACCCTTCGAGAGATCATACATGATAAATCTCTATCAAATCACAAAAAAAAACAATCCCAAAGAAAAAAGAGATGACATGGGAGAATCAAGATAAAAAATCACAGAATTCATTACGCCTGCTAATGTCCGCGAAAGAGAAGAAAGAAAACGTGCCATCAAATATCCAAAAATTAGACTTACAAAAAGATAATTAGGAAATATAATAAATTTTAACTAATCCAAAAATTATAAGAATACACTAATTTTAAATTTTTTTTTTATTTTTTACTAATTATAAGTAATTATTTTATATCTTATACTTATTTTAAAAAATTATAATAGTTTTAGTATTTTTACTATATATATTTAAATTTTTAGTAGTTTAATTTTTATTTTTAGTATTTTATATTTAAATGTTTGAATATTTTAATAATTTTATATTTATAATTTTAAATAAATTTTATTTTATTAAAAAAAATTAAACAATCTCTTGAACTTAAAAATATAATTTGGCCCTCAAACAAAATAAAAAAACCAATTTAGTCTATCTACTATTGTCATCTGCCAAGCCCTCAACCAATGTGGACTGGCACATCAACCCATAAACTACCACGTCAACGACGAAAAACATTAATTTAAGAGTCACATTAAATTTATTTTATAAGTTAAAGGGTCACATTAAAAAAATAAAACGATAGTCACTTTATTTTTTTTTTAATTTAGACATATGATGTCTTTTTGCCAAAATTTTATAATATTGTATTCTAAAATTTTATAAGTTTATTCCCCAGCTTTAAATCCTACGCGGTCTTCATTGCATACACCTTTTAAGAATTCATCGACATTTCATGGCGTTTAGTTGGTTTTTGGAGCCAAATAAACGAGGACAAAATTCCAACTTCTCTTGAACATGCTTCTCACTTACACAACACTGAAAAAAGTGTTTTGCAGGACTTCAATGTATGATTCATAATATGTTTGTTACATAAAAGAATTTCATTGTCGTCTTCCTTGACGCCACTGATTTAACGATGGATTCAAATCCGGACCACCGCGCGTGTCGTCCTCGCAAGAAAGTGCCATCAATTTCTTATGGAAATATTGTAGATCATCATCATCCACACGTCTCCTCCGCATATTGTCCGGCGAAAACCTGAATTTCTTCTGTTTAGCTTTGATAGACTCTGTGGGGTTCATGTAGCCTGGTTTTCGAGTATGATTATCTTGTGAAGTGCCTGCAATAGGAGTGTTGCTAGACAATGTAGTATGAGATACGGACGCGGATGAGGTCGATGTTGATCTGTCGTCATAGACGGACTCAGAACTTGGGGAAGACAATGAACCTGAAGTTAGAATGGATGCAGGAGGCCTAACAAGAATTCTGGTTGTGACATTGTTCCTTATAACTTTTAGGGGCTCATGTTCAAAAGAGCCAGAGTGAAAACTGAACTTGTTATCTTCACTTTTTCGAGAAACCATGCTCTTCGTCATCTCCGATGGTTCAATAATATCTTCCACAGCACCGGTTTCCCAGGGCTTGATTGCCATCCACCAATCAGGCCAATTCCAATCCGGACTATTCCAACCTAGACTTTGATTCTTTCCAGAGAATGGCGGCTTATTCACCCTCCAATTCGGACTCGCATACGTAGGCCTGTAAATGAACTGAACGTTCAGCGAACCGTTCGTGAACCGTGCGGCGGGAAGTTCGTTTATGTGCGTTTATTTATTAAATAAACGAACATGAACAATATTTTTTGTTCGTTTAATTAAATGAACGAACATGAACATAGGTCTCGTTCGTTCATTTACGTTCGTGAACGTTCGATTATGTTCGTTCGGTTATGTTTGTTTATGTTCGTTCGATTATGTTCGTTTATGTTCATTCATTTATGTTTAACTCAATCTTCTTAAATCAATTTTGGTGACCAATTTGTAAGTATCTTAAAAATATTAATTAATCTGATATTCTGATGACCAACTCCATAATTAACCCAATTTTATTTGGAGATTAAATCCAATATGTTAACATGTGAGGCACATCGCACCTATATTCATTTCCCCTTTTTCCCCAAACCCTAGTGTTCACTAGAGAGTGGAGACGATCGCTGAAAGCTTCAAAACAAGTTATATTATAGTGCAATATGAAGTTTTACAGGTCTGTTTTCATCTCTTTCTCTGTTTTATTTGGCTTAATAGTTGATATGTAAAGTTATTGTAGGTATCTTCACATCTAAAACTCAATAAAACATCATACTTCTTTCTAGAAATAGATGGGAAGATAAAGGTAACAATCGGAAGTATATGAGCATCAATAAAGAGAAAAATATATAGAATTTGCCAGAAAACAAAACAAATGTTTCTATGCAATTTCTGAAAAGAGTGTAATAGCGAAAAATGATTGTTCATATGTAATCATGGACCACTAAGATAAATGTTATAGTGTTAAATTAAAGTTGTGTGAATAATTTAATATCTTTAAAAGATCGATCAAAATATTTGATATCTTCAAACATTTCATCACTGCTAATAAACTCTTACGCTATTTATCACTGTAGATTTGGTTATTTGCATTGTCGACTATTTTTCATGAAAGAACAATAGAAGGTAGGGTCTCCAACGTTTATGTTCGTTTATGTTCGTGTTCATTTATGTTCGTGTTCGTTTATGTTCGTGTTCGTTTATGTTCGTTTATTTATTAAATGAACGAACATGAACATATTATATTCCTTAATAAACGAACATGAACAAAAAATTTTTTGTTCGTTTATGTTCGTGTTCGTTTATGTTCGTCTATTTATTAAATGAACGAACATGAACATACCTCCGTTCGTGTGCGTTCGGTTCGTTTACAGGCCTACGCATACGATCTTGTCTGCAGGAAAAGTTTTACATATTTATCACAGGAGAAAAACCAAGCATACAAAAGTGGCGTACTAAAGAAGTTTCTCTCTCTAGGATACCTGGTTCAGGGCAGAGTATGCTATTGCTCTGTCCCTCTTGATTGCACCTTCTTGCCTCATTTGCTTTTTCGCTCTTAATTCGTCCAATGTTCCGATGCTGTCGCACCAATGTTCCTGAAAATTGATATCGGCTAGCATATCGTTATCATATAGATAAAGAGTTACAATTGTAGAAGCAAGTATGATGGATAATGTTTAACCTCAGCTTGTTTAGCCGGATCAGTTTGGTTGTGGCATTCATTGGGCATAGCTTGTCCTTCAGGAGGTATGGCACATTGGGCTCTTACTCGAGCCTGGACTCTAACAAGAGCTTGCATACACCGTAATGTCACAGCAGTTTGCTTTCGGACTCGACGACCTCGGAAAATAGCTTGAATCCTTACGACAGCTCTCAAGGCCCTTAGGGCTCGTCTTGCCTGAGAGCATTTCATCAAGGACAATCACCATTAAATTGGATATTAGAGCAAGGGTTAAACATGAATTGAAATGATAAACAAGGCCAATTACCCAAGGATTAACTAATTCTTACTAAAAGACTGTCACAACTCAAGTTTACCAAGAATCATGCTTTTGCAAGTTTATATCAAACCAAGATCCATCCATTCCTCAAAGGGTAGACCTTTCTGAAACTCAGTTAAGTTAGGTACAATTGTCCATTAAAGAAAATGCAAAACTGCATGCATGGAATAGTGAATAGTCTGAAATGATTACTAGACAATATCTATTTAGAACTTTTTTTAGCCATGGACAATACGCAGTACAGAAAGTACGAGGGTATACCAGTAAGGCTCGAAATGCAGTCTGGATTCGAATGGCGGCCCATTCTCGCTTCACTGCTCTGAAATCTTTGGGTGGCGCACGAGCTAGGGTAGCCATAGCTGAAGCGAGCGCATCATCCGCCATGGAAGATGAATTGGAGGCCTCTGATGAAGAGGCAGCCACGTGACACAATTTGAGACCCTTGGATCCCAAACCTTCCGACGAGCTCCTCCACAGCCTCCATTTCTTCTTCGTCTTGTCTCCCACCTTCTCCTACAATCCCAATTACAAAATTAAAAAACAAGTACAACCAAGGAAAAAAGAAGGTTGAGGGAAATTACTTGATTGAAAGTTATAAGTGATTTAAGCCATTTCCCAGAGGCACCCATATTTTTTGGAAGCTTGAAATTGCAGGGAAAGTGGAGAAGAAGATGATGGAGATTTGGGGTTTATGAACCGTTGCGGGTTATATTGGGAAAGATCAAAGGATTTTGAATTTTCAAAATTCGAAAATATAATAAATTTGTCTTTAATAAATCTTTAACGGATACATTTTAGTTTTAGGCTTTTCCTTTGGATTTGATCCTTCTTAAATTCCGCAAGTTGTTTTATCTATGCCATTAATAATCAAACTTCATAATTAGTATATATTTTTAAAATTTAAAATATTTTTATATTTATTTTACAAAAACTAATATTTGATAAATTACATGTTTACTTACTGAACCTAACTCTCTTTTCTATTTTACTTAATGTACTTTCAATTTTTTCCGTTTACTCATTGAACTTTAACATTGTTCAACTTTTAATCATTTCGACGTTAATTATTTAATGGTGTTATGACATGACACACGAAATCAAAACGACGTCGTTTAAATAAATTAAATTTGTCGAAACCGTCTTTCAGTTGGACCCCGGAATCGGGCTTCGACTTGAATGAATTTGGGTTAGGAGTCGCCACCTACCATTTTAAAACGAATTTATGTGGGTCGGACACCATCTTAGCTGATCTCCTCAATGTTACCATCTTCTTTGTTGGATTAAACCTACGATAGGTACTTTCAAGTTGAAAGTCGATGGTGCCTTCCCTCGGCCACCTGCTCTACCAGCAATTGGCAAGATTTTGGGCAATAGTGATGGCGTGGTTATAACAGGACAAGCGTTCCTTGTTGGTGTTCCTCGTTCAGCAAGTGTTGTGGAAGCTTTGGCGATCACATATGATGTCCAATTGGCGATGAGTATTGAGTTGTCGAGGGTGGTGATTGAAAGTGATTGCTGGAATGTTGTTCAACAGTTCAATATTCGCGACGTTCGTCAACTCTTGGCCGCTCATTCTCACATTTCAGCTAGGTTTATCCATCGGGAAGTTAACGGCGCTGCTCCTGCTCTTGCAAATTATGCTTAAGTTGTATCTACACCTTTCGATTTCCAAGATGATGTTCCAAATTGTATTACTGAGAAAGCTTAGCATTCCCTCCTTCTAGAAACAGATCAGATCGTGATTGGCGATGCCTAGACGCAGATGAAGACGAACAAGAAGAAGACTTGGAAAAACGAAAGCTCCATGAATTTGACTCAATTTTCCCAGGAAAATAAAGCAGCTTCTTCTTTTTCGATCCATCAAAACTCTCTTCCTCTAAAACATTCTCCAAATCATCTATATAATGCGGCTCAGCATTGGATTAAGTGAAGAAGGATAACAAGTTGGAGCAGATCATGCTGGCTTTGATGCGAGAGTCTCGACCGCCTATACTGAGTTGAAGCCAACCTTTATCCCATTCTTCTTGTTCTTGATTGTTATCCCTAGAGCTGGGTCACTCCTTATTAACAATATTGTTAGTTCTTGGTTCATCATGAACCGGAGGCGAATTGTTGTTTTAATATGTTTCAGTGTGAAGATATGGGAGGACGACAAGGAGATTAAACCTTGAAAATCTCACTTTCCATCCCCACCTCAACGAAATTGCACCTCCCCCATGTTCCATTGGATATGGATCTTTATAGTCCTTATTAAGAGGACAAAGTAGAGATGTTGGCCCTGACTCCCATGGATACTTACAGCTGAATTCTAGGAGAAGATGGATAGGTGCCCACGTTCCCATGAAGAGAAACAATTTAATAATCGTGGGGTTCTCCTGGGGCCTAAAAAAATTAAAAAAATATTATAAATAATAATAATAAAAAATAAATAAATAAATATTTTTTTGTAGACCCGGATAAAAACGGGTGTCTACAGCTGCCCCTCTTTGCACATTGTTGGGTTAACAAGGATAGGGCAAAAACGAAAAAAGAAAACAAGTTTTTGTCCGGTTCTCTTTGATTTGAGACTTGATAGTGTTTGTTGTGACACTAAGTCAATCCATTGGGCACGATATCATTCTTCGTGAAGTTTAAATTGTGGGTGAATCAAATTGTGTCTCTTTGTTACCAATCTTGGTTGACCTTGGTCTTCTTCTCGATTTAAAGACCTGGGTGTAAACATTTAACCGAAAAGTAGTTCTTTGCTAATGCAACGCGGTTGATACGCCCTGGAGCTGAATGGAATCGAACTCGAAGGTCTTTGTTGACAGATAATTCTTCTAGCCTTGTGTTATGTTGTAAATGATGTGCCTTGGAGCTGAGCGTAGTCAAAATAGAAGGTCTTTGTTAGCAGATAACCCTTCTCGACTTGAACTATGTTGCAAATGAACACGATATCCTTCGTCGTGAAGTTGAAATCCTGGATGGACCCTTCGTCAGTTGAGCATGGAATTGGATATCCTTCGTCATGAAGTTGAAATCCAATCTAAAGGTAACTGTTGCTGGTGAGCATGATTCCCTTCGTCGTGAAGTTGAAATCATATATGGTCCCTTAGACGTGAAGTTGAACCTTGGAGTTGGATATCATTCGTCGTGAAGTTGAAATCCAATGTAAGTTGTGATGTTTTGAGGCCAATATCCTTCGCTGTGAAGTTGAAATTGACTTTGAAACTGGAAAGTTTATTGACATATACTTCTTCTTTGAGTTGGATATCCTTCGTCGTGAAGTTGAAATCCAATCTATAGATGGATGCTGCTTGTGTTCATGATTCCCTTCGTCGTGAAGTTGAAACTGCGGGTGGCCATTTCGTCGTGAAGTTGAGCCTGGAATTGGATATCCTTCGTCGTGAAGTTGAAATCCAAGTAAGTTGTATTGCTTTGAGTCCAATATCCTCCGCCGTGAAGTTGAAATTGGTTCTGGAACTGGGAAATTATTTGTTGACAATCAGCCGCCCTTTCATCGTGAAGTTGAGCTTGTGTTGTGTTGAGTCCAATATCCTTCGTTGTTAAGTTGAAATTGAATCTGAATGAAATTGAAAAGTTGTTTGTTGACAATCAGCCACCCCTTCGTCGTGAAGTTGAGCTTGTGTTGTCTTGGGTCCAATATCCTTCGCTGTGAAGTTGAAATTGGCTATGAATGAAACTGAAAAGTGGTTTGTTGACAACCAGTCGTCCATTCGTTGTGAAGTTGAACTTGTGTTATCTCGAGTGGCGCAATATCCTCTGTCGTGGAGTTGAAATCGCTGATGGCCCCTTCTTCGTGAAGTTGAGCTTTGAATTGAATATCCTTCGTCGTGAAGTTGAAATCCAAGTATCGTATGCTACGGGTGGACACGATTCCCTTCGCCGTGAAGTCGAAACCGTGGATGACCCCTTTATTGTGAAGTTTTTCTTCGAGCTAGATATCCTTCGTCGTGAAGTTGAAATCTACTCTCGATCAAATTGTGTCGCTTTGAGTTCAATATTCTTTGCCGCTGAAAAAGCTATGCATATATGTTTTTTTGGGGCTCTGGAGAGAAAACTCAAACTCCGGTTGCCTGTCTGAAATCTTGAAGTTTCGATCCCTGGTCTTGAATTCTTCAATGTTCAAATCTGATGTTCCTTTTTTTATATCCTTGATCTGGGAAATGCTTCTCGACCATCTCAAGTATATGCATGAGCCTCGATCGGCTTCCGAGTACCTGTACTTTTCAATGAATCTTTGTACAATAATATGCAAATATCTTTTGCATAAGTAAATAAATCGTTAAGTTTAAGCTCAATCCAAGATGCTCAAAAGGAATTTGTGTAGAAAAAAAACTGTCTTTTATTCATGAGGAAAAAAGAACAAATAATACATGGCAAATATTCTGGAAGATGAAGACATGATGGGGTGTAAATGAACGTCTTAGATTTCAATAATGTGGGCACTTCTGAGCTGAAAAGCCGTTAGGTGACCTTGAATACAGCCTTTGCCAAAGGATCTTTGAGAATGTGACAACATTCAGGAGAGTGCAACCTTTCTCCGACTCGTTGAGTCTGTGTAAAATTCAGATGACGGGGAGTTTCAACTGTCTTGATTTCTTGAATTGTCCAAATTGCCCTTTTGAGTTTTCAACTTGGACCCATCATTGGTTGCAAGACGCCCTTTACGGGTTTTCATCTTGAACCCACCTTATTTTGTTCTTTTTTCTCTTTTTCATTTTTTCAATTTAGGGCGCCCTTTCGGGTTTTCACCCTAAACGTTTTTCACTTTTTGTTCTTTTTGGTTTTTTCTTTCTCCGACTTAGGAAGCCCTTTCGGGTTTTCATCCTAAGCGAAGTATTTCTTTATTGCATCTGAATTGATGGGATGTGGCAGTTCAGGCCCGTCCATTTCAGCCAGGACAAGGGC
Organism: Hibiscus syriacus; assembly: GCF_006381635.1. Classification (NCBI taxonomy): domain Eukaryota; kingdom Viridiplantae; phylum Streptophyta; class Magnoliopsida; order Malvales; family Malvaceae; genus Hibiscus; species Hibiscus syriacus. The sequence continues at coordinate 106,792 of NW_024063270.1, forward strand.
TCCTCCGGAGAAGGCCTTTTTCACGACATAAGGTCACTCCCAATTTGGCGTCCATTTTCCTCGAAAATCTTTCTGAACTGGAAAAATTCTTTTTAGCACCAGATCTCCTTCACAGAATATTCTTGGGCGTACCTTCTTGTCATGTGCTCGAATCATTCGTTTTTGATAGATTTGACCATGGTGAATGACTTTCATTCTCTTTTCGTTTATCAGATTAAGCTGATCATATCTGGATTGCACCCATTCTACGTCATCCAATTTAATTTCTGTCAAGATACGTAATGACAGAATTTTTACTTCAATTGGCAGCAATGCTTCCATTCCGTAGGCTAGTGAAATTGGGGTTGCCCCAATCGAGGTTCGTACCGAGGTTTGGTAAGTGAACAAAGCGAAAGGCAACTTCTCATGCCAGTCCTTGTAGGTCTCGGTTGTTTTCTCCACTATCTTTTTAACTTTTTTGTTTGCTGCTTCTACTGCGCCATTCATCTTTGGTCTGTAAGTAATAGAATTGTGATGCTTTATGTTGAATTGCTCGCAAGCAGCCTTCATCATTTTATTGTTCAAGTTTGTAGCATTATCGGTAATGATCCTTTCAGGTAAATCATACTGACATATGATCTCTTTCTTCAAAAACTTACAAATAACAGATTGAGTGACGTTGACATAAGAAGCAGCCTCTACCCACTTGGTGAAATAATCGATGGTTACAAAGATGAAACGATGGCCATTCGAAGCCTTCGGATGGATTTTCCCAATAATATCCATGCCCCACATAGAGAAAAGCCATGGCGACGTCATGACATGAAGCGGATGAGGTGGAACATTTATTTTATCTCCATAAATCTGACATTTATGACATCTTCTAGTATAGTTGATGCAATCACTTTCCAGTATGGACCAGAAATATATGCATCTCATTATCTGTCTCGACATCATATGTCTATTTGCATGTGCTCCACAAACTTCATCATGTACTTCTTCCATTATCATTTTTGCCTCTTCAACATCGATACATCTTAATAGAACTTGATTATGGCTTTTCTTGTATAAAACTTCCCTGTCAAGGACGTATCCAACTGCCATCCTTCTAATGGTTCTTTTATCGATCTCAGTGGTTTCCTCTGGATAACTTCGATGCTTGATATACTGCAAAATGTCGTAGTACCAAGGCTTAATGCCCTTTACTTCTTCAATCTGGTAGCAATGAGCCGGGTACTCATATGACTGCATGTCAATTGGCATCATTTCAGACTTTCCGCCAACTTTGAATGTGGCTGCCAAGGTAGCCAAAGCGTCAGCCATTTGATTTTCTTCTCTTGGCACATAGTGGAAGGTGATTTCATCGAATTCTTCAAGCAGATCCAGTATTAGCTTCCAGTATTCCATCAGTTTTGTATCTTTGGTTTCCCATTTTCTACGGAGCTGATAGATTACTAATGCTAAATCCCCGTATATCCGCAAGGTCTTTATATTTTGCCTAAGTGCAACTCGAATTCCCAAGACACAGGCTTCATACTCTGCCATGTTGTTAGTGCAATCGAAGTTCAGTCTGCTGGTAAATGGGTAGTGACTCCCTTCTGGAGAGATCAATATTACCCCGATACCATGTCCTAGTGCATTTGATACCCCCATCGAAATACATTCTCCAGGAACTATCTATTGAAGTATTTGTTTCTTCTAAGGATAAAGCCATCAAGTCTTTGTTTGGGAAATCAAAATTTAAGGGGTCATAACTTTCATCGGTTCTACTTGCCAAGAAATCTGATATGGCACTCCCTTTGATTGCTTTATGATTCATGTACTCGATGTCGAATTCAGACAATAGCATCTGTCATCGAGCTAATCTTCCAGATAGAGCGGGTACACCCATAATGTATTTTAGTGGATCTAGCTTGGAAATCAACCAAGTGGTGTGATACAACATGTATTGTTGGAGTCTTTTTGCGGCCCAGACTAAAGCACAACAAACCTTCTCGATAGGAGGATATCTGACCTCGCAATCGGTGAACTTCTTGCTCAGATAATAGATGGCTCTTTCATTTCTTCCAGATTCATCATGTTGACCAAGGACACACCCCATTGAGCTCTCGAATATGGATAGATACAAGAACAGAGGTTTGCCTGGGATGGGGGACATTAAGATTGGAGAATTAGACAGGTACTTCTTCACCTTCTCGAATGCAGTCTGACAGTTTTCATCCCATGCTCCAGGGCTGTTCTTTCAGAGAAGGCAAAAGATTGGATCACATTTATCAGTTAACTGATATATGAAACGAGCTATGTAATTCAATCTGCCCAAAAAACCTCGGACCTCTTTTTGTGTTTGAGGTGGTGGTAGATTCTAGATAGCTTTAACTTTGTCAGGATCAACCTCAATGCCTCTTCTGCTGACCACAAAGCCTAACAGTTTTTCGGATGTTACCCCGAAGGTACACTTGCTAGGGTTCAGTCGTAACTAGAACTTCATCAATTTATGAAAGAGCTTTCTCAAATGCTCGATATGTTCATTCTCGGTCTGTGCCTTGACAATCATGTCGTCTATATAAACCTTGATTTCTTTATGCATCATATCGTGGAACAAGATCACCATAGCTCTCTGATATGTTGCCCTAGCATTCTTTAATCCGAAAGTCATCACTTTGTAACAGAAAGTTCCCCACATTGTGACGAAAGTGGTCTTCTCCATGTCTTCAGGGTGCATCTTGATCTGATTGTATCCCGAAAATCCATCCATGAATGAAAAGTAGTTGTTCCCAGTTGTATTATCCATCAGAGTGTCTATGTGTGGCAGAGGAAAGTTGTCTTTGGGACTTGGCTTGTTAAGGTCCCGGTAATCGACACACATGCGTACTTTCCCGTCCTTCTTCGGCACAAGCACTATGTTGGTCACCCACTCCGGATATTTGGCCACTTGAAGAAAACCGGCATCAAATTGTTTCTTGACTTCTTCCTTGATCTTAAGGAGCATTTCTGGTCGCATCCTTCTCAGTTTCTGCTGTACTGGTTTGTATTCTGGTTTGATTGGCATTTTGTAGACTACCATATCTGTGTCTAATCCTGGCATGTCTTGATACGACCAGGCGAACACCTCTCTGTATTCCCGAAGTAAGACTATCAGGTTGTGTCTTGCTCCAGTAGAAAGAGTTATGCCGATTTTAACTGCCTTTCGATATTCCTCAGTACCCAGATTCAAGATTTCGATTGTCTTTTTATGGGGAAGTATTTGTTTATCTTCTCTTTCTATCATTCTCAAAAATTCGGTAAGCAAGTTACACTCCTCTTCAGTGTCGCATTCATCAAATTCCCCGAGACAAATGGCCGATTCAAAATCCACCTCCGGATCAGGATCATTAATACCTACATTATTGTTATCTGGGGATCTGAAAGAAGGAAAAATGTGCATGTGTGAGAGGAAAATCCCCCACATGAAATAGTCGAGAATTAAATTCAAGAGAAAGTGGAAATAAAGTATCAAAATGAAGAAGATAGACAATGAATTCATAAAGGGAAAAAAAGGAAATTTTATTTGTCATGGGAAGAGGAAAGAAAAAAATGCATCTTTTATTGAGCCTAAACATAATGTTTATTCACCCTTACAAAAGATCACCTATTGCCCTGGGTATAGGTAAATAGGGACGGTTCGAATATTACTCTGAAAGACTCTTGTAAACCACAGGTATTTCTTCGACCGACCAACTGCTAGGCACGAACCCAGGTGGCAGAGGGCATATCCCAGATCTATCCTCGTTGTCAGCATTTCCAGTGGTTACGTCATTGATGCTCAAATCCTCCAAAGCCACTTCTAAATCTAACAATGTGGTCTCAAATACATAACCACCTGACTGGAATGTGTGGTAGAGAGGCGGGAATGTCATGGATTCCTATTGAAGTTCACTTCCAGTCAACCTGGCTAGTCTTTTCTCTCGGTTTTTTTGAACTTCCTTTATCTTTTCATGGTAATTGGGCTGAAAACCGAGCCCAAACTGATCTAGCTTTGAAATAGAAAGAACTGTATTAATCCTTCCTTGTAGAGACTTCCCAAACCCTCTTTCAGTCCTGGCGCCTTTTCCCAAAGTCTGTATGATCTCCATTCTAGTACACTTAGAAAGTCGAGGTTTAGAAATCCTTCTTCCTTTTTCCAAAAAGGTGGCATTCACAAATTCCAAAGAGCAGAATGAACACTCCACCGCTTCTTCGTCTACTTCGATGTATGGGGCCTCCGTGGTCACACTTGCCATAATATCTTCCTCAGCATTGATAATTACTAAGGCCCCGTTCGTTAATGGCACCTCAATTTGCACCTAAATAGCAGATGATGCTTTTCCTTTGACAGCAGAAGAATTTTCTTGTGGTCTGGGTAGAATTCCAGGTGAAATAACCACATGTGGGGTTGGTGATATGGTTTCCCCCTCGGAGGGACTTCCCCCTACTGCACTAGCTTGCTGCAAACCCGATAACATGGCCACGATTTGGTCGACCAAGGACTCCTGGTTTTTCTTGATGGACTCCAAGGTGTTCTGACTATTTTGAGCCATCTTATCTTCTAGTTTTTTTTGAAGTCTTGTCATGTTCTCCTCGAGTTTTTTTCATTCTGGCCTCCATTTGTCTCTTCTCTGCTCGAGTATTGTGCGGGTGATGCGTATTTAATGCTTGCGGTGGTAAACTTGGTGTTTGCTCTTTCTCTTGTAAAAACATGGAAAATATGAAAATAAAAATGCAAAGTATGTAATGCATGATGTATGTAATTTATAGGCATTGATCCAGAAAAGTGTCCATTATTATAAATAATCCTTATTCAGACAAAAATGATTTATCTTGTAAGAGACATAAAAACAATCAAAGGTATGTTCGGACTAAATCCTCTAGACATCCATCCGAGATACTTTCTTCCATGACTCGGTTGCTTCTTTGATCATCTTCTTATAACTGTCACTGTGATAGATAAACTCTGATGTATATAATCCACATGTTGCTGGGAAAAACTGACGTGCCCCAAACTGTCTAAGTGCCAACAACGAAGCATACACAACTGCACCCCAAAGTCCAAGTAGGGTCATAGTGTCAGAATTCCCACACTTGAAAAGAACATCACTGAGGAACAACCAGGGGGTTCTCCAGGTAATATTTCAGTAATGAAGATGCGTAAAGACCTTCATCCACTTTTCCTTTTTAGAACCTTCATGCCATTTCATAGCGATGAACTCTCCCAAAGGTGAATAGGTTGTGCTAAATCGGTGGTAAGCAACCCCGTTAGTCTTTCAGAAGTGGCTGTGAATCCAGACTTGAAGGAGCTGAACACATCCAATGAAACTTCCTCCCCTAGTTCTTATGCAATGATTAAAAGAATGAAAGGTCTCGGCTAAGATGGTTGGTGATGGGTTGACTCGCCTTGGAAGTTGTTCAAATAATTCTACCACGACTGCGTCGATGCACCCCAAGGTCTTCGGAAAGATAATCAAACCGTACAGACCCAATGCAAAAAGATCTATAGTCTATCAGAGTGGTTCTTCATTAGTTGCTTATGTGGATCCACTCGATTCCTTCCCCACTACCTTTGTTCCGGAGTCGATCACTCACCCATTTTTCATCAACCCCTACAATCTTGGTCAGTGCACTCTTGAAAGGCTGACTCTTGATGTATTTGATATATGCCCTCTCTAGTCTGATGCTTTCGCAGTGCAATAGTGTAGCATACTCCTCGATGGTGGGCACCATGTCCTCCTGGTTAAAGGTGAAGTAACTGTATCCCGGGTTCCAGAATTGAATCAATGCTCGGAGCAAGGGCTCATCAGTCTTGACCTGAAGTAGGAGGGCAATATCACCATATCGTTGGCTGAACTTCTATTTTCTATCATTCTTCCAGCTGTCCCAAATGTTTCGCATCTCTTGGATATCGTTCTGTTTCAGGCTGACAGAAGCGTAGCTAACCAACTCTGACACGTAGTTCCCCTGAAGATTGTCTCCCTTCTCTTTCTGAGTAATCTTGGACCATAGTCGTGCCTCGGCGTTCTTAATCTCTTGTATTACAACACCTTTGTCCATTAATTCAGATTATTTTGTGTGTAACAAACGCTTTTTAAGGATCAATAGCCTCTTGTTATGATGCAAATGCTAAAAACAAACACAAGGCAAAAATGTTAGTGAGATAAATAAATAAATAAATAAAATGACGAAAGGAAAAAAAGACATGGTTAAGGTAAAAAAAATATCCTAGGTTTTGGGGTAGGCTCTAATTCTCCATGGTCTCCCGGTTTAGGTTTAAAAACGGTACCCGAGTTCTCCTTGCTGGTGTCCCCTTGGGCTTGCCAGACCCTTAGTCCTAAACCCATCACAGGCTTGTGTAGACTAAGTTAAACTCGAGAGGAAACATTCCCTTATGTCCTCACGGTGAATAAATTCACACGAAGACATAAGGTATATGAATCCTGAAGGTTACTTGCTAGGCCCGCACGGTGAATAAATTCACACTAAGACGTCGCTTTCACCCCCACTTAAATAGGGTTTGGAGCTCGGGTATAGAGCCTGAGATGAAACTTTTTCTTTTAAAAAAATCTAAAATAATTGAAAAAAAATGTCAGTACAACTATTTACTTGAAAAATAATCAAAAGTAAATAATTTGAATTGAATAAATAAATTAAAATTTAGATTAACTATTTTCGCATAAAAAGACAACCAAAAATTAATTTTGGCCTGATTCACTTACATGTCCCCAGTGGAGTCGCCAAGCTGTCGGAACCGTCTTTCGGTTGGACCCCGGAATTGGGCTTCGACTTGAATGAATTTGGGTTAGGAGTCGCCATCTACCTTTTTAAAACGAATTTATGTGGGTCAGACACCATCTTAGCTGATCTCCTCAATGTTATCATCTTCTTTGTTGGATTAAACCTATGATGGGTACTTTCAAGTTGAATGTCGATGGTGCCTTCCCTCGGCCACCTCTACCAGCAATTGGCAAGATTTTGGGCAATAGTGATGGCGTGGTTATGGCAGGACAAGCGTTCCTTGTTGGTGTTCCTCGTTCAGCAAGTGTTGTGGAAGCTTTGGCGATCGCATATGATGTCCAATTGGCGATGAGTATTGAGTTGTCGAGGGTGGTGATTGAAAGTGATTGCTAGAATGTTGTTCAACAGTTCAATATTCGCGACGTTCGTCAACTCTTGGCCGCTCATCCTCACATTTCAACTAGGTTTATCTATCGGGAAGTTAATGGCGCTGCTCCTGCTCTTGCAAATTATGCTTAAGTCGTATCTACACCTTTCAATTTCCAAGCTGATGTTCCAAATTGTATTACTGAGAAAGATTAGCATTCCCTCCTTCTAGAAACAGATCGGATCGTGATTGGCGACGCCTAGACGTAGATGAAGACGAACAAGAAGAAGACTTGGAAAAACGAAAGCTCCATGAATTTGACTCCATTTTCCTAGGAAAATAAAGCAGCTTCTTCTTTTTCGATCCATCAAAACTCTCTTCCTCTAAAACATTCTCCAAATCGTCTATATAATGCGGCTCGGCGTTGGATTAAGTGAAGAAGGATAACAAGTTGGAGCAGATCATGTTGGCTTTGATGTGAGAGTCTCGACCGCCTATACTGAGTTGAAGCCAACCTTTATCCCGTTCTTCTTGTTCTTGATTGTTATCCCTAGAGATGGGTCCCTCCTCATTAACAATACTGTTAGTTCTTGGTTCATCATGAACCGGAGGTGAATTGTTGTTTTGATATGTTTCAGTGTGAAGATATGGGAGGACGACAAGGAGATTAAACCTTGCAAATCTCACTTTCCATCCCCACCTCAACGAAACTGCACCTCCCCCATATTCCATTGGATATGGATCTTTATAGTCCTTATGAAGAGGACAAAGTAGAGATGTTGGCCCCGACTCCCATGGATGCTTGCAGCTGAATTCTAGGAGAAGATGGGTAGGTGCCCACGTTCCATGAAGAGAAACAATTTAATAATCGTGGGGATCTCCTGGGGCCTAAAAAAATTAAAAACATATTATAAATAATAATAATAAATAAATAAATAAATAAATATTTTTTTGTAGACCCGGATAAAAACGGGTGTCTACAAAATTTATACTAAAACGACGTCGTTTTGTATATAAAAACTCATAATTTTCTTCATTTTTCTTCTTTTCTTCTTTTCTTCACTTCTTCCTCTTTTTATTTCTCTTTTTTTAAACCTGTTGAAATGCTAGCTACTTCATTGTGGTCGACTATTACGCCAATCACCATCGACCGTCGTTAACAATGGTCAATAAATCTCAAAACTTTTTATCAAACTCGTGTGTAAAACTAATGTGATAACCAACTACACCTAGACAGTTGGGATTTCAACATCAAATTTTATTTTAGTTCGTTGTAATTGTTTATACTTTGGTTGATCCTTCCATGATAGAGTCTACCAAGAAAGATTGTGGGTTGTACTGGCTGATTAGGGGTAAACAAAACTCGACTCGAAAAATTGATTTTTTCGATTCAATTCGACTTGAAAAAACTCGACTCTACTTCAAGTTGTAATTTCATAAACTCGACTCGAATCGAAAAATTTCAAGTTCAAATCGAGTTGTAAAATACAACTCGAATAACTCGAAATTTTTAGTAATTAGTAGATTGATTTTCAAGTTTGAGTCAAACTTTGAGTCGAGTCTCTCGACTTTGTATGGTATATGTAAATTACATATGAAGAAAATATGAAAAAGTATATACGTATTGTATATATTATAAAATATTATTTAAATTGGAATCAAATAATATCATAATATTATAAATATTTAAGATTAAATTTAAAAAGAAACTCGAAAATTTGACTCAACTCGTCAAAAAATTTCAAGTCAACTCCGAGTTCTAAAATAAGACTCGTTTATTCTAACTCGAAATATTTTTATTCGACTCGACTTGCTCCCCTACTGGTCATGAATGTTTGGGGCCAATTACGGAGGCCATTGCTGCTCATTTGGGTGTCTCACCTTCAGGCCTTCCCCGGGGAGCGTCTGGGCGAACCTTCCCTCTTTCGGATGAATATTTTCGACGCATTGAAGCAGTTGAATTTACGATGAAGCAGGATGATGGGGCTCTTCCTCAAAACTTATGCAACGCTGACATTGTTCTCTCAGGTGTTTTTCGTACCAGGAAGACACCATTATCAATTTCTTTGCATTTTTTGAAGTAGATCCTGACAAACTTTTCGGTTTGCGGTTTGATTATGGGAGAGATCTACATGCGACATCCTTAATATACGGTCTCTGTCGTGTAAATTATTAGAAAAGCAAGATCTAGACGTTTGGTTTGGTTTAACAAGCAGTGGTCGGCCACCATCAGTTCCGTTGACTATAGCCACGTATTATGTGATTAGGTTTTACTCTAAAATTTAAGAATTTAATTTAATTTATTTTAAAAATATTACACCTCATTATAAAATATTAATAAAAAAAATATATGATCGCTATCTATTAATAAAGTAAATCACATCATTCAGCTGTTAGAAAGAAAACAATTGAATGATAAAAAAATTAATATATAAAGTTTAGGGAGTAAATTGAAAAAAAAAATAAAAATTTATTGAGTAAAATAAAAGAGTAAGATTGAGTGAATATAAGTGTAGTTTATCCAAAAAAAAATGTAATCATAAACAATGATTCATTGATCATTACATATAAATTATCTTCTCCTTTGTAAAAGATAAATGATTATATTATAATATAAATACATTCTTTAGTAGAAATATTTGTTGCCTCAATAAAAAATTGTTTAGCATTTAATATCAATGTGGTATTTTAAAAATATATATTAATATCAAATATTTAAAATATTACTTATTAATACTATTTTGATAGTTTAATATTGTTTCAAATCTTAATAATTTAATATTAATATTATACTAAATATTGAGTGTTAGTATCTTGAAAATTCTTATACTTTTTTATATTTCTAATTGATAATTTATTTTCATTCTCTAAATTTTAAAAATTTATCCTTTAAAATTTATAAAAGTTAGCTTCTAATAGAAAATCTTGGATATATCCCTACTAGGGGTGTTCGCGGTCGGTTTGGATCGGTTTTTGGCTAAAAATTCATCCGATCTGAAAGTATAAATGTTTGCGGTTTGGATCGGTTTGGATGTTTCTAAAAAAAATCCGATCCGATCCGATCCAATTAAGTGCGGTTTGATTCGGTTTGAATTTGTGCGGTTTTTGGATTCTAATTCCATAAATGCATATTTATATCATAATGGCGAATCAAATGCAAATCGTAATGCTTGAAAGATATCTCAACACAAATACCCTTACAACAATTAAGAAAAGTTTTACACTTTTTACATAACTGGACTTAAGCCTTTCAGACTCGAACAGATCCATTTTTAACTGGAATTCCAGAAGCTAAACTCATTTGCATCAGTTCTGTTCCAGTGCGGATGTTAATGCAAATCCTGCCCTCACACATTTCTTCATTTACCCCCTTATCCTTACACATTAACGTGCTGTTAAATATTTCTGTTTTTACGACTAGCTGCGTTAGCATTTGAGTTTACTTTTGTTATCATCTACTTGGGAAACCAAAACATGGAAAGAGATGGTGCTTGTGCAGATACACTAGGTGAGGTGGCCCCTTGGTTGGTACTCGATTGATCGAACAAGAATCGCACGACAACACAAGTTATGTTATATGCACTGCCCCTCTCGCATGCCTCTTGCATCAACCGCTTTGCCGCCTGCTCAGGATCCTGTATCGGCTTTATCATTGCAACAGCCTCCTGTGAAAAGAAAAAGCAGTAGTTAGGAAAAGGAAAAACTAGGGCCCAACCACGTTCGAACCAGTGACCTCTTGATCTGCAGTTAAACGCTCTACCACTGAGCTATAGACTGGGTTTGTTTCAAGCTTGTAAATTTAATATTCTAATTAATCAGTTTAGTTTGGTTTGGATCGGTTCCGGATTTCCAAACCGAAACCGAACCGATCGGTTTTTTAAAAAAAAACCAAACAAACTAAATCGATTTCGGTTATCGGTTATTTTTTTGGATCGGATTGGATTTGAACACCCCTAATCTCTACTATTTGAGTATGTTAATAGGAATGTGCATAGGTCGAATTTTTGGTCAATTTTACGTAACTCGAGAATTGTATATCTTTCCACCCAAAATCCGAAATTTGATCCGATTTTAGGGCGACTTCATCCAACCCAAAATTCGATTCATCTTTTGAAATAAAACTCGAATCTGACCTAAAACAAATATATTAATAAAAAATATTAATTTATTTAATAGAATAAAAATCTAATTGAAAAATAATAATATGGAGGGGCATTACTGAATCCCTTTTACTTTCGAAATACGAACATGGGAATTATTGAAATGTTTGTTTGATTTGGATTGAATTTTCCCTAAATATATAAGATATAATTACATTATTTTTCAGGTCGATTCGGATCGATATTTTTCACCATAAACCCAAATTCAACCCGACTTGAATGTATCCTCTAAAAACCTAACTCGACCCGACCCAATTTATTTAAAAAACCAACCTAATAAAATCGGGTAAGGTCGAAACCCATCAAGTTTAAATACGGTGCCCATTCTCTAAGTAGGTATAGATAACATTAATGGAGGATGTCTTACATTATTATGGATGAAGAAGAGACTTCTGAAATTTGTTTGCATTGAAAAGTTTGATTATTGGAAGTATAAGTACAACTCTAATCCAACAAAGAAAATCTCTAAAGAAAAAAAAATCAACTAAAATGCAAATGAAGAAACAAATGTAGAAAACTAGTAGTATTAATTAGCAGCTGGAAGCCGAACCCTAGGGCTAACGAGGCCGAGGTAGGCAAGCCTAGGAGACAACTGAAGCTTTGGACACGGTCTGGGAGCCCCATAAGAGAACTGTGGCTTGCGCCTTGGTGATAAATTGACATGCTCAAGTGCCTTGAACTGCATCTGTGCTGGGTAATCTCTCACACAACCGATGCGATGACCCACACCTGTGCTCCATTTGTATCTCAATTCAACTCCCCTGCTGCTTCTATCTTTACCACTTTCTTCCTTTCCAATGGAACTTATCTCTTTTACACTAATGGATGATGTATTTTCAGATGTCTCTTGTTGTTTCACTTCCTTAACCTCCCTTGGGATATCATCATCTATTGGATATTTCTGCTCATGAATGGCATCATCATCATCAACAACATCATACTTGGTCTTTTAACACAATGGATCGGAGTTTTTTACCTTAACGTTGGTCAAGTCGACGTGATTTTCCTCCAAGAAACTGCATAATTCCATGAAGTTCTCTTGAGTCGGCCGATAATGACCACTGTAAGCCCACACAGCCTGCAAAAAGCAAACCAGAAATGAAAACCTAGTTTCACATATAATCAAAACATGAAGACGTTGATGGGAGCATTGAAAACATACTTGGAGAGTTCCATGATGAACTACCAATCTGCCGGACGCAATGGTGGCTCCACCAGCTAAGAAACTCGAGTGATGAAACTGACCTTTCACTTTCTCACCTACGTATAGGGTTCCACATGTACTGAGTACAAATATCCATTGGCTTCCTTCCCTTGTGTTTACAGCTTCTTTGTTTTGCTTGTATACCAGCTTCCCTTCTTCCATCATCACTTGGTACGCTTCCCTTTCTTTCTGCAACACAAAAATATTAAAATCATTTCAGGTTTTGATTTAGAGTGCAGGTGTCGATGGTAAAGTATATTACTGGTCCAAGATATTTGATGCATTGAGATTGTAGAACTGTTCTTGGACATTTGTCAATGGTAACTGCTTTGCCATCTCCAACATCCAACCAGTAGAAGAAAGGTTGAGAGCTCGCGCTCTCGAACCAAACATCGTAGTAAAAATGCAGATTGTGACCGTAACGGTGGCGTGGATCAATCTGCATGACACGGTCGTAAAACTAAATGACACGGTTAAGTGAAATTTACTTGACCAGAAAAACCAGAAGGTTGACTTACAGCTTCAAGCCAGTGACGTAAAGCCAACTGCTGACCTTTTACCGCCTTTGACAGCCCTTTCCCTACCTATACGCAAAGGTTTTCAATTCAAACTTAAAAATACAGTCATGGTGATGGTGGACTTTGAACATACACTGCATAAAAAAAAAACACAATTACACGAACCTTGGCGGCTCTTGTCCGAGCTCGAGCCCATCGGGAAACAGCCGTTTCCGATTTGTTTGAATTAAAGAACGACTCAGAACTCCATCTAAGAGCTGCAAATTCCAAAGCCTTCCACCTGAAAAATCAATGTAAGAGAATGAATTGAATCACTAGATGATTGCATTAGTACAGAAGAAGAAGAAGAAGAAATGAAGTGAGAACAAACCAAAGCTCTTCAACAACAACAGCACAATCTGCAAGGTTTCTTCGAGCCCGGTAACTCCTGTAAAACTTTTGCAGCTTAGTTGCCGCTACATTAAGCTCTGCCTCCATTATTTCCGGTGCCGGAACAATCAGATTAACGTTGAGGTGAGTGTCGTTGTATGAGATAGGGGGAGGGGATCCTTTATATATAGCAATGAAAAAGAATTTAGTTCAAATAAGATCACCGGGAAATAAATGAAGTTGAATCAAAACATGCATGGCATGCACCTTCAAATACGTAAGAGCCGTTTTTGAAAATCTTTGTGCCCATCAAACATGGTGGTTTGAATAGAAAATTACATAACACGAGTTGTTTGAAAAACAGGACTTGGAATTACTTCCCCTCATCATCTAATTTTTACTTCTCTGAAGAATTGATATGTTTTTGTTTGTGAAAGTGAAGAGAGAGAAATAGTCAAATAACCTGCCGGATCGTTTCCATTATCAAAGACTGCATTTTCTTTGTTATATGATACCTTATCATCATGTGATTATTTACGATCGGACTATGATACTATGCACATTTTATAATAGAAGACGAAAATAAAGTAGTACTAAAAATATAAAAATTTAAATTATACGAAGAATTTGTAGAATGACAGCTCCCATTCATTCCTTTAATTTACTTTCATTTGAACATAAAATTTAGTCTCACTACTTTTCACCATCCTAAAATGATATCATCACTTGATATATTTCATCAAGTTTGATTTTATTTTGTTTGTCATAAGAATCATTAATAATGGTTTATATAAATTAATAATCGATTAGTTTAGTGGGATGAACAGTTAAATTTCTTATACAAAATTAAAAGTTTAATTTTTAATATTTTTAATTGACAAATTCAATCTATTTTATATTTATCGTATTTGATTTGAATTAAATTATTATTGAAATAAGTATCGATAATCTAAGAAAATTTGATTTACATGAAAATTGCACATCCGACCAGCTACCACTATTCCTCAAGTCAAACACTTGGAGGAAGAAAATGCGGTGGTCAAATATATGTAAACTTAGTCAACATTATTCATGCATGTGGGGCATTAGTCCTTGGGGACAAAAGAAAAATGGGCATATCACCATCCTCGTGGAGTAGCTTGTTGACAGTTACCATCTTGTCTGATTCAAACACCATACGTTGCCATCGACTGTCGATTTTTTTTTTTTATGAATTAACCTAAGATTTTATATTTCTTCTTCCACGTGATCAATATTTTTTTCACTGTCGATCATCGTTCGTGACATATATTAAAATACTCTTTTTCTACCCTATTTCATATTGTTAATTTGAATTTTGGTAAACTACACATTTAATACTTAAACTATTAGTGTTGGTCCATTTTAGTACCTAAACTTTTAATTTTTTCAAAACTATACATAACATTTAGTTTTTGTTTCATTTTAGTACCACACCGTTAAAAACTTAACACATTTAGTACCTAGACTATCAGTTTTGGTCCGTTTTAGCACCTAAACTTTTAATTTTTTTCTTCAAAACTTAACGTTAAATTTTGGATAAGGATTGTCGATCATCGGAGATGAAGGGCATGAGAGGTCAAAGCTTTTAGGATAGTTAGGGGTTTGTTCAGTTTCTTGGGCCTGCTTTTGTTGGAGTTAGAATGGAAGAAAGGGAGTTTTGAGGTGTTTAGCTATATTTAGGGTTGCTTGACCATAATTGACGATGGTCGGATGCTAAAGAAAGCTGACTTATGACGAGCATACAATAACCATGGATCACGGTTAAAAGGAGATGTGGAGTACAATAGTGAAAGGGGCTTGTTTCGGTTGTATGAGGTGGTAGTGAGGCTTCTCCGAAGGGTTTAATGGTGGTTTGAAGTGAATGAAGCCACTGAGATACAATAACCAGCGTTTGTTTGATGTTGCAAAGGGCGATCGAGAGGAAAAAGATTGAGAGTTGGGAGAGGGAGGCGTACTTTGTTTAGAAGAGACAAAGAATGAGGAGGCTGAGTTACTTTAGGGTTTAGGGTTTAGAATTAGGGATAGTGACCACATTTAAGCCATCATATTTCCGCATGAATTCACGTTTCGGACCCCAAATGTCTCATTTTGAAAAGTGATAAAATTGTGTTATAGTCCTCCAAAAGTGCTTGTGTTTTCGCGTTTTGCTCATTAAACATTGTTTTTTTATTTCCTTCAATTGTAGCTTTCAGATTTTCATTATTTCCATTTTGGTCACTAGTTTCATTTTTATATTTACTTTTTATTATTTTTGTAACAAAACAGAAAATTTGAAAAAAAAATATTAATTAAGTAATTTGGCAAAATTTGAGGATCTAAATTGAAAGTTTTCAAAACTTGTAGTATGTTTTAGAGTTAAAGGAAATTTAGGGACCAAGCCTTGAATTTACCCAAATAGTGTCGCCATGTTTTGGGTTATATATGCGTGCAATTGTTTCGAAACCTGATTCAGACGCCGTCTTCCGATTGTCATTTCGAAACCACCATCATGTTCGTCATCGAGCGATGAACAAAACCTTTAAATTAATTGAAGTGAAACACTGCCAAACGTCGTGAATTTCAAGTCAAAGTCTCGACGTTTTTTTTAACACCACCATCGAGAAAATATTAAATTCATAGCCGATCGTTGCTCCATTTTTCGACCCCTCTCACACCATCATGTTCCTTGTGTCATTCTGAGTCCACCGGTGTCCTCCTTGTCTCCGTCGGTAGTGGCGCGTGAGGAGGTGAAGCGCTCAAAGTTTCCGATTTGTTGAAATCGAGCTCTCCACCGTTCAAAAGTTTGAACCGAGTTTGTAAGTGCCCTAAAATCGCTTACAATTATTTTTAGGAATTTTTCCGTGTTTTTTAGGACGTCAGAGAAGGTCCCATACGCCGCCACTGCGCCTGGGGAACTCTTAGCCAGCTTGAAACTGGTTTAACCAGTCTGAACCAGGTTGATCGGTCTAAACCGGGTTGACCGGTCTGAACCGGTCTGATCCGACCCGACCGGACCCGACCGTTGACCGTTGACCGAGTGTTAGTTTTGTAAATATTGTTAAAAGGGTGTTAGTTTTGTAATTAATTTCTATTATGGTGATAATTGTGTAAAATGGTTGATTGTCTGTTGACCTCCTTTGACCAGAACTTTGACCGGCCATTAAATGGCTGTTGACCTTTTCCGAGTATACCTATCTTGAAATTTTTTTACGTCTCGAATTTGTTTTTAGGGTTTATTTCGCCAAATTCGAACCCGAAAGTCTCCAAATCGTCAGTCAAACCCATTGACTTTGACCAATAATTCAATTTTTCGAAAGGTCATATTTATATTTTTCGACGTATTAAATCTGATTACGAAGTCCGTTTTGCCAAATTTTGACCCGAAATCACCGAATCGAGCTTGTTAACCCAAAAAAGCTTAGTATTTTAGCATTTTGATTATTTATTTGAGATATGGTTAAGGAATTGATTCAGTGAGATATTTTATGAAGGTACTCGTGTTTCACCTGAGCGATGATCAATTAGGTTCAGTGTTGTCCGTTCGTCAGATCAGCCCGAACCTCGTACTACAAGAATTACCCGTAGGTTTCCGTAAATTATTTAAATAAAGATTAAGATTAATTATATTAAGATTTCAATATGGATTTTTCCAATTTGTAGGATCTAACGCTGCAGCAGAGCGTGATCGACATACCCAGTAGTAGGCTTCCCTATCTGATTTCTCATATTGTTACAGGTGTGTTTCCTGATGGTGATACCTTACTGTTTTGAATTATCTATATGAACTGTTTTAAAATTTTAAGGATACTAAATATTTTTATGAAATAATATCCGATGTCTGTAATACTTTTTATTTGATATATATTTTACTGTATATTTCTGATATGATTTTTGGTTAAGGTTTTTTGTACCTGATTTATGAATATGGGTTAATTATCATTTCACTCTGATACATATATGTTTATTACTGTCACTGGGGTATTATTGAAGGAAGTATTTCAGGCTTCTTTGTTGTGTGCTAAGGGTAAGACCTTACTGGTGTGCAGGTGAGTGTATGGTTATGGGGAACCTATACATTTTGGTGATCGGAGGGATTGAATGGGGCAGTTATTACCGCAGGCTCCTCGCTTTGTGCTTAGGGTAAGTCCTTACTGGTGTGCAGGTGAGTGTATGGTCCTGGAGAACATACAAATTCTAGTGATCGGAGTGATTGGATAGAAATAATGTTCATGTTTTTAGAACATGTTTAATAAACTGATTTTTACTGAAATATTTTATATGTGTTTATTTTTACATTGTATGAAGCACACTGGGCTTTTTTAGCTCATTTTGTAAATTTTACCCTTTTTAGATAACAACAAATCGTAAATTAGAAGATTTGGCATCAGGGGAGATCAACTACTTTTACTTGTACAAACGTATATATCTATATGTTTTCCAATTGTATTTGGTGACATGTATTTTGTTATCATTTTAGATATATCTGTATTATCGATATTTTGCTCCGTATTACCTTTAAGGTTTTATAAGTTGTTTTAAATATAAAAAGAATCTCTGAATGGGTTATGTGACCGTTTAGGTTTGGGTCTAGCATTCAGGCTGGGTTTAGGGGGTTATAATTGGTGGTATCAGAGCTTTTGGTTTTAAACACTCAAACTGTATATGGGTCATAAACTCTGGATTTTTAAGAACTTTTGATTAAAAAAACGTGTCACTTTATTTTATGATTTATAGTTTTCTTGAGATCTCTGATGCTAATCTGAAATATGTTTCAAATTCTTTCTGTAGAGCCTTGTAGATCCAGCGATGAGTGCTACTATAGGTCATAGGACAGGACGTGGTCGTGGTCAAGGGCGAGTCGCTCGACCTTCTGTTACGATAGACGATCTGATATCACCACGTGATCCTTCTATTCCGCAAGTAGATCCGACCCTTTCTCATGATGATCAGTTTACTCCTGTGAGAGACCCTCCCATCACTGGGGATGAGGATATTGACACGAACAAAGATGCCATTAATAGAGCTATATTCCGCATGTTTCAGAGAGCTGCCAGAGCCCCTAGTAATATGATTGCGGTTGAGATTTCAAATTCTTTGGTCGTTGCTGGTGTAGTTCCATTCGAGGGTATTACTGGTGGATCTTCGACATATGCTGAGTATTGGATGGAGGACACAGAGAGGATTATGGATGAGATGGATCTGAGGCCTAAGCATAAGTTAAAGGGGACCCTAACTATGTTGAAGAAAGAGAGCTTCAAATGGTGGCAATCGATTTCGGGTAGTATTCCAAGGAACCAGTTAACATGGGATATTTTTAAGACACGTTTCCGGAGTCACTATATTGGGAAGAGATATCTGCAGGAGCGACGGCAGGAGTTTCAGAATCTGGAGCAGAGTAATATGTCTGTTATGGACTACGAGGTTGAGTTCATCCGATTGAGCTGTTATGCTCATGGACTTGTTGATAATGAGACAGATCGATGCTTGAGGTTCGAGAATGGACTCAAGTATGAGATTAGAAGTCGAGTCGCTACCTACCGAGAGAGAAATTTTGACGCATTGGTTGAGATAGCCAAGACTACTGAGGAAATAGAGCAATTGGGCATGGAGCGCAGAAGAGATTATGATCGAGCTCAAAACTGATTTAAGAGGCATTCTGGTTCTGTTGATTCTTCTGCACACCCCAGCAAGAGAGGTAGGGGTGAATCCTTTCAGAGAGGTGGTATAAGTGTCAGACCTATTGCATCCGGTTCTTCAGCTTTTCAGATTTCTAGACATGGTGATTCTTTTGGGTGGCAACCTTAGCAGCCATGTAATTATTGTGGGAAACGTCATCCTGGAGAATGCTGGAAGAAATTGGGTACCTATTTTAGATGTGGTTATAGTAGCCATTTCATGAGGGATTATCCAGGGCTAGCTACTACAATTCAGACACCAGTTATTACTCCCGCTCGTACTCAAGGTATTATTCAGACTCTAGCAGGGAGTCGTAGTCAAGGCAGAGTATCAAGATCGGCTAATAGAGGCTGAGCATCTCAGAGTAGGGGTCCAGGCAGATATGAGGCCAGACAACCTACATTGGTTTACACTGCTAGACTTCGACAGGATCGAGATGGGCCTAATGTGATTTCAGGTACTGTTACTATACAATCAATTCCCTACTTTGTATTGTTTGATAGTGGTTCTACCAATTCCTATGTATTGCATTCCGTTTCTGAGGGTCTAAATATTCCTGTTGAGAATACTGAGCATTCGGTGATAGTTCAAAGTCCCTTAGGCAAGTCCATAGTGTTGGATCGTATTTTTAGAGAGTGTCATATAGAGATCAATTGGGAGATTTTTCTGGCCGACCTGATGGAGTTACCTTTGGAAGAGTTTGATTTGATTCTCGACGTAGATTGGTTGGACAGACATCGAGTAAATATTGATTTTGAGACTAAGAGAGCTGTTCTGAAGAACTCAGATAATCGAAAGATTGTAATGATCGGGGAACGTCGTGGATTTCTGACGAATGTTTTGTCGGTATTGGTAGTGGAGAAGATGATCAGGAAGGGTCCAGAGACGTTTCCCGATGTTTTTCCTGAAAAGTTGCCTGGATTACCGTCGGATAGAGAGGTTGAGTTTGAGATTGAAGTCTATTCTGGTTTCACTCCGGTTTCAATGGCTTCTTATCGTATGGCCCCAAAGAGCTTAAGGAATTGAAAGTCCAACTTCAGGAGTTGTTGGATAGGGGATTTATCTGACCCAGTGTATCACCGTGGGGAGCCCCAATTCTCTTTGTCAAGAAGAAAGATGGGACACTGAGACTCTGTATTGATTATAGAAAACTTAACAAGCTCACGGTTAAAAACAAATATCCTCTGCCCATGATCGATGATATATTTGACCAATTTCGAGGGGCTTCTATCTTTTCAAAAATAGACTTGAGGTCTGGTTATTACCAACTCAAAGTGAAAGATTCTGATATTCTGAAGACTGCTTTCCGTACTCGGTATGGGCATTATGAGTTTTTAGTGATGTTATTCGGGTTAACAAATGCCCCTGCTGCTTTTATGGATCTGATGCATAGGTGTTTCGACCATATTTGGACCAATTTGTAGTTGTGTTCATTGATGGCATACTGGTATATTCTCAAACTGAAGCAGAACATGAGGAGCATTTAAGGATTATTCTACAGACTCTAAGGGAAAATAATTTATATGCTAAGTTGAGCAAGCGTGAGTTCTGGCTCAGTGAAGTGACTTTTCTTGGACATATCGTTTCTGCTGATGGTATTTGGGTGGATCTGAGCAAAGTAGAGGCTATCCTGAACTGGAAGCAACCCAGGAACATTTTTAAGATCCATAGTTTCTTGGGCTTAGCTGGTTACTACCGTCATTTTGTTGAGGGGTTCTCCCTTATTGCAGCTCCTCTGACAAAACTATTGAGGAAAGATGTTCCATTTGTCTGGTCTGAGAACCAACAAGCTAGCTTTGAGAAACTGAAGATTGTTCTAACTCAAGCCCAGTGTTGATTCAGCCTGAATCTAGGAAAGATTTTTCTATCTACAATGATGATTCTCACTCTAGATTAGGTTGTGTTTTGATGCAAGATAGGAAGGTAGTCACTTATGCTTCACGTCAGTTAAAGTCGTATGAGCGTAACTATCCTATTCACGATCTGGAGTTAGCTGCCGTGGTTTTTGCTTTAAAGATCTAGAGACACTACTTCTACGGAGAAAGTGTTATATTTATACTGATCATAAAAGTCTGAAGTATCTTCTTACTCAGAAAGAATTGAATTTGAGACAGCGTCGCTGGTTGGAGCTTCTAAAGGACTATGATTTAGAGATAGAATATTATCCAGGGAAGGCTGATATAGTGGCAGACGCCTTGAGCCGTAAGGCGATATCAGATCTCAGAGTCTTATTCGCCAACTTGAGTTTATTTGATGATAATAGTCTGTTAGTAGAGTTGCATGTTAAACCTACTTTGGCCGAGGAGATTAAGGCCAAACAACTTCTGGATAGCTCATTGCTTCCCATTATTGAACAAGTTAAGCAAGGATCGAATTCAGAGTATACTGTGGATAGGGATGGTATTTTATGTTTTCACGGTCGTTACTACGTCCCTAAATATGATGAGTTGAGACGGGTTAGTATTCAGGAGGCTCATAGTAGTCCTTATGTTATCTATCCTGGTGGGGACAAAATGTACAATACTCTCAAGGAGCGCTACTTCTGGACTGGTATGAAAAAGAATATTTCAAATTTTGTGGCGAGGTGTTTGACTTGTCAGTAGGTTAAGGCAGAACACCAGTATACATCTGGATTGTTACAGTTAATTAAGATTCCTGAGTGAAAATGGGAGCGTATTACGATGGACTTCGTTACTGGTCTTCCTCTGACTCCTTTCAAAAAGGATTCTATCTGGGTGATTGTTGATCGACTCACCAAGTCGACTCACTTTATCCCTATTCAAATTAATTATTATTTGGACAAACTGGCTAGATTGTATATTTCTGAGATCGTAAGACTTCATGGTGTTCTGTTGTCTATAATATCTGACCGAGATTCGAGATTCAATTTCAGGTTCTGGAAGGCTTTGCACGAGGCTCTGGGTACTCGTTTGAATTTTAGTACAACTTTTCATCCTCAGACTGATGGACAGTTTAACGAGTTATTCAAGTGTTGGAGGATATGTTACGGGGTTGTGTGGTTAATTTCCGTGGTAGTTGGGAAGATTTCTTGCCATTAACCGAGTTCGCTTACAATAATAGTTATCAGACAAGTATTCGTATGGCACCGTACGAAGCTCTGTATGGACGTAGATGTCGTACTCCTATATGTTGGACAGAGTTACATGATAGAAAAAATTTGGTCCTAAACTTGGTTCGAGAGACTGAAGATACTGTCATACTGATCCGTGATCACTTAAAAGAGGTATTTGATTGGCAGAAATCATACACATATAAGCGACGTAAGGATATCGAGTTTGAGGTTGGAGATCAGGTTTTTCTCAAGGTATCTCTATGGAAGAAGGTATTGAGATTTGGACGTAAGGGTAAACTAATTCCGTGATTTATTGGGTCATATCGTATTCTTAAAAAAGTTGGACATGTTGCTTATCAGCTTGATTTACCTCCCCAGCTCAGTCGTATTCATGATGTTTTTCATGTGTCTATGTTGAGGCGATACCGTCCAGATCGGGATCACATCATTCAGGTTGATGAGGTAGAGCTGAGACCTGATTTGTCATATGAGGAGGAGTCTGTTCAGGTTTTAGAGAGGGATGAGCGAGTTCTTCA
The DNA here is from genome assembly GCF_006381635.1 of Hibiscus syriacus. Lineage (NCBI taxonomy): Eukaryota > Viridiplantae > Streptophyta > Magnoliopsida > Malvales > Malvaceae > Hibiscus > Hibiscus syriacus. The sequence continues at coordinate 129,418 of NW_024063270.1, forward strand.
GAATAAGCGTATTCCAATGGTTAAAGTTCAGTGGAGTAATCGTAGCCCCTCAGAAGCTACTTGGGAGACATTGGAGTCAATGGAGGCTCAATTTCCTCATCTATTTTCATAAGGTAAATTTCGAGGACGAAATTTCTTGTACAGGGGGAGAATTGTAACAACCTAGAAAATTTGAAAAAAATATTAATTAAGTAATTTGGCAAAATTTGAGGATCTAAATTAAAAGTTTTCAAAACTTGTAGCCTGTTTTAGAGTTGAAGGAAATTCAGGGACCAAGCCTTGAATTTACCCAAATAGTGTCGGCAGGTTTTGGGTTATATATGCGTGCAATTGGTTTCTGTAAAACAGAAACCAATTGTTCATAATTTGCCTCCCCCAACGCCAACTTCCAAACCCGATTCAGACGTCGTCCGACTTTCGATTGTCGTTTTGAAACCACCATCGTGTTCGTCGTCGAGCAATAAAAAAACCCTTAAATTAATTAAAGTGAAACGCTGCCAAATGCCGTGAATTTCAAGTCAAAGTCTCGACGTTTTTTTAACACCACCATCGTGAAAATCTTAAATTCATTACCGATCGTTGCTCTGTTTTCGATACCTCCTGCACTATCGTGTTCCTTGTGCCATTCCGAGTCCACTAGTGTCCTCATTGTCTCCATTGGCGGCGGCGCGTGAGGAGGTGAAGCGGTCAAAGTTTCTGATTTGTTGAAATCGAGCTCTCCACCATTCAAAATTTTGAACCGAGCTTTGTAAATGCCCTTAAAATCGCTTAAAATTATTTTTAGGAATTTTTCCGTGATTGTTAGGACACCGGAGAAGGTCCCACATGCCCCCACGCGCCACTACTGCGCTTGGGGAAGTCTCGACTAGCTTGAAACCGATTTGATCGGTTTTTAACCGATTTAACTAGTTTGAACTGTGTTGACCGGTCTGAAACGGTCTGACTTGACCCGACCCGACTGTTGACCCGACCGTTAACCGTTGACCGGGTGTTAGTTTTGTAAATATTGTTAAAAGGGTGTTAGTTTTTTAATTAATTTCTATTAGGGTGATAATTGTGTAAAATGGTTGATTGTCTATTGACCTTCTTTGACCAGAACTTTGACCGGCTTTGACCGGCCATTAAATGGTTGTTGACCTTTTACGAGTATATATATCCTGACATTTTTCGACGTCCCGAATCCGTTTTTGGAGTCTGTTTCGCTAAATTCGAACCTGAAAGTCTCCAAATTATTAGTCAAACCCATTGACTTTGACCAATAATTCAAATTTTTGAAAGGTTATATTTTATGATTTTCGACGTCCTGAATCTGATTCTGAAGTCCGTTTTGCCAAATTTTGACCCAAAATCTCCAAATCGAGCTTGTTAACCAAAAAATGCTTAGTATTTTAGCATTTTGATTATTTATTTGAGATATGGTTAAGGAATTGATTTAGTGAGATATTTTATGAAGGTACTCGTGTTTTACCTGAGCGAGGATCAGTTAGGTCCGGTGTTGTTCATTTTTCAGATCAGCCCGAACTTCGTACTACGAGAATTACTCGTAGGTTTCCGTAAATTATTTAAATAAAAATTAAGATTAATTATATTAGGATTTCAATATGGATTTTTCCAATTCGTAGGATCTAGCGCTACAGCAGAGGGTGATCGACAGACCCAGTAGTAGGCTTCCCTATCCGATTTCTCATATTGTTACATGTGTGTTTCCTGACGGTGATACCTTACTGTTTTGAATTATCTATCTGAACTGTTTTAAAATTTTGATGATACTAAATATTTTTATGAAATAATATCCGATGTTCGTAATATTATTTATTTGATATCTGATTTACTGTATATTTCTGATATGATTTTTGGTTAAGGTGTTTTGTACCTGATTTCTGAATATGGGTTAATTATCATTTCACTATGATACATCCATGTTTATTATTATCACTGGCGTATTATTGAATGAAGTATTTCAGGCTCCTTTGCTGTGTGCTCAGGGTAAGACCTTATTGGTGTGCAGGTGGGTGTATGGTTCTGGGGAATCTACACATTTTGGTGATCGGAGTGATTGAATGGGGCAGTTATTACCGCAGGCTCCTCGGCTTTTTGCGCAGGGTAAGTCCTTACTGGTGTGCAGGTGGGTGTATGGTTCTGGAGAACATACAAATTCTAGTGATTAGAGTGATTGGATGGAAATAATGTTCATGTTTTTAGAACATGTTTAACAAACTGATTTTTACTGAAATATTTTATATGTGTTTATTTATATATTGTATGAAGCACACTGGGCTTTTTTAGCTCATTTTGTAAATTTTACTCTTTTCAGATAACAACAGAACGTAAACTAGCAGATTTGGCATCAGGGGAGATCAACTATTTTTACTTGTACAAATGTATATCTCTATATGTTTTCCAGTTGTATTTGGTGACATGTATTTTGTTTTCATTTTGGATATATCTGTATTATCGATATTTTGCTCCGTATTACCTTTAAGGTTTTATAAGTTGTTTTAAATATAAAAAGAATCACTGAATGGGTTATGTGACCGCTTAAGTTTGGGTTTAGCGTTCAGGCCGGGTCTAGGGGGTTACAATTTTGAATTAGCATTTTGGTCATTGTTATTATTATTTTTCTAACATCTAACATATTAATTACTAATTTAAATCTAAATTCCATTTCCTAACGTGAACCGTTAAATTTTTAATTTTATTCGATTCTTAAATTTCTATGTTTATGTTTATGCCTTTTTTAAATAATTAGATTCATGTATTTTAATTTCACGTACTTTATAATTTAGTCCTTTAATTTCTTGCATTTATCTTTATATAATTATTTCAATTTGTGCCTCTTATTTTGTATATCTCTAATTTATTCTTAAAGTCTTAATTTTATATTGAACCCTCTAGGTTTATATTCCTTTTAATTTATTCCTTACTAGAACAATTAGATTTTAGTTTTAGTCATTAAAATTAGAATTCTTTAAGATTGGTCCTTGAACTTTTTAGGTGAGTAATTCTATTTGGTCCTCGCATTAATGCCCGAATTGCCTCCACTTTAGATTAATTAGGGTTAATAATTAGTGCCTCCACTTTAGATTAATTTCACCTTTTAGTCCTCTAATTTAGGGAATATTTGATTTGGTCCTCACCTTAATGCACGAGGTTCCATTTTGACTATTTGATTCTATAATTTGCTAAAATCAATTAAGATTAATATTAGAGCATAGATTTTTAGGTTTAGTCCTCTAGGTCTTTTAATTTTCATAATTTGACACTTTAAGTTAGATGGAAGCCTTAATTAACCCGCTTAGCATAATTAGGCATAATACTAATTGATTGTTTGATCACCTTTCAATTTCAAAATTAAGGTAACATTCATTTTTCATGGAGTTAACAGTGTATCCTCAACCTAAATGCCCGAGGGTGACCACCGTTGATTCTCGAAGTAAATCAACATCATTTTCAAAGCCTTGCATTATGATTCCAAAACCATTAAGGCAATGTTCATTTATTGGTATTGATAATGAAGCTTCTGCTAGTGCCCGAGGGTGCACGTTATTAGTCTCGATAAATGAATATCTTTTTCAAAATATGAATACATAATGAATTTTAAGTTCAATAAAAACTTGAACTTAAAGTTTCCAATTTTAAAATGTAGGCTAATCGACTAGGTACCAATTTTTGGGCGTTGTGCGGGTGTTAATCCTTCCCCACTCGTAACTGACTCCCGAAACCAATTTCTAATTTTACAGACCAATATTTATTATTTTTGATAAAATAAAAATGTTTTTTAAAATTATCTGATTTTAGGTGTTCCAATCACACCATGAAAATGATTGGTGATGACTCCCATCTTTTCAGTAAAAATCATTTCAAAACCTCATCGTCGTAATTAGTCGGCTTTTCCTTCAAAGGGTTAGGTTGTAATAGTTTGACGACTCCACTGGGGACTTTTATTTTCTAAAACAAATAGAGAGTTGAGCCACGATTCAATTACCCTATATTAGAAATTTGGAAATTTAATGTTTGAATTTATTTAATTTACGATTCATTATGTTATTTTAAAAATAAAAAAAAATTATTTTCTCTCTAGATAATGCTTTCACTTATGTGAACACATTTAGAACTATTGCATATCATATCTCTATGCCCTACCTTTATCCAATTTCACTTAAGTAAAGGAAAATGTCACACTATCGAGGAATACTGGTTTTCCTCGTTTAGGTATGACAAAGTACCTTTGGAAATCATTCTTTTTGTCTGTTAGGATTGTCACACCCCAATTTTGTTTAAAGGATTAAATTATGAATACTAAGTTATGAAATTCAAATTTAAAAAGAGAAATGTGGAAATTAAGGATTTGTTTAAATTTCGGGTAAAGTTTAGAGTTTAAAGGATAAACTCTATGGAGATAGGTGACTTTAAGCGTAATTTATCCTTTATTTTCATATGGCTAAAAATAAATGAAATGAGGTTTAAAGGGGTTAAACTAGTGACATTTAGAGTGAGCGAGCCCATGCCTTAACCATTAGGCTAGATTACTATTTAAGACTATTTTATTAAAAATAGTTTTAAATATATCATAATCAGATTTTTAAACACTCCAAAACTTTTCCAATTTGAAATAGAGCTGCAAGAACTAAGGATTTTCCTCTTAGCATGCCATCGTCGACCACCATTCTCTGTTGCCCGTGGTGTGCATCGTCGCCACCATCGTGATCAACATCATCCTACGACCAGAACCCGGTCGATAATGCCTCGTGAAGCCCCGCTATTTACTGTAAATTTCGCTTCAAAAGTTTGCCAAAATATTATAGTTTCTCTAAGGTTTTTCTTTGATCATCGCCATACAGCCGTCGGGGAGGGACACCTCCGACACCATCATTCTCATCCCGCTGTTTCGCTTTATCTAGTACCTACAATGTTGCCGTCATCATCGTTATGGAGGAATGTGTTGGCTACGACGCTCGACCATTCGAGGTAGTCGATTATCATCATTTTCCGTCACTTTTCGTCGTTAAACAACACTTGCACAAGACTCCAGAGCTTATGATCTTTCATTGTGGAAAATTTGGTAGCGTTCTGACCACAAATGAAGCCTTACGTGCCCCACGCATCGCCCCTCGTGCGTGGGGGTCACCGTCCACCTAGATGATTCCAGAAAACTAGTCGAACTGATCTGAATCAGTTGGACCAATCCGAGCCGAGCTGTACAAGCCATCCAAGCTGAACCAGAGCTAAACTGAAGTTGTTGATCGTGCCGCATTGAACGTTGACCATTAACCGAGCTACATTTACCGTTGATCGCTATTGACTGGTGTTGATTGGTCATTTACTTTTGTTGGGATCAATTATCCTGATGTTTTTTTGGTGTAATTCATTTTATTTTTTATCCGAGATATATGAGATGTCAAATTCAAGTTCGAGGGCGATCGAATGGACTTTAAATAGTTGATTGGTGTTACTTGAAAATTGAAGTAGTACATTACTATTTTTTTGCATGCTTTATGGTACATGTTAGATAATTAGTCGATAAATAAATAAATATGTTTAGGGCGTAATAAATATAATTTCATTTGAAACCCATATTGATTTTAGTAAGATGGCATTAAATCGATTAAAACCCGAATGAGTGCTATGGAAATTTAGGAGACCAATAGGAAATTCAAATCTCAGTAATTGTTTGATTAAGCAGTTAATCTCAAAATGTTCATTTTCGAGTTGTACTCATAAAGGATTTTAAAAGCTGAAGTTCTGGGATATGAAATGACAAAATTGCCCTTTAGATACATTTATGACATGATTTACATCTAATAGTGGAAATGATATGGAAATTTATTTTGGATCTAATATAAGTCCTGAATCATCTGTTAATGTTCCTAATCTATTTGAAAAAGGGCTCAGGTAATTCGTATAAGGGACTAGAAGACTGATAAGAAATAATTCAAGTTAGTGGGTATTCGATAAAGCAATTAACCCCAAAATTTTTAGATTCCGATATTTCTCATTAAATAGTTTAAATGCTAGTATTACGAGGATAATAAATTATGAAATTTACCCTTATAAGATAAAAATGACTCAAATTGACCCTAAAAAAGAAAATAATCATGAAAAAAGCCATCCTTGATATGATAAAATATTGATTCACTTGTTAAATACTCGACCTATTTAGAAAAATCCTGATAACTGATTTTAACCTCCGTGATGGTAAAGGACTTAGAATTTTTTATTCTAGAATGATCACTTGATGACTAAATTACTAAAAACGATGCATCCGATTGAACCAAATAAAATGACTAAAATACTCTTGAGTATTAAAATGACCAAAATGCCCTTAAACCCTATAAGGGCCAGAATACATTGAACTCCAAATTGATCAAAATAACCTTGATTGTTGAAATGGCTTAAATACCCTCATGAACTAGATTAAGGTAATGCTTGTGGATGAGTTCTTTAAGTATTAGCGAATTTTTATATGTTATAATGCCAATAAGGTTTTGGAGTACAACATAAGTGTGTCGGTCACCTTTGCTATTATTACAATATTTGGAAGGAATACCGCTTGAATACATGTTTGCCTCATTGAGTTACATTCAATGATGGTTTGTGAAGGTGATTTGTTCAAGTATACTATGCAATCGATAGTAATAAATGAATGTTCGTGAAGTGTTTCTATCCAAATAATCGATAAATACCGTGTTACTGAAGTTTGATTTGTTTGATGGAATTTAAAGGCCTGATAAATCATCAGAAATCTAGAATGCTACAAATTACTGTTTTATCATCCTTAGACCAAATTACCAATTTTTCTCTCAATATCCTGACTAAAATGCCCTTGATGGCCTGAGTTATGGAAAAACTATTGTTATATCTGAATCTTAAATAATTTTGATGTAAGGTTCTTAATACCTTTTTGATGCACCCGAAATCCTAAATGGTCCTAAAACATCAATTTCTAAATGTCTTATTTGATATGCTAATAGTTGAACTCTTTTAATAAGGATCTCATTTCTCATATATGATCAATTTACAGAAGTTTATGTTTCCCTTCCTGATAACTACCAAGAGCCTCCAAAAATTATCTGAATCCTCTAGTGTGTTTCCTATGTGCTATATGATTGTTTTATCTATTTTGAAATACAATTTGTTATCTAGTTGACTTGCGAATATTTTAACTGATCAATATTCTAATTTACTGATTTATCACTTGTGAACTATGACTATCTGATATATGCAATATGGCTATTTGTTCCTACTAGAAAATATAAATATGCCTGATTTATGGATCATGGAACTACTGTTTACTATCTGAACTATTTTACTAGGATAATGTTTGGGTAAGATTCTGAAGTATGGATGTTCAGTTCTGATCAAGCTGTAATTCCTTACGGACCTATGATAACCCTTGGATAAGCTTTTAGGCCCCAAGGTACTCCCTTACGTAGACTCTAAGGCCCCAAGGTACTCCCTTAGGTTGGCTCCTATGCTCAAATGGCCTAGGGTAAGTCCTTATGGATGCAGTTCTAGGAAACTACATGTCGGTGTTTGGGTGGAGGGTATTATAACTATTACTATTTTAAACTATGTTTATATTTATTTATGGTTTTGTGGGAACACATTAAACACCCTTTAAAATCTCCTGAATCCGCTACTCCAAATGTTTCCTCTAAACTACATGTTTCATGACTGTTACCTGAAGATTTAAATAATAGACCTCAACTCACACCTAGAACATATATAATTCTGGATCAATAATAAAGTTTTATGTTTTGCCATATATTTGCTTGGCCTCTAGCATCTTTTGGTAGTACTGTAATACTGAGATTCTCAAAGCTCACTTTATTACTCACCATTTTAGGTTATAGGAATTGATCTTGTGCAATATTGACATCATATATGGAAGTTCCTTTGGCATCACTTGTAGAATACAATATATGTGTAATTAAGGATTATAAAGGTCACATTTGATTTTATACTAAGTCTGAAACTTTTATGGTACAATCTATGATCAAATTCTGTATTTGATATGTGAATGATTTTCTGAACTTGTGTTTATTTATAAATTATTTTATGATTTTTAACTGGTTTATAAAAAAAAATTATTTTCCACAGATTTTTATTGTTAGTCACTTCGGTGATCCTAATGTGACACCTCAAATCGGATCGTGTCACCTGTATTGATCTAGTGGTGTTACAATGATATAGTCTTTCATGAAAAGCATTTAGTGACTAAATTCGATTTGTAGAGTATGTAATTGTTATAGTATGCCCAAATACCAATCATATGATGATTGTATAGACACATTTTATTTATGATTTTTATTGAATAAAGACATTACCATTATTATTTTCAGTTATATATATGTCTAGCATAAACTTAAAGACAATAAAATCCATATAATAATATGATTATTATTAAATATCATTTATCGAATATTATTATTGGAATGGACGATAATAATATGTTTATGACTAATGTGTTATTGATTGATGACAATGAATTGTTATTGACATATAGATGTCAGAATCGATGCATGAATATATTGTTAGAGAACGACATATTGAATTGATCTACTATAAGCATATGTATTGAGTTATTATATAACGATTATAATATTACTCATAGTGAAGACTATATGTTTTATCCTTAGACTTGTGATCATTACTATCTCAACATATAATTTTATATATTTTGATACATTTAAACATGCTCCGCCACTTTAAGGTGTCCACCCGTGTCGCACCATCATCGGAACCACTCCTACCAATCGCCGATGACTTCCAAGCTACCACCATCAGCAAATCCAGATAAATCCCACAAAAAAAAAATAAAAATTGAGAAATCAATTGACAACCGAATCCAAATCCTTTTAAAAAAATAGATCCAATCTCGGGATCTCAACTACCCACCATCATCACATTCACCAAAACACAAACAATCACCGTTTTAAAAAGAGAGGTAGTAGTTTGAAAAAACATACCAGAAAAAATCAAAAAAATAGTTCCAACCATCCAAAAAGGAAAACGGGGAAAAGGAAAACGGGAAACTCTCAATGAAATAAAAGAAAATATAGAAGGAAAAACTACCCATTTATCGGTCGCGGTTATTCAAATCCATCATCACCAGAAGAGGAGTTTCGTTTGGAGAGGAAGGTAACTGTAGACACTCATTTTCGTCCATTTATTTATTTATCTTCATATATATATCTATATTATATAGTTTGCAAATGGATTTTATAAAATATATTTGAAAACATTTATATATTATATAGTTTTTTAAAACGTTTGTGAAAATAAATATAATATATAGTTTTTAAAACATTTTTGAAAACATGTATATTATATAGTTTAAAAACATTTTGAAAATATATAATATATAGTTTTTAAAACATTTTGAAAACATTTATATATTATATAATTTTTTTAAAACGTTTTTAAAAATAAAATATAATATATAGTTTTTAAAATATTTTTGAAAAAATATATATTATATAGTTTTTAAAACATTTTAGAAAACTATATAATTTTGAAAATATTTTTTAAAAATATATAATATATAATATTAAAATGTTTTTAAAAATATATATTATATAGATTTTTAGAAAATGTTCTTCTTTTGTTTTAATTTATTTACCTTTTTCTTTTTATTTATTATTATTACTTATTTTTATTTTACTTTTTTTTTTCAGATCCGTTTGGTGTCCAATCTGTCCAAGACCAGAGTTCAATATTGGTTAAGTGGGCCTGAATCAGCCCAACAGCAGATTAGGGTTATCACGTATGTCCAGCGCCGCATATGATCTTGGACCGTTGGATCTGACCCAATCCAACGGTCGAGATCAAGGGTTCCAGAAGATCTAAAGTCACCGGCCAGCCGAGGATTCCGGCCACGTGCAGCACCAAAATCGGAGCTACTCGGACTGAACCATCCGAGATCACCGAAAACTACCCCGGAAAATCCGGGATCGACCCCAAGATAGCCGGAAACAGCCCCCATCGGGACTGTATAAATACACAACAGTACCCACGACGAAGGGGGAGGAGGATGGGAGAACCCAGAACCGAGGGAGAACCCACGAGGGATCAGAACCAAAAACGGAGAACACAGTGAAATAGACCATCACAGTAAACAAACAACCATCACAGTGAGATACAACCACGATACCAATAGAGAACCATCAGCCACAAACAGAGACCATCGATCGAGAACCACGAAACCCACGAGTAAACTAAAAAAACCAACAGAATCAACGAGTACACCAAACAACAACAGAGATATCAACAGAAAAGTACAACCAAAGACACATATCACAACAACAAAAAAGAGCAGTGAGCGAAGCAAAAAACTTCAACAACCGGGTCGGAGGTCAGAAAGTCACTGACGGAAAAGGTAAAAACCGAGGTTTGCATATTAGATCTACGGTTATTGGGGTCGATTTTGAGGGTTTGGTGGCTAGTTTTGGGTTTACGGAGTTGAGAGCAACGCGTGAGGGGCATTTTTGTTTTTCCCGGCCACCACCAGTGGTGGCCGATGGTGACGTCTGACGGTGGTCGGGAATCGCCTGAGGGGAGGAGCTTGAGAGGTTTGAGAGAGTTATCAGAGAGAGCACGGGCGAAAATGAGAGAAATGAAGAAATAGAACCATATTTTCGGCTTTAAATACGAAATTCAAAACGGCGTCGTTTTACGAAGGATTGATCTGCAAATAGAAGATTTTTAAATCCTCTCCGCAGTCCCTGGTATTTTGGATCGGTTTTCATTTTGGTCACTATTTGTAATTTTGACCCCGAATTTGTAATTTAATCAATTTGGTCCCTATTTATATATATTTTTTTTTGAATATTCTGTGAATTGGTCCCCTAACTTTTTATTTGTTCTTTTGCAGTTCATTTACTAATTCATTAAGCTCAATTTGTTCCAATTTGATCATAAGTTTTATCTTTATTTTTTTATTTTACTTTTAAATATTTTTTTAACCTAACTTTTTATTATTGTTTTTTATTATTTCTTTCTTTCATTATTATTATTATTTTTTATATTTATTAACATCTTGTTTTCGCTTTTTATCTAACATATTTTGTTTCAGTCGCGATTTCAGCCGATCAAATGGTAAGTAATTCGGATCGAATAATTTTAATTTTAATTTAAATTCTAATTTTCGCAATTAAAGACAACCGATAAATTAATTGGTACCAAAAGGGCGGTTCAAGGGTGCTAATCCTTCCTTGACCGTAATCGACTCCCGAACCCGACATGTTTTTGGTACAACGCAGATCAGGTAAGATGGTGTCCGATCCACCTAAATTCGTTTTAAAGTGGTCGGTGGCGACTCCCAATTTGTTTAATCCAAGTCGAAGCCCAATTCCGGGTCCAACTGAAAGACGGTTGCGACAGCTTGGCGACTCCGCTGGGGACAGGTAAGTGAGTCAGGCCAGAATTAATTTTCGGTTGTCTTTTTATGCGAAAATTGTAAATTTAAATTTAAATTTATTTATTCGATTCCAGTTATTTACCTTTGATTATTTTTGAAATAAATAGTTGTACTAACATTTTTTTCAATGATTTCAGATTTTTGAAAAGTTTCCATCTCTGGCTCTATACCCGAGCTCCGAACCCTTTTAAGTGGGGGTGAAAGCGACGCCTTCGTGTGAATTTATTCACCGTGCGGGCCTAGCAAGTAGCCTTCGGGATTCATATACCTTATGCCTTCGTGTGAATTTATTCTCCGTATGGGCATAAGGGAATGTGTCCTCTCGAGTTTAACTTAGTCCACACAAGCCTGTGATGGGTTTAGGACTAAGGGTCTGGCAAGCCCAAGGGGGCACCGGCAAGGAGAACTCGAGTACCGTTTTTTAGAACCTAAACCGGGAGAGTACAGGGAATTAGAGCCCGCCCCAAAACCTCATTCCAAACCCTAGGATATTTTATTTCCTACTTTATTTTCTGTTCAAAGCATGCGAACTAGACAAATATGCGGTTAGGATTTGTTTGAAATTAGCATACGGGATAGAGATCATGTCCGGATAGGAATTAAAGCATGTGGGGTAGATATCATGTGGGGTAGGATTTTTTCATTTTTGTTTTGATTTACCTCACTAACTCTTTTTATTTTTGTTTTCTTTTATTTTATTTTCATCATTCGCATCATTTAAAACGGGATGTTGATCCACCAAAAATATGTTTTAAACATGAATAATCAATATTAATGGACAAAGGGGTTACAATACAAAGAGATAAAAAGCTCAGAAGTCCAGCCGTGGTCAGAGAATACTCAAAGGCAAAGTTGCAGGGGCAATACGAGGAAAAGGTCACTGACCCGGTCGCTCCTTTTAAAAAAACTACAAGAACAAGATGGTGAAACCCTAACTGAGCGGGATGCCATTGCTGATGAATTCAAGAAGCAAGCTTTGGATAGTTTCTCTCGCTCCAATGGCATTTTTAGAAACAAGCTCGACAGATAGTGAGAGCCGGAGATGCAGTCCTTCGAGACCTTTTGGGGGCAAGCATCTCATTATTTGCACATTTTAGCCAAAGGAGCCGAGATGGTTCGGCAGGATATTCAACTAGTGGAAAAGACGAATCAACTTGTCAGAAGCTGTACAGGATTCGTACCATCAAAAAGAGTTTTTGTCTCTTCAGACGTAGCACTTTTGTCACCAATAAGGGTTATTCAGAATAACAGGCACATTTTTTGGATCAATGCCTCAGACATTTCATGCATCACATATTTAGACATTTTGCATTTCTTATTTCTTGTGCATTTTGTTTGCATTCACATTAACTAATATATACATGTCTCATCAAAAGGAGTAAATACTGGATACACCGCCTCAAGTACTGGACACACCCCATCCACATAACACTCGTTTGAAGAAGAAGAGGATGGAAGCCAGAATTACACAAATCGAGGAGAATATGTTAAAACTACAAAAGGAACTAGAAGACAAAATAAACCAGAACAGTCGAAATACTCTGGAAACAATCACAAAGAACCAAGAGTCCTTGGTTGATCAGATCGTTGCCAAGTTAGTTGGCTTACAACAGACCAGTGCGCCTGGGGCAGGTTCATCGGAAGGGGTAACTATACAACCTACCCCACAGGTGGTTATCTCACCTGAAATCTTACCAGAACTTCGAGGGGACTCATCTGCTGCAAAAGCAAAGCCCTCGTCCTCTGTATTCAACCCTAAGAACAATCCGGGTTATTACCATGTACCGGATTTGGACGAAGAGGAAAAAGCGAGGAAGATGGAGGAAAAAATCAAACAATTGGAGGACCAAATGAATATAGTCAAAGGAGACCGTGACTACCATGAAATCGATGCAGCGGAACTTAGTCTAGTCCCGGACTTGGTTCTTCCCCCGAAATTTAAGTCCCCGGAGTTCGAGAAGTTTGACGGGAATAGTTGCCCATCCACTCACATCACCATGTTCTGCCGAAAGATGACACGATATGGAGGAAACGACCAACTTCTGATCCACTGCTTTCAGGATAGTCTGTCGGGCTCAGCCATTCGGTGGTACAACCAGCTAAGCCGATCAAATATCAAGACCTGGAAGGACCTGGCCAAGTCATTTCTGGAACAATACAAGCATAACAATGACATAAGGCCAGATCGAGTTATGCTACAAAACATGGAAAAGAAGCATAACGAGAGTTTCAGGCAGTACGCACAAAAATGGAGGGACTTGGCTGTGCAAGTTCATCCACCGTTAGATGAAAAGGAAACTCGGAAACTTTTCGTGCAGACTCTGAAGGCTCCATACTTCGGGCATCTGGTGGCGATCACATCAGGAAGCTTTTCAGACTTGGTTATGGCCGGAGAAATGATTGAGTCGGCCATAAAGCAAGGCAAGATTAAGGATGGGGAAGCCAGTAAGAAGCCTCCTATGAGGGAGAGGGATGGAGAGGTTAATAACATCAAACACTCCAGCAAAGGTGTTACAATCTCCAGCCCAAAATCAACTGCAGCTGTACCGTTAGGTACTTCTAAACAAGATTCCAGGAGGGAAAGGGAACATTTCGACCCAATTCCCATGACCTACAAAGAGCTTTACCAGCAACTTCTTGACACCCATGTGGTGTCACCATATCCAGTAGAACCCATGAAGCCCCCATACCCCAAGTGGTATGATGAGAATGCGTATTGTGAATATCACGGCGGAGTCCCAGGGCACACAATTGAGAACTGTTACGCATTCAAGAGGGTTGTACAAAAGATGCGCAACCAGAACTGGATCGACTTCAACAACTTGGGGGCATCCAAGTGAGGGATATCATTTCATCATTTGAGGCATTCTGTTTGACTTTGTTTTTCTTCCATTTTTTTCTCAAGTTTTTGTAAAGACATTTTAATCAAATTTATGTTACTTTAAAGGTTGTAAGCAATGAATCACATTTGCAAACTCACAATTCTTTGAATATCATCTGAATTAAGAAACTCTGTAAACGGTTCAAAGTTACGAATCTTTGACGAAGTAACATGATTTAAAACAAGGACTTTGACCTTATCCAGTTCTTAGAATTAACCAATTTCCCTTTCATAAGGTACGGACAACATGGGGCATCATTTGCATATGACAATTACTATGTTTTTTAAGATGTTCAATGACGATGATGATCTTTACAAATGAAAGAGTCGAGTACGTGAATCTAGTTTAGGTCAGCTGCTTGAAAATTAAACTCTAAAGATGAAATTGTTGACTTTCAACAAATACCTAGGCTATAACAGGTTCTTCTTAACAATCTTAAGAAATTAAATCCGTAAAAACTGAGCTATTCCGCTAAGGCAATTGGTTATAGAGAAAGCCCTGGCCTTATGAGTAGATTACGTTCAAACCATGACATTGCTCGGACACTTGGCAATTCGGTGTTTGCTCCACTGCTCTTGTCAGGTTGAAAACTCTGTGATGAGATGAACCCTTCAGTTGACTTGAAAAGAGTGATTATAATGTTAAGTTGTCCCTCTAAGGCAATTGGTTAAATACCCCGGCTTTATGGATTCAGCTAGCCAGATAATGACAAATTAAATCAAATTTATCTAAGAAATTTTCGGTAAAATGGACTAAGGGAGTTAAGGAACACCTGTTATAGTCAACTACACACGAGCACTCAAGAATTTCATTTTTAGACCGATATTTTTTGCACTGCCTTTCCTGGAAGAGCCTACAAAGCTTGAACAAATGAAAGATTTCAGAGGACTGAGATAAAAGGTCTAGTAATTGATCATGCTAGTTGCGTCATTTTGTCCGCACCCAATTAAAGTGCCAAAGCATGTTGCGATATTTTAAAAAAATGACGTTTTTACCAAAAACCTTAGAAATGAGGTCAACCTAAAGCCGACTCGTCCCTTTGAACATTTGTCAAAGATTTGTAACTCTGAAAGCATTAAAAGAGCTCTTGATTCCTTTGATATTTTTTTTGAACTCACATTTACAATTTGATTCAATTGCGAATAATACTTTACAACATTTTTATCATTTCTCCCTCCTGAAACAAGAAAAAGAAAAAAAACGTTTTCAAACAGAACAATCTCAGATATGAAATGTCTGTAAAGCCCAAGCTCGAGAAGCAAATGAGGCACGATCGATTACATGAACCAGATTGGCAGGCAAAGCACGAGACTCCATCCAAGAAATAACACATAATTTATTCATGTTGTATGCATCTTAGACATACTTATGTGCATTACATTCATCATTTTAGCATGCATAATTTTGCAGCTTTCAGAGTCAAGCTTCGACTTCAGGATGAAGGCTACTCGACTTGCAGGCACCTTTAAAGAACAATGGTGTAACTCAGCAGCAAGAAGCTACACCTCAATCGACTTTACATATATACAGATCTCAAAACCAATTTCAGATGGGTTCGAGAACCAATTCAGATCAAATTCAGTTCAGCTCAACTCAACAATGAGCAACATCTTTTCAGTTAACACTTTCAAGCTAGATTTCAATTCCACGACGGAAGATATCCGGCTGTCAGAATTTATCAGTAGGTTTTCCCAGACCAGCTTAGGGGAACCACCTGAAGAATCATGATCGTTTTCGACCCGTAAAGGGAAGCCATTTTTAAACAAACTATTTGCAGCTTAGCTCAAGGCCAGAAGGGCTATCTGCCCACCAAGACCTTCGAGTTCGACTACGCTCAGCTCCAAGGCACATCATTTGCAGAATAGCTTAAGTCGAGAAGGGCTATCTGCTAAAGACCCTTAAGTTCGATTACACTCAGCTTCAAGGGCATATCATTTACAGCATAACTCAAGGCTAGAAGGGTTATCTGTTACCAAAGACCTTTGAGTTCGACTACGCTCAGCTCCAAGGCACATCATTTGCAGAATAGCTTAAGTCGAGAAGGGCTATCTGCCAAAGACCCTCGAGTTCGACTACGTTCAGCTTCGAAGGCACATCATTTGCAGAATAGCTTAAGTCGAGAAGGGCTATCTGCCAAAGACCCTCGAGTTCGACTACGTTCAGCTCCAAGGCACATCATTTGCAGCATAACTTAAGTCAAGAAGGGTTATCTGCCAACTAAAGACCCTTAAGTTCGATTACACTCAGCTTCAAGGGCATATCATTTACAACATAACTCAAGGCTAGAAGGGTTATCTGTTACCAAAGACCTTTGAGTTCGACTACGCTCAGCTCCAAGGCACATCATTTGCAGAATAGCTTAAGTCGAGAAGGGCTATCTGCCAAAGACCCTCGAGTTCGACTACGTTCAGCTTCGAAGGCACATCATTTGCAGTATAACTTAAGTCAAGAAGGGTTATCTACCAACTAAAGACCCTTAAGTTCGATTACACTCAGCTTCAAGGGCACATCATTTGCAGAATAGCTTAAGTCGAGAAGGGCTATCTGCCAAAGACCCTCGAGTTCGACTACGTTCAGCTTCGAAGGCACATCATTTGCAGTATAACTTAAGTCAAGAAGGGTTATCTGCCAACTAAAGACCCTTAAGTTCGATTACACTCAGCTTCAAGGGCATATCATTTACAACATAACTCAAGGCTAGAAGGGTTATCTGTTACCAAAGACCTTTGAGTTCGACTACGCTCAGCTCCAAGGCACATCATTTGCAGAATAGCTTAAGTCGAGAAGGGCTATCTGCCAAAGACCCTCGAGTTCGACTACGTTCAGCTTCGAAGGCACATCATTTGCAGTATAACTTAAGTCAAGAAGGGTTATCTGCCAACTAAAGACCCTTAAGTTCGATTACACTCAGCTCCAAGGCACATCATTTGCAGCATAACTTAAGTCAAGAAGGGTTATCTACTAAAGACTTTTGAGTTCTATTATATTCAACTTAGAGGCAAATCAAGCTTACAGAATAGCTCAAGGCAAGAAGGGTTATCTGTCAATAAAATTGTCGAGTTCGATTCCAATCAGCTCGATGACACCTCAATCACACTATTGTCCGGCTGCAATCAAGGTTTCCAAGTCGAGAAGAACACCTGGGTTAATCGTGCCTTAGTGACAAAAAACCGCTTTCCGACATCATAACTTAAGTCGAGAAAAGTCATATGTCGATGAGGACCTTTCGAGGTCGGTTTTATTCAGCTCAAGGGCCTATCAATCACATGGTGGAGTCAAAGAACTACTTTTCAGTCGGATTTCTAAACCAAGGTCTTTAAACCGAGAAGAAGACTAAGATTGACTACAATTGGACAACGAAAAGTCACGTTCCAATTCAAATTCCAAGACCACAGCTTCAATTCCATATCATTTCAAGATGGACTCGACTTCGCGACGGAGGAGCCATCCGCAACCCAATTCGACAGGGAGTTATTCTTCAACTCCACTGAACGAAAATTGGTGTCTTTTTATCTTTGTCCTATTTTTCGTTCCACGAAAAAGGACAAAGAGGGGCAGCTGTAGACACTCATTTTCGTCCATTTATTTATTTATCTTCATATATATATCTATATTATATAGTTTGCAAATGGATTTTATAAAATATATTTGAAAACATTTATATATTATATAGTTTTTTAAAACGTTTGTGAAAATAAATATAATATATAGTTTTTAAAACATTTTTGAAAACATGTATATTATATAGTTTAAAAACATTTTGAAAATATATAATATATAGTTTTTAAAACATTTTGAAAACATTTATATATTATATAATTTTTTTAAAACGTTTTTAAAAATAAAATATAATATATAGTTTTTAAAATATTTTTGAAAAAATATATATTATATAGTTTTTAAAACATTTTAGAAAACTATATAATTTTGAAAATATTTTTTAAAAATATATATATAATATTAAAATGTTTTTAAAAATATATATATATTTTTAGAAAATGTTCTTCTTTTGTTTTAATTTATTTACCTTTTTCTTTTTATTTATTATTACTTATTTTTATTTTACTTTTTTTTTTCAGATCCGTTTGGTGTCCAATCTGTCCAAGACCAGAGTTCAATATTGGTTAAGTGGGCCTGAATCAGCCCAACAGCAGATTAGGGTTATCACGTATGTCCAGCGCCGCATATGATCTTGGACCGTTGGATCTGACCCAATCCAACGGTCGAGATCAAGGGTTCCAGAAGATCTAAAGTCACCGGCCAGCCGAGGATTCCGGCCACGTGCAGCACCAAAATCGGAGCTACTCGGACTGAACCATCCGAGATCACCGAAAACTACCCCGGAAAATCCGGGATCGACCCCAAGATAGCCGGAAACAGCCCCCATCGGGACTGTATAAATACACAACAGTACCCACGACGAAGGGGGAGGAGGATGGGAGAACCCAGAACCGAGGGAGAACCCACGAGGGATCAGAACCAAAAACGGAGAACACAGTGAAATAGACCATCACAGTAAACAAACAACCATCACAGTGAGATACAACCACGATACCAATAGAGAACCATCAGCCACAAACAGAGACCATCGATCGAGAACCACGAAACCCACGAGTAAACTAAAAAACCAACAGAATCAACGAGTACACCAAACAACAACAGAGATATCAACAGAAAAGTACAACCAAAGACACATATCACAACAACAAAAAAGAGCAGTGAGCGAAGCAAAAAACTTCAACAACCGGGTCGGAGGTCAGAAAGTCACTGACGGAAAAGGTAAAAACCGAGGTTTGCATATTAGATCTACGGTTATTGGGGTCGATTTTGAGGGTTTGGTGGCTAGTTTTGGGTTTACGGAGTTGAGAGCAACGCGTGAGGGGCATTTTTGTTTTTCCCGGCCACCACCAGTGGTGGCCGATGGTGACGTCTGACGGTGGTCGGGAATCGCCTGAGGGGAGGAGCTTGAGAGGTTTGAGAGAGTTATCAGAGAGAGCACGGGCGAAAATGAGAGAAATGAAGAAATAGAACCATATTTTCGGCTTTAAATACGAAATTCAAAACGGCGTCGTTTTACGAAGGATTGATCTGCAAATAGAAGATTTTTAAATCCTCTCCGCAGTCCCTGGTATTTTGGATCGGTTTTCATTTTGGTCACTATTTGTAATTTTGACCCCGAATTTGCAATTTAATCAATTTGGTCCCTATTTATATATATTTTTTTTGAATATTCTGTGAATTGGTCCCCTAACTTTTTATTTGTTCTTTTGCAGTTCATTTACTAATTCATTAAGCTCAATTTGTTCCAATTTGATCATAAGTTTTATCTTTATTTTTTTATTTTACTTTTAAATATTTTTTTAACCTAACTTTTTATTATTGTTTTTTATTATTTCTTTCTTTCATTATTATTATTATTTTTTATATTTATTAACATCTTGTTTTCGCTTTTTATCTAACATATTTTGTTTCAGTCGCGATTTCAGCCGATCAAATGGTAAGTAATTCGGATCGAATAATTTTAATTTTAATTTAAATTCTAATTTTCGCAATTAAAGACAACCGATAAATTAATTGGTACCAAAAGGGCGGTTCAAGGGTGCTAATCCTTCCTTGACCGTAATCGACTCCCGAACCCGACATGTTTTTGGTACAACGCAGATCAGGTAAGATGGTGTCCGATCCACCTAAATTCGTTTTAAAGTGGTCGGTGGCGACTCCCAATTTGTTTAATCCAAGTCGAAGCCCAATTCCGGGTCCAACTGAAAGACGGTTGCGACAGTAACCATCTCGAATCTCTTTAGATGTAGGACAAAGGAGTTTTTTTGGGGGGTTTCTTTTCCTTTTCACGTGAAAGAGAAAGAGAGAAGATAGGGAGAAAAGAGAGAATCGGCGAGGAAGGGGAGAAAAAATGGGAGCTAGAGTTAAACATTTTATAATGGGGTATTTAAAAACTACCCAAAATGACATAGTTTTGGGCTTAGGGCAATCAGGTTTGGGGTTTTAATGGTTAATTGTGTAAACACTCCGCCCAGCTTAAATTTGTTTCAATTTAGTCATCAATCGAGGCTTTTATGCATTTTAATCTGGCATTTTAATTTTATGCGTGTTGTAGTTTTTGTCACAACCTTAATTTTTTATGGATTATTTACATGTTTAATGTATGCTACCTTAATTTCTTTCTATTTAATCTGAAATTAAAGTGTATAATTATATAGTTGGCCACTGTTGTTGCTGTTTATTCAATTTTTGTCCATAAAATTTCCATTATTTTGATTTTGAGTTATCTGTGTGCAATGTTTTATATTCTGGTCCATTTTTTTATTAAATTTCTTACATACGTATATTTATATCATTACTTGTTATATTTATACATTATAATATATATATATATATATATATATATATATATATATATATATGCTTATTTAACTTCCATAATTACTTTTCTTTGCACTTTGACCATAATATTTATAAGCATCTTAATTTATTCCTTAATTTTAGTTATAGATAAGTACCTCACTTTTCAATTAAAGTCTTTCCTTTTTTATTTGTTAACCTTCCATTACTATGTTTTGTCTTAAGCATTCAACAAGTATATTTTTTTATTACGTTCATATTAGCCTCTATATTATTATTGTTCGTTGTTATAATACATAGGTATTACTCTAGAATAGATTTATGTTACAGTATTATATATAAAAATTTCTTTATACAGTATTATATTTATTTTATAAATATAATATTTGTTCGAGTAATAAGTGCTATATTTGCTTGATTCAAAATATAGTCAATGTCATCTTGTAAGATTAATTTATGGAAGCCTCCAAACATCTGGAGTGTACCTCCGAGGATTATTTCGAACAAGAGATCCCTTCTCTTTTCATACTTTTAGTAATAAAATTATTTTAATAAAAGATGAAGTTATATTTTATTTTATGATAACGTCTCGAACAAATGGCGATATGTAGGGAAGCATCCAAAAACTTGGATTGTGATCTCTTAAGACGCAAACGTAAAAAAATAAAATCTCACCATTTTTTACATTTTTGATAAATAAATATTGTGTTTTTATTATTATTTATTTTTGTTTTTTATGTTATATTCCATATTTCATGCATCGTGTATATAACACTTATTAATGTTGCATTCATAAATCATGCATTTATTTTTTATTTTCTAAATTGATTGAAGACGATGTTGTCTTGCATCGTAAGTTAATATAATTGCGTCCAACATGTCTAGATTTCAATTTCCGATAATTCAGGTAGTAAGGGGGCATCCTTTTTAAAATAAACCCGAATGAATTAAATCGTTTTCATCGATTCAAGTATTAAAAAAAAGGAGATTCACTCATTTTTAATTTATCGAAATTAAAGGATCGTGATTTTAAATTTTGAGTTCAAATTTGGAAAATTCCATCATTTTAGACAATATATAATCGAGTGTATCAATTTTGGGTGTTGAGGGGTTGCTCAGCCTTCCCCATGCGTAACCATCTCCCGAATCCGCAAAAGATAAATTTCTAATAACACAGACCAATTTTTGTCTTAAAAACAATTTTTCTTAAAATTGTTTTAAAAAACATTTTTTAGGTATTCGACCTACCTAACCCAAAGGTCGATGGCGACTCAAAATTTCAAATTAAATAAAAATTCAAATTTTCTAAAATAAAGTCATAATTATTTTAAATTTAATTTTTCAAAAAAAAATTATGATAGCTTGGCGACTCTAAATAAACAAATTTTGACAAAAGACGTCCCCTTTATATATATGATAGAACCAGAAAAAAATTCATTGTCTTTTTATCTTTGTCCTATTATTGTTAACACAAGAATGAATAAATGGATAAAGAAAGACAGCCGTAGACACCTGTTTTTTTCCGGGTTCTAATCATTTTGTATTTTATTATTAATATTATTATATATATTTAGATATTAAAATGTTTTATTTTATTTTTACGGACCCAATTAATTACAACAAGGTACATTTGATCTTTGAAAAAAATGTTGAGATGAACATGAATACCACATATATACCTAAAAGCATTTTTATACTCAAAAACGCTTTTACACCTAAAAGCATTATCAAGCACTTGACTTTGGGGGGTAAAAGTGTTTTTAGAGTGCACTTGATGAATTTTTCAATATCTAAAAATGCATTTGCTACAAAGAATACAAGACAATATGCTATCCCAACCAGAACAATCAATAACACAATAATTAAATCTTAAACCCTAAATCTTAAATCTCAAATTATAATCTATAAACTCTAAGATCACGATATCTAAATTTTAATTCACACACTCATGTCTATAATTATAATATCTAATCTCTAAAATACAAACATCAAAACACAACACACGCTTACACCCACACTCAATAATAGATCTAGAAATAATTTTAAGTGGTCATACATATATATTAACCACACAAATGTTTTATGTGGGGTGAACATAAATAAAATATTATGGTGTTACAATTAATAAAATTAATAAATAAACAAAATTCAAATTTTTAGTGGGCACGTGCCCACTCTATACTCTTTGTGGATTCACCACTACTCACACCCATCGTAGGCAGAGGCGAAGCTATGTTGGGGCCCGTCAAAGGGGCCTCGACCTCTGTAAATTTTTTATATGTTTGATAGATTTTAGTCTAATAGTATTTTGGTTCATGTAAAAATAAACATTTAAATTTAAAAATATAAAGATTTATTAAATATTTAATCAAATATGGGCCAAACTAAAGAAGGATAATTCCATGTTCTCAATTTTTTTTAGTCTAATAACAACTTAGGTAATTGTAAATTTAAATTAACAAATTAAATATTGTCTTATTATTTTAAGTTTAAATATTTAATAAGTTATTGTACTTTTTGTTAAAAACTTCAATATTTCGACAATTATCAATATTTAATCTTAATTCCGTCCGTAACTATAGGAGTTTTGAAATGAACTAAGGTTTTAAACGGGTATGAATTAAAGTTTATAATTTGGGATATGATTTGAGGTTTGAAAAATTAATTTTTTATTTTTAAAATATATTTGATATTAAATATCAATAAAATATGTTAAAAATAATATTAGAATAACACATTGTTAAATTAAAATATTTTAAAATCTAATGACTAAAATAATAGTAAAATGATAATTAATGAACTATTTAATTTATTCTTTAAATTTTTATTTATTTATTTTCACTTAATGTAAAGATTAAGTGAGTTTAAAACCCATAGGATAATTTCATTAATTTAGATATGTATTTAATTTAAATCATAAACTCTAATTATAAAACTAATTAAACTCTATATTTCCATCAATAGATCAACAAATAATCCTGTTTATGTTTAGGCTGGAAAACGAGGGTGGAAAACAAAGACAGAGACACGTAGGACAAAAATGGACCCCACAAAAACAAACGTTAAGAAAAGACTGGTTCTGGTTTGACCATTCCAAATTTATACAAGAAAATATAAAGGAACGATGAAGAAGAAAGGGCTGTGAGTGCCAGGTTTCCCCTTTCAAAACCTGACCTCCCCTCCACAGTAGGAGAAACGCTTTCCCCTCAAACATTCACAAACCTTAGGAATTTTCGAAGAAACCATTTTCTTATCGCGGCAGCAGCCAAATCCTGCCGGGTGCTTCAATGAAACAGGGGGTGTGGAGAAGCCTTCGACCCCTGGCTCTTCTCTCTCTCTCTCTCTGTTTCTTTTTTTATCATCTCGTTTTCTCCTTTAACCCACATTAACTAAAATCCTATCCCCCAGGTTTTTCCTTCTTCGCTTGAATCATTTTCCCATACGGTTTGTTTTTGTGTGGTTATTTTGGTATTGGAGATGAACCAGCCCCCATATTCAAGGTACCCCTTTTATTCTTTGGGTTTCAAGTTTCTTCATTTTTTTCTTGAAATTTTCAAACTTATTGAGTGTTTGGGTTATTTTTCCTTTGGGTCAAGTATCAATCATCTGTTCAATATATTTTTTTTATAAAAATTCAAAGCTTCAGCGGAGCATTGTCTCCTTTGTCCATCCCCCCTTTGTTTTTCTTTATTTCAGCCGTATATATATATATTTGGGTAAACTATATGTTTAGTGTTTCAACTATTACTTTTATTCTGTTTTGGTAATAAAATTATTCTTTTTAAAAAATTAATGATGACATTAATGTGTAAGGTAATTCTATATCATCATTAAAAAAATAAAAAATATTATATCAACAATTCTGTTAATTTGTTTTTTATCGGAAGATGATTAATGAAATCAAAACGTAATGTTATATATGCTTTTGAAAAAATAATAATTGAGTGATCAAAACAGAACAAAAGTGATAGTTAGGTTGCTAAATGTGTAGTTTGCCCTAGATTCTTTTAACGTGGGAATAGCTCCATGGCTTTTTTTTTTTTTTTGGCTAACAGTTAACTGAATTTCTTTTTTGTCTGTTTTACTTTCTTTCTTTCATTTTTTGGGTATTGAATGCAATGTAAATATAACATTTCCATTTGGTTTTTCGAAAATCAGGAACTAAAGCAAGGAAACTGTATTATGAGTAGCTGCATTGATATCCACCATTGAAGGATAGATTTGGAGCTTCTCTTTGTCATACTTTATACATAAAAAAAAGAAGGAAAAGTTGATTCTGAGAAGATGGCAAAGGGTAGGATAAGAAGAAAGCTCCTAAAGAGCCATCTTTATACGTTCTGCCTATATCCAGGTGCTGCTGGCAAGGCGGGACAGTCCGTTGGAGGGCCTGGATTCTCAAGAATTGTGCATTGCAATGAACCTCAAATGCATAGCCAGAAGCCTTTTAAATATCGAGCAAATGACATATCAACGACCAAGTATAGTTTCCTCAGTTTCTTGCCAAAAGGATTGTATGAACAATTCAACCGAGTTGCCAATCTGTACTTCCTCGGATGCGCGATCGCTTCCCTTACGCCGCTCTCGCCGTTTTCCGCCGTGAGCATGATCGCGCCCTTGGCTTTCGTCGTGGGGCTGAGCATGGCGAAGGAAGCTTTGGAGGATTGGCGCAGGTTCATGCAAGATATGGAGGTTAATAGTCGTAAAGTTAAGGTTCATACAGGGGAAGGAGCTTTCAACAAAACGGCGTGGCAGAACGTTCGGGTCGGAGACGTGGTGAGAGTGGAGAAGGATCAGTTCTTCCCTTCTGATCTGCTACTATTATCGTCGAATTACGAGGACGGAATTTGTTATGTGGAGACCATGAATTTAGATGGTGAAACAAACTTGAAGGCCAAGAGAGCTTTGGAGGTGACCTTGGATTTGGATGAGGATGAGGATTTCAAGAACTTCAAAGGAGTAATCAAATGTGAAGATCCCAATCCTAGCCTTTACACCTTTGTTGGTAACCTTGAATACAATGGCCAAGTTTATGCCATTGATCCTAGCCAAATTCTCCTTCGAGATTCGAAACTTCGGAACACGGCGTTCGTCTATGGGATTGTGATTTTCACTGGCCATGACAGCAAGGTCATGCAGAACTCCACCAAGTCACCTTCCAAGAGGAGCAGAATAGAAAGGAAGATGGATTATATAATATATGTTCTGTTCAGCGTCCTCCTTGTGATCTCATTGATCAGCTCTTTCGGATTTGCCGTGGAAATAAAGTACAATATGCCGGAGTGGTGGTTCATGCGACCCCAGCAAGCCGATGAGTACTATAATCCCAATGAGCCTGTAACATCAGGGATTAGCCATATGGTGACTGCCCTCATGCTGTATGGATATTTGATACCTATTTCGCTTTACGTTTCGATTGAGGTGGTGAAGGTTTTGCAAGCAAGCTTTATTAATCAAGACATACTTATGTATGATGAAGACACAGGGATTCCTGCTCAGGCACGGACATCGAATTTGAATGAGGAATTGGGACAAGTAGATACAATCCTTTCGGATAAAACCGGCACTTTGACCTGCAATCAGATGGATTTTCTCAAATGCTCCATTGCTGGTACCGCATATGGTTCGAGCTCTAGTGACATTGAACTTGCTGCTGAACAACAGTTGACTAATGACCATGTGAACAAAGTTGAACTTGAGGCTGTTGTGAGTTCCCTCGGTGAAAAGGATCATAAATCTCCCATAAAAGGCTTTAATTTCGAGGACAGCCACCTCATGAAGGGGAACTGGTTGAGAGAGCCTAAAGTAGAAGACATCATTTTATTTTTCCGGATATTAGCAGTTTGTCACACCGCCATCCCTGAGCTGAATGAAGAGACCGGCACTTATACATACGAAGCAGAGTCGCCCGATGAAGGAGCCTTTCTTGTTGCAGCCAGAGAATTCGGTTTCGAGTTTTTTCAAAGAACTCAATCAAGTGTGATTGTCCGTGAAAAATATACAGCTTCTGGAAAACCAATTGACAGGTTGGAAACCAAATGTACATTGTTTGTTCTCTTTACTAAGCCCTCCTGAATTTTCTTTGTTTTGAGTATCTCAATGCTCCTCCTGTGGACATCTTGTAGGGAATACAAAATTCTGAATGTGTTGGAATTTACCAGCAAAAGAAAGCGAATGACGGTTATCGTAAGGGACGAAGATGGGCAGATTCTTCTCATGTGTAAAGGTGCTGACAGGTTAGTCTCTCTGTTGTACCTTGACCTCATCAGGGTGTGCACAAGGTAGCCTGCACATGTGTTTGCCTTCAATGGAACTGATTGTTTTTGTTCGATCTGTTGTTCCTCCTTTTGTCGCAGCATTATCTTCGATCGGTTGTCAAAGGACGGAAGATTGTATCAGGCAGATACCACTAGGCATTTGAACGAGTACGGAGAAGCTGGACTGCGTACGTTGGCTCTGGCTTATAAAAAGCTCGAGGAGTCCGAGTATTCTGCTTGGAATACTGAATTCCAGAAAGCAAAAACATCCATTGGGGCTGATAGAGATATAATGCTCGAAAAGGCTGCAGAGATGATGGAGCGGGACTTGATTCTCATCGGTGCTACTGCTGTCGAGGACAAATTGCAGAAAGGGGTATGTCTTATCCTAGCCTGCTTTCTCTAAGAACCTTCTCTTTTCTTTACTTCAGCCTTCTTTAAGTTCTCTTCATATCAGGTACCCAAATGTATCGATAAACTCGCACAAGCCGGGCTGAAGCTCTGGGTTCTAACAGGAGACAAGATGGAAACTGCTATAAATATAGGGTCGGTCTCCTGCCATTTATCTTGTCGTTATTTTCCCTGTTAATGGAAACCTGAAAGGTCAAAAGTTTCTCTGTGTGATGCAGATATGCTTGCAGTTTGCTAAGACAAGGCATGAAACAGATCTGTATTCAAGCGAACGATTCAGATTCCATAGAGGTATGTACTCCTCAGTAAAGGAGGACATCAATTTTTCTTCAGGAAATTGATAGCATTTGATGTTAGACTTTTTTTGCTTTCTTGTTACTGATTAGAAAATCAAGGGGGACATATTGAAGCAAATTAACAATGGTTTGCAAACGATCAAAGACGAAAAAGATCCGTATGCTGCATTTGCAGTAATCATTGATGGAAAGACTCTTGCATATGCCTTGGAAGATGATATGAAACATCGATTCTTAGACTTAGGAGTTCAGTGTGCATCTGTCATATGCTGTCGTGTGTCTCCGAAGCAGAAGGCACTAGTAAGATTTCTTTTCTAATTCTATCCCTCCTACAATTTTCTAACTTACTAATGGATCAAGTCAGGTGGTGTCCTTGAGTGTGTATTCTCATTCTTTTTTGGCACCAGGTAACAAGATTAGTAAAAGAAGGAACTGGGAAGACCACCTTAGCGATTGGCGATGGTGCGAACGATGTTGGAATGATTCAAGAAGCCGATATCGGGGTTGGCATCAGTGGTGTGGAAGGTATGCAGGTTGGTACCTCACTCGTCCTACAGTTTCAATATATTCCTCTAATGATACTAGCAAATGAATCTTTTATTTAGTTCTCAACTGCAGTTATTTCCCTTTTGCAGGCTGTAATGGCTAGCGACTTCTCTGTCGCCCAGTTTCGTTTCTTGGAAAGACTTCTTGTTGTCCATGGACATTGGTGTTATAAGAGGATTGCACAGATGGTAATAAAGAGGGATTTGTGTGCATTAATGGTTCATTTTCTTGCTTTTTTAATGCATGATATTTTTGGATTTAGATTTGCTATTTCTTCTACAAGAATATAGCTTTTGGCCTCACCCTCTTCTACTTCGAGGCATTCACGGGCTTTTCCGGACAATCAGTTTACGATGATTGGTACATGTTGTTCAACGTCGTTCTTACCTCATTGCCTGTGATCTCACTTGGAGTTCTCGAGCAGGATGTTTCGTCTGAGGTTTGCTTAGAGGTTAGTTTGTAAACGCTTCTTTCGACATCAATTCATCCATGTTATGGTTTAGATTTCACTTATAAGATCTTGCCTCCACATTTCTGTTGCAGTTTCCTGCAATATATCAACAAGGACCAAGGAATTTGTTTTTCGACTGGTATCGTATACTGGGGTGGATGGGAAATGGCCTACTGGCATCTCTCATCATTTTCTTCCTCAACATTGTCATCTTCTATAACCAAGCTTTCCGTATTGGAGGCCAGACCGCCGATATGACTGCCTTGGGTACAACAATGTTCACCTGCATCATTTGGTCTCTCAACATCCAGATTGCGCTCACAATGAGCCACTTCACATGGATCCAACACGCCACAATATGGGGCAGCATTGTCACTTGGTATCTATTTCTCGCGGTTTATGGTGCGTTATCTCCCGATATCTCCGGCAACGCCTACCAAATTCTAGTGGAAGCCCTTGCGCCTGCACCAATGTACTGGACAACCACCCTCTTGGTTGCAATCACCTGCAACCTCCCTTACATGGCTCATATAGCTTACCAAAGATGTTTGGAGCCAATGGATCATCACATCATCCAAGAGATCAAGTACTACAGGAAAGACGTCGAGGATCAACACATGTGGAACAGGGAACAATCGAAGGGGAGACAGAAAACGAAGATCGGGTTCACCGCACGCGTAGAGGCAAAGATCAGGCTACTTCAATCGAAGATGCATAAAAAACAATAGCCTTTTTTGAAGATTTTTAGGGTTTTTTTTTACTATTACCCATTTATTGATCTCTTTAGATTATGATTCCACTGATTGTACCGAGGCTATTGTACTGAATGTACACTACTTCACACATACAAAAAAGGAATTCTCAAACTGTGAAAATAATCTGTAAATCTGCAAGAATGTTGAAAAACTGTTGATGTAAAGAAGAAAAAAGAC
The DNA here is from genome assembly GCF_006381635.1 of Hibiscus syriacus. Classification (NCBI taxonomy): domain Eukaryota; kingdom Viridiplantae; phylum Streptophyta; class Magnoliopsida; order Malvales; family Malvaceae; genus Hibiscus; species Hibiscus syriacus. The sequence goes on from NW_024063270.1 coordinate 158,969, forward strand.
GGTATGAAGCAAGTAATTATTTTTGAACTCATTGCAGTATTTTTTTCATAGCAAGATGATGATTATAAATGTGTGCTTTTCCTGGTATTTAACATCTTTAAACTGAAAACTACTTCCAATTATAACAACAAAACAAAGTGTAAAAACTTGAACATCTTCAACAAATTCTCATGATTCAAACTCAAAATCATATGAACACTGCTAGATGACAATATCTTGATAAGACTAATAGCACCCCACTTCAGAAACTCAACCAATAAGCATAGATTTCCACATTTTATTACCAGATAAGCACACATATATGATTCAATAGCTGTATATAAGAATCACAAATCTTTCATATTCAAGAACTATGGGCTAAGGGAAAAATTCCCAGATCCCAATTTGTTCTGAGCATCACTTCCAGCCATAGAGGACTTGGGTGTAGGTGTCCTTGATCCACCTGAAGCTCTTCCTTAAAGACCCTTTCATCTTGCCTTCAACTGCGTAGACCTTGTAGCTAGCAACCCTTTTCTTCCTCTGCAACTCAGGGTCATTAAATCCCCAGCTTTTTGAAGAAGAAGAAAGAGAGCTTTTGGTTTTCTTGATCTTAATCTCTTTGCCGAGTTGACTGGGTTGGACATGAACAGAGTTGGTGGCATAGCTAGCACTGTAACACCTCAAGTCTTGCATGCTGGTAGGGCCTCCTCTTCCATGGTAACTCTCCATCTGCATCCCTCCATCCCTGTATGATTTGGATCTGAAATCGTCCATGGAATTGCAGATGGAATTGCAGAGGGAGGTTGTGGCGGTGGTGAAGGAGAAAAGTAGATACTTTTATTTGTGGAGTTGTTGAATAATGGGAGGAGGGTGGGATGCCCCAACTTCCATGTGATGATGCTTCATGTTTGACTTGGTAAACCATCCCAAAATGATTTTTTTTTCATCTTTAGATAAATCAGATGCATTTGCTATTAAAATTTGACTGAGAATTGAGAGATTGTCCAAATTTTACAGCATTTTTAATAGCAATTGATGTGCGTGGCAGTACACGTACATGATTTTACTGTAGAAAGCTCCTTCAACAGCTTGACGTTGACAAATATCAGGCAAATGATTTATTAATTTCCTAATTGAAAATATGTAACCATCCAATTTATTTCTCCACTTAATTCTTAAAAATAAAATAAAATCTTCTCAATTCTCCTAAACTCATTTATTCATTTAATTTTCTACCTTTAAATAAGCAAATCCAACCATTTGATAATTGAAAATTCAGATTATATTGTTTTTATCTTTTTTCCCATTCATTCATTCATCGTTCTGATTATCGAACATATTCCTTTATTTAAGAATCATAAAATTAAAATAAAATTGTGTTCTTTTATTAGTTTGAATGAAGGGTGTTGTGGGAGTTTAGATGATGAGTTTGGTCCTATATGTTAAGATGGGATCTAATTGAAGTTGTTGGTAATGGTTAGAATGGTATTGGTTGTGTTGAGGTGAGACTTGAAAATAAAATTAAAAACTTATTAAAAATTAAAAGATAATTATCATATTCGTATTCAAGATTAATATGTGAAGTAATCTAATATTTTACTGTAAATTTTTTTGGTCGAAAAGAAGTTGAAGTAAAAATTAAAAACATATATTATGAGTCAACTTACTTTAATGGTTAAAAAATTATTATTTTTGAGCCATTGGAAGAGTTTTTACATGAAAAAAAACCATTGGATTAAAGAGAGAGAAACTAGAATTATAGGTTAATCTGATTAAAAGCGGACAAAATAATATACAAAAATCTTATTAAATATATTATAACTTTTTAAATTGAATATAATAACATTTTAAATGAATGTCTCGTCATGATTTATGTTTGATAAGTTAAATGTGTTGACTCATAGAAAAGAAAAATAACAAAGAAGGCCTTATTGATATGCTTGGGTCACCGACGGAGCCACAGTATGTTGAAGGTATTTTTTTTAATTTTGTCTATATAAATTATATAAATATAATATAAAATAAAAAATAACACCCATTTTTAAAAGATTTTGACCCCTTTAAAAAATTTGACCTTACATTTTAAAAAATATTTAATAATAAAAATTTCAAAACTCAATTTTCTCATTTAAAAAAAAATTCTTCATATAATAAGCACAACATTTGGGTAATGGCCGTTACAACAAAATAAGCACAAGGGCTAGGGAAAACCAAGAGAGGAAAATAAAAGAAAAAAATGTTCAGGCGGCCATAGGGGAGAAAACATGAAAAACAAGGAAGCAAAAAGTCTCAGAAAAGTCGAGATTTCCTTGTTCCGGTGATAAGCACCATGATTGTAATCAACTCTGTCAACTGCGATTGATGCCACCATCATTCGATGTGGGATAAACCACATTGTTAAAGCAAGAATCATAAAAGGAAACGAAAACCTTGCCTCATGTCGAGATGCAATCCGTCACTGGAATATCCCAATAATAATCCAATGTGATGGTTACATCGAAGACTGCCCCTAGTATTTTATGGGTAAGACGGTTAAAACTGAAAAACACTTGGTCTTAAAATATTATGTGCTTTCTACACGAAAAATATCAGCATCCCAAACCGTGCCTTTTGGGACAAAACAAAATATAAGTTAGAAGGGTTTGGTAGGAGAAGAGAAGTAAGATTCACACTTACAATTCCAACCGAGCAGGAACAAGACCAGAAGGTAGGCTAGAAAAGCCCTAAAGAACATCAAGAAGCCTCTAGGTACTTAAAATACTTGTATAAGTTTGGAATCATGATGGTTCCCCTATCTTAATTTATGTTGTAGAGTTTTGCGATGGCCAATAGTTCCGAGTGTGGTCTCGAATATAGGATGGAGAGTCAAGCCTCTTAACCCGTTAGTGTCAGTAAGGAGTTTTTGCCTAGAGCAGAGGATCAAGGGATCCCGTTAGACGCGAGAGTCACAGAGGTGACATTCTTTAGAGGTTTGAATTTTGCTCCCAAAGAGATAATGAACATCAATCCTAGAATGTAGACTATTGATAATTTCATAAAAAGACTATATTTTAGGTCTTTTTACTTAAGTTATTAATTGTCTAAAAGCCATTGCCATAGCATTTTAGCTGCATATAGTTGCATTTAGGACATATTTTCATGTGGTGAATAAGTTTTGCCAAGGCAAAGTTTATTTGATTAAATTGATGCTGCTGATGAGAAAGGTTGTTTGTTGATTGTGATGATGCAGGAAATGACTGAGGAAAAATTTATTTGCCAAAACAAATTAATTTGCTAGGGCCAATGGAACACAGAAGACGAAGACAATGAGGAACTGATTTTCCTTGCCAATGCAAGATTTATCTTGCAAGTCTGACGCAGATCTGACAAACTACTGATGCCACCTGCCAGCTGTCAAGAAAACACGTGCAAGCAAGCCCCCAAGATTCTGAAAATATTCAGTCGCCTTTTCATTTGTAGCTTGGACAAGAAAAAACGGGTATTTAGGGAATTTTCAAGGACACAAAATCCTAGAAATTCCCATCCCCATTATAATTCTTGGAAAAGGGGAGAATCATACAGAGAAAATACCCTAGGCTTGGAAAAAGGCTGTCGAGATGTCATTTTTTCCACTGTTTCCCACTCGTCCGTCATTGGTGCCCTCCATAACGAGGCTTCGCCGGGGCGGCGGCCAGGCCCTCGAGAGAGGCTGGTACGCTGGAGCAGTCATGGTGGTGGTCTGATGTCACGACATAGCTCTGTTCTGGGAGTTTTTCTTCCTCTTGTTCTTCATGTTTTATTTTTATAAGGGCTTGTACTTAATGAATATTTTTGGGATGATGTTAACCACACCATAAAATATTTTATTTGGTGTTGGAAATACTTGGATGATATTTTATTTTACCGTTAATGAATTATTAAGTATGTTTTTGTTAAGTGTTATTTTGTTCACCGTTTTAACCTTTTTCTTTGACACTGTAAGAGCATCGAGAGATTGCCTGGTGCCTAGGCGAAACATTTCTAGTCCTTGTAAGAGCTTTTGAGAGATTTCTATTTTTCTAGAAATATATTTTTAGATTCGATAGAATTAATATAGATATACGTGAACAAAATAGACCCGAGATGGTGATATTCTAACTTACATGCCTTAGAGATATGGAGAGGGTTTCAATCGACTAAAAGGGATAAACGCTAGAGTATGATAGATAAGGACTGTAGTTCACGCTGAGGGGTATTGCCACAACAACAGTCTGATAAACCAAGGGTTGTAGCTCACTCCGAGTAGTATTACTATAGAAACCATCTAAGAATGCTTAGTAATCCTGTCGGGCAGCCTAAGCATAGCATACCAAATCATTCTTAGCATAAAATAACTTCTCACCGTAGCAAAACCAACCTAAGTGCTCCGTTAGAAGTCTAATTGTGTGCGGTTGCCAATCTATTTACAGAGTTTTGATAACTTTAGCCTTGATAATTTTTATTTGTTTACCTTTGCATATTTTTCTTTCCTCGACAAAACTTTTCTGCTCACTTCACTTTACAATTTTGCTTGCCTCGGCCATACTTTTTTCTATTTGTTCATATCATTTGCCACTGCATATTTTCCTTGTTTATATCATTAGACTTAGACACTTAGGATTAGTTAGTGACACCTATTCCTAGTTGTAGCATTCTTTTAAAAGCCCTCAAATACCTGTGGAGACGATACTCACTCACTACTATATTACTTGCATCGATTGTGTACACTTGCATAGATTTGTTTGCCTTAACATATACATTTACAAGCGATCAAGGTTTTGGTGCCGCTGCCGGGGATTGTCAATTGATGTTTTTAAAAGTTTTTGTATAGCATTATCTTGTTTCTTTTTTATTGTATTTTTTATTTTATTTTTATGGATTTATTCGCTATTTTTGTTTACCCTTTTCAGGTGTTGTGCGGTTGCATAACTTGTAGAAGTCACAAGGAACCATTATCTCATTTTGAACCTGAGATCAAATTTTTTTTGCCAAAGAAGATATGTTCAAGGAGCTCAAAAAGATATATACGAAGTTAAAAATGAAGTGGAAAAACCTGAAGAATTAAATGCCACAGCAAATAAAAATGCGAAGAATGTTGTGAGACCACGAACTATTAGAGATCACTTAGTTCCCACATTGGATGACCTTAAGCCTGCTATTGTAGTTCCCAAGATTCAGGCAAACCACTTCCATCTCAAACTGATTATGTTCTACATGTTGGACTTGATTGGACAGTTTGGTGGTGCTCCTTATGAGGATGCAAGACAATATGTTCGAGCATTTTTGGAGGTATGTGACTCTTTTCGACAACAAGGTGTACATGGAGATGTGCTGAAATTGAAGTTATTTCCATATATTTTTAAAGATCATGCCAGGGAATGAATTAATGGACTATCTTCCGGCTCAATAAGGTCTTGGGTAGATTTGTGCAAACAATTTTTGCTATGGCATAATCCACCCAATATGAACAACCATCTTAGGAATGTCATAACATCTTTCTTCCAAGGCAATGAAGAGTCTATGTATACGTGTTAGGACCGATACAAAAGTTTGCTTCGTAAGTGCACTAATCATGGATTCCACAAATGGACTCAAATTGTGATGTCCTACAATAGAGTCAACACACCTACTCGTATTATGTTAGATGCCTCGGTGAATGATACTCTGATTGACAAATCACCCGAGGAAGCCTTTGACATCCTTGATAGGATAGCAAACAACGATTATCAATTCTCATCTACAAGGCTAGGAATCGACATGAAAGTGTATGGGGCATTTAAACTTGATGCCAAGGATTCAGTGTCTACCCAACTTTCTGCCATAACAAATATGTTGAAAAATTTACAGCGTTCCAGCGAGGTGAAAGAAGTCAAGGTAACCAGCTCATCATGCAATTTTTGCCACGACAACCATTATGAAAGTGAATGCCCAGAAAACTATGAGTCCATCAATTTCGTGAATAATTTTAATAGAAGCAAAAACAACCCCTACTCTAATACATACAATCCTAGATGGCGACAACATCCAATTTTTTTGTGGGGTAATCAGGGGACCAACAACAACCATGCATGCAACCTTAACATTCCACAACAAAATATTTTTGAACCTATAAATTTTCAGCATCAACAGATGCCCTGGCAAATTATTAACAAAGGTTTAGCATCTTCCTCAAATTCTAATTCTCTCGAAGCTTCACTACAAGATTTTATGGCCTCGATAAAAGATTTCACGACTTCAACTAAGGCATTGCTGCACGAACGCTCTTCAACAAGTAAAAGCCAAGGTACATTGTTACAAAGTCAGACAACTTTATTACAAAGTATCTCATCTTTGAGAGCATTGGAGAACCAAATGGGCCAAATTATCACGGCATTACATTCTCGCTCGCAAGGAAGCCTCTCTAGTGATACTGAGGTCACTAACCCTCATGGAAACGAGAAATGCAATGCGCTTACACTGAGGAGTGGCACCCAAATTAATCTGGAAGATAAATTTGGGGGGATGAAGCAAGAAAGTTTTCACCACGACTTTACACATGAAGAATCCGAAAGTAAAGATAAAACTGTTGGACAAGACGAGTTGCATAAGGAGAAGGAAAATGATGAGGGTTCAACAAGTCATCCTACTGATGGTGGAAAATTTATTGACACGATAAAAATTTCACCCCCACCCGCAATAGATGAAGTAAAACCCCCACCACATTTCCCTCAAAGGTTAAAAAAGCATAACGAAGAGATCCTATTCCACTACGATTCAACTTCATGTGGAGATCACTTTAAAGGAAAGAGGACTATTGCGAAGGTCCTACAATTCAGATGTGAAAGACACGAACTGCCAAGGAAAAATATTTTGAAGGTGGAACTGTTATATGTGTGGGACATTTTGGTCTATAATGGTGCTCCTATCAAATGCGACAAAACTGCCATATCAATTTAAGATGTTTGGAGTTTGCATCCCTTTAACCCTATTTTATTTTATTTTGGTCATGGAATTTTTTTTTTTTGTGTTTATGTTTTTCTTTACTTTATTTCTTTATTTACTTTTAATATTTGTTTTTAGAAGAACAAGATCCTAAGTATGTGGATAAGGGTAAAGCCCTTATAGATGTTGTACCCACTTAGAAAGAATACTCAATTGGTGTTGGCACAAACGATGACATTATTGATAATGTCCACCCATCTGCACAAATGCCATGGCGAATTGCAACACCTCTTATCAAGCATTGCCTAAAGAGGAAATCCAATCACATTTGAACTTCTCAACCTGAGGAATTTGCGCAAAACAACCCCACCACCATCAAAGTAGATGTTATTCAAGGTACCTTGCATTGCATTTCATCTTTAGTTTAGTCTTCATACATTGAGGATAATGCATCCCTCAAGTTTGGGGGAGGTATTGTTCATACTTAGTCATTTGCATTGATAATGTTTAGTAGAGATTTTTTTGTTATGGCATTAGTTAGGATCAATTTAGTTATTTGGTCTAAGTTGATGATTGGACTAAGTTGATGATGTCTGATGTGAATTTTTTTTTGCTTGGCTAGAATTATTATACATGAATGTTGATGAGGGTAGATCTAACCTTAGGACTTGATTCTTTGTGATTATTTTAACACGACTGTATGTTTTCTATGATTAAGGTACTTAGAAAATTTTTAGGATATAACTTTTACTCACCGTGGAATCAAATTATTAAAAAGATTAAGTTGAACTCCTTAGTGTTATGAATTGAAAATAAATGCCTTGTCATAACTATAGAGGGACACTCCTCTGTGCGATGGCATGACCTGGAAAAATCCCTTAAATAAATGGTTGCCTCAGCATATGAGTGAATGAAAGCAGTCACATGATGACTCTACCTGACTAGCTCGGGGGTGGAAGGTATGTTCCCTTTCACCTAGAGTGTGGGATGGTAGGTGTGATGGGCTGACTCCCCTCGAAGTAGTGTTAAAAAAGAAAAAAAGAAAAAAAGGAAAAAAGAAGAGAAAAAAATCTGAAATTAGATGTTGAATAAACAACAGTGACACTGTGCTTAATGAATAATTTTATGCCTTGGCAAAACAAAAGAACTTATTTTGGAGTTTTCTAAATTCGTTAAGCATATACTAGATACAATCATACGCACACACTGACAAATGATCCTGACCTAGGGAAAGGTACTTGAATTCTCAATTAGTCTATCATGTTGAGGCCAAACTTGTTGCCGAGGGCTGAAATTTTAAACCACTTGATTATCCTGATTTAGACTTTACCATAGAATTTCATTTTCTATTGCTCATTATCCATTGCTTGAGGACAAGCAATAGCTTAAGTTTGAGGGGTGTGATAACTTCGTAAAAAGACTATATTTTAGGTCTTTTTACTTAAGTTATTGATTGTCTAAAAGCCATTGACATAGCATTTTAGTTGCATATAGTTGCATTTAGGACATTTTTTCATGTGGTGGATAAGTTTTACCAAGGCAAAGTTTATTTGATTAAACTGATGCTGCTGATGAAAAAGGTTGTTTGTTGAATATGATAATGCAAGAAATGACTGAGGAAAAATTTATTTGCCAAGACAAATAAATTTTCTAGGGCCAATAGAACACAGAAGACAAAGACAGTGAGAAATAGATTTTCCTTGCCAATGCAAGATTTATCTTGCAAGTCTGACGCAGATCTAACGAACTGCATACGTCAACTGTCAGTTGTCTGATTGACCTCATGTGCAAGCAAGCCCCCAAAATTCTGACAATATCCAACTGCCTTTCTATTTATAGTTTGGACAAGAAAACACGAGAATTTATGGAATTTTCAAGGACACAAAACCCTAGAAATTTCCACTATAAATACCCCATTATAATTCTTGAAAAGGGGGATAATCATACAAAGAAAATATCCTTGGTGCCCTCCATAACCAGGCTTCGCAGGGGCGGCGGCCAGGCCCTAGAGAGAGGTTGGTGCATTGGAGCAGTCATGGTAATGGTCTGATGTCATGATAGAGCTCTGTTCTGGGAGTTTTTCTTCATGTTTTATTTTTCTAAGTGCTTGTACTTAATTAATATTTTTGGGATAATGTTAACCACACCATAAACTGTTTTATTTGGTGTTGGGAATACTTGGATGATATTTTATTTTATCATTAATGAATGATTAAGTATGTTTTTGTTAAGTGTTGTTTTGTTCATTGTATTAACCTTTTTCCTTAACATTGTAAGAGTTTCGAGAGATTGCCTGGTGCCTAGGCGAAACAATTCTAGACCTTGTAAGAGCTTTCGAGAGATTGTCATTTTTCTAGAAATAGATTCTTAGATTCGAGAGAATTAAGATAGATCTACGTGAGCAATGGAATATATCTGGGATGGTAATATTCTAACCTGCCTGCCTTAGAGATAAGGAGAGGGGTAATATTCTAGAAATAGTTCATGCTAAGGGGGATTGCCATAACAACAGTCTGACAAACCAAGGGTTGTAGCTCACGCCGAGCAGTATTGCCATGGTAACCATCTAAGAATGCTCAGTAATCCTGTCGGGCAGCCTAAGCATAGCATACAAAATTATTCTTAGCATAAAATAACTTCTCACCGTAGCAAAATCAACCTAAGTGCTCCGTTATAAGTCTGATTATGTGAGGTTTCCAGTCTATTTACAGAGTTTTGATAACTTTAGTCTTGACAATTTTTATTTGTTTACCTTTGCATATTTTTCTTGCCTTGACAAAACTTTTATGCTCACTTCACTTTACAATTTTGCTTGCCTCGACCATACTTTTTCTATTTGTTCATACCATTTGCCACTGCATATTTTCCTTGTTTTTATCATTAGACTTAGATACTTAGGATTAGTTAGTGACACCTATTCCTAGCTGTAGAAATCTTTTAGAAGCCCTCCAATCCTTATGGAGATGATACTCACTCACTACTTTATTACTTACATCGATTATGTACACTTGCATAGATTTGGTTGCCTTAGCATATACATTTACAAGCGATCAACTGTTCAACCGGCTACCCAGAGTACGTTAGTTCCAATAAAGTCCCCAATAGAGAGACTAAGGAGGTATAAGACAACCAACTTCTTCGGTTTAAAAAAATATGATCGAATTTTGGCTGATTAGTGGCTGAGGGAGGTTATAATGACTTTGTGACAACTTCACCCCAGAAGTTAAATTAGACTGAGTCACCGCTTTGTTCAAAGGTGATGTTATTAACTAGTGAGAGACTGTAGAGATAACTCTACATCCATAAGTGCTTACATGGGATCTATTTCTAAAGGATTTTAGAGGTAAGTATATTGACAAGGCACATATAGATGGGTTGAGGATGCAATTCTCTCAATAAGTTCATGGAAATCTCTCTGTGTATGAGTATGAGAGAGATTTTTTTGTAGTTGAGTAGTTATGTTCCAAAGTTAGTTGCGATCGAGCCCTTGAGGTGCAAGAGGTTCCTTGAGAGGATATATATTGATATCCATACACAGTTGACGGTAGACCCACCTAGGGTATTTTCAGAGTTCTCATATTAGGCTAAGGTCGTTGAGAGAGTGTAGAGCACGAGGAAGATTTTTTTGGGTGAATCAGACAACCTAAGTATGGGGGCTTATGTACGCATAGATCTATCTCAGTCGGTGGCAGAGATGGCTAGAGGTCCGCACGAGTAGAGGAGAGTGATGTCAGCTCTATCACTCCAGTTGAGTCAGGTGTTAGACATAAGGTCTCGTAGGAGACCATTAGCTTCACCATCCGTGATAAGCTCTAGAGGCTCTAATAGGATTTTGAGGTATCTAGAGTGAGAGCATTGTGGCAAAAATCATCAAGGAATGTGCTTTAAACTTTCTAGGAAGTGCTATAGATGTATGTCTATGGCTCATATGGTTAGGGATTGCACTAGTTTAGATGGTTATGTTTTCACTTGATCGAGGGAGGCGATCCCAGTAGCTCAGCATGGTAAGGAGCCTACCCAAAAAGGTGTTAGTTCAATGCTCAAGCATGAGAGTAGAGGAGTGGATCAACATATTCTCAATTTGACTGTATGTGTTCCAACTTGTCAAATCATAGAGAAGTAGAGATAGGACGTTGATGTCACAGATGAGATGACAGATATGTTTTCATCTATCTTAGTTTTTCTTTGTTTCTCCAGTAGGTGTAAGTGCATGCATTCTTTATGCTGTCAAGCGAACTAGGTAGGAAAATTATTTGTGTAGACGATTCATGTGCGACTATCTACGTGCCTAGTTGGTGGGCCTTGGTAGAATAGACAATGCCTACCTTAAATATATTTTGAGGGCTTGGGTTAGACTCGATAGTCGACCTAAAGGAAGTTATTAGCACAAGTGTACTTTGACCTCAGGATTTTGGGTATAGAGATAGAAGAATAAGTGGTTGTTCCTTGTTGAATTGAAGACAAACTCTTAGAAAATGTTGAGCCACATAATCCTCCACCATTGTGTGTTCCCTAGGGGAATATTCGTATGGATTGTCAATTTAGATTTGAGACTTTAGAGATGTTTTTGCATTGCCAATAGAGGATTCGTGTAACTGACCCATAAAGAATTAATAATCCTAGTTCAGTTTTAGAGGTAGAGATCTCTACGAGATTATTGAGAATACCCAAGTTGTCGTAGAGAGCATGTCTATCACCTTGTTGCTAGAAATATCAAGATGTGTCTTAGTTAGTGCCAAGTCATTTTAGTTGCTAACTGGACGTAGAGGCCCTAAGTACTCGCGTTGAGTAAATTAGTCGAGTGTACATTCTGATTCATCAGTTCTAGAATTTCACCCTAGGTACTAATAGTATTATAGGTATGTTAGTGAGTTATGAATCTCAAGGTGTGGCGAGCCCTATGACGTCACCAGGATGCATTTTTGCATGAATAGTAAATAAATTAGCTAAGTGAGCCAAACCTCGCCAGTGATGGAATCATGTGGGTATATGAGTATGAGTTATATACAACACATAGCAGTATGCAGTAATGCGTAGTACCGTGGATTTTAGTTTTTCATATTAAAGGAGATCAAGTACGTTAATAATCTTTTGACTACATAGCCGTCATCGGATATCTCAATGATGGTAAGTTACAGTGAGTGCAAGATGTATAATCTCAGAATCCTTAAGTCAGAGTGCAGTTGCGAGGGACGTTCGCTTTGTGTAGTGTGCTCTCTGGGAGGGTTAAATGTTGCTAGTTTTGCTCGGTAAGTAGTCAATTTCTAATTAACATCTTAGATGTTCGATCAGGTGAGTAGTGCGTATGTAATCCAAAAGGAAAATAAGAAACAGTTAGGTATCATTGATGAGTATTGAATCACAGTAGGGTAGTAGAAGCGTAAAGATCGACGTTAAGAAGTTAAGAATTGTCATAATATCTTTGGTAGTCAACATCGGAATTGTGCATAGAAAGTACTCATAGGATCTTGACATGTAACATGATAAGTTACTTAAGTTCAACAAGTATCAGAGATTTATAGAATTATGCAATATGTCAGCTCGACTTAGTGGAGTTAGCCAATTAATGAGGCCAACAACAATAGTTTGTAATAGAGAATAACTTTGTCCTTATGAAATGTTTCGAGCTTTTGGTGTTAGATAACAAGAATGAGATTCTCTAACCTTGGGCCTCTCGAAGGTTGTTAAAGGTTCAGGGTAGGTAGCGCCCTTAGAAAATCATAGATCGATTTTACGAGTTCTGAGTTGTATGTCAAGTTGCAGGGACTTCTTCCTTGAGGATCAGATGTGATAAAGTTTTAGGTGCTTCTAGGCTTCTAAGTGTTTGACATAGGATTAAGTTGTTTTTTATATGAGCAAGTTTTGAATTAGGCCCAACTAGCCATAAAAAGGAGAATTTCGAATGGTAGGAGGATGAGAAGGGACAAAAAACATAATTACCCTATTTTAAACGATGAGAGCTTCTATATCTCATTTTATCTTTTGACCCTTATTTCTCTTCATTTCTTCTTCTCCATTCTTCCACCCAAGTACCATAGCTCAAAGTTAAGTTTTCAGCCTCTTTCACACTTTGATTTCATTCCAAATCCCTCCAGCAACATCATTTAAATGATTCAAAACCATGGGCTCTTTGTTTGCAAAAAAATGGTAGTTTTATCATCCAAGTCTTGGTAGAGAGTGATTGCTAGTTAAATAAGCTTCATTTTGGGATTCTTTAACCAAAGTAGTGTATTTTTAATAGTTTATGGTGTTAAAGCTTTCATAATCATGAAATTTTGTTGAGATTTGGGTTTGTAAGCATTTCTAGGGTTTTAAAGCATTTCTAGGGTTTATGTTTGATTTCATGATTAGATGATGAAATTTATGTAAAAAAAGGGTTTTTATGCCACTTTAAAACCCTAAGTAACTTCCTAAACCTTTAGCCCATGATTATGAACCAAAATAAAACATTTATGCTTCTTGATCTTAAATAAGTCATTTCTGGGTTTGAGTATAGATACTGCATGAACAATATTGATACTAGGTGAATTGAGATGAAATTTAGGGGTTTTAAATAGGGAGTATAGTTACTGCTGTGGAAAGTATCGATATTGCCCCTATAATATTGATAATCAAGGTATAGAGTATTGATACTAGGCATAATTTTTAGCAACAGAAGCCATTTTTGGTACCGTTACTTATAAGAGTATTGATACTTGACCATAGGGTATCAATACTACAAGTAGAGTATCGATATTATCCATTTTGAATGGTTAGATTTGACCTATTTAAGGCCCGTAAGAGCTAAGGGTGATCTGTAATGGTGGAACTTAGTTCGTGGAGGATATAAATGACGAAAGGGGACCAGAAACACTCGTAGGAGTGGGTTACAACCAGAGTAACCATAATAGGCGTAATGCATCCAAGTATCTTTAGTTGATCACGTAGCGAATATTTAAGAATGAATTATTGTTACAAAGGATGTATCGGTAAGCGATATGATGAAATAATCAGATTATGAAAGAGCAAAATCATGTACTACAAGAATGACAGAGAATAATGGACTGTATGTCCCTCTAATTCGAGGGTGAACCGAGGGAAAGTATGATAAGAGCGAATAGAGTATCGCTACCCAGTAATAAACTTGAATTAGGTATCATACTAGCCATTATCGCAACCAGTGAACAACAAACACAGTGATCGTCGAAAAATCATGAAACACATAGAGACCTCTTTAGAGACAGGAATAACTAAAATAACATTATGTAACGAATGACCAAAATAGAGCAAATTAATAAACTAACAGCAGTAATAGACTAACAAACTCTTGCATAACTGATAACTCCATAAAAAGACTATGTTTTCTATCTTTTTACTTAAGTTATTGTATGTCTAAAAGTCGTTGGCATAGCATATTAGTTGCATTTACTTGTATTTAGGTCATATTTGCATGTGGTGGATAAGTTTTGCCTAGGTAAGATTTTTTTGGCTTATCTGATACTACTGAGGAGGAAGGTTCTTTGTTGGCTGTGCTAATGCAGGAAATAATGAAAGAAGAGTTTATTTTCCAAGATAACAACTATTTCCCATGGCTAAAGGAACATAAGAAGACAACAGTGATGAATAGATTTATATCACCGAGGTAAGATTTATCTTATAGATATGATGTGGCTCAACAATTGCTGATGTCATTTGCCCAGCTTCACCCTCACGTGCAATCATGTCCTTCAAGAAATTAACCACTTGCAATCGCGATTCTATTTATAGCATGGGTAAGTCAATAAGGGTATTTAGGGAATATCTAAGGACACAAAACACTAGGAATTCCCATTATAAATACCCCATTATAGCTGCCTAGGAGGAGAAGCAAAAGGAAATGATTTACCTTAGGCGTAGAGTAAGCAGGTGTAGTACCTTATCTTCCATCGTTCCCCCACTTGACCATCCTTAGTGCCCTCTATAGCCGGACTTCATCGGAGCAATGACTAGGCCCTCGAGAGAGGCTAGCCACTAGAGCAGGCGTGGTGGTGGTCAGAATGTCATGGCAGAGCTCTATTTGGGAGTTTTTCTTCATTTGTTCTTAATTTTCGATTCTCTTAAAAGGGCTTGTACTTAAAGTTTAATTTCTTAGATGATATTTTCCACACCATGAATTGTTTTACTTGGTGTTGGTTATGGTTGCGATGAAATGTTATTTTATGTTTTTTAATGAAGAAGTTTATTTATGCTTAATATTGTTTTGTTCATCATTATAATATTTTACCTTAACACTGTAAGAGCTTCGAGAGATTGCCTGATGCCTAGACAAAACATTTCTAGATTTTGTAAGAGCTTTTGAGATATTTCAATCTTCTAGGAATAGATGCATAAATTGGAGAGAATTAGGGAAGATCTACGTGAACAACGAGACTGATCCGGGATGGTGAGTTTATAATCTGCCATAGAGATAAGGAGAGGGTTTCATTCGACTAAAAGGTGTAGTTACTTGAGTATGATAGGAAATGAATGTAGTTTACACTGAGGGGCATTGTCGCAACAACAGTTTGATAAACTAAGGGTTGTAGTTCATGCCGAGTAGTATTGTTGTAGCAACCGTCCTTGAATACTCTAGTAATCCTGTCAGGCAACTTGAGTATAGCTCACCAATTCATTCTAGACATAGGATAATTTTTCATCTTAGCAAAGACAACCCAAGTGCTCCGTAAAGAAGTCTACATGTGTGAGGTTTCTCTGAATATATTAAATTCAACACTTTTATACGCTTTAAAATTTTGATTAGTTTGCTTTTTCAATTTTTCCTTGCCTCAACTACACTTTTCTGCATCACATACTTTACAATAATTCTTTCTTAGACAATACTTTTCAATTAGTTTATTTCTTTTATTATTACTTATTTTTTGTTTCGACAAGAAATTTAGGACTAGTTGGTGATACCTAGATCTAGCTAAAGAAAAACATCAATAATTCTCATCAGTCCCTGTGGAGACAATACTCAACTCACTACTATATTAATTGCATCGATTGTGTACACTTTCACAAATTTGCTTGCCCTAACATATACATTTACAAGCGATCAAGTTTTTGGCGCCGTTGCCAGGGTTTGGCAACTGACAAAATTTTGATAATTTTTTCCATAGAAAAATTTTATATTTCTTGTCACATTTTTTTATTTAGTCTAACTTGTTTATTTTCTTATTTTATTTTGAAGGTTTTTGTCGTTGCATGACTCTAAGATCTGTTGGTGACCCATTAGAACCATTCATCCCTAAGATCGAACAGTCATTCAGACAAAGGTGATGTAACCAACGAGCCAGAGATTATATGAATCGACTGTAATATCAAGCTGATAACAATATTGGAGATCAGGAAGATCCCAATGTCATAGCAAATAATCTTCCTAGAGAGGTTGCAAGACCACGAGCAATACGAGATCACTTGAATCCGATTCTTGACGATCTCAACCCTAAAATCATGGCACCTAAAATACAGGCAACCCATTTTGAACTTAAACCGGTGATGTTCAACATGCTAAACTCCATCGGTCAATTTAGCGGCTTGCCTAATGAGGATGCTAGATAAATGTTCGTACATTCCTTAAAGTGTGTGATTCATTCAAGTAACAAGGAGTGCATAAAGATGTTCTGAAGCTTAAACTTTCCCCTATTCTCTACGCGACCGAGCAAGAGCTTGGCTTAGTGGAGTCTCTTCTGGATCAATGGAATCTTGGGCTGACTTATGCAAACGTTTTCTGTTTTGTTACAACCTGCCCAACATGCACATCCAGCTCTGCATCACATCTCAAGTTTTCGCCAAGGCAATGAGGAATTTATGTACGAGTACTGGGAAAGATAGAAAAGCATGCTTCGAAAGTGCACTAATCATGGATTCCATGACTGGACTCAGGTCATGATGTTTTACAATGGAGTCAATGCACCCACTCGCATGATGTTAGACATGTCGGTAAATGGCATTTTGCTAGATAAATCACCCGATGAAGCCTTTGATATCCTTGATAGGATAACCAATAAGGACTATCAATTCTCGTCTGTAAGACTTGGGATCGAAAGAAGAATATATGGGGCATATGAACTTGACAATAAGGATTCAGTTTCTACCCAACTTTCTGCTATAACCAACATGCTTAAAAATTTACAACGTTCCATCGAGGTGAAAAAAGTCAAGGTAACCAACTCAACATACATTCTATGTCGAGGAAAACATCATGAGAGTCAATGCCCAAAAAACCAGATTCCATCAATTTCGTGGGCAACTTTAATAGAAGCAACAACAATAACCCCTATTCTAATACATACAATCCGAGATGGCAACCATCTAAATTTTTCGTAGGGTAATCACGGGAATAACAATAATTATGCAGGCAATTTTAACATGCCACAACAAAACATTTCTGAACACTCAAGTTCGCAGCATCAACATAGACCATGGAAATGTAATAATAATAGTAACATATCTTCTTCAAATTTTAACACTATTAAAGTTTCATTGCAAGAATTTATGGCCTTAACAAAATATTTCAAGGCTTCAACAAAAACCTTGATTCACGAACACTCATCAACAATCAAGAATCGAAGTAATTTGTTGCAAAGCCAAACAACTCTATTACAAAGTCATAGCTCATCGTTGAGGGAATTAGAGAATCAAGTGGGGCAAAATGCCACAACAATCAGGTTACTACGTCTCAAGGAAAAGAGCAATATAATGTGCTCACATTGAGGAGTGATACTCAGATTAATCTTGAAGGTAAGTTTGGTGAGAGCAACCATAAAATTTTAGCCAAGGCACCACACATGAAGAATAAAAAATCAATCTGAGATTGCTAACACACAGAACTAGTTAAGGAGAAGGAAAGAAACAAGGGTTCGACAAGACAATACACTAATGGTGAAAATTTATTTGCCAAGGCAAAAGTTGCTTCACCACATGTAACAGATGAAGTTTGACCTCCACCACCTTTCCCTTAGCGGTTGTAGAAACATAATGACGAGAATAAGTTCAGAAAGTTTGTTGATGTCCTTGATCAGCTGCATATCAATGTTCTGTTACTTGAAGCCATTGAGCAGATGCCTTCTTATGCAAAATTTCTGAAAGACATTGTCAAAAAGAAGATAAAGGTAGAATGAATAGAAATTTTTACCACGACAACAAAATGTTGTTCTACAATGAGTAAACTACCACTAAAAAAATATTATGGTAGTTTTGTTATACCATGTTTTATCGATGATAGATATGTTGGAAGAGCTCTTTGTGACTAGGGGCCAAGCGTAAATCTGATGCCCAAGTCCATCTTTTTGAAACTTGGAATGGGTAATGCTCAACTAACCACCGTGATTCTACAACTAGCTGATCGATCACATGTTCGTCCCAAGGGAAGAATTGAAGATGTAATTGTTAAAGTGGATAAGTTTGTCTTTCCAGCTGATTTTCTCATTTTAGACTGTGAAACTGATGAAAATGCCCCTATTATCCTTAGACTCCCATTCTTAGCTACATGGCATATTCTAATAGATTGTGAGAGTTGAGAGTTCACAATGCGGGTGACTGATCAAAGCGTTACAATCCATGTCTTCAACACTCTTAAATACGTTGATGATTCTGAAGAATGTCATCACATTGAGGAACACAAAATCCTCCGGAAGGAAGACTGTGAAATTGTTGGACAAGTCGATGTTTTGCAATATGAGGAACACAACATTTGTTTCCACGGAAAAATTTTCCAGAACGAAGTAGACAAAAATCTCTGCCCAGTCGAAAGTTTCTCAACAGAAATAAATGAAAATCACACTGAGAGCAGAACACGTCCAGAGTTTGAGAAAAATTCATTGGAAGAAGAACAATCTAGTTTACTTCAAGCTAGACCAGGTAAGAGATTCGAACCCCTTGATTTCAATAAATTTATTCCCCCAAAAGCTTCACTACAACACGCACCTACCTTAGAACTCAAACAGTTGCCATCACATTTGAAATACACTTATTTAGGTAGTGATGAAACTTTACCGGTTATAATCTCGACTAATCTAACCCCCGAACAAGAGGGCAGTTTGTTGAATGTTTTGTCACAACACAGAAAAGCTCTTGGGTGGACCATGGCAGATTTAAAGGGAATCAACCCCACAATATGTATGCACAAGATCCAATTAGAAGACAACCATATCAATTCTATGGAACCACAAAGGAGACTTAACTCGATAATGAAAAAAGTGGTGATGAAGGAAATCATAAAATGGTTGGATGCTGGGGTGATTTATCCAATATTCGATAGTTCATAGGTCAGTCATGTGCAATGCATGCCAAAGAAGGGTGGTGTGATTGTGGTTAAGAATGAAAATGATGAGCTTTTGACCACAAGAACAATCACAGATTGATAGATATGTATGGATTATAGGAAGCTCAACAAGGCAACAAATAAATACCACTTTCCCCTCCCCTTCATTAATCAAATGCTTGATAGGTTAGCAGATAAGGCATTTTACTGTTTCCTTGATGGATATTCTGGATATAATCAGATCTCCATAGCACCGAAAAATATCAGGAGAAAACCACTTTCACCTTCCCATATGGTATCTATGCCTTTAGAAGAATGTCATTTGAACTATGTAATGCTCCAACAACTTTTCAGAGGTGTATGATGGCCATTTTCTCAGATATGGTGTAAGACTTCATGGAAATATTTACGGATGACTTCTCCATCTCCGACAATGACTTTGATCGATGCCTCGACAATTTATCTAAAGTGCTGAAGAGATGTGAAGAGTCATACCTTGTGATAAACTGGGAAAAATGTCATTTTATGGTGACTGAAGGAATTGTGTTGGGACAAAACATTTCTCGCCAAGGTATCAAATTGGATAAAGCCAAAGTGGATGTAATCGAGAATTTACCTTAACCCACCACTGTAAAGGGCATACGAAGTTTCCTAGGGCATACAGGATTCTACAGACGGTTCATCAAAGATTTTTCAAAAATTTCACAGCCCTTATTTTGCTACTTCAACAAAATTAATCGTTCGTGTTCAACAAGGAATGCCTCAACGCATTCACTAATATGAAGAAAAAACTTGCTTTGGCACCAATGGTTGTACCACCTGACTGGAATGCACATTTTGAGCTGATGTGTGATGCAAGTGACTATGCAGTAGGGGCAGTGCTAGGGCAAAAAAAAGATTTATCTAGCCAGGGCAGAAAAAAATTCAAACATGATGTACGCCACTATTACTGGGATGAATCATTCCTATTCAATCAATATGGCGACCAAATAATCCGCAGGTGTGTTTCTTAAGAAGAACATAAGAAGATCTTGTTTCATTGCCATTCATTCTCGTGCGGAGGGCACTTTGGTGGGATGGGGACTGTAGCAAAGGTCCTTCAATCTGACTTCTACTGGCCCACTTTGTTCAAGGATGCGTATGAATTCTATAAGTCATATGATCGATGTCAATGCACTGGGAGCATATCGAAGAGAAACGAGATGCCATGGAAATACATTTTGGAAGTAGAGCTCTTTGATGTATAGGGGATCAATTTTATGGGACATTTCCCCTTATCTTTTGGTAATCTATACATACTTTTGGCAGTAGACTACGTTTACAAATGGGTTGAAGTCGTGGCCACACCTCGCATTGATTCTAAAATTGTGTTGAAATTCTTACACAAGAATATATTCACGCATTTTGGAGTACCACGAGCAATTATCAGCGATGAAGGTATTCACTTTGATAACAAATTCATTGCCAACACGCTGAAGAGATAAGGAGTGCGTCACAAGATTGCTACGATGTATCATCTGCAGACTAATGGGCAGGCTAAGGTTTCTAATCGCGAGATCAAACAGATTCTTGAGAAAGTGATAAACCCTAAACGTAAGATTAATCATCAAAACTTGACGAGGCACTATGGGCCTACCGAAAAACATTCAAAACGCCACTTGGAATGTCACTATTCAGACTAGTATATGGCAAGGCATGTCATTTTCCTGTGGAATTAGAACACAAAGCACTTTGGGGCATTAAGAAACTCAATATGGATGTGTAGCTCACTGGAGAAAGAAGATTATTGGAGCTGAATGAAATGGATGAATTTATAGCTCAAGCATATGAGAGTGCTTGCCTTACAAAGAAAAAAATGAAAAGATGACACTACAGAAAAATTTTGCCAAGGAAAATATTTTTCTAGACAACAAGTGTTGCTATACAATTTAAGACTCAAACTATTCCCAAGCAAGCTGAAATCTAGATGGTCAAGACCGTTCATCATACACCAAGTCCATAGAAATGGAGCAATAGAAATCAAGAACATGGACGATGGGTCAACCTTTAAGGTGAATGGTCAATGAATGAAGGCATACAATGGAGCACCCTTCATGCGTGCTAAACTGATATCGTTACTCCATGTTGCCCAAGAGTTTGCCCTTCTTTCTTAAACAAATTTGGTTGCCTAGGTAACCAAAATTTGTATTATGTATATAAATAAACTATGTTATTTTATTCTACACGAGTTGATTATTTTTATTTTACTCTTTATTTTTTTAATTAGGGTACTCGTGGTAGCACAAGGATGAATCTTATGCATAAAATGGAGAGAAACCCTAATCTAATTGGTTTTGGTGGCACTTTTAAAGAGAGAAATATATATTCCCTTTATTTTATTCATTCTTTAAGTCAAGTCAAATATCTCATAATTAATACCATATCTTTTTCCCTTTTTATTTTACCGTTTTACCCCCAATAAACCACTCATAACCTACTACTTTTCCTCAAAACACTCGTCTCTCATTTCTCCTCACCGTTTCCTTATTTTCCTTTCAACCATTTTCTTTAACCTTTATTCCCTTAACTTTTGCATCTTTTGCTTCCACGATAATACCTGTCACAACAAACACCATGGCGAGATCTAAGAAAAATCCAGCCACGTTTACCTCCTCTGTTGCGGCTTTAAGATTTGAACATTTCTAAACTGCCGAGACTGAGGCGAAGTTCAAAACCCTACAAAAATGAAAAGTCTATTTGGAGGACGACTTTGTCTTCCTGGAGGCTGGTGAAGAACCCTTCAGATTGGAGGTAATGGACATAATATGGAAGCACAAATGAGAGAAATTTGCTCGGAATCCAAAGGCAGTGGCGCTGGCAATGTTTCGAGAATTTTACACTCATTTAGGTGACCCATCCCAACACACTATTTATGTGAGAGGGAAATCTATCTGGTTCTCTTCCTCAACCCTAAACTGCTACCTCAAGCTTAGGAAGGTGGAAGATCAACATAAAAAATTCCTTGCCGAGGCAGATCAAGAAACATATGATGGTGTGCTGGATGACACGTGTTTCGGCTGGGCCAAGTTTGAAAAGAATGTACTAACCTGTAAGTGTGTGGATCGTCGAGCCCTTAAGCCAGTTAAAAAGTTGTGGAATCATTTATTGAAAGACAAGCTGATGCCTACTTCCCACAACACAACAAAATTGGTGAGGTGATTGATGCTGCTGCACTCGATCATTTACGCGACTGATGTTGGAGAGATAATTTTCGAGCATTTCCATGGCTGTGTGAAGAGGAACCTATGTAACCTTCTTTTTTCTAACTTGATAACTGCTCTGTGCAGGAAGAAAAAAGTCCCCGAAGAGTCATTCGAGGACTTTATCAAGTCAAAGGAAGGCATCACCAAAAAGAAGTTACCCAAAATTATTAGTTTCTATGACGATGCTCCACATGAGGGCCTGGAGCGAGGATCAAAACCGGTTATCGAGGTAAGAATGACAGCCGTGGTCATATCTACTAGACAGACGCGAGAGTGGTTGGAGTTTCTAGAATGTCAAATGCAGACTTTCTTCAGCTATGTCAAGGCAAGAGATGCACAACTAAATGCTTTCTTCAAGGAGTTTCTCCTGATTACCAATGAGGACTTGCCGCCTTTTCCGAATAAAATCCTGAAAAATATAGCACCTTCAGACGGCAGTACATTTCATGCCTCAATGAAAAATGTTCCACCTGAGTTCCCCGTGGATGTCCCTCCTCTTGCCACACATATCTACCCTATACATAAAGAAGGACACGGCGAGACAGATGAATATCTCACCTCCTCCTCTTCGTTCGAGAACACCCAGGAAATCCCGTCAGAATTCTTTGATGGCGATGATTTCATTCTAATCACTGACAGCCCACAACCGAACAAGTATCTGAATAGTCCTTAGATCTCCATACTACACCAGTTCATAACCCTAAAGAAGGCCAATCTCAAGACACGCCTGCAGAGCCCACCCATACCGAGGAAAGACTATCATCAGCCAGTGCCCCGAGCACGAGAAGTCGCATCAAGTGAACAGTTGGTCGTGTCACTAAGCCATCTCCCTCTTTGATTCCTTCAGGATACTTGATCCAAAAGCCCCATCCTCTCAAGAGACACAGAACCCGTACGTCCAGTCAAGCCTCCCCACCAAATTGAGGTACTCTTTCTTTCTATTGCATTTGCATGAGCATTAGGGTAGATACAAGGAACTGCATATAACCATTCACTATAAGAGAGTTATTGTGTCTGGAGTCCTAATAGAAAATTGATCAACCTTGAATGTCATGCCCTGGGCAACCTTAAATCGACTTCATGTAGATACCTTACACATAAAAGTTTGTGGCAATATTATCCAAGCATTTGATGGTACATAGAGGAACATTATGGGAAAGATCACAATTCCTCTTCGAGTAGGTCCTACAACATTTGAGATAGAATTCGTAGTCATGGACATTCACCCAAGTTACAACTGCCTACTTAAAAGACCATAGATACATATGGTCGGGGCAATTCCCTCTTCACTACACCAGAAACTCAAATTTATAACTAAAAGGACTTTGACAACCATCAACGCTGAAGAGGAAATTATAGCCTCTATCACCACTGATACACCATGTGTAGAGGTGAATGAAGGTGCACTCGAATCGTCCTTTTAGTCCTTGAAGTTTGTCGACGCCACCTCATCTCTGAAAGAAAGAAATTACCATCTTCCCAACTCTCAAAGAACACCAAGATGCATCTAAATGAGACTTTAGCCTAAGGAGCCACAACTGAAAAAGGTTTGGGGAAGAAACTACAAGGAACACTGAAATATTATGCCTAATACCCAAGAGGAACTGCTTTGGGATTAGGTACAAACCTACATATCAAGATATGATTAAATATACCCAGAAGTTTAGGGAGATAATGAAGGCCAGGACACATGGTCAAGATGTTATCTGGTAACTTATTGTCATACCACCCATCACTTTGACATTCACATTTGGGGGCTTTGTGATGAAAACATTGGAGCTTCAATTGATTGATGAAGAACCTACCAAAATTGACACCTTGATGAAAGATTTAGGCATCAACGGTGTGATAGATGACTTAAGTGGGGAATGCTCTTTGACATCAATCCGTCCATGCCCTCCTAGATACGTCCTAAACAATTATACTGTTAAAGAGCTCCCTGTATTTTTCAAACAAATCTCAGAGTAATGAATGATAACAATTGACCCGAAAGTAATAGGGATCCTTTGTGAGGGCGTACTATTATTAATCTTATTTTAATGAAATGATGCATTTTTCTTCATTCTTCCCATGGAAAACATCTATTCCCTTCTTTATCGTAGCCATTATCCTTCGATAAATATAGAAATTCTCGTCTCTAGCCCAAACATATTGATCTCCCTTTACAGGTCTCCAGATATCAATTGTTCGAATAACTATGTTTCTAAACCAAAGGTTGATTTCGAAAATGACATGTGTCTAGAAGAATATGAGGGTTATAAGGATGATGTGGAATACGAGTTAAATCCTAAAATTTTTCGATTGATTGAGCAAGAAAATAAGTAAATTTTCCCCCATCAAGAGAAGACTGAGATAGTAAATTTGGGGATAGATGATAATAAGAAAGATGTCAAGATTGGCACCTCATTCTCATCAGAAGCAAGATGGGATCTCATACATCTCCTATACGAATTCAAAGATGTGTTATCTTGGTCATATCAAGACATGTCAGGTTTGGATAATGACATTGTAGTACACAGGCTGCCGATAAAGCCATAATGCAAGCCAAAATCAAATTATTTCAAACCTAAATTTCATCGTCTTTCCGCGAATTATTTTTTAAGTCTAACGAATCCCCGAGGGATATGTTATGACAACGTAGATGGTGTGATGGAAAAAGATTGGATCAGAGGTGGTATTGGTGGGGTTCTTCACAATTCGGATGGGTTACTACTAAGGTCCTTCTCGAAGCCCTCTGGTCTTGGCCCCTTGTCCTAGCTGAATTGTTGGCTGTGAAAGCTGATCTGCTTCATTTCGTGGATTCGGAGTGGAGCTCCAATGGGAAGTTAATTCTAGAAATTGATTGTGCAAACGCTTTGGATTGGATAAAAAATCATGATTATTGTTTTAGTCTCTTTAAATCCTTGGTGAAAGAAATAGTCGAGCTTGTTGTCAACCAAAATGTTATTATTAAGCACATTCAGAGGTGTTTGCTAAGTTAGGAATTGCTTGATAGCTCCTTTTTTCTTTGTTATTATTGGTTGTTAGATAGTTGGTTAGGTTCTTGGGTTGGTTATGTTTTCTGTGTGTTTTTTGTACCTATCATAGTACTAAATTGCGGACGCAACGTAACGCCCACAGCGTAACATTTTTTAAGGATACCACGACGTAATATCGGCGCAATGCAATAAGGGAACCGCATCACGATTGTTGCGGTCAAAAATCGTTATGTAACACCGCAACATGCTATAAATTACGTCGTAACGCCGCAACAAACTTTAAATTATCTAAAATATAAAATTACATAGATGAATTGTTCTAATCTAATTCTTAAAACTGGATTATAAATATATATCATTAATAATATCATAATAGTTATGTTTAAAATTAATTATTTAAATTTGAATTAATTAAATTATTTATTATCGTTATTTTAAAATTAAATTCATTTAAATTTAAATTGAATTTTTCTCATATCTAAAATTGATGTGATTAATTTTAAATTAAATTTTTATATAAACATTAAGTATCATAATCATATGTTTATTTATTATTTTATAAATTTTGTATAAGAGATGAATTCACTTTATAATACTATAATAGTACATATATTTTATCTATTTGCTATGAAACTATAAAATTTTATCTAATCTATAATATAAAGAATAAATAAATAATATTATAAAAAAAGGAATATATTCCTTGACAAAATAAAAAAGTGATGGTGTGTGCGTGCAGAGGCGTTGAAAAGTGAATAATTGATAGGCATGATTACATAATTTGGGATCAGACCAAATAAAATAAAAAATGAATATATTCCTTGATAGTATGTGTGTAAGTGATAGAAAAAAGTAATAGTGTGTGTGATGATAATGATGATGACGACGACGACGATGATAGTGGTTGTGATGATCATGGTGGTGATAATGAAGGTAAGTACCAAACAGAATATGGAAACATTTATTCTACTACTTTTCATGGAGATCAAGGTACGTCCATATATACTTACGATGATAATTCATGTTTGTATAGAACAAATGCACCACAAAATATAAGAGATGATGATGATAGAACTCATAGGAGGATGGGAGAACACTTTTATGATTCATTTACATGTTAATCATCATATAGTTCATCTACAAATGATAATGAAATTAGTGAATCATCTCATGATTCTCATTCTTATCAATCAAATTCATGTTATCCACCTTACCTTGAACAAAATCCAAGTTATGGATTTTTTTGTCATTATTTATCATACAACATGTTTCCTACCAATGATGCATCTTATGATGCACATAATGCGATGTCTTCTTCACATGGAATAGGAAGGAATCAAAACCAAGACAACGACGAAGATGAAAATGCTTTAGATCTGTCACGCCATTCATTTTGGTGAACTGTAAGATATAGAATTTTTATATTTATAGTTATGTATTTTTTCTTTCTTTCTAAGTTATGTAAAATAAACAATTTTATGTTACAATATAAAAAATTTGATATGATTTTAGTGATATTGTTTATATGTTATTCATTAACATTATAATTGTTATTACCCATTATCTAGTATGATAACACTTCTATGGTTTATATTTTTTTAATAAATTTTTATCTATGAAATTAAATTTTTATTTTTCAAAATAAAATATTAAAACAGTATATTAATATTAGTACATTAAAAGATAAATGTAAAATGTATAAATATACTATTTTTTACGTATTGTGATTTTTGAGGAAGAGATCACGGCTGTGACAGCCGCAACACGTTACGTAACGTCCGTAGTATCTACAACCGCGACACCGCAACCACATCCGCAACCGCAATTTGATTCTATGGTACCTATGGATGATATTGATTTCTAAACTGAGGTACTCTTTTCCTCCTTCCTGTGTTCGTGGAGATACTTTATAGTGTTTCTTCGGATACGAAGGGGCTTTTAATGAAACCTCCCATTTTTATAAATAAATAAAAAACTCAAATTTTTATTTGTGCCCTCATTGAACATTTCTGTCTTAGAACAGTAGATTTGCATATAGCTTGCATGTATGCTTAGTAATATGTTCATAACATTATTAGTCACAGTAATTGTCAAGTTTACAATAGTGTTCAGCATGTGAAGAGAAACAAGTATGTATTGTTTCTTAGATGGTTAGGCAGGACTAAGTTTTGTTGTTGAAATGCAGTCACATGCAGCTTTCAAAGACGATCAGGTGAATGCATTTGTATGCGATGTTACAGTCGACAGTCTTCTTGAAAGGATTAAACCTTCTTCAGTTGATGTAGTTACCTTGGTAAGGTTACTGGAAATCTCCAATTCTGATGCTTCTGATCCTGATTCTAGTTGCCATCAGCGATTTGTACGGTTTGAGGTAATGACCTGCTAATTTTTTCTGATAACTAAAATGTTAAGCAGATTTTCATGCTGTCTGCAGTTTCTCCATATAGGATGCTGCAGATACTACAGAATATTAAAAGAGTTCTAAAGGTATACATATATAAGATATACTTGAGGAGATTGGATGGATATATTGTTCAATCTAAATGAGATGGGTGCTTTTATCTACGTGCTGCCGGATGGTTACGTTCTCTTGCGAGATTATGCTATTGGAGATTTTGTGCAAGTAAGTTGCGTTTGTTGTGTCACATAATTCATTCTGGTTTGTATGAATAGGAGCCTTTTTGAGAGAATAATATATTTTTCTTCTTCGAGTTACCAATGGTACTTGATATAGAGGAATTGATCACATCTCAATCTGTTGTTTCCTGTTTTACTTGGTTGGAACCTTGATTTGGTTCTGGGCTATACATAGTTTTCTGACACCTTTTTCTACATCCAAGATGATATTTTGATTCAGATGGCATGCATCTTTCTTCTTTTGTTGCATGTTCTCACTTTATAAGGTGAAGCTGGAAAACAAGAATCAGATGATAAGTGATGGCTTCTATGTACGAGGTGATGGAACTGTAAGCATGTGCAGTTTAGATTATAGTTTTTCGCTTTTCATAGGAAAACCTTGTCTTTTTGTCTGATATGTTCATTTAACTTCTATGAAGACTTCTTGTCAACATTATTTTTCCAAGCCGGCTTCCAAACTGTAGATATCAGCACATACTGCAAGCAAATCAAGAATTGCCATAAGAATATAACTATGGATCGGTACGACTTGTAGTTGATTATTGTTTAAAACTTAAAAGTTATCTGTTCTTGTTCTGGTTACCTATAGTAATTTCCAAAGCCATAAGCAATTGATGTCATCTACGTTTTCTATCGATGGCAACAGTTGCATTCGTATTATTGCATCCCCCTAGACATGCCTGAGTCTTCAGTACTATAATGCTCTATTACCAACATTCTCTAGGAAGTGTATGTTTGCATGTGTTCAGTAGCACCTGAGAACTTACAGATGTGTCGCTAATGCCTTGAATTAGATCTTCAACTCTCACATCATAGACGTTATAATGCACGGTAACCATCTGTCAGCTGTTGGCTGTTGACTTTGTGCTCTGATTCTGTGTACACGCACGTACTGTTTGCTAGACAGCAAAGAACAACAAAGATTGCACGATGTCGTTTTGATCTTTAGTTAATTAATTTGATTATATATTGATTTGGTCTTTGATTTCCTTGTTTCTACGATTCATTCTTCGTTTTAAGTACACTTTCGACCGATTTAAATCACAGATCAGCTGTAGAATAACTGTTTAATTTTAATTCATCTTTTTAACAATAAATTTCTTCCATTTACAACTTAATCCCACAATTGTGTTTTATTCTTCTTTGTAAATTCTTGTCCCATCGATTCATTTACTTCTATATGCTACAATCAATATTTTGTTCATAAAATCCTTTTTTTTAAATAACATTTTAAATATATCATGTAATTTCATATAGCATTTGGTTTATTACGTAACATTACAAATCAATATATATATATATACACACACGGTTAGAGAAAGTTATTTAAATTAAAATCAATCAGCATCATACCACTATAAATAATTATATTTAAATTTGAATAGAAACTCGAATAAATATATTCGATTCGACTCGAAAAAATTCAAATAAAGTTTTAAATGATAAAATGGGATCGATAAGCTCGACTAATTTGAATTTTTTTTCAACTATACTTGATCAAATATTTACTCCTAGTCATTAGGTACATTTAAACTCATCAATTTGTTCAAACAATGTGCATGAACTAATTAGATAGGTGTATAATCAAAAGACATCGGGAGAATGAACCTAGAAGTTTGAACTAGTGCTATTCCATAGGAAAATTTTCAGCTCTATATCCAGAATGACTCCAGGGCTCCATGTCTCCCCAGTCACTGCAACAATTTTATCTTCTACTATGAAAATAACTCGGCTCTTTCCAACTGCTGAGGAGGTCCGGTTCAATTTACGAACGACTTACAGCTCGGTTGACCAAGCTTTCTGTTTGAATTTCCGGAAGATACTCCGTTGGATGGAAGGATGCTGGACTTCCACACTCTGCTCATCGATGTTAACAGTTTCCGTTAGCTTCTTTCAGCGGTCTACGTTCGAATTCCATTTCTACATTAGGATTGTTTGTCATTTGTTCTTGATAATGCATGAAGTAAAACAGACTAGTGACTGCAATATTCATGTATAGACTAACCTGAATTCCTTGTGATATATTCTCTGGAACTGAATTATGAATGGGTGCTTCAGAAGCCACGTTTTTGCCGTCGTTGGCTTGATGTTGAATCTCAATGTTGTTGGCTTCATGTTCAAGCCCAAGATTCCTGAGGCGATTCAGCTCTGGTAAAACAACTGAATTAAGGTCTGGCCTATCCCTTTTCCTTAGCTCACAGCACTGTAAACCCAGTTTTGCTAATGATAAAGCCTCTTCAACAGGCCAATCTGGTACCACTGGATCAAGCATTTCTGCAAAGGTTCCTTTGTCGATTGCCTCCTGAACACTGGCACACAGTCCTACTGGTGGCTTTGACGTTATCAGCTGTAGTAGAACCACACCGAATGAATATAAATCTGATTTTACACCTAGCATTCCTGTTTGCTGATACTCTGGATCAATGTAACAAAATGTTCCCCGAGCTTGTGTTAAGCGATATTGAGAGACACCATCTTCTGCAGGGACTGGGACCAGTTCGGACAAGCCAACATCACTAATCTTGCTCACATAATTCCGGTCTAAGAGAATGTTTGCAGGCTTGAGGTCACGATGCACCAGTGGTTCTGGCTTTGTTTGGTGAAGGAACAGAAGGCCTGTGGCAATTTCAGCAGCTATTCTAAACCGGCTTTGCCATGGTATTGGTGGAGTGTTGTCTTTACGAAAGAGCCGATCTTCTAAGCTTCCGTTTTCCATGTATTCATATACTAGACATCCGTACTCAGGGCAGGCACCTATGAGCAGAACCAGGTGTGGATGTCTCGCGCAGCTGAGAACCTCAACCTACATTGAACATTTATTTAAAACATTTGGCTAGAGAAATTGCCTGCATTTCTATGCGTAAAAGGGGAATTAACAAGCTTTGTTACCTCTTGTTGGAATTGCCTCTGTCCTTGTGACATATCTGGCTTTAAGACCTTGATGGCAACAGCAGTGTGATCAAGTGTGGCTTTGAAAACAGATCCATATCCTCCTTCACCAATCTTATGCTCGCCAGAAAAGTAATCCGTTGCAGCTTCAACGTCATCAGTGGTGTATTTTCTATAAGCAGCTTTATTGTTAGCCAACATATCTAGTGCTCTCTTTTTTTCTTCTTCCTCACGATTGGCTTTTGATTCAGAGAGTTTTCTCTTACACACCTCCATATCTGCTAAACGCCGTGCCGTCTTTGCTGCTTCCATAGCAGCCTTGGCTTTTTGCCTCTCTGCCTCGGCCAAAGCCACTGCAGCCTCCTCGGCAAGCCTGGCTTCCTTTAGTTTTTGCTCTTCTGCTTCTTTCCATTCCTGAAGCGTCCTCAACTAGGAAAACGAAAGGTGGAGTCAAGAAAAACTGGCAACATTTGTTTGATAAGATCACATATGATTCATAAGCATCTGATCTTACCTTCTCTTTCGCCGCAACAGCTTCTTTGCTAACTGATTTAAACATTTCCATGGATATCTCTAATTCTTTTCGAAGTCTCCTCATCTCCAACATCAAGTCTCGCTATGCAACTCATGCAAAGGATGAACTATGTCTCAGTAATATGGTAATGGACTAATAAAATAAAGCATTTGAAGATCTATTTAGTTTATAGGAACCAACTAGTTATGTCAGGCAGTCATTGTATGTTTTTACGTTTGACCAAACATAGTTGCCTAATGAATTTATTGCAACATACTCACAGGACTCAAGCAGGAACTGTAAGCTGTACTGTCTGAACCGTGAGCAGTTGGGTCGGTTGGTCGACAATTTTGTGGCTCTAAAATAATAGTTCTCTCTGGTATGGAAATTCTATGAAGAAATTCTTGTCTTTTACATCTCTTTGAAGCTTTAGGTGATACAACTTGTGTATTTGACATCAATTGGTCGCATGGTTTTACTTGAAAGGAACCACTGGTTCTATCAGGAGTTATTCCGTATTTTCTGGCTTTACATCTCGAAATACTTTTGTAGGGGCCTGCACCGAAATGGTCGGATGGGGATCTGCATCAATGCTAGTGTTGTGAGTGTGAGTAAATATCTCTAGAACTTTAGAACAACATGCTTAGATCCAAATCCTGGGAAATTAAGCAGACTATTAGCAAAGATTCATCTTCGCTGTTCTCATCGTAGTTTCTTATTTCCATCTCATTAACATTGGTTAATAATTCGAATTTACTTTCAGTAATGTCATGAACAAGGAGAAGCTCTAAGTAACATTTTTCGAAATCGAACTCGTTGTGATTATATTGCCACTAAACATGGAAGAAAATCATATAGATCACCTTTGAAGTTTGAGAGATGTTAGTTTTGACTTGGCACCTATAAATTGAGAATCTCCAAGAAGTAATGGTATGGTTTATTTCATGTTACCTGCTGCTGCTTAAGTCTTTAATCTCTGAGTTATCAAGTGCACCTTTAGGCAGAAGCATTTTCCGATGCCGTGAACTGTGCGAATTCGTGCTTGTGCTGTCGTGAGATGTCCAAGACCTACACGCTGACCGGGAAGCCTGAACTTTTCCTTTTGATATGACATATACTCCGCACGATTCCGGTGCAAATTTGAGCAATCTCGTTGGGACATCTGGATGTCTGAGTTTCCTGAAAAGGCGATTTCAAAATCATGTTAGAGAAATTACAAGCAGGAGGCATATCCAGTACTAGTAATTGCAGAAAATTATAAGCAGAGAAGACCTTGTAAGAACATTCCGAGTTGAAGCGCCAACAATGATGTTTCTGACGTTGTTGTTGTGGATATAATCTAGCAGGGCAGTTGAGACATCAATGCCATGGAGGATCACCTCATGTGTTTCAACCTGAAAATGCACCAGCATCAACCGAATCAATGGAAATGACAAGAAAACTTCAGGCCGAACCTGCCAATGATCAACTCACCCCTTTAAGAGCGCAGTATCCTCGGGGAGAAAGGAAGTATAATTCTACCTCATCTTCAGATGGCGATCGACCTTCGATAGGTGTAGCTTCAAAGTCTTTAGTGAAAAAAAAAAAAACGAAAACACATCAAGAAATGGAAGTGATGAAATGATGATCATTCATGATGAAAGAGAGGGATACCTACACGGATGCAAGGTCTTGTTTAGAACATGAATGAGGATGCATTTAGAGTCTCCTTCCAACAGGTTATCCACTGTCCATTTCACAGCAGCCTGGCTACTCTTGTCCTTGTCGATGGCAACGGCTGTTACCGCGGAGGTTTCTTCCATTGCCGATGCTTCCACCACGAGCAGAGCCGGAGGCAAGGTCTGTGTTCAAAGTAATGCATGAAAGAACAATATATATTTGATTGATCTGTGTTTTGTTTACTCTCTGCCAAATTTAGCTATGGGTTGCTTCCAACAAAAAACCAACATCTTGCCATTAGTTTATTTTACAACAATTTTAACCATTCACTGTTTCCTTCACCAATGCTAGCCTTTTTAGATGGCTTTCATTCTGGACACCATCCTATGGTATCCATTTTCCCGGTATTATTTGGAACGAACGGTTTATTCCATTCTAAGGTCCCTAGAAGTTGAAATCCTAAATCAGTGTCGAATTTTAAATCTTTATAATTTAGTCCTAAAATTATTTCCTTAAATAAAATTTTTAAATTTTCTTAAAAAGTCTTAATTCATATGTCTAGGTTAAAATCTAAAATTCCAATTTTCATTGTTTGGGTTTATTTTTTTATTTTTTTTATTTTACTTAAACAGAGAGTTTTATTACGAAAATATAACTATTTTCTAAGATTCTGATCTTAACATTATAGAGAAAAGTGAACTAAAAAGTCCAATATAAGATGTGAACGGAGCAATTTCATGCCTATTTGGGCCAATAACTTCCTCATGCATAACCCTAAACCCATGCAAACATGTAATATAGTATGCAATAATATTTACAGAATCAATATTAGTAGCATGAAAAAGCATAGCAGTAAATTTAGGCACGTGTAAACAATACATGTTTCATAATTCATCAATATCACATCGGACAATATCAAATAGCCATAAAACACATCAAGCATGCACGTCAATCATATTATACCAACCAAGCAGTCATATGCGTCATAACCATTTTTCATTATAGGTAATTTAATTTAAAAATAATTATGATTTTATTTTAGTAAATTTAGATTTGTGTTTAATTTAGAATTTGGACTCGCCATCGACTTTTGGTTAGGTATGTCACATACCTAAAAACGTCATTTAAAATAATTTTTAAAAAAAATGTTTTTAGGACAAAAATTGATATGTGTTTACCAAATATTCATTTTTTAAGGGTTCGAGAAATGATTACGCGTGGGGAATGTAAACACTGTCACAACGTCCAAAATTGATACTTTTAATTATACGTTATCTAAATAAAGAGATTTTACAAATTTGAATTCAATATTTAAATTATGATCCTTTTATTTCGATGAATTAAAAAATGAATGAATTTATTTATAAAATACTTGACTCAGTAAAAGGTGGTTTAATTCACTCGTTTTTATTTAAAAATGATGTTCTCCTATTACATGAATTAACGAGAATTGAAATACAATCATGTTGGACATAATTTCGTTAACCCACGATGTAAGACAACATTGCCTTTAAATTTTCAAAAAGAACGAGAAAATAAATGTATGATGTATGAATGCGATGATAATAAACAACATATGGAAAATGGAGAAGATATTAATCACGACAAATAAAATTAAACTAAGGTTAGGAGATAACATAAAATGATTAAACGATAAATAAATAGATACATAAAATGGAAATTGAACATCTATATTTAATAAAATGATTATACGAAAGCAATATATAATTTTAAAAAATAAAATATTCTTTAGCAAAGAATTATTTAACGAATATAATAATTTTAATTAACTTAATATAATAAATGATAATGTTAAAATATTTTATTCGAATAATCATTAGAAGGGTATTCCAAGTGTTTGGAAGTTTTTCCTAGATTAGTCGAATAATTAACGAGCGTTTCATATTTAAAATATTAACAAAGTTTTTACTAAAATAATTCCTTAAAAAAAGTTTTTACTAAAATAATTCCTTAAAAAACCTTTTTTAAGAAAACATTAATCTCATTTCGAAAATATACACTCCTATATATACACAAAATATATTTTATATCTAATAATATATGTAAATTTTAATATATAAAAAATATTCTATTTTATTAAAAAAAACATACATTAAACGAAGTTAAATAAACACAAAAGAAAAACAAATAAAATAATTTAAGGGATTAAAATGTGATAATGGAAGCCTACAAGGTGCTATTGGTTTATTTTACTTTAATATTTTATCATGGGTAGTGACTAAAATGAATAAGGAATGAAATTTGGGGGAATAGCATGAATATAGTAGCTTCAAATATGATATAAGCAAAGGGACTAAAATGAATAAATTTCAAACTATTAATCCTAAGTCAGGCATTTGACCATGTCGCTTCCTTATAATGTTAACATAGAGGATGGTTAAAATGAATATTGATCTAGTTTTAAGGACCAAAATATAAATATTGAATATTCAAGCATATAAGTGCGAAAGGATTACAATGTAATAACCACAAAATTAACAAGGAAATTTGGCAATTAAACCAACATCATAGTGATAGATGAATAAGGATCAAAATAAACACGCAACAAATTTGAGAGTTCAAAACACAATATAGAAATTTAAGCATTTAGTGACCAAAACATGAAATTACAAAAAAAAACATAACAACCTCTAACATAAATGTAACACCCCCAACCCGTACCCTACTCAGATACGAGTCCGAGGTGTCACATTGACCGGTCAAAGTATATACTTTTATAAAAACCATAAAAATTTAAAACTTTTCTTTTCTATAAAGTAATTCTTTTACATAAACATATTTAAAGCCTCAACAGACTCCATCTGAGCGTACATATATAATGACTTAGTTACATGCCAACATACTAAATTATATGACAAGACATACTTTACAAAATATTTCTGATCTGAACGTTGCGCAGAGGTATGCTACTTTACGAATCCGAAACTTGATCTTCTGATTTTTCACACCTACGTGTAAAACACTTACACGCTAAGTCATAGACTTAGTGAGACATGTAAATGCACAATGTGACATAACAAATACATACAGTTGTCATATAACACATATCATAATTACATACTTATAGAACCAATCATATAATATGACTACAAAACACCATAATAAATGAATAATTACTATGATCATATCATACATAACCACATAGCATTTCATATAACCATTACCCATATGCACTTGTTACCATTATTATCATATGATCCTAACTTATCACTTATACATGTCACATATCACATATACCATTTCCAGAGAAACACATATATCATTATATCAAATTATGTTTTTTTTTTCAAAACCCATGCACACTATTGAGAACTTAAGGTACGTGAGTACATAGAGGTTGTGCACTATGCTGTCATCACAACTCGTATAAATCCCACTAGGGGCGTGTAGAATTTGTCCCGAAGGACCACATATAACACATATGTCCCGAAGGACCAATATGTCCCGAAGGACCGCGTAGACCCTCGACTCTTGGCATTCCAACTATACCTATAGCTCTCATAACACATGACATGGGCATTATCTTTTACCTCATTACACATTCACATATTCATATCACGTAGCTCTTTATCACATTTCATATGATCACATAGTCACATAGTTTACTTTCACGTAGCATTTTCCATGAAATTCACATTATTCATCCTTTTCACGCATGGTCACATCACATATACCTTTTTCTCATATGCATATAACATATTATTTCTTATCTTTTAACATATATTACATATGCATATAATCTTATGTCTTATTATCAATATCTAATCTATTTTATTATACTAACATATCATATAACATTCTAATAGAAGCATATATGAGTCATATTATTTTCATATATATTTTATCATATATTTCATGACCACATGATCTATTATCATAATATCGACATTTACATAGTTCACACATAAAATTCATTCAACAATTAAACATATGCATTTACTCATATACCATACATCTAACACCATATCACTACATGTTTATGCTTTAATACTTA
Organism: Hibiscus syriacus; assembly: GCF_006381635.1. Classification (NCBI taxonomy): domain Eukaryota; kingdom Viridiplantae; phylum Streptophyta; class Magnoliopsida; order Malvales; family Malvaceae; genus Hibiscus; species Hibiscus syriacus. The sequence continues at coordinate 196,062 of NW_024063270.1, forward strand.
TATCATATAATATCGGAATTGGACTCATCGCAAGTCTTAATTCCTTAACATAACGTACACTTACTATCATGTACTCACCTGGTCTCAATGAACCCTATTAAACTCTTGTTTCCTTGCGTATCTTACTCTGTCGACCTATCCGAACTTTGTTTTCGATCGATGTCTACACAATCATATATATATATATATATGCTATCAGTATCCAATTAATATACTTTAATCTATCATTTCATAGACTGAATAACGATTTATTTCATTTCCCATTGAAGTGCATCGGTGCATTCTACAGTGCATCGATGCATTCTTTAACAGGTGCATCGATGCAATATCATGCATCGATACACAATTTACATTCGATGTTTCCATTTTAAGGAGATGCATCGATGCACTCCTCATGCTTCGATGCACCAACTGTACTTGATGTTTATTTATTTAAGAGTGCATCGATGCACATTGAAGATGCATCGATGCACACAACCCAAAAATTACATTTTGAGCCCGAATATTCTTACTTTGACCTCAAATTCTACTTATTAACCCCCTCCTTATGCCTTAAAACTTATTTATACATGTATAAACCTTCTTATAACACTTCATCATCTCACATAATTCACCATAGTTCTTGAATCAAAGAATTGCATCTAATTTTTACATGTGTTCTTAATTCAATTCTATCCCCTCTAACTTCTTAATTAACCCTTTGACAAGTCAAATCCATCTTTAGAACTTCAAAAACCTTTCCATAACAAAAGTTCATTTCTTAACCCTTAATCAAATATCCTTTCTAATTCTCTCCTTTTGGTGTTTTAAGCTTATATAAGCTTTCTTTAAGCTTATATAACGCTCAAAGAATAAAACACAACTCAAATATTCAAGAATTAACCATCAAAATTAAAACTCACCTTTGAGGCTTAAGCATGAACACACGGGAAGAAGAAAGAAAGAAGAAAAAGAAGAGTTCCAGATAACTCTCCAAACCCACGTGTTTCATTCTTATAAAAGGGAGAAAATATCTTTTAAGCTAACATTACCATAATCCCCTTATAATCCTTTCATATTTACCCTTTCATCCAATAATGAAATATTCCTATTAAAATTCTTGAACTTTCAATTTTTCCTAAATTGATCTCCAAATTTTAAAAATTCACATTTTTGTCACTAACCCTGATTTCAGGATGTTACAAATCTCCCTTCCTTTAAAGAAAATCCGTCCTCGAATTTTCACTTTACCTTGAGATGAAACAATCCTTTTATAATACTCAACAATTCTTAACAATAATTACTTATTGATTCAAATCAAATCTTTCAATTATCTTTCTAATTACCATTTACTAAATACTATGTTGATTCCCAAATCTATCAACGCCAAACTATTTTACCACGATATCGAAATTTACCTGCCAACATCTCTGGATCATCGAAATCTTCATCAGTCCTTAAATTATAAACTTGTGCAGTTGGTTGCATATCATGTTGAGTGAATGACTCTGATCGATTTCTTCTACGACCTCTACCTCTATTTCTTTGAGATACCGCTATAGATCTTTCTATATATACTGTCTCTTCAGTCATAAGTGGACAATCTCGAATAAAATGTCCAACATCCCCACATCTAAAATAAGCTTCGGAGATTACTCTACATACCCATGTATGATTCTTTCCACAATATGAACATTGCCTGACTTGACTGAGATTTGATATTCTATCAATAAAAACATCTGATTCCAACATATCTTGAGTTGGAGAATCACATTCCCTATTTTTCTTGGATGGAGAGGAGCTCGACGAAGCACCCATCCTTTTATACTTTTGAACTATCTGTTCTTTAAATCTTTCATTCTGAGCTCTCTCTAGAGCTTTAGCTCGATTAACCACTTCTTGAAACGATGACAAATTCAAGGCTATCAGAACCTCTCTTAGCCTAGGGTGCAAACCCTCCATAAACTAGTCACATACATCCTTCTCAGTCGAAATAAGCTCAGCAGCAAAACGACTTAACTTATTAAACTCACATTCGTATTCATACACTATATAATTCCCTTGCTTCAAATTCAGAAATTCTTGCTTCATCTGTCTAATATATTGATCACCAATATACTTACGATTAAATTCTTCCAAGAAGAATAACCAGGTCACTTGATAACTTCTTAATCTCATGGTGATATTGGTCCACCATATTCTAGCTTGTCCCCTTAACAAAGAAACTATTCCATATAAATTCTCCACATCAGAACAGTGTAGCCCATCCAACATAATCTTAACATCGTTCAACCAAAGATTCGCAGTAATCGGATCTTCCTCAGCATCACCCTTAAAATCAGGTGCTCCTAAACCTTTCAATTCTTTAGCTATATTCATTCGAGGAGCTGAGGGCGCAGAGGGTTGAAAACATGACAAAACAGCAGTTAACGTCCCGAAAAATATCCCTTGATCTCTCACTGGTACTTCTGGAGGTGTTCGCTCTTCACCATGCCTGGCCAAGGTAGGTGAATTGTTACTACCCTCAGGTCTATTACTTCTTCTTTCACTTCGATAACTTTCACGATCAGACATCTAATACATAACCATATAATTTTATTAGAAGACAGTATACTCATTACTCTATCAGATCAGAAACTTTCACTTTTTGTTGGCATGTATACCTTTTCAAAATACTCTTGACTTCGGTTTAAGCCTAGAATCGGCTAAACCTTAGCTCTGATACCATTAAATATAACACCCCCAACCCGTACCCGACTCGGATACGAGTCTGAGGTGTCACATTGACCAATCAAAGTATATACTTTTATAAAAACCATAGAAAATTTAAAACTTTTTCTTTTCTATAAAGTAATTCTTTTACATAAACATATTTAAAACCTCAACAGACTCCATTTGAGCGTACATATATAATGACTTAGTTACATGCCAACATACTAAATTATATGACAAGACATACTTTACAAAATATTTCTGATCTGAACGTTGCGCAGAGGTATGCTGCTTTACGAATCCGAAGCTTGATCTTCTGACTTTTCACACCTACGTGTAAAACACTTACACGCTAAGTCATAGACTTAGTGAGACATGTAAAGGCACAATGTGACCTAACAAATACATGCAGTTGTCATATAATACATATCAACCAATCATATAATATTACTACAAAACACCACAATAAATGAATAATTACTATGATCATATCATACATAACCACATAGTATTTCATATAACCATTACCCATATGCACTTGTTACCATTATTATCATATGATCCTAACTTATCACTTATACATGTCACATATCACATATACCATTTTCAGAGAAACACATATATCATTATATCAAATTATGTTTTCTTTTCAAAGCCCATGCACACTATTGAGAACATAAGGTACGTGAGTACATAGAGGTTGTGCACTATGTTGTCACCACAGCTCGTATAAATCCCACTAGGGGCGCGTAGAATTTGTCCTAAAGGACCACGTAGATGTTCCGAAGGACCACATATAACACATATGTCCCGAAGGACCGCGTAGACCCTCGACTCTTGGTATGCCAACTGTACCTATAGCTCTCATAACACATGACATGGGCATTATCTTTTACCTCATTACACATTCACATATTCATATCACATAGCTCTTTATCACATTTCATATGATCACATAGTCATGTAGTTTACTTTCACATAGCATTTTCCATGAAATTCACATTATTTATCCTTTTCACACATGGTCACATCACATATACCTTTTTCTCATATGCATATAACATATTATTTCTTATCTTTTAACATATATTACATATGCATATAATCTTATGTCTTATTATCAATATTTAATCTATCTTATTATACTAACATATCATATAACATTCTAATAGAAGTACATATGAGTTATATTATTTTCATATATATTTTATCATATATTTCATGACCACATGACCTATTATCATAATATCAACATTTACATAGTTCACACATAAAATTCATTCAACAATTAAACATATGCATTTACTCATATACCATACATCTAACACCATATCACTACATGTTTATGCTTTAATACTTATATCATATAATATCGGAATTGGACTCATCGCAAGTCTTAATTCCTTAACATAGCGTACACTTACTATCATGTACTCACCTAGTCTCAATGAACCCTATTAAACTCTTGTTTCCGTTGCGTATCTTACTCTGTCGACCTATCCGAACTTTGCTTTCGATCGATGTCTACACAATCATATATATATATATATGCTATCAGTATCCAATTAATATACTTTAATCTATCATTTCATAGACTGAATAACGATTTATTTCATTTCCCATTGAAGTGCATCGGTGCATTCTACAGTGCATCAATGCATTCTTTAACAGGTGCATCGATACACTATCATGCATCGATACACAATTTACATTCGATGTTTCCATTTTAAGGAGATGCATCGATGCACTCCTCATGCATCGATGCACCAACTGTACTTGATGTTTATTTATTTAAGAGTGCATCGATGCACATTGAAGATGCATCGATGCACATTGAAGATGCATCGATGCACACAACCCAAAAATTACATTTTGAGCCCGAAAATTCTTACTTTTACCTCAAATTCAACTTATTAACCCCTCCTTATGCCTTAAAACTTATCTATACATGTATAAACCTTCTTATAACACTTCATCATCTCACATAATTCACTATAGTTCTTGAATCAAAGAATTGTATCTAATTTTTGCACGTGTTCTTAATTCAATTCTATCCCCTCTAACTTCTTAATTAACCCTTTTACAAGTCAAATCCATCTTTAGAACTTCAAAAACCTTTCCATAAAAAAAGTTCATTTCTCAACCCTTAATCAAATATCCTTTCTAATTCTCTTCTTTTGGTGTTTTAAGCTTATATAAGCTTTCTTTAAGCTTATATAACACTCAAAGAATAAAACACAACTCAAATATTCAAGAATTAACCATCAAAATTAAAACTCACCTTTGAGGCTTAAGCATGAACACACGGGAAGAAGAAAGAAAGAAGAAAAAGAAGAGTTCCTGATAACTCTCCAAACCCACGTGTTTCATTCTTATAAAAGGGAGAAAATATCTTTTAAGCTAACATTACCATAATGCCCTTATAATCCTTTCATATTTACCCTTTCATCTAATAATGAAATATTCCTATTGTAATTCTTGAATTTTCAATTTTTCCTAAATTGATCCCCAAATTTTAAAAAATCACATTTTTATCACTAACCCTGATTTCAGGATATTACAATAAATATCCCTTGCGCGTTTTAAGAAAACTCTAACCTACCCCAAAACGATATCATTTCAACATATATATATATATACACCCCTTTTTATACCAAAATGTACCCTAAATTCCATTTCATTAACTCCCTATCGTTGTCCTCTCTCCTAACCCTCTCTCCTTTTTGTTTCCCTTCTCTCGATGAGAGCCATAAATCCCTTCGACCGCCATGCTTAAGTGACCCAGATGAGGGTTTAATCGTTATCTAAGCACCCTATTCTCCCTTCTTTTCAAGCCAAACTAACTATTGTTTTAATATTCATATTGTTGAAAACATTTTGATGTTTTGATATAACAAATTAAGTTACATGAATTTTAAGATTTTAAAAAAAAATTCTAATTATATTTGATATAATTATTCGAATATCAAAATATTACTCCAAGTCTTTCAAAGTTCAATTTTAATTCTTACTAAAAGTATAAAAGTATATTTTATACTTACTATTTTTGAAACAATTTTCACAAAGTATTTCGAACAAAAAACGAGCCAAAAATCAATTTTATGAAGGGATGCACCGATGCACTCATTGATGCATCGATACACACCCCATTTCGAATGCATTTTATTCACCGATGCACATCCATGCATCGATGCACTCAGGATTTTATTGAAACATCGAATGCATTTTATGCATCGATGCACAAACCATGCATCGATGCACTCTAGGCTTGTTTAAAACATCGAATGCATTTTATGCATCGATGCACCCTTAGTGTATCGATGCACTAAATCTTCCAATGGTCGAAACATTTGAATTTCACTTGATACACTGATGCACCTTGACTATGCATCGATGCACACACGCTCCCAACTGATTTTATTAATTATTTTCACACAATAACGACTCTATTAACTCCACTAATGATTCCCAACGTTTATAAATGATCCAAGGAGTATTTAAACAAGCTTAGAAGCCATTGATCAATAACAAGAAACAATCATCTAGAATCAATAGAGAATCAAAGAGAAAGCATCAAACCTCAAGTTTGAGCAATTTCAAGCCTATTTCATTCAATATTTATTTTTGCTTTCAAGAACACTTATTGTGCTCAATTTTATTATTCTTAAGTGTTCTTTCTTTGTTCTATAATTTTACAAACATCCTTCCTTGTGAGGATTTTCTTGTAAGTTTGCAAAATTTGTATTGTTCTCTTTGGGAGAGAGTGTTCTCAAGAATTTGGAGTATAATTCTTGAGGGATTTGTAAGGTTACTCTTTGTCCTCAAAAGAAAGACAAATTAGTGAATTTGTGGAAAATCCTTAGTGTGAATAGCTAAGGTAGTGGACGTAGACTTTGGTTGAGAAAGTCGAACCACTCTAAATCGCTGTGCAAATATTTTCAATTTTCTGCCAAAGCTTCCACCGAAATTTTTATTGCCAATTCACCCCCTCTTGGCCTATTCCGTCGATCGATTAACTCAACAATTGGTATCAGAGTTTGACTCATTTGAAGGTTTAATCACCTCTTGAGTAGATCCGGGAAGAGTTACATCGATAATCAAGTCATAAATGGCCTCCACTTCAAACTCCGACTTTGATCTTGATTCATTGCCCGTCAACAACCCTCATTTCTTCAATGGAGCTAATTATGCTTATTGGAAGAATATGATGATGTATTTCATTCAAGCAAGTGACATGGGAGCATTGATTATTATATAAGAAGGATACATCAAGCCTTCCACATATCCAAGATTATGGAGTGAAGGAGAAACAAGAATGTTCCAGCTCAACTCCAAAGCCATCCATATTATCTTTTGTGCTCTTGGACCGAATGAATACGGGAGAGTTTCATCTTGTACAAACACCAAGGAAATATGGGACAAACTACAAGTCACTCATGAAGGCACAAACGAGGTAAAAGAATTTAAAATTAGTGTTCTAACTCATAGCTATGAAAATTTCAGGATGAAATCGGATGAAGATGTCAAAGCTATGACGGATAGATTCTCCACGATTGTCAATAGTCTCAAATCATATGGATAAATTATTCCAAATGACAAGCTTGTAAGGAAGTTAGTTTACTCTCTTCCAAAAGCTTGGCAATCAAAGAAGACGGTGATCATCAAGGCTGAGAACTTAAAATCCTTGACTCTCGATGAGCTTATTGGCTCTCTCCTCACACATGAAATGATGCTTAAAGAAGAGGAAGACTTCGAGAAAAGATACGAGCCAAATAGGGAGACGGAGAAGAAGAAAAACGTTGGAGTTGCTCTCAAATCAACAAAAGATGAGAGTGATTCGGATGAAGATGACGATGACGAGGAAATGGCATTGTTTGCCAAAAGGTTCAGAAAATTAATGAGGCCCAACCGAGGAAGAAAATTCAAATGAAATGAAGGCTTCAAGAATGGACCAAAAGAGAAGAACCCGATCATTTGCTATGAATGCAAAAAATCGGGGCATGTGAAATATGATTGCCCACAATTGAAGAGAAAGGGTCAATCAAAGAATAAGAACAAGACTCACGTGGCTACATGGAGCGATGAAGAAGGTTTCGATGAAGAGGAACAAGAAGTAGCAAACTTGTGCTTGATAGCATTAGGGGAAGATTCTCAGGTAACCTCTAGCTCATTTAATTTTGAAGATTATTCGTTTGATGAGCTATTAGGGGAATATTATGGGTTGGCTTCGGATTATGAGAAATTATTTTTAAAATATAAAAATGATATTTTGAAATTGAAAAATGAAAATAATCTCATAACCAAGACCAACAATGATCTTGAAAGTAAAATAAAATATTTGCAAATCAAACTAGAAGAGTTTGAAAAGAAAATTTCTTATTTGTATAATTTACTTTCAAAGGTCAATGATGATCATCAAAATAAAATTGATGATCTTAAAGCTTCTTTTGATAAAGTTTGAACAAAACGTTTTGAAAATGGAGAAAATTCAAAATCCAACTTTGTTAGAAAAAGTTTTAAAAACTACAATCATAGAGGTCCCCGAAGAACCTTTAATGAAAAAATTGTTAGAAGTTTATAGGTTCTTAAAGAACTCATTACTACTAAAGATAAGGATATCCTACACAAATGGATACCTAAGGGGACTAGAATTTTGGAGACCAATGAATATGGACCCAAAAGAATTTGGGTACCAAAAATAAAAAATTAATCTATGTTTGTAGGGAAAGGAGAATTGCTACAAGGCACGAGAAATGAAATCAAATTCATGGTACCTTGATAGTGGATGCTCAAGACATATGACCGGAGACAAAAGCCAGTTCATAGAGCTCAACTCCAAAAATGGAGGAGAGGTGACTTTTGGTGATAACTCAAAAGGTCACATTGAAGGTATAGGCACTATAGGTAATACATCTTCCATACAAATTAAGAATGTTTTATATGTGAATAGATTAAAGCATAATCTATTGAGTATTAGTCAATTGTGCGATAAGGGATTCAATGTCATGTTTGAAACTAATGGTTGTAAAGTCATTGACATTGCATGTAATCGGATTATGCTTGTTGGTCATAGAATAGGAACATTTACATGGTGCATTTAGATTCTATAGATATGACTAATTTATGCCTAGTTGCTAAGGATGAGCATGATAGTTGGTTATGGCATACGAGACTAGGACATGCTAGTATGAGTGTTTTACAACGGTTAATTCAATGAGACTTAGTAAGAGGATTGCCAAAGCTAAAATTTGATAATGATAAAATCTATGATTCTTGTGCTAAAGGAAAACAAAAGCGAATTTCTTTTAAATCCATTAATGATGTATCTACTAGTAGAGTATTACAATTGATACATTTAGATCTTTTTGGGCCATCTATGACCACTAGCTTGGGTGGAAAACAATACGCATTTATTTTGGTAGATGATTATTCTAGATATACTTGGGTTCTATTCTTAAGTACTAAAAATGAAGCGTTAGAAAAAATCATTATGTTTTCAAAAGTAATCCAAAATGAAAAAGGTTACTCTATAACTAGTGTTAGGAGTGATCATGGAACTGAATTTGAAAATCTTGGATTTACTGAATTTTGTAATTCTAATGGTATTAGCCATAATTTTTCAGCACCTAGAACCCCTTAACAAAATGGAGTTGTTGAGAGGAAAAATCGAACTTTAGAAGAGATGGCTACTCTTGTCCTTGTCGATGGCAACGGCTGTTAACGCAGAGGTTTCTTCCATTGCCGATGCTTCCACCACGAGCCGAGCCTGAGGCAAGGTCTGTGTTCAAAGTAATGCATGAAAGAACAATATATATTTGATTGATCTGTGTTTTGTTTACTCTCTGCCAAATTTAGCTATGGGTTGCTTCCAACAAAAAACCAACATCTTGCCATTAGTTTATTTTACAACAATTTTAACCATTCACTGTTTCCTTCACCAATACTAGCCTTTTTAGATGGCTTTCATTCTGGACACCATCCTATGGTATCCATTTTCCCGGTATTAATTGGAACGAACGTTTTATAACTTCCTCGTGCATAACCCCAAACCCATGCAAACATTATAGTATGCAATAATATTTACAGAATCAAAATTAGTGGCATGAAAAAGCATAGCAGTAAATTTAGGCACGTGTAAACAATACATGTTTCATAATTCATGAATAACACATCGGACAATATCAAATAGCCATAAAACATCAAGCATGCATGTCAATCATATTATACCAACCAAGCAGTCATATGTGTCATAACTATTTTTCATTATAGGTAATTTAATTTAAAAATAATTATGATTTTATTTTGGTAGATTTGGATTTGTGTTGAATTTGAAATTTGGAGGGTTAGGTAGGCCGCATACCTAAAAACGTTCTTTAAAATAATTTTAAGAAAAAACGTTTTTAAGACAAAAATTAGTCTGCATTTACCAAAGATTCATTTTAAGGGTTCGATGGTTGATTACACGCGAATAAGGGTAAACACTCCCACAATGTTACAATCATTTTATTTCGATGAATTAAAAAAATGAGTGAATTTATTTATAAAATACTCGACTCGGTAAACGGTGGTTTAATTCACTCGTTTTTATTTAAAAATGATGTTCTCCTACTAAGTGGATTAACGGGAATTGAAATCCAATCATGTTGAACGTAATTTAGTTAACTCATGATGTAAGATAACATTGCCTTTAAATTTTCAAAAAAAACGAGAAAATAAATGTATGATGGATGAATGCGGTGATAATAAATAACATATGGAAAATGGAGAAGATATTGAAAATACTATAAAATCTAATTGAAATCTAATAAAATAAAACATTTATTAAAAACATAAAAACAAGACCCATAAATAATAGTGGAGTGACCGGAAAAAGCCACCATCACTGTCTTTGACGCAAAAGAAAAGTAAAAACTCCAAAGCAATGTAAACGTGGAACCGCTTTTAACTGGAGCAGAGTAGAAATTTGATCTTTTAATATGAAACTATGTTAGTTCCTGAGTGGGCGTGCAGATGAAGTGGGAGCCTAGGCATTGCCACAGTCTCGAGCGGGTACTTTTTGGGGGTGGAGAGACCAAAAATTTCCTCCATATTAAGATCTTCTTTCGTCCTGTTACTCGGCAAATCCCAAGTAAATCCATGCAAAAGATTAGCCAAACTAGCTTGAATGACCTTAATCCCCAGGGGATATCCGGGGCACATCCTTCTTCCTGCCCCAAATGGCAACAACTCAAAATCATGACCCTTCACGTCAATAGCCTTCCCAAGGAATCTCTCGGGGCAAAACTCATTGGGATTGTCCCAAACTGTAGGGTCTCTCCCAATGGTCCACACATTTACAAGAGCTCTAGTGCCCTTGCGGATGTCGTAACCTGCTATTTGACAGTCTTCACGGGTCATGCGAGGCACCAGCATGGGTGCCACAGGGTGCAAACGCATAGTCTCTTTGGCAATTGATTCGATGTAGGGTAGGTTGACAATGTCCTTTTCTTCTACCCATCTTTCCCTGCCGATCACTCTATCGAGTTCTTCTGTAGCCTTGGAAAAGATTTCTGGTTTTTTCAATAGCTCCGAAATTGCCCATTCCACTGTCACTGCTGAACTCTCGGTTCCTCCGGCTATTAGGTCCTGAAACATCATCAAACATTTTAGCCGACGTCCTACCTACTGAAAACTTATAGGCCATTTGTCTAAAGGCATAATACCTGAAAAATATATCCTAACATTTGATTAAATATTTACTTTTATTTTTTATTTTTTAACTTATAATTAAAATAAGAAATTTAAAATAATTACTTAATTAAACATTAAATATCTTTTACTTTAAAATAAAATATAAAAGACGAAAATATTCCAAAAATAAAAATGGATTAGAAGTGACTATTTAGTAAAAGATTAAAGACATTACCTTTACACGATACCTTGTCTTAATGCATAAAGTAATAGGGTAAACCACCTATTTAACAATCCACCTATTATTTAGTTTATGTTTTGATCATACGATTATTATTTTTTTAAAAATTATATCTAACGTTGCGTTTAGTTTTATTTTGATCATCTATCATTAAAAAAATTAATGATGATGCTGACTTGACATTACCTAAAGTAACACATCAGCTTCATTTTTAATTATTTTAATGGTGGGTAACAAAAAACATAATCAAAATATACATTAAGTATGATTTTAGAAGAAATAATAGTTAGATGACCAAAACATAAACTAAGTACTAGATAGGTGACTAAATAGTTAGTTTACCCAAGATAATAAGGCAACAAAAATGTCTTTCATAGCTGAAATTAGTCAGAAAGAAGCAAACGGAACACAACAATCAAAATCACATCACTGTTTGCTCTCCTACGGTCGACCTACCACATTTAATAACACAATAAACAAACAGTAGCACTTTCTTATAAACTAGAAATTTAACAATAAATGCTTACTATTTTCTTTCAAAAAAAAAAGGACAAAATAAAGGAGTGATTATGGTAAACTATTCATTTAATACTTACGTTTTTTTAATCTAAATTTAGTTATTTTTTAAATTAGTTTAAGTTTTATTTTAATATTTACTGTTAAAAATTAATAAAATTATAGATATGATATTTTTATTATTTTTTAATGATAATATAGTAGTACTTATGATGACACTAAAATTATCGTCAAGTTTTGAACGACAATATAAAATGGAAATTTAGGCGTGATTATAAAAAATAAAATAAAATTTAAATATCAGAATGAAATAAAAGTAATAATTCAAATATTAAACGTGTAGTTTATCGTTATCTTTATAAGAATCAATTCGAGGGAAACAGTTAACGAATAATTTACCTGACTAAATGCCTTGACTCCATGTCTTTCAAGCTTGACATCAAGATTGGGATCGTCAGCAAGCTGCAAAAGCACATCCACCATATCCTTGGCAACATAATCTTCACTCTCTCTTCTCCTAGCATTATGTTCATCCAAAACGTGTTCCAAGAACCTGTCGAACTTCTTGCTTAGCGCCTTCATTCTCTTGATATTGCCCTGCAAATCAAGGGATCTTAACCAGGGAATCGCGTCCCCGATGTCCAGCACCCCGTTCAGCAGGAACAACTCGTCCAGCATCTCCTTGAACTCCTTCGGGGTCACGATCTCGTTTTCGCCTGTCCCGTCCGTGTACTTTTTCCCCAACACCATCCTGCTTATCACATTGAGGCTCAGATCCGAAAGATTGTCCTTCAAAACAATCGTCTTACCCGTTGATTCGTACAACCCTTTCAGCAACAATTTCATCTCCTCCCTTCGGATGTACTCGTACGACTCCAGGCGTTTCGCACTGAAAAGTTCCATCATGCACATTTTCCGCGCTTGACGCCAATATGGTCCGTATGGTGACCAAGTGATGTCGGAGTAGTTGTAAGTAGTGTATTCACCCGCCGCGATCTTCGGCCGATCGGCAAACGTAACATCATTGGTTTTAAGAAAGGCTTTGGCCATTTCGACGGACGAGGCCACGACAACGGGGAATGACCCGAATTTAAGGTGCATAAGGGGACCATATTTTTGGGAGAGGGCATGGATGGACTGATGGGGAAGTGAACCGATGAGATTAAGGTTGCCGATTATGGGCCAGGGCTTTGGGCCGGGCGGCAAGTTGAGCTTTTGGCGGCGGCGGAGACGGAGGGAGAGGAGGATGAGCGCTAGAGTGACCAGCCATGGTGTTATGTAAGAAGCCCATGATGGAGTTTCCATTTGATGTGGAGATGTTGGTTAATGATATAATAAGATGGTACTAGATTGTAGGAGAGTGGAAGTAAGGGAGTTGTATTTATAGACAATGAACGATGTGGGATAAGATGGGTTGTTATGTGATTCACACTATATTGAACACAAATCCACCCCAAAAAAAACGTTAATCCGTAATGATTTTGACACCATGTGAAGAAGGATTGAGAGTCCGTTCAAATTTCAAGGAAATTGCCTTCACTTTTCTCACAACAATACAATTGCCTTCAACAACCATGTTGAAATTTCTCTACTCTAATTTAATTTTTATTAATTATTTAATTTTCTTTCTTATAATTTTATATCTCTATATATTGTATTTATAATATAAGATTATTAAATATAAAATTTATCCCTAACATAAAACAATATAAAATTTTACGTTCCACCTTAAAAAAAATAACAGAAGGGAGTGGGTGTCGTTTTCCACGACAAAGTTGAGTGGGAACACTTGAGTAATAATATAAAAAGGAGGTTTGAATTGACCTGGGTCGTCGCAGCCGATGGCTTGATTCAGACTAGTTACATCATCAGCCCTTGTCCAAAACCCTACACAAATTCTATGTACCCACCTAAAATTTTAAAACATAAAAATAAATTATCAATAAAAAATATTTAAAATATAATTAAACTTTTTAAGAAAACTACCACCCGTTTATCTCTTATTTTTTTCCTGCATTGTTTAAGTGTCAACTATCAGGAAGGTCCAAGAAAGTGATGAGAAAACGAGACAGCATGAACTGTTTAGTTGGAATTGGCATGGCCGTTAGCCGTTAATATTCCTAATGTAGACGGAGCTCAATGTGCACAACGCATCATATTTGTTTTTCAATTGTATTATAATGAAACTTTTTTATTGTTTTCTTCTTCTACTTTTAATATTATTATCTTATCCACTCCTATACTGCTATGTGTAATATATATTACAGATATGAAGTTGTTGCTTCTTCAATGAGACTAGAATTTTTTATTCTAAACTATAAAATAAAAATATTATATATCTTGATCCCTTGATTTAAAAATAATATCCTACTGATTTCCTTCGTTGATATCAAGAAAAGCATAACCTATTTTTGAATAAAAAAATAAAGGAACAGAAAGTAAAGAAAAGTTGAGGATAACATGGGGGAAATAAAGAAGTGAATGATTAGAATTAATAAATAAAACGACTTTTAATATTTTTTGTTTGGTTAAGAAGTGAAAAGAAGAAACTATTTTGTCATCCATTTTCTCAAATATAACATTTATATAAGTATTATATAATAATAAATATGGAAATCACAATTAACCTTTAGCACATAAATTTTATAATATATGAAGTCATTGAACTTTAATGATTAAAGGAAGTGTTCTTATGTAGTTTTTCTTTATTTTATAGAATTAGCATTTATTTATTTATTTATTATTTGACTTGGCCCTAACATTTTATATTCATATTTGCATGGTGTCACGCCCTTGGAGATTCCAACTCCGGAACGCGCGGCCTTAGTCGCCTTGGAACACTTCTTGGACGGTTTGGAAGATAAGCCTAAAAACACTAAGTAAGAATACTTAGTAAAAACGATGAAGCACAAAGAACGAGAAAGGAGATGACTCTTAAAGAACAAGAAGAGAGAAATTGAGTGAATACTTTTTATTACTCAAATGAATTAAAAAGTTAAGTGTGTACAAATGAGGTGGTGAGACCTCTATTTATAATTGAATCCCTTTACAATGGAAGACTAAGATCAAATTAGATCAATGGCTAAGATAAGCCCTATTAATTACAAATATCCATTTCTAAGGAAACTCCATCACTCACTATATAATCAAATTCCCTATTTAAGGGAAGACAACCAAACCACCATCTCATCTCATCACATCAAATTAGATGGCCGATAATACTTTGGCCCCTTTTCCTTTGTCTCGAGCTATTGGCATAGAGTATGGCCAATGTGGATCAGTAATGTGCATGGTTTCTTGGTGAAGAGTTCAAGAAAACTTAACCAGGTAACAAAATCAAAGTTATCCAACGAAATTACCTTAAAATCTTCCTTGTCCTTTTACTCACAAACTCAAAGCTCTACCATCATCTTCACTCCAATAATGGGCACTTTCTTAGAGTTGATAATCTTTATGTAACCCTTTGCCTTCTCCACTTTGAGACCAAGATTGTTCGTAGCTCTCTTGGACATAAAAATATCGGTTACCCCAGTGTCCACTAGAACACTCTTCGATTGTCTCATAATGTTGATGTCCATGTACATCAACTCTTTGTCTTTTGACTCTATTCACCTTGATAGAACCCTAAATCATCGTGCCAAGTTCTATGGCCTCCTCGCCTTTGGACTCTTCCTCTCTCTTGGACTTTTTGGCTCGATCATCACAATCTTGCAACTTTTGTGACCCCTCCCCTTGGTGGTACTTCGGTTGCTCTACTTTTACCCTTGGCTTGCTAGCCTTGATGTTTGCAATTATGCCAAGTCTGGCTACCTCTGCTTGTGGCTCATCTTCTTGACTTAAAGATGGCGGACACCCTTCCCCTCTTCGAGAAATTCATTTTCATATGGTTATCTCCACAAGTGTAACATTTAAGATGACCTTTTTGTCTCGGTTCACACAATAGGTTGACTCTTTCCTTTTGTAACTTCCCTTCGCCATTTTGAAACTCCTCAGACTCATCCTTGGATGACTTCTCTCTATCTCCCCCATCGTTACCCTTGTTTTTTGGATTTAAGATTTCAAATTCTGATATAGACTCGGCCAAAGTTGTGGTCTTTGACGTTTATTCGCAACACTTCTACACTGGCCCATCATTGTAGTCTGCCCAAGAAGACATAGTATCCATCCTCTTCACTCATGGTTAGGACTTGCAACTGAGCTCTATAAATCGACTCGTATACTCCCATATTGGACCATCATGCTTAAGTTATTTCATATTATTTCGTGCCCCCAATTCGACATTCACGAGGAATAATTGTATCTTTAATTCGACCTTGAACTCACTCCACTTCCCTATAGGAATTCCTTCTAATCATTTATGTTGCCACCACAAAAGAACATCATCAATCAAATAATTTGAAGTAACATTTACCTTAGTGAAGTCATCATCGACTCCAACCCTCAGAAATATTACTCCATGCACCAACTAAAGTTCTCAACTTCACATGTCGATCGTATCCCTTGAACTTGTTCAACATTGGAACATCGACCCTGGGCCTACTCATGGGTGTTACTCCTAGCGCCCCATTCACCATGGCCTCCCAAAAACCAACCGGTTTACTCTTAAACTCTTTCATTTCCTTCGACATCTCTACCATCATGGCCAGGCGAGATTCAACTGCCTTTAGTATTTCCTGGACTTCACTCAGCTCCTTCCTCGTACTCAATACCTCAGCTCTCACGGCATTATATTCTCATATCTTTTTCCCGCCATAATCATCGAGGACCTATTGCACATCCTCCATGACTTTGGGCTCGAAGCCTTTCAACTTGTTGAGTATTCTCTTAATGAATGTCACGGTATTTCTCGATTTCCCTCGCTTCTTCTCCGTAACTGCACAGATCTTGACTCCCTCTCTAGTAACTGGGACCTCTTTTTGATTTTATTGTGTTATCTCTCCTAAAACTAGCTTGAAATGCTCGTTGTTGTCGTAACAAAGTAGCTCTAATTCCACTTTTAACACCCTTGGAGATTCCAAATCCAGAGTACACGACCTTAGTCGCCTCGGAATAATTTTTGGACTATTTGACGGCTAAGTCAACCTAAAAACACTAAGTAAGAATACTTAGTAAAAACACAAAAGCACAAAAAACTATAAAAAAAGATGGCTCTCAAAGAAAAAGAAAAGAGAATTAACTGAATGCTCTTTATTACTCAAATGAAGTAAAGAGTGAAGTGTGTACAAATGTGATGGGGAGGCCTCTATTTATAGTTGAATCTCCTTACAATGGACGACTAAGATCAAACTAGATCAATGGCTAAGATAAACCATATTAATTACAATCTCCATATCTAAGGAAACTCCATTAATCACCATTTAATCAAATCCCCTATTTAAGGGAAGACAACCAAACCACTATCTCATCACATCAATTACTTTGATTCTTTCCTTGAATGGTTGTTCACACTTGATATGGTAAGTTTCCTCCACAATCTCCTCTGATTTGTTGTCTCTTGCCGTATCTGCACTGCCTATGTGGACACAATCTGATAAGGTGCCACTTTCCATATTTGTACGGTCACTGTGAACGAGTTCGGGCCCTTTGTCACTCTCTACATTTTGGGCCAAATTGTAGAAACTCAAAGTATATGTAAATCTCACAAGAAAATGTTTGTATACCAATCTGTTTTATTCAATGCAAAGAATGGCTTATATAAGCCTTACAAACTCTCAGAAACAAACTAACTGACACTACACACTAAGTGGCACTAAAATAGAAGTAAATAAAGCAACAAATAAAAGACTCATTCAGCCTTATAATATAGGAGCATTATTGACACATAAATAACTAAGATTTCCTCCCTTAAGCTTTAGCTTATTTCAATAACTTTAACTACACCAAGTTTGTGTCTGAACTTCTCAAATTGATCGAGCTTCAAAACTTTAGTCATCACGTCAGCCACTTATTCATTAGTATTTCAGTATTTGAGTTGAACTACTTGATCATTCACCAGATCTATGAGAAAGTGAAATCTCACTGCTATGTGCTTACTTCTTCCATGGAGAACAGGATTCTTGGATAGTTGAATTGTAGAATTGTTGTCACATAAAATTTCGGTGGCTTCTTTTTCTTCTAACTCAAGATGCTCCAGAATTCTTCTAAGCCAAATGCATTGACATGTGCAAGATGATGCATCAATGTATTCAGCCTCAATAGTAGATAAACTAACTACATACTACTTTTTCGAAGCCCATGATATACCTGCAGTTCCCATCATAAATATTGATCCGGAGGTGCTTCTTCTATTATCTAAGTCCCATGCATAGTTGCTATCACTGTAGATTGTGAGACCCATTTTCTTTCCTTTTTGATAGAAAATACTGTGCTCAATGGTTCCTATTAAATACCTGAAAATTCATTTTATTACAGTCCAATGTGACTCCTTTGGATTAGCCATGTATCTTCTGATTAGGCTTACCCCAAACATCAAGTATGGTCGTGTGACTGTCTTATACATGAGGCTACCAACAGCTTGTTTAAACTTTGTAGCAACTACTGGAGCTCCTTCATCATCCTTGGACAATATAGTTCCTGGTACAATGGGATTTCGAGCAGAGTTACTCTCTGTCATGTTTAACCGAGCTAGTACCTCACGTGCATATTATCTTTGACAGATGAAAATTCCTGCCTCATTCTGCATTACTTATATTCCCAGAAAATGTCTCATTTTACCCAGATCGGTCATGTTGAATTCCAGCTGCATTGAGCATTTGAACTCTTCACATATATCTTTGCAAATTCCTGTAAAAATTAGATCATCAACATAGAGACTAACAATCAAAACATTATCATGAACCTTTTTTTTCGTGAACAAGGTGAGAAACGTACAAATTTTTATCTTGCAAAGTAGGCTTCTATCTTATTGTACCAGGTTCGTGGAGCCTGTTTAAGTCTATAGAGAGCTTTATTGAGTTTGTATACGTGATTTTCTTTGTCTTTCTTGATAAATCCAGTAGGTTGTTGAACATACACCTCTTCTTGAAGTTCACCATATAAGAACGCGCTTTTGACATCGAGTTGGAATACTTCCCATGAACGTTGAGCTGCCACAACTAACACCACTCTTACTGTGTCAAGTCTAGCCACATGAACAAATACTTCTGTGTAGTTGATTCCATACTGTTGGGCATAGCCTTTGGCCCTAACCTAGCTTTATACTTCTCTATTTGGCCATGTTCATTGAATTTGTTTTTGAAGATCCATTTCATGCCAATGGGTTTAACACCGTCTAGAAGATCTACAAGTTCACACGTGTTGTTATTTTCAATTGTTTTCATCTCAGTATCCATTGTTTCTCTCCAGTTTTGACTCGTGTAAGCTTATTCAAAGGATTGGGGATCTTCAGAATCGGTTATCATCATTGCCAGTAAGCTTCCCTCTTCTACAGATAGGTTGGTCTCGTAGTCAGACATCTATAATGGTTATCTTCGGGTCCTGGTTGCCCTCCCTTTAACTGGAGAATCAGTGGGTACTGAATCTAAAGTTGGCTCGAGTGTTACTGGTTGATCATGGCTGGCTGTTATTTGTTGGGATATAAATTTTACAGTTTCAATTTTCTCACCATCTTTGTCTCCCCAATCAAGAGCAAGGGTTGTACCTCCATCTACGTGCGCATCCCAATTCCAACTTTTGTCTTCTTCAAACACCACATCTCTTCTTACAATGACCTTCTTTGTAATAGGATCATAGATCTTGTAAGCTTTTGTCTCATCACTTACGCCCAAGAGAATATATTGTTTTCTCTTTGCATCTAGTTTGCTTCTCTTTTGATCTGGAATATGAACATGTACAACAAATCCAAATGTGCAAAAGTAATCAACACACGGTTTCACTCCACTCCACACCTCTTCTAGAGTCCCTTGATCTACTGTAGAGGTTGGACTTTGGTTTTGAACATGAACACACCACCACACTACCTCAGGCCATAAGGATTTTAGAATATGCTTGTCATAAAGTACTGCTCTGACTGATTTCATGATAGTACGATTCTTACTCTCTGCAACTCCATTTTATTGAGGAGTGTAGGCAGCTGTCAATTGCCTAGAGATACCGTGTTGATTATAGAAGTTTGAAAACTCCTTGGTATTGAATTCGCCACCTCGGTCAGTTTTTAAGCACACAATGTGGGTGCCAGCTTCTTTTTCAACACATGCTTTGAAGCTCTTGAAGGCATTGAACGTTTAGGATTTTGCATGCAAAAAGTAAATCCAAGTTTTACGAGAATAATCGTCAACAAAGCTCAGAATATACCTTTTATTATTGTGTGAAGCTGGCGAAATGGGACCACATACATTAGCATGAATTAATTGGAGTTTTATTGATGCTCTCCATGAACTTTGCTTTGGTATGACATCTCTATGGTGTTTACCTACGAGACAAATAGTACATATAGCCTTGGGAGTTTTCAGAGAAACTAGACCAATCACTAGTTGCTTATTTGTGAGTATGTTGAGTCCCTTAAAATTGAGATGTCCAAATCGTTTATGCCACAACAGAGTTGCTTTATCTAAATTGTCTTCAGCTTGGAAGCACTGAGGACGTTGGGAAGTCATTGAGGATGATATATAAAACATCCTATTTCCTCTCATGTTAGTATGAATGATTAATCCTCTATCTGGATGATATATCTTACATGTATCATTTTGGAGTAAGATAGTTAAACCCTTCTCTTGAAGTTGTCCCAAACTTAAGAGATTGGTCTTAAGCTTTGGAACGTAGTAAACATCGGATATAACATACGTAACATCATTGATTTGAACCCGAATACTTCCTCTGGCTGCAACATTCAGTGTCGTGTCATTTCCAAGTTTCACATTCTTATTGAGCCATTCTTCATGTATTTCTCTAAACCACTGCTTATTACCAGTCATATGATTACTGCACCCATAATCTAGAAACCAGTCTTCCCTCTGGAAAGATTGTGTCATCTCTTCATATGTCACCAATAGAATCTCATTTTCTGTCTCTGCTGCATCCTCAAATGTTGCATAATGAGCCTGCTTCTCCACTACAGGACATTCGTACTGAAAATGTCCTAGTTTGTGACATTGGAAACATTCAACAAGCGCCTTATTGAAAGGTTGTATCCCACTTCTTCTTCCCCGTCAATGACTTCCTCTACTGCGACCACGACTTGCTCCCAAACGACCATCATGAGTGACTTTCAACACATGTTCATCAAGTTGAAAACTCTGCATTCTCTGCTCGTGAACAAGCAGACTGCCATGAAGTTTATCAAGACTTAGGGTACTCAAGTCGTTGGCCTCCTCGATGGAGAACACCACATAGTTAAAATTTGAGGTTAAAGATCTAAGTATCTTGCTGACCACTGTGCTCGAGTCCAATGTTTCACCATTTACTTTCATTTTGTTGACTACACTGAGAGTGCGTCCTATATAGCTATCAATCTTCTCACCGTCCTTCATGGTCAGAAATTCGAACTCCCATCGTAGTGCTTGGAGTTGAGCACATTTGACTCTTGTTGATCCTTGGTATTTCTGCTGTATGGACCTCCATATCGCATGTGACGTGCTTTTGTCCAGTATTGTTTCAAGAATCTCTCTATCAATAGCTTTGAACAAGTAGTTCTTTACTTTCATATCCTTTAGATTCACCTCAATAGCACTCTTCCTCTGTGCCTCGGTGGGCGTGGCTCCAAACATTAGTATGCCATCTTTTACTAGTTGCCACAGTTCCTTACTGAGCATAAAATTTTCCATGGTCATGGACCAGAAATCATAGTGGCCATCAAATCTTGGAATGGCTGGTTGAACAAACTTCTCTAATGTAGACATCCTTACTCTCACACTTCTCACTTAGGTTGCCCACACTCTGTACCAGATTGCTCTTCACTCTGATACCAATTGTAGAAACTCAAAGTATACGTAAATCTCACAAGAAAATGTTTGTATACCAATTTATTTTATTCAATGCAAAGAATGGCTTATATAAGCCTTACAGGCTCTCAGAAACAAACTAACTGACACTACACACTAAGTGGCACTAAAATAGGAGTAAATAAAGCAACTAATAAAAGACCCATTCAGCCCTATAATATAGGAGCACTATTGACACGTAAATAACTAACACAAATTTAACGGACTAGTCATGCCCAATATGCCCTTTAGAACTTCTGTCGCAGACTCTAGCACACATGTTTCGGGCTTGATCTCACGGGACGTGGCAATAGCATGCAGTTGTAATTACTTTTGCTACATTTTCTAACTTTTATAAGTGATTTTATTTGTTTATCTTAATTAACTTTATTCGTAAATTCATGATTCACACTTTAATTTATTTGATCTTTTTTAATTATCCCACTTCTAATAATATATTTTGTTTATTTTAATTCTTTTGTTTTTTATTTAATTTATCTAGATTTGAATTTATATAATTATTGAAATTTAAATATTCTTTTGTTTTGTTAATTTTCAGATTTCCTCTAATGAAGACCATACCCTTTTTTTCTCTAATTCATTATATCTTAATTTATTTGACCTTTTATTACATTCTTTGATATCAATTTATTTCTAATTTAATCTACTTTAATTATCATTTATAATTAATTGTTTCCATCTATTTTAATTTTGCTTGATTCACGCCATTTACCGTATTTAAAATTTTAATCTGATCTTGTTTGGTTAGTATATAAATTATGTTATAAAATCTGATATGAGTTTTTCCTTATTTTGTTTCTTTCCTAATTTGTTTTTGTTTAAGCTTAACTTTGTTCTAATTTTCTTCCCCAAATTAATTTTATTATTGTTAACATCCATGTTTCCTTTTAATTCTTTCCATTTATTTTTTTTATTATTAATTTAATTTTTTGTATTCATGCTCTATTTTTGTTAAGTATGCCTTTATTTTGTATATTCGCTAACTAATTTTATTTTTATTTGTTAATTAGAATTTTTTTATAAAAAAGAGATCATAAATTGAATTACCCACTTGATTTTTTTTTCTCTCATGACAACATCATAATCCACTAGGTACCAAAAGGGCATTGTGGTGTTAATCATTATTCACATGCAATCGACTCCTAGGTCGATCTCTCTGGTAAGCAGACAATCCTTTGTTATTTTAATTTTATTAAAGTAACAACTTCTTTTTGGCTGGTCTAGTCACATGTAATCACACAAATGGTCACTTTCCTATTTTTTTTTCATGCATTTGCGCCTCCAACATCATAAGTTTTAGTCAAAATAATAATTATTGAATGAATATCGTTAATTAATTGACTAATGATCAATATATATTGTTGATATATTATTTTTATATGTATTTCATTAATGATGTAATATGTGTCACGTCATTTAATATGATGATGGCATAACACATGTCATATCATCAAAATTATGATATAATATAAGTCACGTCATTTAAAGTGATGATATGATATATATTATATCATCAATTAAACACATATAAAAATATTACATCATCAATTTGTGTTTATTATTAATTAACTAACGATTTTTATTTCATATGAATTATTTTAATTAAAAATTAAAATATTAAAAAAAAGGATATTTTTATCATTATGTATTTTGTATACCGGAGTGGGTATGCAGTTGCTTACCTTGGTAACTGTCGCGACCGTCTTTCGGTTGGGCCCCGGAATTGGGCTTCGACTTGAATGAATTGGGTTAGAGTCGCCACCGACCATTTAAAACGAATTTAGGTGGGTCGGACACCATCTTACCTGATCTGCGTTGTACTAGAAATGTGTCGGGATCGGGAGTCGGTTACAGTCAAGGAAGGATTAGCACCCTTGAACCGCCCTTTCGGTACCAATTAATTTGTCGGTTGTCTTAGTTGTGAAAAAATTAAAAAAAAATTAAAGTTAAAATTTAAAAATCCGATTCAAATCACTTACCTTTGATTAGTTAAAGTTGTCCCTAAAAAGAAAATAAAAATGTTAGATTAAAATAAATAAATACAAAAATGAATTATTAAATGTGAAATGAATAGAAAAAATACTAAAAGAAAATAACTTGGAAATGAAAAGAATATCACATAGTGGTAAGTGGTGACAGCACATTGACAAAAAATCTGAAAAATGAGTCCTACACGTAGGAACCTCAACTTCCCACAATCACAGTTCTGCTTTAACCTCAATGCATGGCCATATCTCCATCATTTTATGTTGCAGAACATGGCTTGTTCTGCTGATGAACTTAGAGGTGTTGGCAACCTGAAGAGCAGAGCGAGTCCAGAAAAGCGACGTCGTTAAAAACAGTAATCGTCGTCGGATTCAAAAGCAGAAGTGAAGACGTCGAAGTACTGTGGAGCAACAGTGTCAGAGGCGTTGTTTGGAGGGTCCGACACAAGAGTCAGGCAGGGTGATAACGCCACCATCTCATCCACGTAGCGTGCTTGCCGAGGTTCCAATGGCGGTGGCAAAAGAAGAGATCGGCCAAAATCCGAAGACAGAAACCCCATTACAATCACTGGTGTTGTTAACATACTCACTAGTGCTCGAAAATTATAGAAGTGAACTGTTGTTGCCTCCTTTAAGAAAGCATCTCGTGGATTTACTAGCATTCACCATGTTCATAGCAACCATCACCGTGTCCTTGTAAGATGATAAAAGTCTACTTCCAGGAGATTCTTGTTGCTTAAACAACTTCAAAGAAGCTTTTTTCGAATATCTGGCATGTCCTTTAGATCTCCCAACTCCATCGACGACATGTATCTGAAATCAAATTGATCGATGAAACGAAAATTAACAAGGTAAAAAAAAACATGCAAAAATGAATATGTGTTTTCATCAGTTTTGATATAAATAAGCGTTGACAAGTGAAATGGCGTGAGTTCTGGCGGATGAAGAAGAAGAAAGCCATTGTTGGCGTTAAGACGCCATTTTCGACCACTGGTTTCTTAGGTTCCGTTGAGCAGCGGGTCTCCATTGCCTTCCCGAATACGACGGTGATGGGAAAGGAGAAGGGCTTGAGTTTAAGCTCGAGCTTTGTGGTTTGGGCTCCAGAGTTTCCATAGGTTTCAGTATCAGTGAAGGTCCCCCTGCTGCCTTTGTTTCTGCTTCTCCCTTCTCATGGGATCAGCACCCCCTTGTTCTACCCTGTTGCAGGTACTTATAGGTGAGTTGGGGGGTTGTTTCCACTCAATCCCGAGATCACCGGGATTCAGTTGTTGACGAGGGGTTGTCGCTTGGTGGTTGAGTGTGCCGAGAAATCTGGTGCAAGGGTTGTGAGGAGTCATTGGCGGAAAAACAGGGAGATGGGTGAGAAATTAGTGTCTACAGCTGCCCCTCTTTGTCCTTTTTCGTGGAACGAAAAATAGGACAATGATAAAATGACACTAATTTTCGTTCGGTGGAGTTGAAGAATGACTCCCTCATGTAGTTGACAGGCCCTCGAGCTGAATGAAACCAAACCCGAAAGGTCTTCGCTGACAGATAGCTTTCCTCGACCTAAGCTATGTTACCGGAAAAACAGCTTATTGTCACTAAGACACGGTTAACCCATGTCTTCTTCTCGACTTGAAAACCTCGATTGTAGCCGAACAGTAGTGTGATTGAGGTGTCATCGAGCTGAATAGAGCCGAACTCGACAATTTTGATGGCAAATAACCCTTCTAGCCTTGAGTTATGCTGTAAATGATGTGCCTTGGAGCTGAGCGTAGTTGAACTCCAAGGTCTTTGTTGATAGATACTCCTTCTTTGAGTTGGATATCCTTCGTCGTGAAGTTGAAATCCAATCTAAGGATGGATGATGCTTGTGTGCACGATTCCCTTCGTCGTGAAGTTGAAACCGCGGGTGACCCCTTCGTCGTGAAGTTGAGCCTGAAATTGGATATCTTTCGTCGTGAAGTTGAAATCCAAGTAAGTAGCATTGTTCTGAGTCCAATATCCTCCGTCGTGAAGTTGAAATTGGCTCTGGAACTGGGAAATTGTTTGTTGACAACCAGCCATCCCTTCGTTGTGAAGTTGAACTTGTGTTGTCTCGAGTCCAATATCATTCGCTGTGAAGTTGAAATTGAATCTAAAATTGAGAAATGTCTGTTGACAACCAGCGGTCCCTTCGCCGTGAAGTTGAACTTGCGTTGTCTGGAGTCCAATATCCTTCGTTGTGAAGTTGAAATTGACTTTAAAATTGGGAAGTTGTTTATTGACAACCAGAGGTCCCTTCGTCGTGAAGTTGAACTTGCATTGTCTTGGGTCCAATATCCTACGCTGTGAAGTTGAAATTGGCTCTGAAATTGAGAAATTGTTTATTGACAACCAGCGGTCCCTTCGTCGTGAAGTTGAACTTGCGTTGTCTGGAGTCCAATATCCTTCGTTGTGAAGTTGAAATTGGCTATGAAATTGAGAAGTTATTTGTTGACAACCAGCGGTCCCTTCGTCGTGAAGTTAAACTTTCGTTGTCTGGAGTCCAATATCCTTCGCTGTGAAGTTGAAATTGGCTCTGAAATTGGGAAGTTGTTTGTTGACAACCAGCGGTCCCTTCGTCATGAAGTTGAACTTGCGTTGTCTGGAGTCCAATATCCTTCGCTGTGAAGTTGAAATTGGCTCTGAAATTGAGAAGTTGTTTGTTGACAACCAGCGGTCCCTTCGCCGTGAAGTTGAACTTGCGTTGTCTAGAGTCCAATATCCTTCGTTGTGAAGTTGAAATTGGCTCTGAAATTGAGAAGTTGTTTGTTGACAACCAGCGGTCCCTTCGTCGTGAAGTTGAACTTGCGTTGTCTTGAGTCCAATATCATTCGCTGGGAATTTGAAATTGGCTCTGAAATTGGGAAGTTGTTTATTGACAACCAGCGGTCCCTTCGTCGTGAAGTTGAACTTGCGTTGTCAGGAGTCCAATATCCTTCGTTGTGAAGTTGAAATCGACCCTGAGATTGGGAAACTGTTTATTGACAACCAGCGGTTCCTTCGTCGTGAAGTTGAACTTGCGTTGTCTAAAGTCCAATATCCTTCGTTGTGAAGTTGAAATTGGCTCTGAAATTGAGAAGTTGGTTATTGACAACCAGCGGTCCCTTCGTCGTGAAGTTGAACTTGCGTTGTCTGGAGTCCAATATCCTTCGTTGTGAAGTCAAAATTGGCTCTGAAATTGGGAAATATTTATTGACAACCAGCGGTCCCTTCGTCGTGAAGTTGAACTTGCGTTGTCTGGAGTCCAATATCCTTCGTTGTGAAGTTGAAATTGGCTCTGAAATTGAGAAATGTTTATTGACAACCAGCGGTCCCTTCGTCGTGAAGTTGAACTTGCGTTGTCTGGAGTCCAATATCCTTCGTGGTGAAGTTGAAATTGGCTCTGAAATTGGGAAATTGTTTATTGACAACCAGCGGTCCCTTCGTCGTGAAGTTGAACTTGCATTGTCTGGAGTCCAATATCCTTCGTGGTGAAGTTGAAATTGGCTCTGAAATTGGGAAATTGTTTATTGACAACCAGCGGTCCCTTCGTCGTGAAGTTGAACTTGCGTTGTCTGGAGTCCAATATCCTTCGTTGTGAAGTTGAAATTGGCTCTGAAATTGAGAAATGTTTATTGACAACCAGCGGTCCCTTCGTCGTGAAGTTGAACTTGCGTTGTCTGGAGTCCAATATCCTTCATTGTGAAGTTGAAATTGGCTCTGAAATTGAGAAATGTTTGTTGACAACCAGCGGTCCCTTCGTCGTGAAGTTGAACTTGCGTTGTCTGGAGTCCAATATCCTTCATTGTGAAGTTGAAATTGGCTCTGAAATTGAGAAATGTTTGTTGACAACCAGCGGTCCCTTCGTCGTGAAGTTGAACTTGCGTTGTCTGGAGTCCAATATCCTTCGTGGTGAAGTTGAAATTGGCTCTGAAATTGGGAAATTGTTTATTGACAACCAGCGGTCCCTTCGTCGTGAAGTTGAACTTGCGTTGTCTAGAGTCAAGATCCTTCGTTGAGAAGTTGAAATTTACTCTCGAGCAAATTGTGAGTTCGAGAGAAAATTTTCAATCTGTCGAGTTGGTCGAAGTGTAGCTTCTTGCTGCCGAGCTAAGCAACCACCATCGTTCTTTAAAGACGCTTACGAATCAAGTATCCTTGACTCTAAAAGCTGCAAAAATCATGTATGCTAAAATGAGGAATGTGATGCACCTAAGTATGTCTAAGATGCATGTAACATGAATGAATTATGTGTTATCTCTTCGTGCTTTGTCTGCCAATCTGGTCCATGGAATCGATCGTGCCCCATTTGCTTCTCGAGCTTGGGCTTTACAGACATTTCATATATGAGATTGTTCTGTTTGAAAATGTTTTTCTCATTTTTCTTGTTTCAGGAGAGAAAATGATAAAAATGCTGTAAAATATTATTCGCAATTGAATCAAGTTATAAACGTGAATTCAAAGAATATCAAAGGAATCAATAGCTCTTTTAACGTTTTCAGAGTTACAGCTCTTTGACAAATGTTCAAATGGATGGGTTGGCTTTCGCTTGACCTCCTTTCTAAGGTTTTGGAAAAAAAATGTCATCATTTTTTTTAAACATCTTGACATGCTTTGGCACTTCAATTGGGTGCGGATAAAATGGCGCAACTAGCATGATCACTTACTAGACCTTTTATTTCAGTCCTCTAAAATTTTCTATTTGTTCAAGCTTTGTAGGCTCCTCTAACAAAGGCAGTGCAAAAACATCGGTCTAAAAATAAAATTCTTGAGTGCTCGTGTGTAGTTGACTATAACAGGTGTTCCTTAACTCCCTTAGTCCATTTTACCGAAAATTTCTTGCTTAGATAAATTTGATTTAATTTACCGTTATCTGGCTAGCTGAATCCATAAAGCTGGGGCGTTTAATCAATTGCTTTAGAGGGACAACTTATCATTATAATCATTTTTATCAAGTTAACTGAAGGGTTCATCTCATCACAAAGTCTTCGGCCTGACAAAAGCAGTGGAGCAAACACCGAATTGCCAAGTGTCCGAGCAATGTCATGGTTTGAATACAATCTATTCATAAAGCCAGGGCTTTCGAGTTTCTTCTGTAACCAATTGCCTTAGTGGAATAGCTCAGTTTTACGGATTTAATTTCTTAAGATTGTCAAGAAGAACCTGTTATAGTCTAGGTGTTTGTTGAAAGTAAAAAATTTCATCTTTAGAGTTCAATTTTCAAGCAACTGACCTAAACTAGATTCACTTACTCGACTATTCCATCTGTGAAGATCATTATCATAACTGAACGTCTTAAATAAAAAGTATAATAATATCATGTGCAAAAGGATGCCCCATGTTGTCCGCACCTTATGAAAGGAAAATGTTATATTGGTTAATTACAATAGCAGAGTACGATGTTTGAGTGTATATTCTGGGTAAAGTCAAATTCATTGTTTTAAATCATGTTACTTCGTCAAAGATATGTAACTTTGAACCATTTCAGAGTTTCTTAATTCAGATGATATTCAAAGAATTGCAAGTTTGCAAATGTGATTCATTGTTTAACATCTTTAAAGTAACATAAATTTATTTAAAAGTCCTTACAAAAAAAATGAAAAAACAAATTCAAACAAAATGTCTCAAATGATGAAATGGTCTTCATCACTTGGATGCCCCCAAGTTGTTGAAGTCGATCCGATTCTTGTTACGTATTTTATGTATGATTCTCTTGATTGTGGAGTAATTCTCGATAGTGCGCCCTGGGACTCCGCTATGATTTTCGCAATGAGCGTTCTCATCATACCACCTGGGGTACGGGGCTTCATGGATTTCTCTGGATATGGTGACACCACGTGTGCGTCAAACAACTGTTGGTAAAGCTCCTTATATGTCATAGAATCAAAATGTTCTCATTTTTGATGAGATATGTGAATGTAAAAAAAAGAAAAATAATGCGAATGTAAAGAAAAATAACAAAATGCACAATATGTCTGAATGCATGATGCATGAAATGTTCGAGGCATTGATCCGAAAAATGTGCCTATTATTCTGAATAATCCTTACTGGGGACAAAAATGTTATGTCTGAAGAGACAAAAAACTTTTTGATGGTATAGATCCCGCACAGTCTCTGGAAAGTTGATTCGTCTTCCGCTTTTTCATCGGTTGAATATCCTGTCGAACCATTCCGACTCCTTTGGCTAAACTTGTGCGGGTGATTAGTTGCTTGCCCCAAAAAATGTCTCGAATGACTGCATCTCCGGCCTTCACTCTATGCCGAGCTCGTTCCAAACGAAAGTGCCATTGGAGCCCTCCATCCGAAGTTTGTCGACTTATTTTTGGAATTCATCAATAATGGTCTCCAGCTTAGCTAGGGTTTCACCATCTTGTTCTCGTAATTTTCGAAAGGACTCTCCGGGTCAATAACTATTTCCTCGTCTTGCTCCTGAAACATTTGCCTCTAAGTATTCTTTGATACCGGTTGGACTTCTGAGCTTTTTATCTCTTTGTATTATAACCCCTTTGTCCATTAATACAGATTATTCATGTTTTAACAAACACATTTTTTGTGGATCAACACCTCGTTTTAATGATGTGAATGATAAAAAAAATGCAAAAGAACAAAAATGAAAGGAGAAAAAAAGTTAGTGAGATAAGGATAATAATAAAAAAAAGATGAAAATGAAAAGTCCTACCCCACATGATATCTACCCGAACATGCTTAGTATTCCTACCCAGACATGATCTCTATCCCGCATGCTAATTTCAAACAAATCCTAACCGCATATTTGTCTAGTTCGCATACTTCGAACAGAAAGTAAAGTATGAAATAAAGCAGCCTAGGGTTTGGAATGAGGTTTTGGGGTGGGCTCTAATTCTCCATAATCTCCCGGTTTAGGTTCTAAAAAGGTACTCGAGTTCTCCTTGCTGGTGTCCCCTTGGGCTTGCCAGACCCTTAGTCCTAAGCCCATTACAAGCTTATGTGGACTAAGTTAAACTCGAGAGGAAACATTCCCTTATGCCCGCACGGTGAATAAATTCACACGAAGACATAAGGTATATGAATCCCGAAGGCTACTTGCTAGGCATATGCGGTGAATAAATTCACACGAATGCGTCGCTTTCACCCCCACTTAAAAGGGTTTGGAGCTCGGGTTTAGAGCTTAGAGATGACAATTTTGAAAAAAAATCTGAAATCATTAAAAAACATCAGTACAACTATTTATTTGAAACAAAATAATCAAAGATAAATAATTGGAATCGAATAAATAAATTAAAATTAAAATTTAACATTTTCGCATAAAAAGAAAACCAAAAATTAATTTCGGCCTGACTCACTTACCTAGTCCCCAGCAGAGTCGCCAAGCTGTCGCGACCGTCTTTCGGTTGGGCCCCCAGAATTGGGCTTCGACTTGAATGAATTGGGTTAGAGTCGCCACCGACCATTTAAAACGAATTTAGGTGGGTCGGACACCATCTTACCTGATCTGCGTTGTACCAGAAATGTGTCGGGATCGGGAGTCGGTTACAGTCAAGGAAGGATTAGCACCCTTGAACCGCCCTTTCGGTACCAATTAATTTGTCGGTTGTCTTAGTTGTGAAAAAATTAAAAAAAATTAAAGTTAAAATTTAAAAATCCGATTCAAATCACTTACCTTTGATTAGTTAAAGTTGTCCCTAAAAAGAAAATAAAAATGTTAGATTAAAATAAATAAATACAAAAATGAATTATTAAATGTGAAATGAATAGAAAAAATACTAAAAGAAAATAACTTGGAAATGAAAAGAATATCACATAGTGGTAAGTGGTGACAGCACATTGACAAAAAATCTGAAAAATGAGTCCTACACGTAGGAACCTCAACTTCCCACAATCACAGTTCTGCTTTAACCTCAATGCATGGCCATATCTCCATCATTTTATGTTGCAGAACATGGCTTTTCTGCTGATGAACTTAGAGGTGTTGGCAACCTGAAGAAGAGCGAGTCCAGAAAAGCGACGTCGTTAAAAACAGTAATCGTCGTCGGATTCAAAAGCAGAAGTGAAGACGTCGAAGTACTGTGGAGCAACAGTGTCAGAGGCGTTGTTTGGAGGGTCCGACACAAGAGTCAGGCAGGGTGATAACGCCACCATCTCATCCACGTAGCGTGCTTGCCGAGGTTCCAATGGCGGTGGCAAAAGAAGAGATCGGCCAAAATCCGAAGACAGAAACCCCATTACAATCACTGGTGTTGTTAACATACTCACTAGTGCTCGAAAATTATAGAAGTGAACTGTTGTTGCCTCCTTTAAGAAAGCATCTCGTGGATTTACTAGCATTCACCATGTTCATAGCAACCATCACCGTGTCCTTGTAAGATGATAAAAGTCTACTTCCAGGAGATTCTTGTTGCTTAAACAACTTCAAAGAAGCTTTTTTCGAATATCTGGCATGTCCTTTAGAGCTCCCAACTCCATCGACGACATGTATCTGAAATCAAATTGATCGATGAAACGAAAATTAACAAGGTAAAAAAAAACATGCAAAAATGAATATGTGTTTTCATCAGTTTTGATATAAATAAGCGTTGACAAGTGAAATGGCGTGAGTTCTGGCGGATGAACAAGAAGAAAGCCATTGTTGGCGTTAAGACGCCATTTTCGACCACTGGTTTCTTAGGTTCCGTTGAGCAGCGGGTCTCCATTGCCTTCCCGAATACGACGGTGATGGGAAAGGAGAAGGGCTTGAGTTTAAGCTCGAGCTTTGTGGTTTGGGCTCCGGAGTTTCCATAGGTTTCAGTATCAGTGAAGGTCCCCCTGCTGCCTTTGTTTCTGCTTCTCCCTTCTCATGGGATCAGCACCCCCCCTTGTTCTACCCTGTTGCAGGTACTTATAGGTGAGTTGGGGGGTTGTTTCCACTCAATCCCGAGATCACCGGGATTCAGTTGTTGACGAGGGGTTGTCGCTTGGTGGTTGAGTGTGCCGAGAAATCTGGTGCAAGGGTTGTGAGGAGTCATTGGCGGAAAAACAGGGAGATGGGTGAGAAATTAGTGTCTACAATAACCATTAACAAAAAACCAAACAATATTATTGCATGCAGCAAAGATGATGTGTTATTGCAGAATATTTTACATGCCGATGTCATATTTGTACAAGAATAAATTTGTGGGTCCAATTACACCTCTCGTATCACAGTTAAGATAAGAGCTCCACGTTGAACAATATAACGAAATCAATTGGAGTAAAAAATGACATTTGTGTGCAAAGGTAATTTGATAATCATAGGGTATAAAATAATGGTAAAAATATATTTTAACCTTTGTCTAAATAATTATTTGGTTTATAGTTTTTATTTTAGAATATTTTGATTTCGACATTTTATTTTAGGATAAAAATACTTTTAATATTTGATTAAGTAAGTCATTTTAACCCTTATTATTTTTAGAGTATTTTGGCCCTCAACATTTAAAAAAGTATTTATTCTGAACAGTTTATTGATTAACGATCTTGATCGATGAATGAACATTTTTACTTTGAAATGAAAAGTCAAAATATTCTTTAAAAAAGTGGTTAAAGTGATTATTTAATCAAACGTTAATGATATTTTTTTTATCATTGTACCTGATCATAATATATATTGTTACTTGGAGAAAGTGTGAATCGAAAATGTTTATAATGTTGTATGCAAGAAGATCTCCACTATCCTCTTACATTGCTTCAAACATTGCTCTGGGATATTCTCTGCACATTTTTAGAGTCTGTCCTTAAACGTTGGTCATTTAATAAGTTAAGCGAAAAAGCTCTTAAATTAACAATGGATCACATTCACTATGAAGACGAGAGCAGTCGCTACATTACCACTGGAGCTGTGGAAAAGGTTTAGAATTGGTTTCGAATAATGCTTTCTAATTATTTAATGGCATAATGTAAAAAAATTGACCCTAATTTTTTACTAAATAATTATTTTGGACACTATATTTTTGGAGTATTTTGACCCCCAAACGTTTTATTTTGAGACAAAAAGACTCCTCTATGAAAAAAAATTATTAGTTAATAAATGATAAACGCTCTAAAATGGGACAAATCTTTTGTCCTAAAATGAAATATTAAAGCTAAAATGCTCCCAATAAAAAAATAAGGATCAAAATGACCATTTAGTCAAATAATATGAGCCTTTTCGCCTTATAATGAAAGATTGGGTCAAAATATTCCAAAAAAAAATGGACCAAAGTGACTATTTAATCAATTAAGGACATTTTTTTACATTATGCTTTATTTAATTAATTAAGAATTGATTATTATAAGAAAACTGAATAATACATTGGACAGCTTTTATGTATGCTTGCTTGCTGGGTAGAAGATTCAAATGGAATCTATTTTAAGAAGCATCTTGCTAGATATGTTGACTATTTGTGGGTTGCAGAAGATGAAATCAAGATGCAGGTTTGTTGATTATATAACACTGAAATTTAGTTAATCTTTCATTAAAATATCAAGACTTCAATTGTTCATTATTATCTCAGCAAACTAGTATGTATATTTTCAATATTTCACCATGCGGCGCATTAAAAGTCAAGTATGGGATGTTAGTTTCTTTCTCCAAGCTTTGCTTGCTATCAGTTTATCCCATGAAATCGGACCTACTCTAAGCTAAGAAGAGCATTGATTTCGATCTATGAATCACAGAAAATATATTAAATTATTGCATAATTAATTGAGTAGTCTCAGTCGTAACCAGTTTTCGTCCGGACACGAATTTTTTACTTGGCGAGAAAAGTGATGTTAATAATAAATAATTTGGGAGTCGCCATCGGTCTTTTGGGTTAGGTAGGTCGAATACCTAAAAATTATCTTTTAAAAGAGTTTTTAAGAAAACATCAGTTAAAAGATGAACTAATCCGCGTTTATAACCAAAAATTCGTTCTTTTTATTAATAAAAAGGGGTTCGTGGTCGGTTACGTTTAGGGAAGGATTAGCACCCCTACAACGCCCAATTGGTACTCTTTAATTATAAATTGTCTCTAATAATATAATTTTAAGAATTCAAATATATTTAATTTATAATTATGTTATTTCAAATTTTATTACTATAATTTTTAAGAAAATATATTAATTTAAATATATTTATAAAAATATTTATTTATTTAGAAATATCAGAAAAAGACTTCTAGGTGCCTTAAGACAGCTCTTTTCTTTGATATAAAAAAATAAATAAATATTGATAAAATATTTATTTAAAAATAATAAAAATTAGATTAATATATATAATTGATAAAAGTAAAATATTTATTTAAAAATATCAGAAAATGGACATCCAGTTGCTTTAAGACTGCCCTTTCTTAATTTAAAAATAATAATTCTTTTTTACAATATGTGTTTTCTGATTTTTATAAATAAGATATTTATTTATTTTTAACATATCAGAATATGTCATCTAGTTGCTTTAAGACTGCCCTTTTCTTTGATATTAAAAATAAATATTATTATTTAAACCAATATATATATATATATAATAAATATAATAATGAAATTAATAATTTACATATATATTAAAAGTAATAAAATAATATTGAAAATAAATAAATGGAGAAAAAAAATACCATAGTATTAAAATATAAATTATATAAATTAATGAAGATAACTTGAAATATAATTAATAATAATAATTTAACCTATATAATTATTAATCAATGATTAAAATATCAATTATTAAAATTAAGAAATCCAATTCGAAATATTATAAAACATAAATATTAACAATGTAATTTAACCTATATAATTATACAGGATTAAAATAAATATTAATTAAATAATAAGGGACTAAATCGGTTATTTTCCCTAAAGTATGTAATTATACTGGAAAGGACTAAAACATAATATATTAAAATTTGAATACCAAATTAAAATAAATAAAAATAACTTGTAGTGACTATTTTGTAAAGATTACAAAATTAAAGGGGTTGCGGAAAGGGTTTTACTATTATGAAATTACACAGATACCCCTCCCCAAAACGGCGTCGTTTGGGAAGGGGTATAAATACCCTAAATGCCTGGCTCGAAGGGCCAAGCTTCCTCATTTCTGCTTTCCTCTTCTCTCTCTTAAACTGAGAGAGAGATTTCTCTCTCGCCTCTCTCTAGGTTCCTCCAATCGGAGGAAGGTCGACAATCGTCTACCGTCGCTAACTCTACCGTCGGCCACCGCCTTCGGTGGCCGAATTTTTTTTTTTTACACTAAAATACAGCCCTAATTTCCCCAAAGTCGAGTCCGACCTTTGTTTCCCCAAAAAGACTCCTAGTCGGAGTAGATCTATGAAAATACCTTCGGTATTTTCTGTTCTCCGGTGATGTTTAGTGCTTCCGGCGATGGTCAAGGCTCCAAGGGTAAGTTTCTTTCTTCTTTCTTTGTTTTATGTTTTGGTTGACTTCTTGTAGTGGGTTCTCTTTCTTTGTGCGTTGCCGTCGTTGTTGTGTTTTTTTTTGTAGGTGGTCGATGGCTTTTATAGCCATCGACGGTGTATCTCTCGAACCGGTCTCAAATGGTGACCCTAGGTGAGTCACCGGACTATGGTGGTGACTCACCATAGGGTTTCAACGTGGGGCAGAAACGAGGTGCTTCTGGAGGCTTTGGTTGAAGGTGGCTTCGTGGAGGCGTGGCAGCTGGCTGAGACGTCGACGTGGGGCGGCTGGAGGCAGAGGTGGCGCCGCGTGGTCCCTAGGGTATCATAACCCTAGGATTTCTTGTTGGAGAGCTTTGGACCGTTGGATCTGGCCAGATCCAACGACTGAGATTGAGGCGGCTGGGATGAAGATGCAAGAAACCCTAGAGTTTAGGGTTACTGTTGGGTCTCCACTTGGGCTTGAACTGGGCTTCAGGATCTGGGCCTTTTTTGTTGGGCTTCTGATGTAATTTGTAATATATATATATATATATAATAATAATAAATAATAATAATAATATTATATTAATAATAATATTTATAATAATAATAATAATTTTAATAATAATAAACGAAAAATTAGTGTTTACAGTCTCAATAGTAAAAGAAAAATGTTATTTTCTATAGAGGTTTCGAGTTTAAGTAGTTAAGTCTAAAAGGTTTATGTGCATTGTCAATAAATTCAAAAAATGTAATAGATATTATCTTATAATCACTTCACACTAATTAAAAAGATTACTACATAGTAAAAATAGCGGTTATTCAACTTGGGAGCTAGCATGAGGTAGTTTTTGGTGGGAGGTAATATCCATATCCAAATGTGTGTACTAATTTTGGTATACATAATCTGCTGGGTAAAATTGTTTCACTAAGGGTGCGTTTGGTTCACGGAATGAAAGATTACCAGTGGGAATATAATATTATCAGGGAATAGGATTACTTGGAATGTTGTATTTTGTGTTTGGTTGGCTTAGCAGGAATGTAAGATTACCGTGTTTGGTTAAAAGAATAAAAGATTATTGGAATGTATATTTGACCAAATTGTCCTTATTATATATTTTGTTTTTTTAACAAGTTAGAAAATATTTATATATTTTCTTTAAAAAATTTAAATTCATAAAATTTATATAATTTTTTTTTTACAAAATTGAAAATATAAAAAGGTTTAATGAAAGGGTAAAATTTTATTTTAACCCCTGAACTTTATATAAAATTTTAATTATAGACTTTTTTGTAAATCTAAAATAGTTTAAGGATAAATTTGTAATTTAATATTCGTAGAATTTTTATTATTCAATGACAGAAAAAATATATTTAAAAAAAATTAAAGGCATTTTAGTCCAAAACGCCGGGAATCCAACAATACCTAAGTAAATAGAAGTAACGACATTCACAGTAATATACCCCAAAAAATTCATTATTAGTAATCTTACATTAATTAATTTCATCAACTATTGAATGTATGAATAACTTTTATTATTCAAGTTTTTTTGAGAACGTAATCGTAAAACATGAGTAAGACACTTATCGTTTCTTTAATTAGTTTCATTAACTATTGAATGCATGAATAACTTTTATTTTTGTTAAAATCCAAGTACGTAGAGTGAACATAATCTGCAATGCAGACACTAGATCTTGTCATGAAACTATGCCCAGAACATAGAACAAAAGAGATTGACGATAACATCAAAAAAGCTACAAAATTCATCATTTTTGGTTAAAAATTGACAGTCATCTGAGCTACACGTTAACCTACTAGTTGAGATATAATAAAATCATATTTTTATGATGTCCATTGGAATCGTCATTGCTTTCAAGCATTGATTCGACAATATAATGTTTCAAGCATTGACTCGATGACATAATGTAAAAAGAGAGTTGATCCACAAATTACAACTCAAACGGTTTTGGGAGTAGGTTTTATCATATCACAGTTAACAGGTTAATGTCTAACTCAGACGACCGTCAATTTTTAACAGAAAATTACGAGTCTGAAATATATGAGTTATCGAGTGATCGTTTTCTAACTTTTAATAGTCTATGACTCAACAAAATAATACCCTATAGTCGGGAGACCACTTTATAACTTTTAATAATGGGAGGACTCAACAAGCAATCTCTTATAATCGAAGACTATTTATATACTTTACCCTATTACATATTACATAATTTCACATTTTTTTTTATTTTATACATGTATAATTTGAGCTTCATTATATTTATTGAATATCTGTTGATTTAAGGTATCTATACATATAGAAGGAAAAGAATCGAATTTGGTAAATACTGCACAGACTTTGATGGGTATACTTAACAAGGATGAATTAAGGGGTTGACAAAAACAGTAGCTCACTGAAAATTTAAATTTTTTATATAATTTAAAAAATTATATTTTCTATTAACAATACGTTTTTGTCTCCCAATAATTTTATAAGTTCACTCTCTTTAATATAAAATCATGCATACTACATGATTAGTGTATACACTCATGAGATGAAAAATTGCATAAACATGGTACGTTACACCATGCATCATACAGGAATGTTATATGATACAAGAAGTATTCTTAATCCATTCTATATACCCCTCGATTAAATTATGATTAATCAAAATTTGGATCATATTGAAACACTGTTTGGAACTCCCCTGCATGTTACACCAGGCTCTGAGCTAGGTGCAAGCAGCTCATATGGCAACACCCCAGCTCCACACCGGTTCTTCAGCCTGCGATCACCGTTCCTTTTCTCTATCTCCTTTTCAACCTGTCCGATCTCCACTGAGAACCTGTAAAATGCTTCAATTATCTCCGCATCGCCCGACCACGTTGATGGCTGCTGCCGTTCCCCTAGGTATTCCTCGTCAGGAGAGTGTGTCGACAAGGTGTCCACCACGGCCATGAATTTCGTAGCTTGTAGTAAACTCGGCAACGCTGATAGGAAATATTTTTGTGGATCGGCTACGAAGTTAGCGTACTCAGGGACATTTTCTTCGGGTATTAATCTTCTCATTAGAGGTGGACGGTTCGGCACGTAACCACCGTAAGGGTACTGTCCGAAATTGAGTGCGGCATGTTGGGCCGATGCAAGCCAAATGATGGTGGTGAGGATGGAGACTAGATCATCGGGTGTGTTTAACGTTGGCCACCAGTCCTCGTTGCTGAGATCGGCGTGACCGACATGGACTGACTCACAGTACCAGCATTGTAGCTCATTATCATTGCGGATTAGACTTGAATCCGGATAGTAGCGGTTCACGTAGGTCCGAACCCAATTCTCGATCGCATTCCATATTAGTAACCCGTCGGAGGCATAAGGGTAGTCTTCTATTAGCAGCTTTAGGCCATGTGGACGTGTCGAGTCAGGTACTGCAATTCCCCTGCGGATTAGATCAGCAGGTAAGCCCTCCTTGTCGAAGCGCCAATGGCTCCGGTAAGCTGCAGCGCTTATCTCCATGCAGTAGCGACCGGGATTGAAGCAAGACTCGATAACCCCATCGGCACTGATCAAACTTTGCCGAGCCAGAGCATTGATCTCGAGTGTATACCTCATGTGTGGATCCAAGAGCTTGAAAATTGGGTGCATTGCACTCAACTGCCTATGTGCAGCCAGTATGAAAGGTTCCATGCATGCATGTGTCCGTAACCTGTTGCCACCAAACCAGCTCAATTAAATGAAAAGCGACATTATTGATGTCAAAAAAAGTTCAGCTTTACTTACCAGTGGTTAACCAGTTGGTGAACTCCAGCGTCATTAGAGCAAACATGAGCCTTTGCAAGCTGCCAGATCCAATTCGAAGTTGCATCGACCGGAGGCGTTACGACGCTCTTGGATCGGGAACACGGTGCGGTGTGTGGGAGGCTTAATTCAATGGCAATAGGCTTGAGAGTTCCGTTAGGAGTCAAGAAAAATATGGTACGAGTAGCATATGATTTCCGCCCATCGAGTGCATTGATCCGATCGAGAAATGGTAGGTAAAGGTCATGATAATCCACCATAAACAGCTTATTCTCTTCCAAAACCTAAAAAGATACTAATTAACATCATTTGCAACTTAGAAAAGATAGTCAAGAACACCATGATCTGATAAATTTACCTGTTGAACAGTCATGCCATTAAGCTGGCTCGCTATGTGCTCTTCTTTGAGTGCAGATTCCAGTGGACCATAGATCTCAGGATCCAGCTTGCTCACTGGAGGAAACACCGTCATCCGTTCGATGTTGACAGGGTTGACACCTGCCAACACCTGACGGGCGAATTCATCGTCCCGCAACCACGCAAACTTGTCCTCTGCATACGTGGATCACATGTAAAAAGCATACATATTTGATAGTGCACATTGCTGTCATGATGATGAAACAAGCATGTATGTACTCACTGGAAACAACTTTTGGAGTTTCGTATTTGAGTAATCCTTGGCTGGATTCCTGTATTTTGGTGACCACTTTTGGAAGTGGAAGGCTCTTCATTGCTTCATCCTGTAAGCCTAATTTGAGGAGGAGCCCTTCCTTGTAAAGGTCGTCGATGTCAGAAAACGAGTTTATGTCGCGGTTGTAGGCCGATATGCTGGCTTTTAGCTGCGGCAACAAGTTGTGAAGCACTGCTCTAAGCCTCCCCGCTGAGAAGTCGTTCTGCTTGGACTCCTCAAATTGTTCATCTCTAGGCACATACATCGGCATTGGCTTCTCCACTCTGCTCTCTGCTTGTATGTCTGCGATTTGTAAAATAAAATTTAAATTTTTATTCACAACGTCACAATTTGAGGAAAACAACAAGGAAAGGACGTGGGATTGATGGACCACCAACTTTTGTTTTTGTTCAAGGAATAGACCGTCACTAAATGGTGGTCCTTCCCATTCATAATTGATGAACCTAATCCAAGGTAATTCTATCAGAAGATAACATTTGTTGAAAACTAAAACAAGAGCGGTGCATATCTATGTATGATATTAATAGTATGCATGAGATTCGTTCTAGGCTCGTCTATGTATGTATACCTGTTTCGCTAGGAAGTCGTCCTGTTCGACATCGTCTTGGGTATGGAATTTCTTTACCTCCAAGTACAGGCCTAGCGTAATCAATTCCCCTGTCTGGATTTCCTAAATCATTGTATATATCGAAGTCGTAAACTCTGTCTGAAAGTTTTCTGACTCCCATGCCATTGCCCCTGATATCCCTCAGCTCCTTTTGTCTCAATCCCATAAGACCTTTGGGTGTCTCACTAGGTAGATAAGGCTGTCAGAAAAGGAAATGTTAGAAAATTTTGTAAAGTTCAGGTACCAATTGTGTAATAAAGCTATGGTTTTGAAGTGTTACCTGATTATTGAAGAAAATCCTTTTACCGGGGTGATCTCTGTTGGATTGAACCCATGAGTTACAAGGAAAATAAAGAGGACCGCATGCAAATCCTTCAACGGTGATGCTCTCCAGGAAGAATTCCTGCTGGTGTTTGTTTGTCACCGTGATTGCTCCCGGCAACCCGAAGTTGGAGTCCACCGTGAATTCCGCCGTGTAATGGACCCTCTCGGCTTTCACCTTTGCCTTCTTCGACCAGTCCTTCAACACTGCTCCTT
Organism: Hibiscus syriacus; assembly: GCF_006381635.1. Lineage (NCBI taxonomy): Eukaryota > Viridiplantae > Streptophyta > Magnoliopsida > Malvales > Malvaceae > Hibiscus > Hibiscus syriacus. Next base: position 238,058 of record NW_024063270.1, read on the forward strand.
TGCTTTTCTTTGCAGCCTTGGTTCCTGCAAAAAAGCCACGGTTTCACTTTTAATGGCGAGAAAAAAAACCCAGAAAATAGCAGCAAAAAGTGTAGAAGAAGTAGGAATTACTTGGATCTTCTTCGGTGCTGATGAGTTCCAAAACAACATTCCTTCCAATATTGTCGGTGAAAGCGTCCAAATGCTTCATTAAAGTCTCCTTGAAATCTTCCTTGTTCTTGTTCCTGACAGTTACGGCAGCTCGGACCTTAAACTGAACACTTTTGTCATTTTGGTCAGGCACAGCCCTGAACAGATTGTCACTAACGGCGGCCACCACAGGAACCTTGGCAGCTCTCCTCAAATGCACACTCCTTTGCTTCGATGGGAGCAAGACAGGGTTAACCAGGAACCGGTTCTGGTTCTGTCGGAACGGGAAAGAAGTTGTCTTGTTACTACTGTCGGATGATGATCTTTGAATCAAAGAAGAACCCATCATCTCTTTAGCCACTGACATAACTTCCCCTCTCTCTCTCTCTCTCTCTGTATCAAAGTGGTTTTTTTTTTTTTTTTTGAGTTTAAGCAGAGATTGATGATTTTTTTCCTGTTTGATCTTGAGTGAAGAAACGGCACTCTCTTATTTATAGGGTTTGTGTTTAAGACTTACCATTTCTAACCGCCCACACGTTTTTTTTTAGATTTGACCATGATTTTGATAATGCTGCAATATCATCCATGTTAATGGATTTTTTTTTCTTTTAAAAATATGAAATGATAATAAGTTAATATATGTTTAAAATACTTTTTAGTAATCAGTATATATATATATATATATATATATATATTAGGCACAGTTACATAAATTTAGATTCTCTAGAAAAAAAATAAAACTTCTTTTTACTTATAATATAAAAAGATATGATTTATATATGATATGGTGTCAAAATATATCACTATAGTTGATTAAATAGACACTTCGAGTCATATTTTTTTTTAATTTGACCTTCAATATTTTATTTTAGGAGCAAAAAGACTTATGTGGATGAAAATTGTTAGCTAATTAACACTTTAAAATGATGTATTTTTACCTTAAAATGAAACATTAAGGGTCAAAATGCTCAAAATAAGAGCCAAAGAAACTATTCAATCAAATATTATGAGTCTTTTTACTTTAAAATAAAATGTTAGAACCAAAATTCTCTAAAACAATGTGGACCAAAATGATCATTAATAAATGTTGTGAGTTAATTTTTATACTATGCCCTTATGTTATATAAGGTTTGATATTGTTGAAAAAAGTTAAATATCTAAAAGTTAATTTAAATGATGAGTTAATAATATCTTGAAAATATTATGTCATGTGTGAAAACTTTTTTTAAAAAAATATTTTTTTAAAAAGTATCCGCTTGAAAAGTATTTTTTATTTTTAAATTTATTTTTTAAACTTTGTTCTTTATTACTTTTATTTAAAAATAATTTTAAATCTAAAAACTAATAAAATATTAGCTTTAAAAGCGTTACTTTTTTAGATTTTATAATTTTCTTCTTTATAGCTTTTAGTACCCAAAATACTTTTAATCATAAAAAATAATTTGAAAAGTAATAAAGATTCAACATTAAGAGACTATGTTAACTTTTTTTATAAAAAAATATTCTGGTGTGAATTCAATATTATATAAGTTAGATATACATTATGAGAAATAATTAAATAAATAATGATATTTTGAGATTATTTTGAAAATTATGGTGTTTTTTTATAATTTCAGCATAGTTAATTTTCTTAATTTCATAATTGTAAAAATAAAAAATATATATATAGATAGTGAATTGTTTTGTATTTGAATAGAGGATTCTATAATTATTTTTCTTTAATCATATCTGGTAAACAATTAAATTTACGTGATAGACAAGAAATGTTTTTATTGCTCCAAACACATATTATTTGTTCATCAAGTAATAGTTTTAATAGAGTTTTGATTATTCAGTTTGATTGTTTGATAATTAATCAAGTAATATAAATTTTAACTTAAGATTAACTTAAGATAAATGTTAAAAATTTTGTACATATGTAAAAGGTTATAACTTTTTTTTTCTTGTATTAGAGCATTTTGGTCCTTCAATGTTTTTATTTTTGAGATAAAACGATGAAAACCGTTAACTAACAAACGATCAATATTAAAAATAAGGTGTTTTTTGCCCTAAAACGAAATGTTTGAGGCAAAATACTTCAAAAAACTAAGGATTAAAATGACTACTTAGTTAAATATTAATAACTTTTTTACCCTAAAATTAAGCATTGACCTTAAATTAGACTCATTTTAATGTTTTTTATTCTAGGAGTCGTCGGCTTCATTGTACATGTGTGGGGACCATAAATGGTAATAGATGCGCAGCCTGTTTTGTCGGAACATTTTTCACATTTTAATGCAGGGTACCTTCCTCCCTTGCTTCCCAGAGCTCCACTCTTTTATCACGGCACTTTCTTGCACTTCACAATAATAATCCTTAATATAATAATTTTATATACCATAACTTTTTTTAATTAATCACTTGTATTCGACTTATGAATTTGATTAATTCAGATCGAATTTTACAAAGATTCATTATGTGTAGGGAAGGGCATGAGTCGGGTTTCAGTCAACCCACCCGACCCAAAAAATTTATATCATTCATCCGACCCGACCCGAAAAATATATACCCTCCACCTGATCCGAACTCGACCCGATTTTTTGAGATAAAATCTGAACCCGACCCGAAATAATAAAAAAATTATTTAATAAAAACAATGATTTAATTGAAAAATAATATATAAAGGAGTATTATTATAATTATTCATAAATATATAAGGTAAAATTATATTTTTTCCGGATCGGGTCGGGTCGAGTATATTTCACCCTAAACCAGAATCCGACCCGACCTGAACCCAAATTAAAAAGAAAACCCGTCGGTTCAGGTCGAAACCCGTCGGATTCTGGTCCCATGTCATCCCTAATTATGTGGCCCATCCCTAATTATGTGACGACTCTCCCTACTCAGTTTGCTCCCAGACATCAATATTTGAACTCCTAATATTGCTTATAGAATATAGTGTCTTCGTCCCACTAGACCAACTATTTGTTGGTTATATATATCATAATCTTTTTTTAATAGTATATATAATTACAAGATGATATTTATTCATAAAATTTCTTAGTTATTGACAAACATACACCATACAAACGTAACTACTCGAACCTAAGATCTCAAATATTAACGTAAAATCAATATGGTATTTACTTGTTTTTCACATTGTTTATATGGCTTTGAAATGCATGACCAAACTGGACATAAGTTTTTAAAAGTTAAAAATGCTATTACGTTAGTAGTCACAAACTTCAATGTTTGGTCAATTTTAGTGCAAGGAGAATTGAGGTATATCATATTGTATGGAATTAAATAAAAGCATATAATATAATTAATTATATACATGATCACGAAAGTTAGGGGTTGTTTATTTGTCTTTTAATAGAATCATTTAACACTGAATGCTGAACCGTTCAGCATTCAGCGCGTTTGTTTCGCGCCTCTGAATGATCAATGCTGACTGATTCAGCAAAACAGCTAAATGATTCAACACAGAAGTACATTCTGAATCATTCAGAGCCAGTTATCAAACATCATGTCACATTCAGAGTCAAACTATTCAGAGTCTCTGAATCATTCAACATTTGAATCATTTAACATTTAATCATTCTGAAGTAAACAAACAACCCATTAACCAAGAGTTTTCTTAATCGTGTGTCCTTGTTCTACATTAGACTATATGTTTATTTATTTTTAATGATTTGACCATCGTGTATCACTTCATCAAATCTTATCCTTATCCAAATCTTGTCAAGTTCATCTTATTCTTTGTATTTTATTCATTTATTAGTCTGCTGATTTATTTTATACTTCAACTTTAAAGTAGGAAAAAGAGTGACGAAAATAAAAAAATAAACAAATTAGTGGGGCATAATAAAAATTCGTAGGTTAGATGCTATGTGTTGCAGGCATGGTTAAAATATGCAACATAAAATGTGTAACATATTAAAGGAAAAATAGCATGTTCTTACATTGATTTGGGAAAATTATTAATTTTAAATATAATATTTATCTAATATATAAAAAATTGCGATGAGCTAATTTTTAATAAATTTAAAATTAAAATCAAATATATATGCAACATAAATATTCAACATGTTAAATTTTTTAATAATATGAACTACTAATATGTATAATGTAAATGACTTCGTTATACTTACATCATGATAAAATTAATGATAATATAAATATATTTTAGTACATATAATTAATATGAGAACTTCTGCAGAATGTGAGATATACTGAGACACATGAACATAAAAAATTATTTTCTCTAAATTGTCTTTATGATAAATTATGTAAAATATGAGTCAATACAAAAAATTAACATGAACGTAATATATATTTATATATATCTACTTAAAATAAATTATTAATATTATAAATTATATATAAATCTACCATACTTTTAATGCATGAAAAGTAGCACTAGCACAAATAAAATTCGAAGAAAATAATGTATTTATATAAAAATATATCAAAGTAATGTTAAAATATATAATGAATTGAGATACAATACAATAAAAAATAATTAAAATATATAATAAAAATAATATGAAAATTATACCAATTAATATATTTAACTTATCGAGTTACACACGAACTAAATTATCTCAATGATAAAAGAGATAATTGTTATTTCTGGAATTCAAACAAATCGTATATAAAAAATGTTTGAGCGTCCATTGTCGAGATTAAATCTTTTAAACGTCACCTTTAATAAAAGAAATTGTCAAATTATATATATGGGTCAAACGCGCCCACCGTCTCTAAAATACAATATTTTGTTAACCCACACGCTAGGAGAAACAAGTAGAAAAAAAATCTTTGGAGGTGCCCCCACTTGACCATGTACAAAATCTAGACTCAAACCACATAGCCATTGGTTTGTTCTTTCATGTAAATAGAAATATGAAATTCAACTACCCAACATATAACTGAATATATTATTAATACAATAAATTAGAGAAACTAAACTTATAATCTATATTATGGTAAACTGGTATTCCTATATTAACAACCAAGACTTATCATCTCGTTTGGGCCATTAATGTTTGATTGCTTTGAAAATCAGTCTTTTATGTACCCATTGACTAACCAAATTCCAAAAGGAAAATTAACAAGAAACATCCTCAGTTTCTTCATATTAAAAAACTTTGGCTTTAGGTTGCCCAACAAGCAACCCTACAATTCTTGGTCGCAGAGTGGAGCACAAAATCATCTTTTGTAGAGCACCATTGAAGCATGCAAACCATGCCAAAAGTATTGGACTAATCTGCTCTCTAATCTTGACTAGACTTGTTTAGGCAAGATTGAAATTTGTAATCGGAAACGGTATAACAAGAAGTTTCACAGAATTGGGTTTCCAAATGGCAAACCTTTTCTTTTATTTGTCAAAATAAATATGCTATAGAAAAGGCAAAGACAAATCAGTAGATTGAATAGAAAAGTCCAAATGACCACCGTCAAATAAAGCGGTGAGAACACAAGAATGATTGGTCTTAATCATTTTCAAATTCCCAAGGCACCAAACCAATCTTGGTGGCATTTGCACCACATGTGATTCAGCACCATATTGTCTCAGTTTGATTCATAGTATGAGTCCTAAGATTTGCAAATTTGACAAGGTAACACTTGAGACAAGTAGTATTCTCCAAGCAGTAGTACTTACATCTAAAAGCTTGGCGTCTTTAAGTGAAACATGCAACCAAACCAGGCAGCAGTCCTACTTTCCCTGCTCAGGATAAGTGCATACAACTTTAGATACCAAAATAGCAACACCCAATTCCAAGCCTCTATGTAATGTAATATAACACTTAAAAACCAAATGGTTACAATCAAACATGAGTACACTTTATAATTTCACACTCCTAAAATTTTAATACAATTTCTTAAGTTCACACCCCCTTATATAAAATCCTACGTCCATCTTTGGAGATATTCAACGTTTGGTCAATTTATCTTTCATAGCAAGCCAGGAACAACATGCAAATCGAGGTCAATAAACACCCAAAAATTCTTGAGACGACTCCCTTCCTTAGTGTTTTTTTTAAAAGATAGCAGTAGCAATATTTTTATGCATGAACTGATCGAGTCCTTGCTACTGTTTAGTTTTAGGTTTATTCCTGTTCTTCAAGATAGCAGTAGCAATTTTTTTATGCATGAATTGATTTGCTTCTATTGATTATACTTGAACATTTGGTTTACTCTGATATCATTCTCTAAGAAAATGGTTGCATTTGGAGAAATTTATCCTACTAAGTTATATAAAGAGGGTTTTTCCGGCAACAAAAACCATTTCAATTCCAGATTTTTTATTCTTGCAAGAAAAATGCTTAGCGGGTAAAAATGTAAAAGACGAGGAGAGAGTCAAAACCTGGAACGACAACGAAAGAGAGCAGGGTTTCATCAAAGCTGACAAGGAGACAAATAGCATCATATCGGATTGTAAGACCATAAACTGTTTCTAATGAAGGGTTCGCCTCTGAGTCATTTCTACTATCTTCAGGCCATGACAATGAAACCAAAATATGTGGTCGCAATTTTGTATGTTAATGTCGCATGTTAGAAAAGCAAGCCATAAATGACTATCAAAGCTAAAAAGATTATGTAGTCAGAATGAGTTCAGCCAAGAAAACTAGCACCGAGGAAATATTATTCGATAGCGTAAAGGATATACCAGTCATATGCAACAGGGAAAGTCCAAGATCAAGGGATACTACATGATCAAACAAACAATTAGTGGTAGAATTTACAGATAACGTGGTTTGATATTTTTACAGCAAATACTAAAACCCCACAATGAATTTGGTGAGTTTATATCATTTTGCCTAGGGATGCCGGATGCAACAGATGCTCTCTCTGCCATAGAAACCAGATAGCTGATAGAGCATGGAAACCGATAACATCGATCCGGCTATTCAATCAATCTGACCAATCTTTTCTAATATGTTGGTTTACCTGTTCGTCTAATTACATGCCAGTAAAATGAATCTGCTTAAACCACCCAAATATATATATCCCATAGCACCGGTCACCTTCAGAGAAAGAAATATCATATAGAGAATTATAAGACCCAGTCCTAATATCTTGTTAGGCTGCATGTCATTCCGTGGCAAAACTATAAGTGCCCAGATTAGTCCTGACATGAGAAAGCCCATGGTATAAAACAAGCTGCTATCTTGAGGGACCAAGTACGAGGAAGGACTCTTTGACCAAGCTCCGAGCAGCAATGATTTGCCCAAACCAACAAGTGTGTTGAACATGGGACCTGCATAGCAGCCAGACAATGCAATATGCACACTATCACCACCATTCATTGCTAGTGCAACGTTTGACACCAAATCACCCATTGAATTGCCCCACGCCAGGATAGTTACTCCAAGAATGGACGGATTAATTCTAAAAATCACACCAAGTGCTACCAACAGAGCAACAAGCTCATTAGCAATCATATTAAACCAGACAATGCTCATAAAAAATCCGCCTAATACCCATGAGATTAAAAGCCTCTGAGGTGGATGATCAGATATGGTATGCTGATATGCAAGAATACCAAGAATGCAACCAGCTGAAGCACTGTAAACCATGTTATCACTCGACTCTGGGAGCCCACATCACATTGGCTATTCCACAGAAATGCTAACAGAACAGGAGCCAATGAAACACATATGGTTTCGACCAGGATTCTGGATCAACTAGAGGAATTGTTAGCCGCCTTGGAACTGTCAGTGGCAACTCCAGGAGTGAACAATTTAGAGCATGAGAATAGTGAGTCATTAGTTTCCATGCCGTCTTCAGTCCAACCCCATGGGGCCTCTCTTCGGCTAATGGACCGGCCTTCTTGAAGTGATTTGAATAAATAGCAACATTTGTAGCCCACATCCATTGTGGCAGGGAACTAGGGAGTTGGGGTGGACCATTTTCAGTGTCCACAGCCAGAAGAGAAGTATATAGGAAAGTTTCCTCCTCGCTTCCTTGTGAAAACAGACTTCCCCGGACAGGAAGCAATGGTGTAACATCCAATTTCAAGCTCCTGGCATGTTTCCACAGAATCTTATTTGCAACCACGGAAAATGCATAAATCGCATAGATCATGACAAATGCAATGGCACCCAAAATACTCACCTTACCAGTTACCAATACCATTGCAAGTGACATGAGTGTAAAAAGGAAGAAACAGATATCCCTAATGAAGCATCTTTTATCGATCTGGACTCCCTTCCCTTCTACACAAAGGGAGACAGACCCTAAAACAACACGAGTAACAAAAACTCCACCACCCAACACACTATTAAGACCCACTCCCCCTGTATCTGTCTCCAAAAACACAGCTATACTCGCAAACACATCCAGTGCCCCGTTTCCCAGAGGAAGGAGTGTAACTCCAGCAACAGTTGGAGGCAACATAAGCAGAAGCGAAAGCTTCTCCAATGAAGAGCAAAAGTAGTCAGCTGCATTGTTACCCAATAGGTAGAATAAAGCAGCAAGTCAACTGGGGAACTCGGTAATCACATAGCCTCGGTAAAATTTCCACTAAGCTATTGAATGATCTCCTAATCCTCACAAACCTTCAGGTAAATCATAGAGGGAAATCTGGTCTCACATAAGCATTTGTAAAATTCTCTCTCAAACATAGCATTAGCTCGGTCTCATACAGTCATCAAGCCAAGCATTAAGGATACATGTTACACTATACTGATGCAAACACACATACATGAGTGCCCATAGGCCACACATGACAATCAATTCCCCATCAAGGTAACTAAGATAGCTTAGCTGCACACTAGTATAATTCATCACACTAGAGTTAGGAAATCTCATCATTCACTGATATCTCACTCATTCTCTCATCTAGAACGTTTTGCAAGGATTTATTAGTTTTTTATATGATCTGTTAGTTTATTAAACTGCTCTATTTTGTTCATTTAACACTCAAGGGCGCTTTAGTTATTTATGTCTCTAAGGAGTCTTTAAACATTTTATGATTTCACGATAATCACTGATATCATTGCTCATTTGATGTATTATTTGCTAACCCAACGTTAAACTCGAGTTCTTTACTTGGTAGCAACAGTCTAGTCGATTTTTATCACATTTCCCCTCAATTCACCCTTGAATTGGATAGACGACTTGTACGTCTTCGGTTCATCGATGTTCTCGCAGTACATGATTCCTCTATCACACTATTCATGTGGTTCTTCATCTCGCTTGTTGGTATATCCTCCGCAATGATCCTTTGTTCTTAAATATTAGATGCGTGCTCTATTGAAGATACTTGGAAGTATTACACTCATTGAGATTATTCTGGTCGTAACCCACTCCTTGGACTAAGTCTCACCATTACAGGTTATTCCTAACTCTTATGGGTCTTAACGAAGTCGAATTTAACCATCTAAATGGATAGTATTGATACCCTTACATGTTGTTTCGATACCGCTAGTCAAGTATCGATACTACCTTGAGTATCGATATCAAAAACAACTTCGGTGTGCCAAAAATTACTCTAATATCGATACCAGAAACCATCAAATCGATGCCAGAGGGGCAATATCAATACTCCCCTTCAATATCGATACTCCTATATTAAACTACCCAAAAATCATCTCAATTCATCTAGTATCGATACTATTCACCCAATATCGATAATCAAACCCACAAATATTTTATTTAAGTTTGGGAAACACTAAAAAAAATCCTCCCAAGAGTCTTAGTTTGGTCCCATTAGGTGTTAAAGCTTAGGAAAGTTACATAGGGTCATGCACCCTAACAACACAATCTAAACAACGAAAACATCATCTACAACATGAATCAAAATAAAAATCCTAAAATGCTTAAACACCCAAATCTCAACAAAGCAATTCTGATTAGACATGTTCTCCTCGATCTGAGCAATTCTGGCTTCCATTTTCTTCTTTTTCAGGCGGGTGTTATGCGGATGGGGTGTGTCTAATGCTTGAGGTGGTATATCCAGTATGTGCTCCTTCTGATTAGACATTTTTTTCGTTAGTTAATGCGAATGTAAAGAAAAAATAACAAAATGCAAAATATGTTTAAATGCATAATGCATGCAATGTTCGAGGCATTGATCCTAAAAAATGTGTCTGTTATTAGAAATAATCTTTATTGGGGACAAAAGTGTTTTATATTTTAAGAGACAAAAATATTCTAACAGCTTCTGACATGTTGACTAGTCTTCTGCCTTCGTCTGTCACTGGTTAAATAACCTGTCGAACCACTCTAGCTTCTCTGGATGAACCGTGCAAATGACGAGTTGTTTGTCCAAAAAAAAGTCTCGAAGGACTCCACCTCCGGCTTCCACTCTCTGCTGAGTTTGTTCCTTAACGGCAACACCATTTGAGCCCTCCATCGGTAGAAACTATCCGAAGTTTGCTTCTTGAATTCGTCAGCAATGGCATTCAGCTTAGATAGGGTTTCGTCATCTTGTTCTCGTAGTTTTCAAAAGGAGCGTCTAGGTCTGTAACCTTTTCCTCGTTTTGCTCTGCAACCTTTTCCAGTCAGTTCTTCAAAGATAGACTTTAATTGTGCTTGATGTAGATATGGTTCATCCTAAGTCCTTTATAATGCAACAGAGTGATATACTCTTCAATTGTGGGCACCACATCTTCCGGATTGAATGTGACACATAGTCGCCTTGTAGATTGTCCTCTACATTTTCATCTATTGTATTATAATCCCTTTATCCATTAATGCAAATTATTCATGTTTAACAAACACGTTTTTGGTGGATCAACACCTCTTTAAATGATGCAAGTGATGAAAATGAAATGAAAGAGAAAAAAATAAAAAGAGTTAGCGAGGTAAAAAAATAAATAAAAAATAATCATGAAAAATAAAAGTCATACCCCACATGATATCTACCCGAACATGCTTAGTATTCTTACCCGGACATGATTTTTATCCCACATGTTAATTTCAAACAAATCCTAACCGCATATTTGTCTAGTTCGCATGCATTGAACAGAAAATAGAGCAGGAAACAAAACAGCCTAGGGTTTGGAATGAGGTTTTGGGGTGGGTTCTAATTTCCTGTACTCTCCCGATTTAGGTTCTAAAAAGGTACCCGAGTTCTCCTTGCTGGTGCCCCTTAGGCTTGTCAGACCCTTAGTCCTAAGTCTATGACAAGCTTGTGTGGACTAAATTAAACTCGAGAGGACACATTCCCTTATGTCTATGCGGTGAATAAATTCACACGAAGACATAAGGTATATGAATCCCGATGGCTACTTGCTAGGCCTGTGCAGTGAATAAATTTACACGAATGCGTCACTTTCACCCCACTTAAATAGGGTTTGGAGCTCGGGTATAGAGCCTGAGATGAAAATTTTGAAAATCTGAAACCATTAAAAAACATCAGTACAACTATTTATTTTTAAAAATATCAAAGATAAATAACTAGAATCGAATAAATAAATTAAATTTTAAATTAACTATTTTCGCATAAAAGACAACCGAAAAATTAATTATGGCCTGACTCACTTACCTGTCCCCAGCGGAGTCGCCAAGCTGTCGGAACCGTCTTTCGGTTGGACCCGAAATTGGGCTTCGACTTGGATTAAACGAATTGGAGTCGCCACCGATCATTTTAAAGCAATATTAGGTAGATCGGACACCATCTTACCTGATCTGCGTTGTACCAGAAACGTGTCAGGTTCGGGAGTCGGTTACGACTCAGAAAGGATTAGCACCATTGAACCGCCCTTGCGGTACCAATTAATTTGTCGGCTGTCTTAGTTGCGAAAAGTTAAAAATTAAAATTTAAGTTACCCGGTTCGAATTGCTTACCTTTGACCAGTTGGAATTTATCTACAAAGCCAAAATTAACATAAAAGCAATTCTCCTTCCCCCAAATTCATTATGCGCTAAATTTCTTTGCGTCCCTAGCCCTTTTCATTTTCTCTTTTCGCTCAGAACGCAGGTTCCTCACTCGTCGGTTTGGCTATCGGATATGGGTGGCCGATTCCTCACTCGCTCGTCGAGCCAACAGCAGTCCCGGTAAGTTTCTAACCCCTCTTCGCTTTGAAACAAATTCAATTCTGTTTTTTATTCCTCAAGAATTCCTTTTTCTGTATTTTTATTGCTCTTTTTTCTCTGTCTTTCCTATCCTCTTCTCCCACCTTGTCTGTGTATTTATAGTTATAGGAACCTATTTTTAGTCCAGTTTTTCTAGCGTTTCACTTGGACTAAAAATGTTCGGTTTGTTGCTTGGTGGTTGAGTGCTTGTGTCAGAGGATTCGGTGTTGGTTGCTGCTAGGGTGAGACGTGGAGTGGGGAGGAAGTTACGATTGGAAATTAGTGTCCACAGTAATATAACACTTAAAAACCAAATTGTTACAATCAAACATAAGTACACTTTATAATTTCACACCCCTAAAATTTTAATACAATTTCCTAAGTTCACACCCCCTTATATAAAATCCTACGTCCGTCTTTGGAGATATTCAACGTTTGGTGAATTTATCTTCCATAGCAAGCCAGGAACAACATGCAAATCGAGGTCAATAAACACCCAAAAATTCTTGAGACAGTTCCATTCTATAGTGTTTTTTTAAGATAACAGTAGCAATATTTTTATGCTTGAATTGATTGAGTCCTTGCTACTGTTTAGTTTTAGGTTTATTCCTGTCCTTCAAGATAGCAGTAGCAATTTTTTTATGCATGAATTGATTTGCTTCTATCGCGGTTTTCGGTTGGGCCTAGAATTGGGCTTTGACTTGAATAATTGGGTTAGAGTCGTCACCGATCATTTTAAAAAAATATTTAGGCTGATCGGACACCATCTTACCTGATTTGCGTTTTACCACAAATATGTCGGGTTCGGGGGTCGGTTACAGTCAATGAAGGATTATCACCCTCATACTGCCCTTTCAGTACCAATTAATTTGTCGGTTTTCTTAATTACGAAAATTAAAAAATTAAATTAAAATTTAAAAACCCGATTCGAATTACTTACCTTTGATTGGTTAGAATACCTTTAGAAAAAAGTCAAAAATGTTAGATAAAAATAAATAAATAAATATTAAATAAATCAAAAATAAATAAATTAATAAATCAAAAGGAAAAAGAGAAAATAAATAAAAATAAAAAATAATAGAAAAAAGTCAAAGGAAAAAAATAAATAAAATTAAAGAGAAAAAAATAAATAAAAAAGAATAAGTCAAAGGAAAAATAAATAAATAAAAATAGATCAAAATGCAAAAATTAAAATAACAGTGGCTAAATCTAAAAAACGAAAAAAAAGGCTAAATTAAAAATGCATAAATTCCTAGGCCATTTTCGAATAAAACATTAAATTAGGGACTAAAATGTAAACATAATAAATTCAAAATCCCAAATTAAAATATTGTAATTTGAATTCAGTGGCTAAAATATAGATAATACAACTTACAGGAACCGAGGGTACAATTTACCTGTTTTTGAATTACACAAAAACCCCCTCCCCAAAACGACGTAATTTTGGGAGGGTATTTATACCCCTTCAACCATCCCAAATGGCGTTCAACCGGCCCAAATAGCCTTCAACCTCCCATTTGTGCATTTTTTCTTCTCTCTCTAAAATGAGAAGAGAGAACTCTTCTCTCGCCTCTCTCTAACACTCCCTCGCCGCAGGGATGGTCGGCCATTATCGGTCACCGCTGTCCGCCATTTCAGCCGTCGAAAAAATCCAAAATTCACCCAAACGTTCCCCTTAATACCCTAAACATAAATCCGAGGCCAAAATCTCGCAAAAAAAACCCTAGAAGGCGTAGATCTGAACCGAAAGTTCCGATTTTTTTACCTTCGATGGTGACTCCCCGACTCCTCCGACGTGCTCGGCTCCTCTCGATGGCTTTCGGCGAAGGCTTCGATGTTTTTATATATATTTCTGCTAGCCGAACGATCCTTTTTTGTGTTTTGGGTTGCTTGGATTTCTTGCTTTTGTTTGCTTGATCTATGTGTGTTTGTATTCGCCGATGTGTTGTTTTGTGATGGTTATTTCCCGACTGTTGTTGTTTTGTGATGGTTCGATCGTTCTGTCATTATGGCTTCACTGGGGGGCTTTTTATAACCCCGGTGTTGGCTGTTTTGGGCCCTGAACAGACGGGATTGTGGCCGTTGTGAGACCGGTCATCCTGGGATGGGTCACTCCCGAGATATCGACCAGCCGTTTCGCGTTTGGCTTTGTTGGCCGTTTGGGCGCGTGGCCATCACACGCGTTGCTTGTGCGGCGCCTGACTTAGTGTGTAACCCTAATGGATCTGGGTTGGTTCAGGCCCGTTTAACTTATGTTGGACCCGAACAGATTAGGGCTCTTGCCCATTTTAAACGTATTGGACCCTGAACAAAAATAAATAAATAAATAAATAAATAAATAAATCATAAAATAATAATAATAATAATAATAATAATAATAATAATAATAATATAAACTATATAATATATATTTTAAAAATATTTTTAAACTATATATTATATATTTTTAAAAATATTTTCAAAATTATATATTATATAGTTTTCAAAAATGTTTTAAAACTGTATATTATATATATTTTGAAAAATGTTTTTAAAACCATATATTATATATGTTTTCAAAAAAAAAATTAAAACTATATATTATATATGTTTTCAAAAATGTTTTCAAAACTATATATTATATAAGTTTTCAAAATGATTTCAAAACTATATATTATATAAGTTTTTCAAAATTATTTCAAAACTATATATTATATAAGTTTTTAAAATGTTTTCAAAAACTATATATTATATATATATTCAAAATATTTTCAAAAACTATATATTATATATATTTTCAAAATGTTTTCTAAAAAAATATTTTCGAAAATTATACTATATTAATATATATATATATATATATATAACATAAATAATATAGAGAAACAAAATAAAATAAAATAAAATCAGGACGAAAATCTATTGATTATACTTGAACATTTGGTTTACTCTGATATCATTCTCCAAGAATATGGCTGCATTTGGAGAAATTTATCCTACTAAGTTATATAAAGAGGGTTTTTCCGGCAACAAAAACCATTTCAATTCCAGATTTTTTGTTTTTGCAAGAAAATGCTTAGCGGGTAAAAATGTAAAAGACGAGGAGAGAGTCAAAACCTGGAACGACAACGAAAGAGAGCAGGGTTTCATCAAAGCTGACAAGGAGACAAATAGCATCATATCGGATTGTAAGACCATAAACTGTTTCTCCTAATGAAGGGTTCGCCACTGAGTCATTTCTACTATCTTCAGGCCATAACAATGAAGTAAAATATTTGGTCGCAATTTTGTATGTTAATGTCGCATGTTAGAAAAGCAAGTCATAAATGACTATCAAAGCTAAAAAGATTACGTAGTCAAAATGAGTTCAGCCAAGAAAACTAGCACCGAGGAAATATTATTCGATAGCGTAAAGGATATACCAGTCATACGCAACAGGGAAAGTCCAAGATCAAGGGATACTACATGATCACACGCAACGTGGTTTGATATTTTTACAGCAAATACTAAAACCCCACAATGAATTTGGTGAGTTTATATCATTTTGGCTCTCTAAGTAAATCTTACATTATGTCTAGGGATGCCGGATGCAACAGATGCTCTCTCTGCCATAGAAACCAGATAGCTGATAGAGCATGGAAACTGATAACATCGATCCGGCTATTCAATCAATCTGACCAATCTTTTCTAATATGTTGGTTTACCTGTTCGTCTAATTACATGCCAATAAAATGAATCTGCTTAAACCACCCAATGATATATATCCCATAGTGCTGGTCACCTTCAGAGAAAGAAATATCATATAGAGAATTATAAGACCCAGTCCTAATATCTTGCTAGGCTGCATGTCATTCCGAGGCAAAACTATAAGTGCCCAGATTAGTCCTGACATGAGAAAGCCCATGGTATAAAAAAGCTGCTATCTTGAGGGACCAAGTACGAGGAAGTACTCTTTGACCAAGCTCCGAGCAGCAATGAGATGCCCAAACCAGCAAGTGTGTTGAACATGGGACCTGCATAGCAGCCAGACAATGCAATTTGCACACCATCACCACCATTCATTGATATTGCAACGTTTGACGCCAAATTACCCATTGAATTGCCCCACGCCAGGATAGTTACTCCAAGAATGGACGGATTAATTCTAAAAATCATACCAAGTGCTACCAACAGAGCAACAAGCTCATTAGCAATCATAAAAAACCAGACAATGCTCATAAAAAATCCACCTAATACCCATGAGATTAAAAACCTATGAGGTGGATGATCAGATATGGTATGCTGATATGCAAGAATACCAAGAATGCAACCACCTGAAGCACTGATAAACCATTTTTGTTTTATCATAAAAACAAAGAAACAGAGTAATATTATCTGTCCTCCTTTGATGGAATCCATGACCCTACTTGTTATTGTTCACTTAACAACCATGCATGCACCCACAATCTTGTGTCTGTCACTCTGTATCTCTTTACATTAGCCACTGCAGAGCTCTCCACAGTTGCATCCATTGATGTATTCGAGGATCGGACATAAAATTTTATGTTAGATAATAAATTTATAAAATTTTATGTTAGATAATAAATTTATAAAATTTTTGAGATGAAAATAAATTATTAATGAAAATACAAAAAAATAAATTAAATGATGATTTGAAATTTTCAGAAGAAACAAATGTCCAGCTCCCTCGATCTATCTTTGGATAGATCTATAATTGAATGCAATAATACTCTTTATTCAAACATTTTATCTCTCTATTTATCGTCAGTGATTCAAAGAGTTTGCACGAATCAAACGACCTTAGTGGTTAAAAGAATGATTTTTCTCCCCAGAGGTCTCGAGTTTAAGCATGATGTCGACAAGATGTTTGAGTGTTCATTGTCAATGGTTAAAAGTCTTTCGAACAGATGTTAACTTGTATAGACACCTGTTTTTGTTCGAGTTTACAAAAATATTTTATTATATTATATTTATTTATTTATTTATTATTATTATTATTATTATTATTATTATTATTATTATTATTTTATTTTTACAGGCCCCACACTCAACAACCCTGATTTAGTGAGATTCAAAAAATAAATCAACGTATTTGAGTCTTATTGAAACACTAAAACCAACGTATTTAAATCATATTAAAACACTAAAACCAAATCATTTGAGTCCAAGTAGGACTCTAAATCTGAGCTAAAAATAGGTTTCTTTAGACTATAAATAGACTCAAGCATTAAGAGGAAATGACACAGAGAAAAAGGTGTGTGATCAGAGGAAATAGCGTGGTTACTGTTGAAGCCCTTGAACCTGTCGGAAGAATGCAGTGAGTGATGTCGATTTTTGTATCATTGTTGTTTGGGATTTGGAGGCGTTATGTAATTGAAAATTATTAGCAAGTTTGATGGATCTCCATGGGTTCTGTGTTTCATTCCAAATCTTTGTCTGATGGATTGCTCTTTCTACATTTTATTTATTTGGGTAAATTTGCTATTATCGAAGGGAATGCTTTATTTATTATTATTATTTATTTTTTACATTCTTATTATATTTCTTTTTTACACGATTTATTTATTTTTATTTTCTTTATTTATTTTGTTATTATTATTATATTAATACTTTTTTTCATATTTGTTTCTATTTTTATAATCTAACATTTTTTTACTTTCTAGGGGTGCTTTCAATCGATCAAGGGTAAATAATTCGAATCGAATACTTTTTAATTTTAATTTAAATTTTTAATTTCTGCAATTAAATACAACCAATAAATTAATTGGTACTGAAAGGGCGGTTCAAGGGTGCTAATCCTTCCTAGACCGTAACCGACTCCCGAACCCGACACATTTCTGGTACAACGTAGATCAGGTAAGATTGTGTCCGACCCACCTAAATTCGTTTTAAAATGGTCGTTGGCGACTCTAACCCATTATTTCAAGTCGAAGCCCAATTTCGGGGCCCAACCGAAAGACGGTTCCGACAGCTTGGTGACTCTGCTGGGGACAGGTAAGTGAGTCGGACCATAATTAATTTTCGGTTGTCTTTTTATGTGGAAATAATAAATTTAAATTTATTTATTCGATTTCAGTTATCTACCTTTGATTATTTTTCAAATAAATAGTTGTACTGACTTTTTTTTAATGATTTCAGATTTTTGAAAAGTTTTTCATCTCAGGCTCTATACCCGAGCTCTCAACCCTATTTAAGTGGAGGTAAAAGCGATGCCTTCGTGTGAATTTATTCACCGTGCGGGTCTAGCAAGTAGCCTTCGGGATTCATATATCTTATGTTTTCTTGTGAATTTATTCACCATGCGGGCATAAGGAAATGTGTCCTCTCGAGTTTAACTTAGTCCACACAAGCTTGTAATGGGCTTAGGACTAAGGGTCTGGCCAGCCCAAGGAGGCACCGGCAAGGAGAACTCGACTACTCTCTTTAGAACCTAAACCGGGAGAGTACAGGGAATTAGAGCTCACTCCAAAACCTCATTTCAAACCCTAGGATGTCTGATTTATTTCATGTTTTACTTTCTGTTCAAAGCATGCAAACTACACAAATATGCGGTTAGAATTTGTTTGAAATTAGCATGCGGAATAGAGATCATGTCCGAGTAGGAATAATAAGCATGTGAGGTAGGATTTTTCATTTTTATTATTGTTTTGATTTACCTCACTAACTCTTTTTATTTTTTCTCTTTTATTTTGTTTTCATCATTCACATCATTTAAAAGAGGTGTTGATCCCCCAAAATCGTGTTTGTTAAACATGAATAATCTGCATTAATGGACAAAGGGGTTGTAATACAAGAGATGAAAATACAAAGGACAATTTACAAGGCGACTATGTGTCACATTGTAACCCCCTAGACTCGGCCTATGCGTTTCGACTAAGTCTAGTGGATCACATTATGATTATTAAAGATATTTTCCGAAACCGTTATTCCATCAATATAAAATCACATTATAAATAACATGAAATTATAAACAAATTAAACTATCAAAATCCAACTCGTAAATATAGTACCAATAAGTAATAAATTAATTTAAAACATGTCTTCAAATTCAAAATCACAATAAAACGAACAGTAATAGCAAAAGAGTCATCATTATAAAATCTGATATTTTAAAATAAGGTCCATGTCACCAAAATAAAGTCAACTTGCAAAATACAAACATTACAATCTGATTTACTTCAAGAGATATGTTGAACCTCCAAGTGCTCGAACCGAGGTATCTAACCAACAGTATCTGAAAGGGGGAAAACATTTTCGAAAGGTGAGCTAGGCTCAGTGTGTCCCAACATTTCCATAAAATCACAATAGGTACAAATCATAGTCCAGTAAATCTCACAAATTCGTAAAAGAGTTTAACTTTTGAAAATCATAGTTTAAACCCTTTTCTGGTACACCATCAGTAGTTCCCAAAATTATTTTTCATATAGCTTACTTTATGCACATAGCAAAAAGAAAGCCGACTTAAGGATAGGCTATGAAGCTTGTATCCTTAAGCCCAAGTCAATAAGTCCATATAGCTTACCCTAAGCACACAGCAAAGGAAAGCCGACCTAATGAAACATCTTGGGGCCCTCAAGAGTCACATTAAGCCCATTTAGCTTGATCAGAGCTATTCCATCATAATTCAATTCCAAAATTCAATTGCACCGTGACATAAATTCCATAAATCCAAAAACATGGTAATCATATACCATTTCAAAACAAAAATTAGATAGCAGCCATATTCCATAAATTGTCACATTAAATTGGTGCATCCATAAAACAATAACCAATGAATTCGGTGTACCACATATTAAAACCAATAAAACAGTTCAGTAATAAGTAGGGAACACACCTCGACAATAGGTTCAAATAGTAAATCTACTGATTGATGGTTTCACCATGCTCTGCTACAGTTTTCGAACCAATTTTACAATAACACTATATTACTTATGAGTAATATAAATAGATCTCTAAAATCATAAAATTTACGGGTCTTACGGGTGAATACTGGCACACGTGGTTTAACTGATCTAGAAGAGCTGGGTCGAGCTGTTGAACGATCCAGAGAGTCTCTTGTACCTTCAAACAATAATAATTTATCAGTCCCAAATCCTATTTAATTGTTCAAAGCTAAACTTCTTAAGTGTATAAGCATTTTTCGGGTTTGACTATCAATTTGGGGTATTTCGAGTCTGAATTTGGCCAAACAGATTACGGAATCGGAATCAGGACGTCGAAAAACATAAAGTATAACTTTCCGAAAATTCAAACTCTTGGTCAAAGTCAAAGTCAACCACTTTGACCGTCGATTTGGAGGCCTTCGAGTTCGAATTTAATGAAACGGACCATGGAAACGGATTCGGCACGTCGAAAACTATCAGGATAGGTATACTCGGAAAAGATTAACGATCGTTTAATAGCCGGTCAAAGCCGGTCAAAGTTCTGGTCAAAGGAGGTCAACAAACTGTTGAACATTTTACAGAAATAGCACCTTTTTAAAATAATTACTAAAATAACACCCATTTCGAATTATTTACCAAAATAGCACCAAAACTGAATTATTTACCAAAATAGCACCGATCAACGGTCAACGGTCAACGATTGGGTCGGGTCAACGGGTCGGGTCGGGTCGGGTCAATGGGTCGGGTCGTGATCGGTCAAACCGGTCAAACCCTTAAGAAAATTGGTTGAACCGGTCACTCACTCGCTCTACGGCGGCGCGTGAGGTGTCCTCCGGGGCTCTAAAAATTACGGAAAAATTTCTAAAAATTATTTTGAGCGTTTTCGAGATACTTACAAAGCTCGGTTCAAATTTTTGAACGGTGGAGAGCTCGAATTCATCAAATCGGAAAGTTTGATCGGTTCACCTCCCCACGCGCCGCCGCCGCCGGAGAAAAAGGAGAACACCGGTGGACTCGGAACGGTACAAGGAACACGATGGTACGGGAGGTGTCGTAAACGGAGCAATGATCAGCGGTGAATTTAAGATTTTCTCAGCGATAGAGCTAACAAAAACGTCGCTACTTTGACTGTAAATTCCCGACGTTTGGCCGCGTTTCGCTTCAATTAATTTGAAGAGTTTGTTCCTCGCTCGATGATGAACACAACGGTGGTTTCAAAACAACGATTGGAATTCAGACGGCTTCGGGATCGAGTTTGGAAGTTGTGTGCTTGAGGAAGAATTTGTGAAATTGATTTCTGTTTTTCAAAACAAAAATCACGCATAAATAACAAATGTCTGCCGACACTCCAAGGATAAATTCAGGGCTTGGTCCCTAAATTTTCTTTAACTCTAAAACAAGCTCCCAGTTTTAAAATCTTTCAATTTAGTCCCAATTTTTGCCAATTTTCACAATTAAACCCTCCAATTTCAATTAAATATTATTTTGAAAATCGGGTTGTTACAATTCTCTCCCTCTACAAGAAATTTCGTCCTCGAAATTTACCTTATGAAAATAGATGAGGAAATTGAGCCTCCATTGACTCCAATGTCTCCCAAGTAGCTTCTAAGGGGCCTCGATTACTCCACTGAACCTGGACCATTGGAATACGCCTATTCCGAAGAACTCGTTCATCTCTCTCTAAGATCTGAATGAGCTCCTCCTCATATGACAAATCAGTTCTCAGCTCTACATCCTCAACCTGAATGATGTGACCTGGATCTGGATGGTATCTCCTCAACATTGATACATGAAAGACATCATGAATACGACTTAGCTCAGAAGGCAACTCAAGCTGATATGCAACAGGTCCTACCCTCTTCAAGATACGAAATGGTCCAATAAATCTTGGACTCAATTTACCCTTACGTCCAAATCTCAATACTTTCTTCCAGGGTGAAACTTTCAAAAAGACCTGATCTCCAACCTCAAACTGTATATCCTTCCTCCTCTGATCTGCATAAGATTTCTGCCTATCAAATGCCTCTTTCAGACGGTCACGGATTAATCTGACTGTGTCCTCCGTCTCACGCACTAACTCAAGTCCCAACGTTTTCCTATCACACAACTCAGTCCAACAGATCGGAGTGCGACATTTACGCCCATAGAGTGCTTCATAGGGTGCCATACGAATACTGGTCTGATAACTGTTATTGTGAGCAAATTCAGCCAACGGCAAAAAGTTCTCCCAACTACCATGAAAATCGATTACGCAACCCCGTAACATATCCTCCAGAATCTGAATTACTCTCTCTGATTGACCATCAGTTTGTGGATGAAAGGATGTACTATAATCCAATCTTGTTCCCAAAGTCGTATGTAACGCCTTCCAAAATCTCGAAGTAAATCTCGGATCTCGATCAGAAATAATAGACAGTGGAACACCATGCAATCTGACAATCTCTGAAATATACAATCTTGTCAGCTTGTCCAAAGTATAATTTACTCGCACAGGAATGAAGTGAGCTGACTTTGTAAGTCTGTCAACAATCATCCAAACTGAATCTTTTTTCGAAGGAGTCATAGGTAAACCAGTAACAAAATCCATAGTAATACGCTCCCATTTCCATTCAGGAATCTTGATAGGTTGTAACAAACCTGATGGATGTTGATGTTCCGCCTTAACTTGCTGACAAGTCAAACACCTCGCCACAAAATTCGAGATGTCCTTCTTCATGCCGACCCAATGATACCTCTCTCTCAAATTCCGATACATCTTACTCCACTGGGGTGCATAGCATATGGACTATTATGAGCCTCCGTGAGGATAGTCTGCCTCAACTCAGCATTATCCGGCACACAATACCGACCTTTGAAGCATAAAACTTCATCCTGATCAAGGGTGTAATCTGAGCTTGTCCCTTGCTCTACTTGCTCAAAGATGGAAAGCAAGGAGCTATCAAGCGGCTGCTTAGTTTTGATCTCATCAACCAAGGTCGGCTTAACTTGTAATTCTGCTAACAGAGTGCCATCGTCATATAAATTCATCCTGGCCATTAAAGATCTCAACTCTGTTACTGTCTTTCGACTCAAAGCATCCGCTACAATATTAGCTTTACCAGGGTGATAATCAATCACGCAATCATAATCCTTTAGAAGCTCTAACCAGCGACGCTGTCTCAAATTAAGCTCCTTCTGGGTCAGAAGATACTTTAAGCTCTTATGATCCGTGAAAATGTAACACTTCTCTCCATAAAGATAGTGTCTCCAAATCTTCAAGGCAAAAATTACTGCTGCCAACTCTAAATGGATAGGTACACTCATGCGGTCGCAGCTGACGGGATGCATAAGCCACCACCTTACTTTCCTACATTAAAACACAACCAAGTCCTGAATGTGAAGCATCACTATACACTGTAAAATCCTTCCCGGACTCTGGTTTAATCAACACCGGTGCTTGAGTCAAAACCGCCTTTAATTTCTCAAAGCTCTCCTGTTGTGCCTCGCCCCAGTCAAACGGCACATTCTTCCTTAACAACTTTGTCAAAGGAGAAGCAATGATCGAGAAGCCCTCAACAAAACGTCGATAATAACCAGCCAAGCCCAAGAAACTGCGGATCTCAGATACATTCTTAGGTCATTTCCAATTCATAATAGCCTCTATCTTGCTGGGATCGACCTGAACACCTCGCGCAGAAATAATATGCCCCAGAAACGACACTTCTTGAAGCCAAAATTCACACTTGCTTAGTTTGGCATATAGACGATGCTCTCTCAAAGTCCACAGAACGATTTTCAAATGCTCGTCATGCTCTGCCTCAGTACGAGAATAGATCAGAATATCATCAATAAAGACCACCACAAATTGATCCAAATATGGTCGGAACACCCGATTCATCAAATCCATGAAAGCTGCAGGAGCATTCATTAAACCAAAAGGCATCACTAAGAATTCATAATGACCATATCTAGTGCGAATGGCCGTCTTGGCAACATCAGATCCTTTAACTTTCAATTGATAATAACCCGAACGAAGATCAATCTTAGAGAATACAGTAGCTCCTCGCAACTGATCAAATAAGTCATCAATCCTGGGTAGTGGATATTTATTCTTGACCGTCATCTGATTCAACTTCCTATAGTCAATACATAATCTTAGCGACCCATCATTCTTTTTCACGAACAGAACTGGAGTTCCCCATGGTGAAGTACTATGCCGAATAAATCCTCGATCGAATAATTCTTGCAATTGGACCTTCAACTCCTTAAGTTCTTTTGGAGCCATGCGATAAGGTGCCATAGAAATAGGTGCAGATCCCGGATAAGTCTCTATCTCGAACTCTACCTCTCTATCAGGAGGTAAACCAGGCAACTCCTCTGGAAAGACATCAGGAAACTCGCTAACTGTACGGATCTCTTCGATCGTGGACAATGAACCTTTAGTGTTCAAAATACAAGCAATGAAAGTCTCATACCCCTTCCGTATCATACGATCAATTTCCATCGCTGAAAATATATTGGAGAGATAGCCACGCCGTTCACCAATTAACACAACGGTCCGACCATCTGAAGTCTTTAGAGTAGCCCGCTTGTATTCGCAATCCAGATTTACCTTGTGTTTATTCAACCAATCCATCCCAAGAATTAGATCGAACTCCTCTAAAGGAAGTTCCATAAGATCAGCAGAAAAATTTCTCCCTGAACCTCGAGAGGACAACGCCAAAATACTTTATTCACTAATACCGCTTGTCCTACTGGACTCGTAACTGTAACCGTATTTTTAGTGTTCTCGATCGGAATCTGAAGGTTTCGAGATACCGAGCTCGATACATAGGAGTGAGTGGAGCCATTGTCCAGTAATGCAAAGTATGGGATAGAATAAATAGTAAATGTACCTGTAATAACCTCAGGCTCATCTCTGTCATCCCGACATCTAGTGGCATAAACCAAAGCTGGTTGTCTAGCCTCAGAAACTATTGGCCCTCTATTTTGCTGAGGTCGGGCTCTACTGTCAGTCCTAGACGCTGAACCACGAGCCTTTACTTGGCTACGATCTCTAATTGGAGTCTGTACTGTAGTCTGAGAACGCACAGGAGTCTGAGTAGCGGTCTGCTCAAACGAAGCTAGCTGAGGACAATCCCTCCGAAAATAACCACTAGATATACACTGATAGCAAAGACTCATATTCTTACGACACTCTCCTGTGTGTTGTTTACCACAAAACTCACAGAGGAACCCATGATAATACGACGAGGAACCACCTCGACTGCCAACTAATGGTGAGGATGCTGCAGGCCTGAAACGTGTATTGCTTCTATGAGGGAATGAAGTACGAGTCATTTTCCCGGACTGTGTTGATGACTCCATCGAGCCTGAAAATTTCTTAGATCGTTCCTGTTCAACACGCTCTCTACCAGAAGCTAAAACCTCTACCTCTTCAACATCTTTGGCTCTGACCACCAGCACATCAAATATCTCATCCTGATGGGTTACAACTTGCCTACGCAGCTCGTATCTGAGTCCAAGGGCAAATTTACGACATCGATCTCTCTCAGTAGGTACCATACTGAATCCATACTTCAACAACTTCAAGAACTCGATCTCATACTCAGAAACAGTCATGTCTCCCTGAACTAAGTCTTGAAACTGCTGACATCTCTGAGCTAAGTAGCGCTCTCCCAGAAAACGACTCCGAAAGCGACCCTTAAAGAAATTCCAGGTCAAACGATCGGTAGGAACACTACTGGTCACTGACTCCCACCAAGTGTAGGCATTGCCATCTAACATCGCCACAGCACCCTGATATCTCTTAGTTGAGTCTAAACCCAACTGATCCATGCGTCTCTCTGTATCCTGGAGCCAATCCTCAGCTTCAGTAGGAGCTCCACCAATCTGTCCCCCAAAAGTTCTAACTCCATTGGCAATCAAAGTCTGTGAAATAGGAACCTCTGATACAACACCAGTAGCTCTGACTGTTCCCTGTATCAACTGCAGAAATTGTCTACCAAAATTCTCATCCAAAGCAACTCCGGTAGACTCTGACTCAATATCGGTCGCTCCTATGATCGGTGTAGTCATGCCAATACCAGCGGCATGAGGTAGTTCGTTGGGGTCGTAGGAGCAGGATCACCTATCGGAGGAGGGGGATCTACCCGTATCTCATCAATCGGATCTGCAAATCTAGCCACTCGACCTCGTCCACGGCTAGTTCGACGACCACATCTAGCACTCATTTTGATGGATCTCAAGTTTACTACAGAAGATAAAACTTAGGGTTAGATAAGCACTTGGAGTCTCGAACACAATTTAAAAATCTTAATAATTTTGTGACATGGCCTTTGTAACTTGTTTTGTAAAATATTTCAAAACCGTATTTTAAATATGGACTCATACACAGTCCAAGGGTTAAAAACCAAAAGCTATGATACCAATAAATGTAACCCCCTAGACCCGGCCTATGCGTTTCGACTAAGTCTAGTGGATCACATTATGATTATTAAAGATATTTTCCGAAACCGTTATTCCATCAATATAAAATCACATTATAAATAATATGAAATTATAAACAAATTATACTATCAAAATCCAACTCGTAAATATAGTACCAATAAGTAATAAATTAATTTAAAACATGTCTTCAAATTCAAAATCACAATAAAACGAACAGTAATAGCAAAAGAGTCATCATTATAAAATCTGATATTTTAAAATAAGGTCCATGTCACCAAAATAAAGTCAACTTGCAAAATACAAACATTACAATCTTATTTACTTTAAGAGATATGTTGAACCTCCAAGTGCTCGAACCGAGGTATCTAACCAACAGTATCTGAAAGGGGGAAAACATTTTCGAAAGGTGAGCTAGGCTCAGTGTGTCTCAACATTTCCATAAAATCACAATAGGTACAAATCATAGTCCAGTAAATCTCACAAATTCGTAAAAGAGTTTAACTTTTGAAAATCATAGTTTAAACCCTTTTCTGGTACACCATCAGTAGTTCCCAAAATTATTTTCCATATAGCTTACTTTATGCACATAGCAAAAAGAAAGCCGACTTAAGGATAGGCTATGAAGCTTGTATCCTTAAGCCCAAGTCAATAAGTCCATATAGCTTACCCTAAGCACACAGCAAAGGAAAGCCGACCTAATGAAATATCTTAGGGCCCTCAAGAGTCACATTAAGCCCATTTAGCTTGATCAGAGCTATTTCATCGTAATTCAATTCCAAAATTCAATTGCACCGTGACATAAATTCCATAAATCCAAAAACATGGTAATCATATACCATTTCAAAACAAAAATTAAATAGCATCCATATTCCATAAATTGTCACATTAAATTGGTGCATCCATAAAACAATAACCAATGAATTCGGTGTACCACAAATTAAACCAATAAAACAGTTCAGTAATAAGTAGGGAACACACCTCGACAATAGGTTCAAATAGCAAATCTACTGATTGTTGGTTTCACCACGCTCTGCTACAGTTTTCGAACATATTTTACAATAACACTATATTACTTATGAGTAATATAAATAGATCTCTAAAATCATAAAATTTACGGGTCTTACGGGTGAATACTGGCACACATGGTTTAACTGATCTAGAAGAGCTAGGTCGAGCTGTCGAATGATCCGGAGAGTCTCTTGTACCTTCAAACAATAATAATTTATCAGTCACAAATCCTATTTAATTGTTCAAAGCTAAACTTCTTAAGTATATAAGCATTTTTCGGGTTTGACTATCAATTTGGGATATTTCGAGTCTGAATTTGGCCAAACGGATTGCGGAATCGGAATCAGAACGTCGAAAAACATAAAGTATGACTTTCCGAAAATTCAAATTCTTGGTCAAAGTCAAAGTCAACCACTTTGACCGTCGATTTGGAGGCTTTCGGGTTCGAATTTGACAAAACGGACCACGGAAACGGATTCGGCATGTCGAAAACTATCAGGATAGGTATACTCGGAAAAGATTAACGATCGTTTAATAGCCGGTCAAAGCCGGTCAAAATTCTGGTCAAAGGAGGTCAACAAACTGTTGATCATTTTACACAAATAGCACCCTTTTTAAAATAATTACCAAAATAACACCTATTTCGAATTAATTACCAGAATAGCACCTAAACCGAATTATTTACCATAATAGCACCAAAATCGAATTATTTACCAGAATAGCGTCGGTCAACGGTCAACGATCGGGACGGGTCAACGGGTCGGGTCAACGGGTCAGGTCAACGGGTCAAACCGGTCAAACCCTTAAGAAAACCGGTTGAACCGGTCACTCACTCGCCCTACGGCGGCGCGTGTGGCGCGTGAAGTGTCCTTCGGGGCTCTAAAAATTACGGAAAAATTTCTAAAAATTATTTTGAGCGTTTTCGAGATACTTACAAAGCTCGGTTCAAATTTTTGAACGGCGGAGAGCTCGAATTCATCAAATTGGGAAGTTTGACCGGTTCACCTCCCCACGCGCCGCCGCCGCGGGAGAGAAAGGAGAACACCGGTGGACTCGGAACGGCACAAGGAACACGATGGTGCGGGAGGTGTCGTAAACGGAGCAACGATCAGCGGTGAATTTAAGATTTTCTCGGCGATAGAGCTAACAAAAACGTCGCTACTTTGACTGTAAATTCCCGACGTTTGGCCGCGTTTCGCTTCAATTAATTTGAAGAGTTTGTTCCTTGCTCGATGATGAACACAACGGTGGTTTCAAAACAACGATTGGAATTCGGACGGCGTCGGGATCGAGTTTGGAAGTTGTGTGCTTGAGGAAGA
Organism: Hibiscus syriacus; assembly: GCF_006381635.1. NCBI lineage: Eukaryota > Viridiplantae > Streptophyta > Magnoliopsida > Malvales > Malvaceae > Hibiscus > Hibiscus syriacus. Next base: position 266,811 of record NW_024063270.1, read on the forward strand.
ATTTGTGAAATTGATTTCTGTTTTCAAAACAGAAATCACGCATAAATAACAAATATCTGCCGACACTCCAAGGATAAATTCAGGGCTTGGTCCCTGAATTTTCTTTAACTCTAAAACAAGCTCCCATTTTTAAAATCTTTCAATTTAGTCCCAATTTTCACCAATTTTCACAATTAAACCCTCCAATTTCAATTAAATATTATTTTGAAAATCGGGTTGTTACACACATTCAATCCAGAAGACGTGGTGCCCATAATTGAAGAGTATATCACTCTGTTGCATTATAAAGGACTCAGAATGAACCGAGTCTGCATCAAGCACAATGAAAGTATATCTTTGAAGAACTGACTGACAGAGGTTGCATGGGTAAGATGAAGGTTACTGATCTTGGGAGTCCCTTCAAAGACAACAATGGCGAAATGATGGTTGAAATTGGAGACCATTGCTGACGAATTCAAGAAACATACAAATAAACTTCACATAGTTCCTATCAATTGAGGGCTCCAATGACGTATTCGTTGGGAACATGTTCAACAAAAGATAAATGGCAGATATGCAGTCATTCGAGACTTCTTGGGTCAGTACAAAAAGCAACTCAACATTTGCACGGTTCATCCAGATAAGCCAGAACGGTTTGACACGTTATTCAACCGGTGGCAGACGAAGGCATAAGACTAGTCAACATGTCAGAAGCTGTCAGGATATTTTTGTCTCTTAAAAAGATAAAACACTTTTTCCCCAATAAGGATTATTTCTAATAACATATACATTTTTGGATCAATGCCTCGAACATTGCATGCATCATGCATTATTGCATATTTCACATTATTTTTCTTTATTTTTATTACATTCAAATGTCTCATAAAAAATGAGAACATTTCGATCCTATGACATATAAAAAGCTTTACCAACAGTTGTTTGACGCACATGTGGTGTTACCATATCCAGAGAAATCAATGAAGCCTTTGTACCCAGGTAGTATGATGAGAACGCTCATTGTGAATATCATAGCGGTGTCACAGGGCGCACTATCGAGAACTACTCCACATTCCAGAGAATCGTATAGAGAAAACATAACAAGAATTGGAACGACTTCAACAACTTGGGGGGCATGTAAGTGAGGAAGACGATTTCATCATTTGAGGCATTCTATTTGAGTTTGTCTTTTCATTTTTTTCTCAAGTTTTTATAAATTTATGTTACTTTAATGATGACGAGCAATGAATCACATTTGTAACCTTGTAATTCTTTGAATATCAACTAAATTAAGAAACTCTGTAAATGGTTCAAAGTTACAAATCTCTGACAAAGTAACATGATTTAAAACAAAGACTTTTTACCTTACCCAGAATATACACTAAAATATTGTACCCTGCTCTTGCAATTAACCAATGTAACATTTTCCTTTCATAAGGTGCGGACAACATGGGGCATCATTTGCATATGACAATTACTATACTTTTTGTTTAAGACGTTTAATGATGATCATTGTCTTTACAGATGGAATCGTCGAGTAAGTAAATCTAGTTTAGGTCAGTTGCTTGAAAATTGAACTCTAAAGATGAAATTTTTTACTTTCAATAACACCTAGATTATAACAGGTTCTTCTTGACAATCTTAAGAAATTAAATCCGTAAAACTGAGCTGTTCCGCTAAGGCAATTGGTTATAGAGGAAACTTGAAATCCCTGGCCTTATGAGTAGATTACGTTCAAACCATGACATTGCTCGAACACTTGGCAATTTGGTGTTTGCTCCAATGCTATTGTCCGGCCGAAGACTTTGTGATGAGATGAACCCTTCAGTTAACTTGATAAAACTATTATAATGTTAAGTTGTCCCTCTAAAGCAATTGGTTAAACGCCCCGGCTTTATGGATTCAGCTAGCCAGATAACGAAAAATTAAATCAAATTTATCTAAGTAAGAAGTTTTGGTAAAATGGACTAAGGGAGTTAAGGAACACCTGTTATAGTCAATTTCACACAAGCACTCAAGAATTTCATTTTTAGACGATATTTATGCACTACATTTGTTAGAGGAGCTTACAAAACTTGAACAAATGGAAGATTTCAGAGGACTGAAATAAAAGGTCTAGTAATTGATCATGTTAGTTGCGTCATTTTGTCCGCACCCAATTAAAATGCCAAACCAAAAAAAAACATGTTGCGATATTTCAAAAAAAATGACATTTTGGGTTATCGAAACCTTAGAAAGGATGCCAACCTAAAGCCAACTCATCCATTTGAACATTTGTCAAAGAGTTGTAACTCTGAAAGCATTAAAAGAGCTATTGATTCCTTTGATATTCTTTGAACTCACGTTTATAATTTTATTCAATTGCGAACAATATTTTACAAGATTTTTATCCTTTTCCCTCCTAAAACAAGAAAAAGGAGAAAACATTTTCAAACAGAACAATCTCAGACATGAAAGGTCTGTAAAGCCAAAGCTCGAGAAACAAATGAGGCACGATCGATTCCAAGGACCAGATTGATAGACAAAACACGGGACTCCAATCCAAGAGAAAAGACATAACTCATTCATGTTGCATGCAACTTAGACATACTTAAGAGCATCACATTTATCATTTTTAGCACACATAATTTTTTACAGCTTTTAGAGTCAAAATTCAACTTCAAGATGAAAGATACCCGATTCGAAAGCACATTCAAAAATTGATAGTGGTTGCTCAACTTCACAGCAAAGGGGCGACTGTCAACAAATAACTTTTCAGTTTCATTCAGAGTCAATTTCAACTTCACAGCGAAGGATATTGAACTCGAGACAACACAAGCTCAACTTCACAGCGAAGGATATTGAACTCGAGACAACACAAGCTCAACTTCACAACGAAGAGGCGACTGACTGTCAACTTCATAACTTCTCAGTTTCATTCAGAGTCAATTTCAACTTCACAGCGAAGGATATTGGACTCGAGACAACACAAGCTCAACTTCACAGCAAAGGGCGACTGACTGTGAACAAACAACTTCCCAGTTTCATTCAGAGCCAATTTCAACTTCACAGCGAAGGATATTGGACTTGAAACAACACATACTTGGATTTCAACTTCACGACGAAGGATATTCAAGTCAAGACTCAACTTCACGACGAATGGGCCATCTACGATTTTAACTCCATGACGGAGGATATCGTACCCACACATCCACGATTTCAACTCCACGACGGAGGATATCGTGCCATTTGAGGCTCAACTTTACGACGAAGGGGCTTCCCAGTTTCAGAGTTAATTTCAACTTCACATCGAAGGATATTAGACTCGAAACAATACAACTTACTTGGATTTCGACTTCACGACGAAGGATATCCAATTCAAGGATCAACTTCTCGACGGAGGGGTCATCCACGGTTTCAACTTCACGACGAAGGGAATCGTGCACACAAGCAGCATCCATATTCATATTTGGATTTCAACTCCACGACGAAGGATATCCAACTCAAGGAATGAGTTTTTGTCAATAAACTTTCCAGTTTTAGATCCAATTTCAACTTCACGGCAAATGATATTGAACTCGAAACATCACAACTTTCATTGGATTTCAACTTCACAACGAAGGATATCCAATCCAAGGCTCAACTTCACAACGAAGGGGTCATCCACGGTTTCAAATTCACGACGAAGGGAATCGTGCCCACAAGCAACCATGTCATCCACAAATTTGACTTCCTTAAGTCAACGATTAGAGCTTCTGAGAGAATTTATTTAATATGCAGGAACAAGCAAATTATCAATCGCCTTTGATATTGTTTCTCTCGAAACAAGGGGTCATCTCTCTTGAGACAGTTTCCCTTGAAACAAAATCTTTGAATATGTTTTCCTTGAAACAAATTTTGTCTCCCTTGAGACAGTTTCTTTTGGAACTAAGTTTTGTCTCTCTTGAGACGGTTTCTTTTGAAACAAATTTTGTCTCTCTTGAGACAATTTACCTTGAAACAAAGTTTTGTCTCTCTTGAGACAGTTTCTCTTGAAAAAAACCTTTAAAAATGTTTCTCTTGAAACACCAAAGACCTTTGAGTTCGACTACTCTCAGCTGCAAGGCACTTCATTTTCAGTTTAGCTTAAGTCGAGAAGGGCTATCTGTCAACCAAAGACCTTCGAGTTCGACTACGCTCAACTCCAAGGCACATCATTTGTAGCATAGCTTACGTCGAGAATGGGCTATCTGCCAACCAAAGACCTTCGAGTTCGACTACGCTCAGCTCCAAGGCACATCATTTATAGCATAGCTCAAAGAAAGAAGGGCTAACTGTCAATAAAATTGTCGAGTTTGATTCCATTCATCTCGATGACACCTCAATCACACTACTGTCCGGCTGCAATCGAAGTTTTCAAGACGAGAAGAAGATCTGGGTTAGTTGTGCCTTAGTGATAAAAAAATTGTTTTCCGGCAGCATAACTTAAGTCAAGAAAAGCTATCTGTCAACAAATACCTTGCGAGTTCGATCCCATTCAGCTTGAGGGCTTATCAACCACATGTTGGAGTCAATGAACTACTTTCCGGTCAAATTTTTACACCCAGATCTTTAAATCGAGAAGAAGACCAAGGTTGACCAAGATTGGCAACAAAGAGTCACTTTTCGATTCACCCACGATTTCAACTTCAAGAAGAAGGATATCGTGCCCAATGGATCGACTTAGTGTCACAACAAACACTATCAAGTCTCAAATCAAAGAGAATCGGACAAAAACTGGTTGTTTTTTTCATCTTTGCCCTATTCTTGTTAACACAAAAATATGCAAAGAAGGGCAGTTGCAAACACCCGTTTTTGTCCGAGTCTACAAAAAATATTTTATTATATTATATTTATTATTATTATTATTTTATTTTATTATTTTTACAGGCCCTACTATCAACAACCCTGATTTAATGAGATTTAGAAAATAAATCAACGTATTTGAGTCCAATTAAAACACTAAAACCAACGTATTTGAGTCCTATTGAAACACTAAAACCGAAGCATTTGAGTCCAAGTAGGACTCTAAATCTGAGCTAAAAATAGGTTTCTTTAGACTATAAATAGACTCAAGCATCAATAGGAAAGGACACAGAGAAAAATGTGTGTGATCATAGGAAATAGCGTGGTTACTGTTAAAGCCCTTAAACCAGTCGGCAGAATGTAGTGAGTGATGCTGGTTTTTCTATCATTGTTGTTTGAGATTGGGAGGCGTTATGTAATTGAAAATTATTAGCAAGTTTGATGGATCTCCATGGGTTCTGTGTTTCATTCCAAAGCTTTGTCTGATGGATTGCTCTTTCTACATTTTATTTATTTGGTTAAATTTGCTATTATCAAAGGGAATGCTTTATTTATTATTATTTTTTTGCATTCTTATTATCTTTCTTTTTTACACGATTTATTTATTTTTATTTTCTTTATTTATTTTGTTATTATTATTATATTAATACTTTTTTTCATATTTGTTTCTATTTTTATAATCTAACATTTTTTACTTTCTAGGGGTGCTTTCAATCGATCAAGGGTAAACAATTCGAATCGAATACTTTTAAATTTAAATTTAAATTTTTAATTTTCACAATTAAAGACAACTGATAAATTAATTGGTACCGAGAGGGCGATTCAAGGGTGTTAATCCTTCATTGACCGTAACCGACTCCCGAACTCGACACATTTCTGGTACAATACAGATCATGTAAGATGGTGTCCGACTCACCTAAATTCGTTTTAAAATGGTCGGTGGCGCCTCTAACCCATTATTTCAAGTCGAAGCCCAATTTCGGGACCCAACCGAAAGACGGTTCCGACAATTTGTAATCATCCCAAAATAAAAAATATAATGATATTTAATAGTTTATATTGGAATAGGCATATAGAATTGGATTAGTTAAGTCTAGAGTCGTCTAAAACATTTTTGGGGTCTTGAGCAAAAACTCAAAAATATGCCTTTATAAAATGAAAGTATATTTCATTACTTTGAACAATCAATTCAATATTATATAAATCATAGAAAAATAATTAAATTTTATGAAAATATATATTTTTATTTTATTAAGAAAACACCTTAAATATACCTAAAAGAGAAAAGATAAAAAAAAATTGAATGCATGTATGATACATAGCTTGATTTTGAATAATAAATAAAAAAAGAATTATATATATATTATTTTATTGTTAGAATGAGATTGAAGAAGACTAAAAAAATTAAAGAATATTTGATAAATTGAAAAGTAAGATTTGAAAAAAAAGCATGATTAAATTTAATTCAAAATTGAATAAATAAATAAATAAGAGAAATGGAAAAAGAGGGTAAAAAACTAAACATTTTATGAAATTATAAAAATTAGGGGCCTAATTATAAGTATAAAAACTGGTTAAATTTAATTCAAAATTAATGAATTAATAAGAGAAAGGAAAAGGATTATCAAAACCTAAAACTTTATAAAACTATAAAAATTAGGGTCTTAATTATAAGTATAATAAATTGGGAGCCCTAATTATAGATATATATAAAAATTGGGGGCCTTAGAGCCGGCCCTGTTTAAGTCTTAATTTTGTCCTAGCACCATAGAAAAAATTTCCCAGCAAGTGAAATTAATATGCAACAAATAGATCTACATGCTCACAATAATGGAAAAGACAAGTGCAGTTTATCTGAAGTATATTTGAGATTAAATCTACGTAGAATTTCCTCTTACAGCAGCACGGCTCTTTCAACCGGAGAGCGTAGGGAAACAACTCTCGGCGCGAGTAAGCCCTGGACCCCGAATTTCACCCACTTTTCTCGTAGGACTACTCGGTGTTGACCTCAAACCTCTCGGACAATCCAAACTCCTCCTAAGAATACTTCTCATGGCAGATATGAGATGAACCGTAGGATCAGCAGGCGGCCCCGAGGACACAAACGCTTGGCAAAAATCCATGTGCCTGGCCATTGCTTCCTCGGTACTGATGAGCCCGTGTGTCCTCGTAATCTCATCTTTCACAGCTTCAGTACACAGGCCGCAGATCCATTTACCTTGATATCGTTCTCGTACACGTTCGATATACGTCGGGGTACACTCCTCACTCAGTCCACAGCATTCGCACTTTACCGACTCGACTTCGGGTTTTGCCGATGTGGCCTGAGTTTCTGATGCTGCTGATGATACCGCCATGGCTTCACCGATTACGGTCGCTGACATTGCCAATAGCGCTGTTTCAAAATAAACAAAGCATAAATAAGGTGAATAAACAAAAGTTTTCTTCTTTTGGCTTCCTGTTTTGATGTGAATACGGTGAAAAAGAAGTGAAAGAAGAACGTTGACTTCTTAGATATGTTACAGCTTACCTAACGTTTACCTGACGTTAGTATTATTAACGACTAATAAATTATCCTTCTTTTTTTGATCGTTCATACAAGCCAGTTATCAGTAATCTAAATGCAACGGATTATGTTCAGATTTGCTTTTAACATAATACCCAGAAACAACAACAGAGAAGAAAGACAAAATCAAAGTGTGTTGAAAAGAATTACCAGAAGATGAAACAAAACTCTGGGCTTCTTCTTCTTCTTCTTTCTTGTGCTGCTATGGGGTTTTAAGCGAATATTTTGTTATTATTATTATTATTATTCTCCCTCCTTCTCCCACTCTACTTCTTCCTGCTTTCCTGCAGCGAAGAAAACCTCAGACATGAAAATCATTTCCTTCCTTATTTTCTCTCTCTTCTTTCTGGGTTTCTCTAAAAGTACGAAAACCCAAACATCAAATCTTTCTTATGAACAAAAGCCAAGGGATTGCTTTTTGTTTATCTTCCACACAACTCTCTCGAAAGCGGTTGCAATAAATGAGAGAAAGATGGGGACCCAATCATATAAGTTTTGTTAACTTCAGCTTAATGCTATTACTTAATCATGCTTTACATTTGCATAGATATTACGTAATTAATATATTTTTAATTTTAAGATACCAAAAATCATGTTTTAATAAAGAAATTATTCAACTTCTTTTTGGATTGGTAAAAGATTATGTAACTTTGTTTTGTGAAAATTAAAAATTATATAACTTCTTTATGACTTCGTCAAACACTTTTTATTAAATTTATATATATATTACATGATTTTCTTTTATTTTTATTACAATTATAATATAATGTAACATTAAATATGATTTTTAAAATTATCAAAAAAAATTAAATTTATCAAGTGATTTCAATAATAAATGAATATCATTTTTTAAAAAATTAAAAATTAAATAATTATAATATATATATATATATATATAATATCAATAGATTAAAAATTATTAACAGAAATTATTTCATAATCATTTTAATTTTTTTAAAATAATTAAATTTAAATAATTATAATATATATATATATATTATCAATAGATTAAAAAATTATTAACATATATTATTTCATAATCATTTTAATTTTTTAAAAAAATAATTAAATTGTCCGTTTTGAACATAATTGAATGTTTTTTACTAGTAAATTAAAATTTATATGATTAAAATTTATGAATTCAAATAGACTTAAATGTATGTTAAAAATAAAGAATATTACCAATGTTACTGGTTCAAGTAGTAAGCGGCTTAATTAAGAAAAGTTTCAGGTTCGAGTCCTTGCGTATGTAGAAAATTCCCGCTAGTAGACTCATCCACCAAAGCCAAATGTACAATATGGGTCGGTTCAAATTAATCAAGGTGAAATTTTTTGAATCGGAGGGCAACAAAAGAATTGAATAATCTTGAAATTATTATTATTAAGAAAACTACATTTATGTATTTGAACATTGATTATTAAATAATTGAAAATATCTAGTTTTTTTTCATTTTGTTTTTCATTTTTTATTTTATTTGTTTATTATTATTATTACTATTATATTATTATTTATTATTATTAATTTTTATATTACATGTCCATTTACAATTACAAATCCTGGAGGCCCAAATATTAAATCCCAAAGCCCAGTTTACAAGCCCGATCAGAAGCCCAACCAAACCCTAAAACCAAATTAGGGTTTATGCCTCATTCCAGCAGCCGCCTCAGCATCACAGTCGTTGGATCTGGATTTGATCCAAAGGCCCAGATCATTCCAGACGAAACCCTAGGGTTATGATACCCTCGGGACCATGCGGCGTCACCTCCAAATCCAGTCGCCGCTACCGACGCCTTGCTGCCACTACGCCACCTCGATGAAGCCTCCAAAAGTGTTGTGTCACCATACACGTTGACATCCCTATGGTGAGTCACCAACATAGTTATGGTGACTCACTGATGGCCATTTCTTTAAACCAGTCCAATGAAGAAACAGTGGAAGGGAACAGAGACAAAAAAAAGCACGAACCAGAAATGAGGCAAGAACCCGAACAGACCACAACAGCAAGCCAAAAAATACCCATAGCAGCAAATCGAAAGCAAAGAGAGAAGAGAGAAAAAGACTTACCCTCGGGAAGCCCAAACATTACCGGAAACTGTGTAAAAACCGAGGTAAAACTGTCTGTTTTGTCCTAGATTTACTCCGATTAGGAGATTTTTAAGAAAAACTAAGGCTAGGTTCGGCTTTAGAGGGTTTAGAGCTCTGTTTTGAGGTATTTTGGGGTTTTTCGGCCACCATTGACGGTGGCCGGCGGTGGTCGACGGTGCCAGAGCACAGCTGTCGGTCGATGGTCTCCCTCTCTATTTTAGAGAAAAGGCAGAGCTTCTCTCTCCTAGAGAGAGAAGCTGAAATGGAAAAATGAAAGAAATGGCTCAAGGGAGCCGGTTTTTAGGGTATTTATACCCTTATCAAAACGGCGTCGTTTTGATGAGGGGTCTGGGTGTAATTTCAAAATAGTTAAACTACACGCGCAGTCACTTGAAGTTTATAAACTTCCATTTTAGCCACTGAAATCAATTTATGAACATATTAATATTATCTTCAAATTTTATTTTATTTTATTTTAGTCCTTATCTGTATATTTAAATGCTTAAGGTAAAATACCATGATTAATCCTTTTAATTTTAAACAAATTTAATTTTAATCTCGTATAATTATATAGGTTAAATTACACTGATAATATTTAGGCTTTATGGTATTTCAAATAATGTCCCTTAATTTTGATATTTTATAATTTAATCACTAATCTTTATAATTATCATTTTTTACTATGAATTTTATATATTTATGAATATGATTTAATTGCTTTAATTTCAATTATTTGTTATTTAAAAACTTTCTCAAAATCGTTGTCAATTAGCTATTCACGATAAATTTGCCTTTAATGTTTCATTTTCCTTAATTAGTTGTAATCTTAATGTTTGTGTCTTTGACTTTATTTTTTTCCTTACTTTAATTTTCTTTTCATTTATTTATAATTGATATCTTAAATTTACTTTCCATTCTATCCATTTTTAATCATAATAGAAATTAATATTATTTGAATTTATTATATAGATATTAATTAAATATAAATCTCTTTTATTTATTCTATTAATTCGTTTGCTTTTCTTATACTTATCCATGGTATTTTATTATTAATATAACATTAAGTGTGTTGATACTATATTTTTAATTCCTTTTATTTTAGTCATTATTTAATGTTATTTTAGTCATTATTTAATACTATATTGTCATAGTATTTCGAATTATATCTGTAGACACTATATTTCGTCCCATCATAAATAACTATATATATATGTTATATAATTTATATGTTACTTATATATATATATTGTATATGTCATTTATACATCCTTCTTTCTCTTCTTTTACAGGCCCAGATACAAATAAAGGATAAAGCCCAGTAGAAACCCAAACCACTTGAAGCCCAGGTGCGACCCAGTTTGAGACCCTAAGAGCAAATTAGGGTTTTAAAGTTTTTCATCCAGCTACGCCCCACATCTCTTCCCCGTTTGAAGACTCCACGCCTCACGCCTCGCCGAACTTTTCGGTGATTCTCACGCCACCAACAACCAACAACACATAGGAGCATTAGAGTTAGATTATAACAGGTTCTTCTTGACAATCTTAAGAAATTAAATCCGTAAAAACTGAGCTATTCTGCTAAGGCAATTGGTTATAGAGGAAACTCAAAAGCCCTGGCTTTAAGAATAGATTGCGTTCAAACCATGACATTGCTCGGACACTTGGCAACTCGGTGTTTGCTCCACTGCTATTGTCAGGCTGAAGACTTTGTGATGAGATGAACCCTTCAGTTAACCTGATAAAAGTGATTATAATATTAAGCTTTCCCTCTAAAGCAATTGGTTAAACGCCCTAGCTTTATGGATTTGGCTAGCCAGATAATGGCAAATTAAATCAAATTTATCTAAACAAGAAATTTTCGGTAATGATGGACTAAGGGAGTTAAGGAACACCTGTTATAGTCAAATACACACGAGCACTCAAGAATTTCATTTTTAAACCGATATTTCTACACTACCTTTATTAAAGAAACTTACAAAACTTGAACAAAATGGAAGATTTCAGAGGACTGAAATAAAAGGTCTAGTAATTGATCATGCTAGTTGTGTCATTTTGTCCGCACCCAGTTAAAATGCCAAACCAAATAAAAAACATGTTGCGATATTTCAAAAAAATGACATTTTGGGTTACCAAAACCTTAGAAAGGAAGTCAACCTGAAGTCAACTCATCCATCTGAACATTTTTCAAAGAGCTATAACTCTAAAAGCATTAAAAATAGCTATTGATTCATTTGATATACTTTGAACTCATGTTTACAATTTGATTCAATTGCGAACAATATTTTACATAATTTTTATCATTTTCCCTCCTAAAACAAGAAAAATGAGAAAAATATTTTCAAACAGGACAGTCTCAAATGCGAAAGGTTGGTAAAGCCAAAGCTCGAAAAGCAAATGGGGCACGATCGATTCCATAGATCATATTGGCAGACAAAACACAGGACTCCAATCCAAGAGATAAAACATAACTCGTTCATGTTGCATGCATCTTAGACATACTTAAGAGCATCACATTTATCATTTTTAGCACACATAATTTTTTTTACAGCTTTTAGAGTCAATTTCAACTTCACAGCGAAGGAGATTGGACTCGAAACGAGACAATTTGCTCGAGAGTAGATTTTAACTTCACGATGAAGGATATTTGACTCGAAGCAAAACTTTACAACGAATGGGTCATCAACGGTTTCAACTTCACAGCGAAGGGAATCGTGTCCACCCGCAATATACAATACTTTTATTTCAACTTCACGGCGAAGGATATTCAAATCAAGGCTCAACTTCACGACGAAGGGGCCATCCGCGATTTCAACTCTACGACGGAGGATATCGTGCCATTTAAGGCTCAAATTCACGACAAATGGGCTTCCCAGTTTCAGAGCCAATTTCAACTTCACAGCGAAGGATATTAGACTCAAGACAACACAAGCTCAACTTTACAACGAAGGGGCGACTGGTTGTCAACAAACAACTTCCCAGTTTCAGAGCCAATTTTAACTTCATAGTGAAGGATATTGGACTCAAGACAGCACAAGCTCAACTTCACAACGAAGGGGCGGCTGACTGTCAACAAATAATTTCCCAATTTCAGAGCCAATTTCAACTTCACAGCGAAGGATATTGGACTCAAAGACAACACAAGCTCAACTTCACAGCGAAGGGGCGACTGACTGTCAACAAACAATTTCCCTGTTCCAGAACCAATTTCAACTTCATGGCGGAGGATATTAGACTCGGAGCAATACAAATTACTTGGATTTCAACTTCACGACGAAGGATATCCAATTGTCAGGCTCAACTTCACGACGAAAGGGCCACCCGCGGTTTCAACTTCACAATGAAGGGAATCGTGCACACAAACAACATCCATCTCTAGATTGGATTTCAACTTCACGACGAAGGATATCCAACTCAAAGGAGAAGTGTCTATCAACAAACGTCCCAGTTTCAGAGTCAATTTTAACTTCGCAACGAAGGATAAAGGCCTTGAAACAGCGCAACTTACATTGGATTTCAACTTCACGACGAGGTATATCCAATTCCAAGGCTCAACTTCACGACGGAGGGGCCATATGCGATTTTAAAACAGATTGACCCAACTTGAAACAAATTTTGTCTCTCTTGAGACAGTTTCCCTTGAAATAAAATCTTTTAATCTGTTTTCCTTTAAACAAATTTCGTCTCTCTCGAGACAGTTTCTCTTGAAAATTTTGTCTCCCTTGAGACAGTTTCTCTTGAAACACAAAATCTTTGAATTTATTTCCCTTAAAGCAAAATTTTGTTTACCTCGAGACCGTTTCTCATGAAACAACAAATATCTTTGAGATCGTTTCCATTGAAACGAACTCTTTCTCTTTTGAGATAACTTCTCTTGAAGGATCATTTGAATCATGTCATTCAAATTAGAGTCAAATCAAATTTATAGCATAGCTCAAGGCAAGAAGGGCTATCTATCAAAACTGATGAGTTCGATTCTATTCAGCTCGATGCCGCATCAACTACATGGGGGAGTCCAGGAACTACTTCCTAATACTCTGAGTTCGACTTCAACTTCGCGACGAAGGATTCATACTCAGAATTTTCCAGTTTCGACTTAACATCACGACGAGGGAAACATTTTGTGATTCAATCAAATTTTAACTCTACAACGGAGGGCATTCAATATGGATGAAATTTGTGTCTTTTAATCTTTGCTCTATTTTCGTTACAGGATAATGAGCAAAGAGGGACAGCTGTAGACACTATATTTCGTCCCATCATAAATAACTATATATATGTTATATAAATTATATGTTACTTATATATATATTGTATATGTCATCTACACATCCTTCTTTCTCTTCTTTTACAGGCCCAGATACAAATAAATGAGAAAGCCCAGCAAAAACCCAAACCACTTGAAGCCCACGTGCGACCCAGTTTGAGACCCTAAGAGAAAATTAGGGTTTTAAAATTTTTCATCCAGCTATGCCCCGCATCTCTTTCCCGTTTGAAGACTCCACGCCTCGCTGAACTTTCTGGTGATTCTCACGCCACCAACAACCAACAACACATAGAAGCGTTAGAGTTAGATTAGGACTCTATAATCAAGTCTAAAAATAAGACTTTCATTCCTATAAATTGAGGTAACCTCAACACGATAGGGGGGAGGAGAAAAGGAGGGGTATGGAACCCACTGCCGTCGCTATGGCCATTGATCGTAGTTTCCACGTATTTACAGGCAACCCTATAAGATCCAAAAAAGCCTAAACTACACGGGCCAGTTTCTCTTTCTTCAGCTTTTGAATCTCTCAAACTCTGTCTCTACCAAAACCCTAAAAACCTCCCTCCTCTGAAGTCTCCTCTTTTCTAGGTCTTGCTTTTCGAAAAGGACAAGCCTTTGGTTTCATCTTCCGTTAGAAGAGATGGTGTTGTTCCCAGTTGGCATCTGGGGTGGATTAGTTTGGCTGATTGTAAAGGTCTTGGGGAATTATGGGGTTCGTTTGACCGAAACGTCTATTGTTTTTTGGATTCAAGAGCCGATGAAGATGTTGTTTATTGGGCTATTAATATTTCTGTGGATGCTGGGTTGGTTTCCGAATTGAGTTGCAGACAGCTTTGCTTTGTGGATCTTAGGACACTGATTATGGCTACGGATTGAATTCCTTATCCTATGCAGACCATACTTCATATTATCTTTTATTCTCGAATGATGCTTTTGGTTTTCGCTTAAACCATTTTTTACCTTTTATTGCAAGAAAATACAGCGGAGCTAATCTTTCTTTTGTTAATGGCGGAAAATTGGAGCCCTTTGTTTATGTTTTGAAATACAGGTCAATCAAAAGATTTTCCTCCATTATTCATTACCCAAACCCAGTGACTCAGATTCATCACCTTGTCATTCCAAAAATGGAGGAGTAATCGTTTCTTGATAGAATGATCACGCATCTTCGTTCATCTTCCAAGTATTTTTACTGGTTTCGAATTCGTGTTACCGATTGCCTTTTCGAATGATGGTGACAGCTATTGAACTTTGACCAACAAGTATTAGTTTGGTACGATCAGAAACAGAAAAGAATGAAAGAAGAGAGAAATAACAAAGTAAAGTGGGACCCATGTTTTAATGGTCTTATTAATTTTGTTTTGGTGCCCACGTGAAGTAACTTGTAAGCCATAAGCACCCTTGAACTGCCCTTTCGGTACCAATTAATTTGTTAATGGCGGAAAATTGGAGCCATTTGTTTCTTATTTCTCCCTTCTTTCATTCTTTTCTATTTCTGGTCGTACCAAACTAATACTTGTTGGTCAAAGTTCAATAGATGTCACCATCATTCGAAAAGGCAATCGATAACACGAATTCGAAACCAGTAAAAATACTTAGAAGATGAACCAAGATGCGTGATCATTCTATTAAGAAACGATTACTCCTCCATTTTTGGAATGACAAGGTGATGAATCTGAGTCACTGGGTTTGGGTAATGAATAATGGAGGAAAATCTTTTGATTGACCTGTATTTCAAAACATAAACAAAGGGCTCTAATTTTCCGCCATTAACAAAAGAAAGATTAGCTCCGCTGTATTTTCTTGCAATAAAAGGTAAAAAATGGTTTAAGCGAAAACCAAAAGCATCATTCGAGAATAAAAGATAATATGAAGTATAGTCTGTATAGGATAAGGAATTCAATCCGAACCCGATATATTTCTGGTGAAACGCAGATCAGGTAAGATGGTGTCCGACCCACCTAAATTCGTTTTAAAATGGTTGGTGGAGACTCCCAAACCATTTCATTTAAGTCAAAGCCCAATTCCAGGTCCAATCAAAAGACGGCCGTGACAATATCCATTAAACTTTGATATTTATATTTTATTCACTAATATTTACATGAAATACCATATAATAATTGCATAATATTTATTTATTTTTAATATTAAGAAAAGACAGTCTTAAAGTAATTGGATGTCCATTTTATGATATTTTTAATAAATAAATATTTTACTTTTATAAATTATATATATTATTTTTAAATAAATATTTTACTTTTATAAATTATATATATAAATATATTTTTTAATTTTTTTAATATTTATTTATTTTTTTAATATTAAGAAATATGCCGTCTTAAAGCACCTAGAAGTTCTTTTATGATGTTTCTAAGTAAATAAATATCTTATTTATAAAAATAAAGGCATTAATATATTTTTTTTAAAATTATATTAATAAATTTGAAATAACATGATTATGAATTAAATATATTTTTGAATTTTTAAATTGTCAATAATAGAGACAATTTATAATTAATAAGTACCAATTTTGGGCGTTGTGTGGGTGCTAATCCTTCTCCAAACGTAATCGACAACGAATCCCTTTTTATTAAAAAAACGAATTTTTGGTTAAAACGCAGATCGGTTTATCTTTTAACTGATGTTTTCTTAAAAACTCTTTTAAAAGATAATTTTTAGGTATTCGACCTACCTGACCTAAAAGGTCGATGGCGACTCCTAAAACATTTAAAAAAACCATTTATTCACATCACTTTTCCCGCCAAGTAAAAATTTCGTGCCCAGACGAAAACCGGTTACGAAAATCTCGAATAAAAATTATTATTTGTAATTACATTAATTTGATAAAAAAATATTAAAATATATTTCTAAAAGATAAATAATTAGGGCATGTTTCATTTTAGAGATAGAAAGAGGGGTCGATGATTGAACCTTTAAAGGGTCGACTATAGTAAAGTATATTCCACGTCATCGATATTTGTTTTAAGTGAATCCTGATCGTTCATCTCTTGATTGCCAGCTAAGCAATATCAACTTGGAACAAATTATTTCCTTCCTTCTCCACTAATCATGTTCTGCCACGTGCAACCCGAAAACGTGTAAGGGACAACTTCGAAGATTCTCGTTCTGGATATGTTTACTTGCTGGATATCTGAAATCGCACAATTTTGGCAAATAAATGTCGATTTTAGGCACACATCGATCAATCTCAGATGATAAGAGATTTATGGTTATCTCTTTAAATCTTAAAATATTGTATATAATAAAAATGTAAAAATTTATTATCAAGTAATTAAAAATATTTAAATAGATATTATTTCATATTTATCTAAAATTTATAAAAAAAATGTCGATATTATATATATTTCACATTTAATCTTTATTAAAAAAATAACATAATTAAGAGGAACAATCGTAAATTCTAGTTATAAACATTTTTTTTAAAGGAGTCTAAACATTTAGGTCATGAAACTAACAGCTATGTTATTGCTTAACTCAATGGTGATGAAAAATTTTGGTGATAGAGTTTAGACGAAATTTAACGATAGGGGTTGAATGGTCAACTTAAAATTTTTTAAATATTTTATAGGTTTAGTTTATATTTTTCAAAAATTTGAAGAGCTCAATCTACATTTTTAAAAATTTAACTAAATTTTTTGAAATTTTTAATGATAATTTTTAAAAATTATGGGAGGAGTTTATCTAACAATATTTAAAAATTTTAAAACTTGATCTGAATTTTAAAAATTTTAAAATTTTTAAAAATATTAAAGACTAAAAATTTAATAAAGTAAATAACCAAAACTTATATATCTTTTTTAAATTTGATGAATAAAAGTATATGAATACAAAAAATAAATGATTTCTTATAGTCTATCCTAAAAATTAACCCCAATTAGAGTTTTAAAGTTTGAATAGGATAAACTGAAATCAATCTCGTGGACAAGTTATGGTATTTGACTTGATTTTAGAGGCTCTTCCGACAACTCAATAAGGTAGAATAAGTGATGAATTATTTTCAGGATAAATTACACGTTTAATATATCAAAAATTATTATTTTTATTTTATTTTAATCATCAATTTTTTTGAATTATGTTTAATATTATATTTTAATTTTATTTTAATTATTGATTATTAAATATTAATTATAATAATGACATCATTATAGAATACTAACATGTTATATAAAATTTTAAAAAATATATTACATTGACAATTTTATTATTTTTTTGGATAAATTATATATCTAGTACTCTAACTATCACTTATGTTTCATTTTAGTAACCTAATTATTTTTTATTTCAAAATTATACTTAAAATTATATTTTAATTTTATTTTAATCACTCAAGTTAAAAAATAATTCTATTATTTTTTATCTACTATCAAAAAATATAAAAATATTACATCAATAATTCTATTATTTTTTTTTATCTACTATTTTTTAAGTGAAACTAAAACACACCAACAAGGATTGATTCAAGTGGTAAGCAGCTTGTTATTGCTTAAGCAAGATACTGAGTTTGAATCATTGTGTACACACACAAAAATTTCTGTAAAGAGACTCACCCACCAAAACTAGGTGTATATCACGGGTCTGTTCAAATTAATCAAGATGAAGCCTTGGAATTGAAAGGGCAACAAAAAATTGAAACTAAAACATAATGCTAGATACCAATTTGAAACAATTAATAATTAAGTGATCAAAACAATATAAAGTGATGAGATTTGAGGATCAAAGAAATCAAACGAAATTGTTGCAAAGAGGGAGTGAATTGACCTTTTTAAATTTTTGAGAATTAAGGAGAAAGGATAAGAAAATTGGCTCAATGATTTATAGTGGTTCAACTTCCTCAATCAAGTCTACATCCACCACCTTAGCTCATCACTAAGGATTTCTAACAAATTCACTAATTTGTTCTTTCTTTTTCTAAGCTCAAGAGTAACCTTTACAAATTCTCTATCTTCTACAATGGCTAAGATATAACCAAAACTCCTTTCACAAAAGGATAAAGAAATGTAAACAAAAAAACCTCCAAAAGGTAGGTGTTTACAATTTAAGCTCACAAAAACACTCTAAGGTGTTTACAACTTAAGCTCACAAAAGCACTCTAAGTACAAGAGAAAATGAAAAATAAGATTGAAAGAGCTTTTATCTTGATATGGATTGCTTGGATAGGTGTTGTAACATTCTTCAAGTGTCCTCAACTTATTTTTATATGTTGAAATGAGCTTGCAACTATTTCTAACCGTTGGAGATGTTTTGAAGTCATTAGAACCCTTAATTTTGAGCATTAAATGCTCACCTGCAACTTTGGTATCGATATTGTGAATTTGGTATCGAGGTCGAGCATGAAAAACATTAAAAAATATAGTCGTTGAGGCCTCAGTATCGATACTATTAGAAGGAGTATCGATACTCACCTTCCAGTATCGATACCATACCATGGTACCAATACCAGAAAAGCCTTCTGGAAAATCAGTCTTGAGACTGAAATGTTGGTCTCGAGACTGGTTAGGGTTATTGGCATTTCAAGAGTTTTGAACTTTAGAACAATGTTTAAAAGTTTGAAAAAGTGAAGAAAATATCTTGAACATATTTTTCAAATTAATTTGGACTTTGAATTATTTTTGAATCATTTGAGCAAATTCAATTTAGTCCAAAAACATTTTTCCCTTATTTGTTATATCAAAATATAGGTTCAACAATCTCCCTCTTTTTGATATAACAAAACCTTTGAAAAATAGATTTTGGCAAAAGCCCCTATTAAAACAAGGGTTGAATAGGAGAATTAATATGAAAAATATTTACGCTCCCCTATTTCATTTTTGAAATTGAATTTTTCAAACAAATATTTCTCTCTCTTTTTGTTATGTCAAAAATAATTCAAACATTTAGGTTCAAAAATAACAATGGAGAGTAAGCAGAAATTTTAACATAAAACTTATTTGAAAAATCAAAAGCTCCCCTCAACAAATGTATTCTAAAAAAAATTTGACTTTAAAAGTTTGACACTTAAAAAAAATTATTGAATTTCAACAAAGATGAGCAAACATGTTAGTAACACATGAAATTCAATAAATCCAAGTCTATACTACTTTATGCAATATTAATATTAGACATTAAAGTTCATATGAATGTTATACATTTGAAAATATTGATATTAATTGTTAGAGACACAACATTTGTAATAAAACCACATGCATAAACATTTTAATTTGAGGTCAAAAATAAAAGTTTGTAACAAAAGATAAAACATTAAAAATATATTTGACCAAAAATCATTATGATGAATAAATTTTTTTATGAAAAATCATTAAAACTTTAAAATGTTCACCATAACACATTTTAACATACATGAGATGGAGAAAAAAAGTGACATATAATCATTTATGTTCGAAACTCATACATACATAAAACAAAATAAGCAACCAATATATAAAAACAAAAACATTAAGCTTAGAGGTTATTCATTCCTCGTTTTGTGTGGCTAGAGCATTTGAATTTCTTCACTTGTGACATCATTGCTCCCACACACATAGAAGAGACATTCATTTGAATTTTGGTATCCAAATTGCTTTGGATCCTTGATTGTTACTACAAATGTCCCCTGCTTCCTTAGGACTCCATACTTGTCTAATTTAAAATGTTTTCTAAGTTTTAAAGGATAAGAATGTTCAATGTGATCATGAAAATGACAATGTGAGCATTATGTCATTTTCAAAGACGATGAATTATTTTGAGAAATTATTTATTTTTCTTTTGTTAAGCATTCAAGCTTAACTTTTAAATTAAGATTTTCTTTTTCTAAATCATTGATTTTGAATTTTAAAACCTCAAAATCATTTTTCAAAATTTCATTTTGTTTTTCAAAATCTATTTTTGTTTTCGAAAGAAAATCATTTTCAACTTTAAATTTTGAAATTAATTTTTTATATTTGGAATTCATGGTCTTAAATTTCAAATACAATTCATCATAGGCTTATTGTAACTCTTTAAAAGAATAAGAATTTAAATCATAAAAGTTGAAAGTTACCCTTGAATCTTCTTCGATGGCCATGAGACATAGATTAGCAACTTCATCTTCATGTTTTGAGTCTTCTAAATCACTCCAAGCCACCACAAATGCCTTCTATTTGCTTGATCCCTTCTTCTTTATGAGGGGATATTCGTATTTGACATGTCATGTTCTTTGGCCCTCAAAGCACATTGGGGGGCCATTCCTTTTACTCGATTCATACTTCATTTTCTTTTCATTTGGAATACATGAATTTGGAGAATCTTTTAAAGAACTTAGCCATCTCTTCTTTATCATAATCTTTTTCACTTGAGGTGCTTTCATTTTGGGTAGAGGATTTCAAGGCAACACTTTGTTCTTTCGTTTCTTCTTTCATCTTTTTTTCTTGTTCTTCCTCCTTTCTATCATCTTATGAGTGAGAAGAGAGCCAATAACTTCATCATGTGAGAGAATTTAAGTTTTTCGATTTGATGATTGTTGTCTTCTTCGATTGCCAAGACTTTGGAAGAAAATATATCATTTTCCTAAAAAGCTTCTCGTTAGGGGTGATCTCTCCATATCCCTTGAGATTATCAACAATCACGAAAAATCTACCCGACATAGCTTTGATGTCTTCACCCGGTTTCATCTTGAAATTCTTATAGCTATGTTTGAGAAGACCAATTTTAGTTTCCCTCACTTCATTGGTTCCTTCATGACTGACTTGGAGCTTGTCCCAAATTTCCTTGGCATTAGAATAAGAGGAGACTCTTACATATTCATCCGAGCCTAATGCACAAAATAGGATGTGCATGGTCTAGGCATTTTGTTGGAACTTCTTCTTTTCTTTTTCACTCCTACCTTCCATCTTATTGATTGGAGTTGAGCGACCCATTAGGGTAGAGTTCCAAGCATCTAGATCGGTGGCTTGAATGAAGAGCATCATCATATTCTTCCAATATGCATAATTTGCTCCATTAAGATAGGGTGTCTTATTAATCGGTTGAGAATCTTCGATGTAGTAATTGTCAGATGAAAAAGGCATATTCTTGGTTGAGTCAGAAATTGATAGAGCACTTCTAGGATCTTCATAAGGTTGTTAAACTGTCGATTGTGACCCGCTCTGATACCACCAATTGATGAGATTTGAGACTCAAAGAAATCAACCGAAATTGTTATCAAGAGGGGGTGAATTGAGCTTTATAAAGTTTTGGGAGTTAAGGAGAAATGAAAGGAAAATTGACTCAATGAATTATAGTGGCTCAACTTCCTCAATGAAGTCTACATCAACTACCCTAGCTCATCGCTAAGAATTTATAACAAATTCACTAATTTGTTCTTTCTTTCTCTAGACTCAAGAGTAACTTTTACAAGTTCTCTATCTTTTATAATGACTAAGATATAACCAAAACCCCTTTTACAAAAGGATAAATAAATGTAAATAAGAAAACCCCAAAAAAGTATTTACAAATGAAGCTCACAAAAATAGTTTATGTATTAGAGAAAAAGAAAAATAAGATTGAAAGAGCTTTTCTCTTGATATGGATTGCTTGGATAGGTGTTGTAACTTTTTTCAAGTGTCTTCAACTTGTTTTTATATGTTGAATGAGTTTGTAGTTATTTCTAACCGTTGGGGATGTTTGAGTCATTAGAACCCTTAATTTTGAGCATTAAATGCTCACCTGCAATTTTGGTATCGATATCAAAAAATTGGTATCAAAACCAAACATGAAAAACATTAAAAAATATAGTCGTTGAGTCCTCAGTATCGATACTATTTGAAGGAGTATCGATACTCACCTTCCAGTATCGATAACATATCATTGTACTGATACTAGAAAAACCTTCTCAAAAACCAGTCACGAGAACCATTTTAGTCTTGAGACTAGCTAGGATTTTTTAGCTTTAGAACATAATTTAAAGTTTGACAAAATTTAGAAAACATCTAGGACATATTTTTTCAAATTAATTTCAACTTTGAATTATTTGAGTAAATTCAATTTAGTCCAAAAAAACATTTTACCCTTATTTGTTATATTTAGGTTCAACATAAAGATAAAAGTTAAAGTGCTAACGATATTTTATATTAGGAGAATTTTTAAAATTTTTAAAAAAATCAAACATAGAATTCTATGTTGACAAAAATATATTATTAATAAAAATATAGAAAAATATTTGTGATATATGAGAATTTAAAATTTTTAGAAAAATTGATCACTGCTTAAGAGCCAAAAAAAAAAAAAAAACTACGTTGTGGGGATGGGGAGGAAAATACAATCTAATATTATTTTTGGCTTGATTCAATTCAACATATATATTAAAGAAAGATCCCCAAAATAATTTGTTTGCATAAAAAAGAAAAAAGAGCATTGATTTCCTATAACACTACCTCTCCAGAATATCCACCATGATCGTTCTGGTTCTCAACATTCTGAGCTTGCTCCTCTTCAAGCTCCTTTATTAGCTGTTCTATCTGTCTTCTATAAAAAGGCATGAAATGATCACTTATCATGCTCTGGGAAAGCCGCAATTTACTGTACAATGATCTTGGTGTAAGGAAGATCCCAATCTTAGGATCCATTGTTCTTAGCCCATTATCGGAGTCACTGGAGCTCGAACTATCACCTTTAGACTCCACCTCATCAGACTGAACTGTAATTATATGCATTATCTTTCCAGCAGGGAAAAACCGGTGCACTTCCTTTGTTTCTGGAACCGAAGTATCTGACTGCCCCTCACCTCTCACCTCTGCAATGGCTGCCTCTTCTTCTTCCCTTATTTGGTTAACAACATCAGTCTCGCCACCTTCAGGCTTATCGTAAAGCTCCTGCTCTAGTTGTTGCCACAACTCAACTTCATTCATGCGGTCGTCATGTGAGTTGTGGCTTATAAGCTCCTCACCATCTTTGAGATCAACGTCTCTATTGTGATGCCGTTCATCATCGGAACACGGATACTCGATTTCTGTAGTCCATTCAACTGATGAAGACACAGGAAGCTCTATGGTTTCTTTTGTACTTGAAGGGGCAGGTGTTAGAAGAGGCTTAAACGCTTCTTCTTTCTTGGGGCTAGATTCTATGGGACTTCCTTCTTCATTCGAGTTTGATCGAGCAGCTGAGCCACGATGACGGGGTACAATTCATTACCAGGAAGACAAGTCTATGGTGGGACGCCTCCATGCTGCATGAGCCATGCTCTGTGCTCTCCTCATAACGAGCTATAGATAACAATTCTAAGAGAATTAAGGTCGAAGAGATGAGAATTAATGTGAATTCAACTTGGATAGCTTTTTATAACTAAACAACGGGATCTAGTAAAAAACAGTTAATGGAGAAGTGAGAACAAGGTTCAGCAATTCAACTACCTGTGTATGCTCAATTGATGGAAGGCGAGAATCCAACGCTGAAGCAGATCGATAAACAGTACGTAGAATTCTTGTATGCTCAATTGATTCCTCAGATCATTCAGCCAATCATATGCCGTCACCTGAAATAGAAAAGCAGTTTCTTCATGACACATATTTGATATCACACACCCTTTAAGCAAATGAACCAGATACTGTCCAGAACAACATTTCAATGAAATCTTATTTGTTTCAACTTTTAAGCTCTCTATCAGGTATCAAAAGCCACAAACCACAATTCAATCACAACGCAGGGGACACGAGAGGAAGAATCAGAGAGAGGCAGACAACCGAAGGTGAGGCCAATAAGAGTTTTCAAGCCAATTATTTATTTGCTATTAAGGCCTTCAAAATCATTAACCATGTTTCATTGAAAAGGCAATAAAAGCTTAAGGAGGGCATGCATATCAAATAAAAAATGCAAGGTACTAATGACTTCTGCTTACAGTAGACATATCTCAGCATCCCTTTCTTTCATAAGGAGAGAATGTAATTTCTAAGCAATTGCTATCATTTACCTCAGCACGCAAACTAATTAGCAGATTATTGTCAAGCAAGCATATAAACAGAAAATAGCCACAGGAATAGTTTATAAAAATAAATTGCAAATTATGCCTTTACCTTAACCTTATAAGTTGGACATTGACCAAGCGCTTTAATAAGACAAGGAGCGGCAAGCTTAGCTATCCACCGAGCAGCTGCTACCATTCCACAATGTGCAAAACCTAAAACTAAATCACTCACTCCACCCTTTAGATAATGTTTATATAATGTTTTGCAATTGATTTAAAAGAAAAAATTTTGGTTTGCTATTTCGGTGGTCCCGTGTGACATCGTAATCCATTGATATACGGGTCGGACTGGATTAGGGTGTTACAAGTTTATTATTGTAATTATCTTTAAATATTTAAGGTATAACTATATTATTTTTGGGTCGAATTGAGTATTTTTCACACTAAACCCAAACATGACTAGATCTAAACTCATAATGTAACAACTTGGCTTAAAAAAATTCAATCGAATAAGAACAGGTTGGATTAGAACTTGTAGAGTTTAGGTCTCATGTTCATCCCTATTAACAAATATATTAAAATAATATTATATTCATTTTAATATCCATTATCAATTTTAAAAAATTGAGATTTATTTTTAATTGTGGAGAAAAAGTAAAGCAGATAAAAAAGGGAGAAATATGGGATAAAATTAAGAGGTTTCAATTTAAAAGGTTAAAGAATATAAATGATATTTATTATACAAAATAGAATTTTTAAAACCCAATATTTTAATTGTTTGACATATAATATAAAAATAAAAATAAACGATTATTAATTTTAAATATTAATATAGTAAAGCAGTATAATATGACACAGATAAAAACAATAATAAATTAAGGGTAAAGTATATTATAGGTCATTAAACATTATTCAAATAATTGCTTTAGTCATTAAACTTTTATAAGTTACAAAATGATCAATAAATTTATCAATAAAGTGGTAATTGGATTTTATCAAACTGTTTATAAAATTATCACTAAATTGTCATCAAAATTGTTACTTAATTTATCAAACTTTTACACTATTGTAATGTCGTGGTGATCATTTTATCACGGATCAATACATTTAATGGGCAAAATGATCATTTGAACATGGTTTAGTGACCTATGGTAGATTTTACCCTAAATTTTATGAAATAACCATAGAAAAATGGTAAAGTTTTCCTTATAAATTTCTATCCCAATCAACTCAACTAATTTCCAATTACAAACATTAATAATTTTTTAAAAAAATTATAAAAATATATATGTTTTCCGATCATTTTATATTTGTTAAAAAATAATTTAAATTAAAATTTTAAAAGAAACCTTAAAATAAATAAATATTGTTTCAAGAGTTCTTTTTTTTAAATTAAGAGAATTAATATTTTTAAGTGTGAATTCAATCTTTCATGATGGTGTTAATCATATATGGATAGGGAAGAAACATTCACTTACATTAATATAAAATTAAGCGATTTTATATATTCGTAAATTTAACTACAATTAGTTTTTTTTTTAACAATTTAATTGTTAAACTTATTAATATTATTGGAGTTATTGTGATTATAAATTTTTGAATCAATATGATAATTTTATCATGTTAATACACAATAATATCTTTTTAATTTAAAAAGTTTTATATAAAATAAATAACTAAATATTTTAAAGTTATTCAAAACATGACACATATAATCTACATAAATAAAACATAAAATTTGATGAAAAAATTATAAAAATATTAATTATAAAAAATATACAATTCATTTAAATTTAGGGTAAATTATATATTTAGTGCCTAAGCTATCACTTTTGTTCCATTTTAGTGCCTAAGCATTCATTTCTTTTCAAAATCGTGTCTAACATTTAATTACTTTTTGTTTCATTTTAGTATCCAGCTATTAAAAACTACGGAACTACTGTACTTGACATTTTTTCTGGATAAATTATATCATTTATCTCAACTATCTTCCCGTTCTTATTTTACTGACTAAAATTTAATTTTTTTAATTTAAATACTCAACTTTTAAATTACACTTGTTTAATCACTTTAATTTATTTTATTAATATTTTGATGACATGAAATTTATTATTATTATTATTTTATTAATATATAATTAAAATAAAAAATAAATTTGAAATTATACCCAAAACGAAAAAATAAATCACAAACCCAAAAAATAATCACAAACCCTCATCCCACCTTCATAGTCTCACTCTTATCAGACCCTCCAACTCGTCCCTTTCTTTTTCTTATTTTAATCATAAATTAATAAAATAATATTTAAAAGATATCACGTCATAGAAAATATTAATAAAATAATTTAAAGTGATTAAAATATGAGTAATTTAAAAGTTAAGTGATTAAATTTAAAAAACTAAACTTCAATTATCAAAATAGGAGTGATAAGATAGTTGAATGGTGAATAATATAATTTACTAATAAAAAATATCAGTTATGTTAAGTTTTTAATGACGATGTATTAAAATGAAATAAAAAAATAAATGTTAAATATGGTTTTTAAAAAATAAAAATTAAAATATTAAAATAAAATAAAATAAAAGTGATAATTTAAGTACTAAACCTGTAGTTTACCCTTAAATTTTTATATGCATCACAACGCGATTTAGTCGAAACTAATAAAATATGTTATGGTGTCGCATTCTTCCATCATTTATCACATCATAGGTGGGGTCTTCACTCTTATACAGTTGTGTATGCCCCTCTTGAAAATGATTGCTGACGTTGTTTTTGCATGATGCTTACTGCACCTTTTAAAATTGTTATTTATTTTAGATATTGTGAATAAAAGCCTCAAACATTATTTTTTATAAGATATATTTGATTTGAACATTTTTCGATTCGAGTCAAATTGTTCGAATTTTGTTTAAATTTAATTATAAATATTAATAATATTATGATACTGATTGATTCTAATCTAAACCTATAAATTATTTCTTTCTTTGCTCTTTCTCCTTTGTTTTCTTATTGCTGATATTAGTTATATGTGCAAAAACATAGAAAGGTAAGAAACGGATATTATATACGGGATGGTAATTTAATTCGAATCTGATGAGTTTCGACTCAATTCGATTAGATAGGGTTGATTTTTTTATATAAAAAATCATGTTCAGATTGGGTTAGGTCAGATTTTTTATTGGTTGAAGCGGGTCAGATCGGATTTAGATAGAGGGTGAAAAAACTCCGACCCTACTCAACTCGAGGATACCAATGTAATTTTATGAAAATATTTATTATTATTTTAATTAAATACTTAATTTATACTAGGTTAGGTCGGTTAAGGTCTGATTTATAATCTAAAAAATCGGATCGGGTCTGAGTCGGGTTAAAGATATATATTTTTTTTGAGTCGGATCGGATGTATAATATAAATTTTTTGGGTCATGTTGAATTCGAGTGGATGATACATGTTTTCGGGCGGGGTTGGATTAGGACATAAATTTTTTGAGTCAGATTGAATTAAGGTAAAGGATACCTATTTTCAGGTCGGGTTGACCAAAAACTCAATCCTAACCCGACCTGTTGTCATCCCTAATTATATCTAATAAATTTTGAAGACTAAATAAATTATTTTACAAAATTAATAAACAATTATTTTATCGCTTGTCATTGATTTAACAAAAACAAAAAAAAAAGTAAATGAAGAGAAACAAAATTGTATTAAAAAAATATTGAAGTGTGATCTTTATTTATTTATTATTTATTTAGTTCATGTTTATAAAGACATGAAGATAAGAGAATTTATCACTCTTAGATAAACAAAGAACTCGTTTAAGAGCTACCAGCGAGCATTTGAAGCATTCTCATTTAGCACAATATCAATTATTTATTGCCAAATCTATTCCTACCATTTAAAGTTGTTCCAAGCCATCAATAACTCAATTTCAATTTTGAGACAACTAATCATTTAGATTAGGTGAATTTAAGGGGTATATAACCAAGATAAACCAGGGTAGGTGGGAGTAGTCGTCTCCCTGAAAATTTAAAATTACTTTATAGTTTAGAATTTTTTATGCATTTTCTATTAAAAATCTGTTTTAGCCTCTAGAAACTTTGTAAGTTCAAGTTCGCCGCCTGAAATTTTAAAAATTTAAATTTACCCCTAATATAAGATTTTGTATTCGTCCCCGAGTATAATCAACTATATATTTTGTTTATTTTTGTAAATAAACTAATAAAGACAATAAAGATAGTCTAGGAAGAAAATAAGAGAAAAAAGTTTGTATTTGTGTTTATGTTTTTTATTTGGTGTACTATATATGAAAATAATAATTCCATAATCGATTTTAAGATGTTTGTATTCATGTTTAGGTTTATTACATTGGTGTACGACAAAATTGTCGATGACTTGAAGGCAATTTCGGTAAAGTTGTCTGACAATTATCAAGGGTTTTATTCTAATTATTTTTACAATTTTGGGACCAAAATGTAAGGAAATAAAAATGCAAGGATTGAAACATAATTTTTCAAAAATATCAATTTAAAGTGAAATGGTGAGTTTGATTTAATAAATTAATTTTTGGTGTTTTAAATATAATTATATTGTGAGACTTTGATTATGGGCATGTTTTTTTATCATGTTTATGTCGTGTTACATTGAATAGTATACCATACTAGTCTTTTTATATATATATATAAAATAGTATAATTTTAACACTAAATTATTTTTACTTCAAAATTAATTCATTGTATATATAATAACAAATAATATGTAGGGTTGTTCATGGATGGTTAACCGTATCATTTAGGTTAACCATTATAATGGTTATGAGATTTTTCTAACCGTAATCTAACCATTAAGAAACGTTTAATCGCTAACGGTTAATCATTATTAACAGTTCGATTATAGGTTAACATACGATTAACCTATTACAATTATTTGTTAAAATTTTTCATAATTTATACTACAAAAAATATATAACTTAACATACTTACATTGATGTAAGTGAATAAAATAAAAAAATGTAGTACTTAACGCATACTTACTTCGGTGTAATTATGTACATCTCCAAATATCTTAGTACCTAACAATAAACACATAATTATATTGGTGTAAGAATATTTATATATTTTCAAAAAATTAAAAATTAAAAATGATATATATATATATATATTAAATTATTTGTATACAAATTTCATTAAATATATATAAATTATAAATAATAGAAAAGTATATTAAGTTATTTGTGTAAAAATATAATAAATTAGAAATATAATTATAAATTTAATTTCTTAACGGTTAATCATTTATCAAAACTTGTAACCGTAACCTTAACTGTTAACAATCATTTTTATTAGTTCTCTTAACCAAAACCGTTTAATATTAACGGTTCAGTTAATTAACATGTTAAATGTAACATTTATATCAGTTAACTGTTACGATTAACGGTTCCAGGTTTTTTTAACACCCCTAATAATATGTTCAAATTTTTAATTATTTCAAAACGTAACAATTATATATTTTAGGTTTAATATAGAAAAAATATTCTCAAATATACCTTTTTTATTATTGAAGTGTTTAATTTTTTTGTCAACGTAGATATTTAAAGTTTTCAACATTACCATTTTAAGTGTTTTATTCATCAAGATTGTAAAAAAAAAATCAGTTAAAAATCAATCATCACTTAAAATGTGACATGTGACACATTTATATTTTTTTAAAATTTTATTTAAAAACTAAAAATTATTATTATTTTTTAAAAATATTTTATTTTTTAAAATCTTAAAATTCTTAATCTCAAAACATCAAACTCACTATTAATCGATCCTTACTGTCGCTATCCTTATTGATTGTCTACCCACCCGTCGTTGATCAATGATTCTATTATTGTACCTTAAATCCCCAAAATCTATAAAATTTAAATCCCTAAATTTCAATATTTAAATTTCTAAATCCAATCAGATTGTGGACTATGGATAGTGATCGAGTGAGTGATCACCGACTATGATGATGGTAAGTGAAGAAATTAAAAATTAGGTCACATCAAATACATAATAATGGAATGATTAAATATTTGAGCGTTTTTATCAAAATATCACTCTTAGATCCAATAATTACCTATAAGGCACACTTCCCCAAATATTATCGATCTAGCATATTTTAACACGGTAGTAATAAAGCGTGGATCCCCATCCGCGCCTTCGCGGGGTTTTGACACAAATATGTGCCTTCCATTATGCAAGTTGAATTATTGGTACTCCATTATTACCCGAGCCTGAAAACTTGGCTTTTAAATGCTCTCCCTCTCATATAAATAATAACCCCTCTAAATGCAAACATCACCACACCAAAATTACTTGTTTATTCACAATTCTATCAATTATTTCTATCAAGCTAAGTTGATTTTGTTATTGCTTTTATAAGGTAAAATTATTATATTATATTTATTTTATATTTAATTATTTGAACAAATTTTATTGTACTAATTATTTTATATTATTGTTTATGGTTGTAAAATTGGAAAATGGGATCATACATCGAGACATTTTGCCGATACATTAACAATATGAAATTGTGTTATTTAAATTATTGTGAAATTTAAAAAAAATGGATTAATTTATATTTTAATACATATACTATTTATTTAATTAGGCGTATTTCAGCTATTGATTTTCACAGATATAAGACTATCAATCTTTCAAACTCTCAAAATGATGTGTATTTAAGCTATTGTTTACTATGATGTAGAAATTCGGGAAGATGAAATTGGTGTCGTCTTCGCATCAAATCATTCTGTCAGAATATCCTTCAAGAGAAACATCACTCTTGAGGAGCCAATCACTAAAATTTCAACGAAGATTCATGTTGGAAGTACTAGAAGACTGTTCCTGCTTCAATACAGATTTCCAACTGCAGTATTTTTGTTAACTTATACATCGTTCGAACTCTCCAACGATGAAGATTTTGTTATGATGGTTGATTCTCAAAATCAATATTCAGACGCCGATACACAAATGTATGCGACATTTTTTGAAGTATCTGCGGTTTGTGGTATATCATTATGCTCCCATTATGGGTTGAATCAACAAGCTGATCAAGTTGACAGCCCAACTCAAGTAATGTGTAATGATTTTAACTCATTAATGAGAAATCCACATCATGGTGTCATCCATCAAGTTCAATGGAGACATTCATCAGCAACTTGTTACGATCTGTATCTAGATGAGTCCACAAACAATTTGTATATCAACATCGCTTCCAGTTCAAGGGGAAGTCAATCATCTACCAATTTCTTTGACCTGAATATGGAGATGCTATTTGTCGCAACCGTCTTTCGGTCGGGCCCCGAATTGGCTTCGACTTAGGAAAATGAATTAGGAGTCGCAACCGATCATTTATTTGAAAGCCAAACGGGTTGATCGGATACCTTATTTCTTACCTGGTCTGCGTCTTTCCAAAAATGTGTCGGATTCGGGAGTCGGTTACAGCCAAGGAAGGGTTAGCACCCTTGAACTGCCCTTTCGGTACTACGTAATTTCCAGTTGTCTTTAATTACGAAAATTAAAATTTTAAATTTAAATTTAAAAATTCGATTCGAATTACTTACCTTTAATTCGTTGGAAATTTTCTAAAAAATGAATTGAAAATATTAGATAAAAAATATTAGATAAACCCAAGAACAAAAAAAGGAAAAAATAATAATAATAAAAATAAATAAATAAATGAATAAAATACTAAAATAATAAACCAAAGGGGAAAAAAGATCAAAATAAAAAAAATAAAATAACAGTGGTTGGATAAAAAAGAAATAGTGACTAAAATAAAGGAAATGAATGTTACAGGCATAAATCATTACAAAATATAACAAATTGGTGATCAAATTGAAAATAATGCGCCTAAAATAAAATAAAATAAAAATGTAGAGGTTCGGTGATTAGAATGTAAAAACAAGGTAATATTATAGGGACCTGAATATGATTAGACGCAAGAATTCGATGGCCAATGTGTAAAAATACGACAGAAATAGGAGGACTTAAACATGAATAGACCAACACTTTAGGCGATCAATATAAGACATGACAAGAAATTCAAGGACCATATTAAATATTAACCCAAAATTAAATTAAAAGCAATTCTCATTTTTCAATTTATTTGCAGAACACGTGAGGCCCCAATTGATTCCACATGTATATGATAAAAATAAATTAGGGCTAAGGAACCCTCACCCCTGCACTACCGCCGCTTTGTCCTAGAAAATAAAAGCTCTGCCTTCTTTTCTTCTTCCTTAATGCGTAGAGAATGAAGACCACCACCTGATTGCCGCGAGAACTATCTCGATCACTTCGATTTGAAGGCTCTTCTACCAAGATGAATGGCGACGGTGACTCTCACATACGACGTTAGTGCTTCACCCGAAAAAAGTATGTTCTTTTTTCTTCTTTGGTCTCGATTCACGTTTTATTCGAATCCTCTCTTCTTTCTCTCGGATCCTCTCTCTTTTCGTTTTTTCTTATTCGAATATGGTCCTTTTTTTTTCAGATCACCCCTCGCCTGGTTCAAACTGAAATCCTTTTTTTTGGTCTTTGTTCGGTGTTTTCCCGTATTTCGTAATTCGTATGAAATTTCTGAGTAGAATATCCTCCCTTACAAATGTCTTGATTACATGAATTTATAGCCTCAAATTTGGCTATTTTTAGAGTCCGATTTGGACTCAACTGCTCCTATTTTAGTGTTTTATTCACACTAGCTAACTGGTTTGTTAATTATGGCCGAGAATCACGGTTGTTGCAGGCGAGACATGCGGCGATGGGTCTCCGTGGTTGAGGCTTGTGGCGCTGGAACGAGGCGTGTATCTAGGGTTTCCAAACAGACCCTAGTTTACAATGGGTCGTGGGTCATTGGTCACTACTGCTGGGCTTGGTCTACTGTTGGGACTGCAAATGAAAAAATATATACTCATTAATAAAAATAATAATAATACTAATAAAAGGACGAAAATTAGGTGTCTACAGCTGCCCCTCTTTGTCCTTTTTCGTGGAACGAAAAATAGGGCAAAGACAAAAGGACATAAATTTTCGTTCGGTGGAGTTGAAAAATCGACTCTGATAAATTAAGAATAACTCCTTGTCAAATTGTGTTGAAGATGGCTTCTTTGTCGCGAAGTCGAGTTCATCTTGAAATGACATGGAATTGAAGTCGTAGTTCAAAATTTGAATTGGAATGTGGCTTCTCGTTGCCAAATTGTAGTAAACTTCGGTCTTCTTCTTGATTTAAAGACCTTGATCGAAAATTCGACTGGAAAATAATTCTTTGGCTCCACCATATAGTTGATAGGCCCTCGAGCTAAATGAAATCGAACTCGAAAGGTCTACGTTGACAGATACTCCTTCTTTGAGTAGGATATCCTTCGTCGTGAAGTTAAAACCGTGGGTGGCCCCTTCGTTGTGAAGTTGAGATGGTAATTGGATATCCTTCATCGTGAAGTTGAAATCCAAGTAAGTAGCATTGTTCCGAGTCCAATATCCTCCGTCGTGAAGTTGAAATTGGCTCTGGAACCAGGAAATTGTTTGTTGACAACCAGCCGTCCCTTCGTTGTGAAGTTGAACTTGTGTTGTCTCGAATCCAATATCCTTCGCTGTGAAGTTGAAATTGGCTCTGAAATTGGGAAATTGTTTGTTGACAACCAGCGGTCCCTTCGTCGTGAAGTTGAACTTGCGTTGTCTGGAGTCCAATATCCTTCGCTCTGAAGTTGAAATTAGCTCTGAAATTGGGAAATTGTTTATTGACAACCAACGGTCCCTTCGTCGTGAAGTTGAACTTGCGTTGTCTGGAGTTCAATATATTTCGTTGTGAAGTTGAAATTGGCTCTGAAATTGAGAAGTTGTTTATTGACAACCAGCGGTCCATTCGTCGTGAAGTTGAACATGCGTTGTCTGGAGTCCAATATCCTTCGCTGTGAAGTTGAAATTGGCTCTGAAATTGAGAAGTTATTTGTTGACAACCAGCGGTCCCTTCGTCATGAAGTTGAACATGCGTTGTTTGGAGTCCAATATCCTTCGTTGTGAAGTTGAAATTGGCTCTGAAATTGAGAAATTGTTTATTGACAACCAGCGGTCCCTTCGTCGTAAAGTTGAACGTGCGTTGTCTAGAGTCCAATATCCTTCGTTGTGAAGTTGAAACTGGCTCTGAAATTGAGAAATTGTTTGTTGACAACCAGCGGTCCCTTCGTCGTGAAGTTGAACTTGCGTTGTCTGGAGTCCAATATCCTTCGTTGTGAAGTTGAAATTGGCTCTGAAATTGAGAAATTGTTTGCTGACAACCAGCGGTCCCTTCATCGTAAAGTTGAACGTGCGTTGTCTAGAGTCCAATATCCTTCGTTGTGAAGTTGAAACTGGCTCTGAAATTGAGAAATTGTTTGTTGACAACCAGCGGTCCCTTCGTCGTGAAGTTGAACTTGCGTTGTCTGGAGTCCAATATCCTTCGTTGTGAAGTTGAAATTGGCTCTGAAATTGAGAAGTTGTTTGCTGACAACCAGCGGTCCCTTCGTTGTGAAGTTGAACTTGTGTTGTCTGGAGTCCAATATCCTTCGCTGTGAAGTTGAAATTGGCTCTGAAATTGGAAAGTTGTTTATTGACAACCAGCGGTCCCTTCGTCGTGAAGTTGAACTTGCGTTGTCTCGAGTCTAATATCCTTCGCTGTGAAGTTGAAATTGGCTCTGAAATTGGAAAGTTGTTTATTGACAACCAGCGGTCCCTTCGTCATGAAGTTGAACTTGCGTTGTCTGGAGTCCAATTTTCTTCGCTGCGAAGTTGAAATAGACTCTGAATAAAATTGGAAAGTTATTTGTTGACAGACAACTTTTCTTGACTTAAGTTGTGCTGTAAATTTCCTTTAAATGAATGATGGCCTCTTTCGCCAAATTTTGTGAGCCGGATATCTTTCGTCGTGGAATTGAAATCTGGCTTGAAAGTGTTAACTGGAAATATACTGCTCATGGTTGAGTTTATGTTGAACTGGTTCTCGAACCTATCTGAAATTGGTTCTAAGATGTCAAGTCGGTTGAGGTGTAACTTCTTACTGCCGAGTTAATCAACCACCATCCTTCTTTGAAGGCACTTGAGAATCGAACATCCTTCATCCTGAAGTCAAAACTTGACTTTAAAAGCTGTAAAAACGTGTATGCTAAAATGATGAATGTGATGCACCTAAGTATGTCTAAGATGCACGCAATATGAATGAATTATGTGTTATCTCCTGGATGGAGCCTCGTGCAGTTCTCGAACCTATCTGAAATTGGTTCTAAGATGTCAAGTCGATTGAGGTGTAGCTTCTTACTACCGAGTTAATCAACCACCATCCTTCTTTGAAGGCACTTGAGAATCGAATATCCTTCATCCTGAAGTCAAAACTTGACTCTAAAAGCTGCAAAAACGTGTATGCTAAAATGATGAATGTGATGCACCTAAGTATGTCTAAGATGCACGCAATATGAATGAATTATGTGTTATCTCCTAGATGGAGCCTCGTGCTTTGTCTGTCAATCAGGTCCTTAGAATCGATCGCGCCCCACTATCTTCTCGAGCTTTGGTTTTACAGGCCTTTCAAATCTGAGACTACTCTGTTTGAAAATGTTTCTCCTTTTTCTTATTTTAGGAGAAAAAATGTTGTAAAATATTGTTGGCAATTGACTCAAATCGTAAACGTGAGTTCAAAGAATATCAAAGGAATCAAGAGCTATTTTAATGCTTTTAGAGTCACAGCTCTTTGACAAATGTTCAAATGGATGAGTTAGCCTTAGGTTGGCTTCCTTTCTAAGGTTTTGGTAACCCAAAATGTCATTTTTTTTTAAAAATCGCAACATGCTTTGGTATTTCAATTGGGTGCAGACAAAATGATGTAACTAGCATGATCACTTACTAGACCTTTTATTTTGGTCCTTTGAAATCTTCCATTTGTTCAAGCTTTGTAGGCTCTTCTAACAAAGGCAATGTAAAAAATGTCAGTCTAAGAATGAAATTTTTGAGTGCTCGTGTGTAGTCGACTATAACAGGTGTTACTTAACTCCCTTAGTCCATTTTACCGAAAATTTCTTGCTTAGATAAATTTGATTTAACTCGTCATTATCTGGCTAGCTGAATACATAAAGCCGGGGAATTTAACCAATTGCTTTAGAGGGACAGCTTAATATTATAATCACTCTTATCAAGTTAACTGAAGGGTTCATCTTATCACAGAGTCTTCAGCCTGACAAGAGCAGTGGAGCAAACACCGAATTGCCAAGTGTCCGAGCAATGTCATGGTTTGAACGTAATATACTCATAAGACCAGGGCTTTCAAGTTTCCTCTATAACCAATTGCCTTAGTGGAATAGCTCAGCTTTACGGATTTAATTTCTTAAGATTGTCAAGAAGAACCTGTTATAGCCTAGGTGTTTGTTGAAGGTCAAAAATTTCATCTTTAGAGTTCAATTTTCAAGCAATTGACCTAAACTGGATTCACCTACTCGACTCTTTCATTTGTAAATATCATCATCGTCATTGAACATCTTAAATAAAAAACATAGTAATTGTCATATGCAAATGATGCCCCATGTTGTTCGTACCTTATGAAAGGAAAAGGTTGTATTGGTTAATTGTAAGAGCAGGGTACGGTGTTTGAGGGTATATTCTGGGTAAGGTCAAGGTCCTTGTTTTAAAACATGTTACTTTGTCAAAGATCCATAACTTTGAACCATTCACATAGTTTCTTAATTCAAATGATATTCAAAGAATTGCAAGTTTGCAAATGTGATTCATTGATCGTCATCATTAAAATAACATAAATGTTCTTACAAAACTTGAAAAAGTGAGAAAAAACAAGTTCAAACAGAATGCCTCAAATGATGAAATGATCTTCCTCACTTGGATGCCTCCAAGCTGTTGAAGTCGATCCAGTTCTGGTTACACATCTTCTGTATGACTCTCTTGAATGTGGAGTAGTTCTTGATAGTGCGCCCTGGGACACCGCTATGATATTCACAATGAACGTTCTCATCATACTACCTAGGGTACAGGGGCTTCATGGATTTCTCTGGATATGGTGACATCACATGTGCGTCAAACAACTGTTGGTAAAGCTCCTTATATGTCATAGGATCGAAATGTTCTCATTTTTTATGAGACATGTGAATGTAATAAAAAAGAGAAAAATAATGCGAAATATGCAGGAATGCATGATGCATGCAATGTTCGAGGCATTGATCCAAAAATGTGTATGTTATTAAAAATAATCCTTATTGGGGACAAAAGTGTTTTATCTTTTAAGAGACAAAAATATCCTGACAGCTTCTGACATGTTGACTAGTCTTCTGCCTTCGTCTGTCATTGGTTGAATAACTTGTCAAACCACTCTGGCTTCTCTGGATGAACCATGCAAATGTTGAGTTTCTTTTTGTATTGGCCCAAGAAGTCTCGACTGACTGCATCTCTGGCATTTATCTTTTGTTGAAACCGTTCTTAACGAATACGTTATTGAAGCCCTCAATTGATAGGAACTATGTGAAGTTCATTTGTATGTTTCTTGAATTTGTCAGCAATGGTCTCCAATTTCAGCTATCGTTTTGCCATTGTTGTCTTTGAAGGGACTCCCAAGATCAATAACTTTTATCTTGCCCCTGCAACCTCTGTCAGTCAGTTCTTCAAAGATAGACTTTCCTTTTGCTTGATGTAGACCCGGTTCATTATGAGTCCTTTATAATGCAGCAGAGTGATATACCCTTCAATTGTAGGCACCACGTCTTCTGGATTGAATGTGACATATAGTCGCCTTATAGACCGTCCTCTATATTTTCATCTCTTGTATTACAACCCCTTTGTCCATTAATGCAGATTATTCATGTTTAGCCAACATGTTTTTTTGTGTGGATCAAAACCTCTTTTAAATGATGCAAATGATGAAAACAAAATAAAAGAGAGAAAAAATGAAAAAGGTTAGTGAGGTGAAAATAATAAAAAACAATCATGAAAATAAAAGTCCTACCCCACATGATATCTACCCACATGCTTATTATTCCTACCCGGACATGATATTTATCCCGCAAGTTGATTTTGAACAAGTCCTAACCGCATAAATTTCTAGTTCACATGCTTTGAACAGAAAGTAAAGCAGGAAATAATTCCGGCATCCTAAGGTTTGAAATGAGGTTTTGGGGTGGGCTCTAATTATCTACACTCTCCCGATTTAGGTTCTAAAAAGGTACTCGAGTTCTCCTTGTCGGTGCCCCTTGGGCTTGCCAGACCCTTAGTCCTAAGCACATTACAAGCTTGCGTGGACTAAGTTAAACTCGAGAGGAAACATTCCCTTATGCCCATACGGAGAATAAATTCACACGAAGGCATAAGGTATATGAATCCCGAAGGTTACTTGCTAGGCCCATACGGTGAATAAATTCACACGAAGGCGTCGCTTTCACCCCCACTTAAAAGGGTTCAGAGCTCGGGTATAGAGCTAGAGATGACAATTTTGAAAAATCTGAAATCATTAAAAAATGTCAGTACAACTATTTATTTGAAAAATAATCAAAGGTAAATAATTAGAATCTAATAAATAAATTAAATTAAAATTTATAACTTTCGCTAAAAAAGACAACAGAAAATTAATTTCGGCCTGACTCACTTACATGATCCCCAGCAGAGTCGCCAAGCTGTCGCAACCGTCTTTCGGTCGGGCCCCGAATTGGGCTTCGACTTAGGAAAATGAATTAGGAGTCGCCACCGATCATTTATTTGAAAGCCAAACGGGTTGATCGGATACCTTATTTCTTACATGGTCTGTGTCTTTCCAAAAATGTGTCGGATTCGGGAGTCGGTTACAGCCAAGGAAGGGTTAACACCCTTGAACTGCCCTTTCGGTACTACGTAATTTCCAGTTGTCTTTAATTACGAAAATTAAAATTTTAAATTTAAATTTAAAAATTCGATTCGAATTACTTACCTTTAATTCGTTGGAAATTTTCTAAAAAATGAATCGAAAATATTAGATAAAAAATATTAGATAAACCCAAGAACAAAAAAAGGAAAAAATAATAATAATAAAAATAAATAAATAAATGAATAAAATACTAAAATAATAAACCAAAGGGGAAAAAAGATCAAAATAAAAATAAAAAAAATAACAGTGGTTGGATCAAAAAGAAATAGTGACTAAAATAAAGGAAATGAATGTTACAGGCATAAATCATTACAAAATATAACAAATTGGTGATCAAATTGAAAATAATGCGCCTAAAATAAAATAAAATAAAAATGTAGAGGTTCGGTGATTAGAATGTAAAAACAAGGTAATATTATAGGGACCTGAATATGATTAGACGCAAGAATTTGATGGCCAATGTGTAAAAATACGACAGAAATGGGAGGACTTAAACATGAATAGACCAACACTTTAGGCGATCAATATAAGACATGACAAGAAATTCAAGGACCATATTAAATATTAACCCAAAATTAAATTAAAAGAAATTCTCATTTTTCAATTCATTTGCAGAACACGTGAGGCCCCAATTGATTCCACATGTATATGATAAAAATAAATTAGGGCTAAGGAACCCTCACCCCTGCACTACCGCCGCTTTGTCCTAGAAAATAAAAGCTCTGCCTTCTTTTCTTCTTCCTTAATGCGTAGAGAATGAAGACCACCACCTGACTGCCGCGAGAACTATCTCGATCACTTCGATTTGAAGGCTCTTCTACCAAGATGAATGGCGACGGTGACTCTCATATACGACGGTAGTGCTTCACCCGAAAAAAGTATGTTCTTTTTTCTTCTTTGGTCTCGATTCACGTTTTATTCGAATCCTCTCTTCTTTCTCTCGGATCCTCTCTCTTTTCGTTTTTTCTTATTCGAATATGGTCCTTTTTTTTCAAATCACCCCTCGCCTGGTTCAAACTGAAATCCATTTTTTTGGTTTTTGTTCGGTGTTTTCCCGTATTTCGTAATTCGTATGAAATTTCCGAGTAGAATATCCTCCCTTACAAATGTCTTGATTACATGAATTTATAGCCTCAAATTTGGCTATTTTTAGAGTCCGATTTGGACTCAACTGCTCCTATTTTAGTGTTTTATTCACACTAGCTAACTGGTTTGTTAATTATGGCCGAGAATCACGGTTGTTGCAGGCGAGACGTGCGGCGATGGGTCTCCGTGGTTGAGGCTTATGGCGCTGGAATGAGGCGTGTATCTAGGGTTTCCAAACAAACCCTAGTTTGCAATGGGTCGTGGGTCATTGGTCACTACTGCTGGGCTTGGTCTACTGTTGGGACTGCAAATGAAAAAATATATACTCATTAATAAAAAAAATAATATTACTAATAAAAGGACGAAAATTAGGTGTCTACACTATTGACGCAACAATCCGTATAGTACCCATTTGACACGATGCTTTCAAGTTCCAGGGGAGACATTCAACTGCGAGCTTTTTC
Organism: Hibiscus syriacus; assembly: GCF_006381635.1. Classification (NCBI taxonomy): domain Eukaryota; kingdom Viridiplantae; phylum Streptophyta; class Magnoliopsida; order Malvales; family Malvaceae; genus Hibiscus; species Hibiscus syriacus. The sequence continues at coordinate 307,855 of NW_024063270.1, forward strand.
GACCTCAATATCAAGATGCTTTCAAGTTCGAGGGGAAGACATTCAACTACCAGCTTGTTAGACCTAAATGTCAGTATTATGGAGGAATCCTCATCTCCACTAAAAGAACCTCTTCATGAGCCAGGTGCAGATAGTGTTGAAACTAGATAATTTGTTCAGCCAGAATCACCGCAGTTCAACATGGACTCCGATAATGATGATGTAGACAAAGTTCCCACAAATACAGTACACACCGAACCTCCAGTACACATGTATGGAGCTGACTATGGTGCAATGTACGGCTATAATTTGTGGATATGTCTAATGTTGGTGAATACAGATTTAACTCATTAGTCAATTATAGTGAGTTATATAAAGCAATAGATTTTCTATCCAAATAACAAGCGCTGATGACAATTATGGATTACAACATTCGTAATTATGTTCAGTCCAGAGTCGATCGTTCCACCACCATAAAGTATGTCTGTCACTGTGTCCAACGTGATAACTGATGCAACTGGATGGTTCGTGTATCGAAGATGATGAGGAAAAATAATATATGAGAACTAACAGTATACAATGGCCCTCACACATGTTGTGCTGAAGGGATCAACTAGGATCATCTCAACTTAGACTCCGATATTATCTGCCAAGCCATCATGCCCGTGGTCAAAGCAAGCTTCCATATAGTTATTACGGTGTTGATTTTAGCTATACAATCACAATATGAGTACACCATCTCATACATGAAAGCATGGAAGGCAAAGTAGAATGACATTAAAAAACTACACGACGAGTGGGATGCATCTTACAATGAACTACCAAGTTGGTTTAGGGTAGTGAGCATATTGAATCTTGGAATAATTGTCGACTTCGAAACTTGCCATGTACACCACAATGATCGAGGGCTTCACGATCAATGCCAATTCTACTGACTTTTTTGGACTTACCCATAGTGCATTAATGCTGTGAAATACTGCAAGCTCGTGGTCCAAATTGATAGGACATTCTTGTACGGAATATTCAAACAATATTTACTATCGGTAGTTCTCTAAAATGGTAATTGTAATATTCTTCCAATTATTTTTGCCCTTGTTAAAGGAGAAGATACACATTCTTGGACTTTTTCCTCGTGAACTTACTCTTACATGTTGTAACGAGAGGAAAATTTTGTTCCATTCAGATCACAGAGCTAGGATCAAAGCATCGATGTATTCTTTAGGTCAAATGTGGTAACCATTGTATGTCCAATATTGATACTTTATTCGACACATTTCTACTAACTATCATGGAAAGTTCAAGAAGAATGATAAGCGCCAATTACTTGTGCGCATGGGTATGTCAAAATGCCTAATTTTTTTTCTCAATCATTTTCATTTTTTATGGAAATTTAACAGTAAGTTTTACATTTGATGCTCAGATTACGAACTATTACTTGAAACATTTGAGTCTATGCTTCAAGATTTGCGAGGAAAGAACGATGAATAAGACAATTACATCAGCCTCATCAACAAATAAATGTGGACAAATGCTTATGATGGTGGATATCGATATGGACACATGACGACCAACTTGGCTGAGGCTATCAATTCGACCTTAAAGGGGGCACACCATTTATCAGTAACGGTTTTGGTTAAAATGACGTATTTTTATTTTGGAGCCTTTTTTTCTAAGCTCGGGGGACCTATCACCCAATATTAGTTGCAGATCTAAAAAAAGAATTACTGCATCAAATGGAATGTTTATAACAATATTCTCTAGAACCCATGAATTACTTCGTGTCAAAGAGATGCCACGACCTCTTCAAGGGATTCAAGCTAACTCGTTCAGAGTTAATCTACGAGACAAGTGGTGTGACTGTGGGTTTTTCCAAGCTCTGAAGTATCCATGCTTCTATGTCATAGCAGCTTGCTCTCATACCCGTCATGACTATAATCGTTTTGTGGATCCTGTATACTGACTTTTAGAAATATTTAAGGTATATAAATTTGAGTTCCCTCTATAGGTAATGAGAAAAACCATGTTGAGGTTCAGAATTGGCTTTCAATTATACCAGATCTGTCCTTATTAAGGGAGCCCGATTGTCTAAAATTCGCTTAAATTCATTGTGATATGGATATTCGGGAGATGTCCAGAGAAAACAAAAGACGTGGGCATTATAGAAACCTATGACACAATAGGAAAAAATGTCCATCTCTTTTGTAATCAAGTAACAGTTGATGTTGTGATGATGTAATAGTTGTTTATAAAATCTAAGTTTGTGTTATTTAATTAAAATTTACTTTCAATTAATGTCATTTGAGCATCACCAAGTAATGGGCTAATCAAGTGAAAATTTAATAAAAACATTCCAAACTAAATAAAAGAAAATGATATAATTCAAACAATAAAAACAACTAAATAAAAACATTAAATACAAACGATACAATTTGAACAATTAAATAATAAAAACATTAACAAATAAAATAAATAAACTCTATAATTAAATAAAAACTCTACAATTATTGGTAAGCAAACAAAATTAAATAAAAACATTGCAAACTACTCTATCGATGTCTACATCTTAAATGTGTTCAACATGGCGGTGGTTGTATGTGTCGATGAAACTTGTTTTCCTCCTTACTCTCATCACCATCATCATCATCATCAGGAGAAGCTACATTTTGTTGATGAGGGACAGACGACGATATAACACCTCCATAGAATAAGGACCTTGAAAGTATATGGCTGACTATCCCACCACTCATAGAAAACTATGAAAACTGCGAAAACATCAACATCGATGAGTTCAAAAACTGCGCCAGAGATGTCTGTGTATGTGGTGCATATTCACCCGCCAAATCAGTAGTATATGAACCCTATGCTAGATCTACAATCATAGAAATATAATATCCTCCATAAGGGGTCATAAAACCCTACGCCACTGGCATTTGAACTAACTACATTGTCATCTGACCCTATCGTCTTAGTTGGGATCAGAGTTTTAAATTGCGGTCGCATTTTCAGTTATTTTGGGTTTACCGTGATTGTGGTCATCGCGAGCGCTATTGCGGATGTAGCGGGTAACTCGGACGATGACGAAATCGCTAATTCGTGGACGAAATCACGTTTTCAAATCGTGATTTGAAACCTTGGTTGGGATAATATCACCTTTGGTTATTGTGATTGAAGTGGCCTTTTATAATGTTTGTGTTTCGCTTTGCACTGGTTTGTGATACTCTTTTTCCTCCATTTAAGATTAGAGAAGTTGTTTAACAAGGTCCCGTTCACTGTGTTGTCTTTTTATGCCTTACTTTATAAATCTATACAAGATGTCCTCTTTCAAAAAAAAAAAGTAAACACTTAAAAAAGGTAATTTTTTTTGTATAAAATAACCTTTGCATATTTTTAATATTTGTTTGTATAAAATAATGATTGTGATTGTTTAGTAATATGCATCATTAATCGCAATCTTTGTGTTTTTTTTAAAGAATTATTATTTTTAAAGTTGTAACTACTGTCATAATTATAAATGAAATTCATATTTAATGTATTATTGATATATAAAACCTCTGTATTATTAATGAACTATAATATATTACATTATTAATAAATAAAATAAAAATATCAAAAGGGCATTTAAATATAATTTTGGTTTAGATATTATCTAACTTTTTAAACTGTCATACTAATATGAGTCAATTAAAAATTCATGATTTAATTAATTTTCTAATTCTTTTATTATTTATAAAAATATAAAATTATCCGAATTAATCTATAGTTTGATAAAGATGTAATGGAATAAATCTGTATGCCTCATGTAATGAAAGCCGCGTGGCACATATAATTGATTAGGTTTCCGCTTAAAGTATTAATTTTTATGGAAATCACACAGCTTCCAATTTTTATAAGGGTAAAGTATAGTAATGATCACTAAATTTTTTTAAATCCTGCATTGAAGTCTCCCAATTTTTAAAACTTGCAATACAATCTTCCAATTTTTAGTCCGTTTACAATATGGTCCCCTCCGTTTGACGCCGTTGCACTACCGTTAGTCCGTTTGCAATATGATCACTGAACTTTTCAGGCACTTATATTTAGGTCCCCCAACTTTTAAAACTTGCAACACAATCCTCAATTTTATTCTAAACCCCAAATTCCTTTTCGATCTCGAATTTCTTTTTTCGCTTCTTTCTTCTCATTTCCAGCCTAACTTTTCAGTCGGGGATGCATGAGAAATTCTAATCTAACTTTGAATTCTGTGGAGGTGTTGACTTGAATAAAGGTTCATTGAGAGAAGACCCGACCAAGGGACTATCAGGACCATCAACGATTCAAGGTGTAATGTTAGATATATGTCATCTCAGGTGAAGCATAGATGTTCGATGAAATGCTTGTGAGAAAAAAATGGGGTTAGAAATACAGAGTTGACAAATACTACTAAGATGAACTAAGTATCATTGTTGAAAGTCACCAACAAAGCTGAAATTATTTTGTATAAATATCATATAATAATTTCTTCGTTAGTCCTTGTGGTTAAATATTTTTCAACATATGATCAAATATAATGAAATCCCATACAACACCTTCACCTCTCAGTCTCTTTCGCTCATATGCACTATCGTTTGGTTTTTGTTCTTCAGTTTTCCGCCATGTAAAATTGTAAACCCAAGAAGTATTGTCTTTCAACTTTTTATTTAAGAAAAAATGGAGGAAGAATTGCTGAAACACAACACCGATTGCGTTTATTTCTTAGCCTCTCCCCTCACTTGCAAGAAGGTATTTATTTTCTCTTTTGGCCTATCCGGAAGTAAGCTTTTCCTCTTTCGCACTTTCCCATTTTAAGCTCGCATTGTGTGTTTTTTGTTGAAATTTTTATGTTTCTGGAACTGCATGTCAAGGATCTGGATATTCAGTGTTAGTTTTGAACCAAAACCATATAATTTTATTTCTTTCTTCTTAATCAAAACTTTTAGTACTCCTTATGAAAGATGTTTAATCTATCAGAATAGAAGTGAAAGAGGGTCATAGGCTAAATTTTTTTGATCTTCTTGTTTGGTTTTTCTTTAAATCAGGGAATTGGTTGTGAGCATCGGCATAGTAAAATCGCCAGGCTCAATCCAAGAGACTGCTGATACTAGTTTACTGGGAATTGTATTGATCCGACCTGTGGTTTTCGATGTCCTGTGAGCTCGTATTCTTTTTAATAAGTTCATGTTGATTATGGGACTGATATATCATGAACGAATTGAATTTTTTTGCATGTTTTGGAAATTTTACAATTGAATATGTATTGAATTATAACTTTAGAAGACAATTCTGCATGCATGCAACTTAAAAGGTATCATGACAAGGTAGTATATTTGAAGCAACTACTTGATATGTTGCCCGATAATTGCACATTTGCACATTCATTTCTGGCATATATATGTTTGTTGCAGTGTCCTCTATGTTTTACAATGTCTTTTATAGTTTACATGTCATGAATTTACAAGAATTATGGGGTCTTATGATTTTAGTCCCGCTATCTGCTTTAGATTCTCATCATGTTTGGCTATTGAGAAACATTAAACATGGAGCATTAGAAGCAATTATATGTTAAAATGGTAGGTCATTAATGCATTTGCAACTGGTAATGTTGTATTTGGCATCTAATATCTATCTTAAACAACCCATTTGACGCCATAGCTTTTGGAGTGACTATGACCGAACCTCTTTCCTTTTATTTATTAAGTCCTCCTTTTGAATGAGTTATTAATTGATATTCTTGGTTTATTTTAGTTATTGCTTGGTTGTATGTTGTAGTCTTATGAACTAAAACTCTTTACTATTTTCGCAGCCGTTGGATGTGCATGCTCAAGTTCCATCCAAACCTATTGGATTGTCATACCAATGTACGTCAACTACAAACAAGATATTTAAAATTGTGATAGGTGCACTTTTCATGTTCAAAGTGCGGCAGCCGTTGGATGTGCATGTAATAAACCTCAAATTTATATTGAAGTAAACACTATCAAATAGCAAATTCATGTTCAAAATTCCAAAACACTTCAATTATATTCTAAACCCCAAATTCCAAAATACTTTAATTATATTCTAAACCCTAAATTAAAGTATTTTAGACTTTAGGGTTTAAAATAAATTGAATTATTTTGGAATTTGGGGTTTAAAATGAAATTAAGGATTGTGTTGCAAGTTTTAAAAGTTGAGGGACCTAAATGCAAGAACTAAAAATTTCAGTGACCATATTGCAAACAGACTAACTGCAGTGTAATGGCGTCAAACGGCGGGGACCATATTGCAAACGACTAAATGTTGGAGGACTGTATTGCAAGTTTTAAAAGTTGAAGACCTAAATGTAAGTTTTAGAAAAGTTTAGTGACTATTACTATACTTTACCCTTTTTATAACTGCATTTTAAAAACGACAACAGCTTTCCACTTTTCTTCTTCATTAAGCACTCGCCAGCGAAAAGAGTTTTCTTTCAGCTTCTATAAACTAACCGGAGAAGAAAAAATCCAAACACCAACAAGATCATGGCCCGCGAATTCTCGGCGTCGGTCACTTGTGGCCTCATGTTGTCAAAGCGCCTTTACTACGGCAAAGGTGCTTCACCGGCGCCGGCGGCAATGTCGAAGTCGTTGTCATCGACGACGACGATCGATAGTTACCTTCCGACGGCGGTGATGGCGTACGCGGTAGTTCCCGAGCCAGCCATGGTGGATAACCCCGACGTCCCTAGCTACCAGCCGTACGTGCACGGTCGGTGCGACCCGCCGGCGTTGATTCCGTTACACATGTACGAGGTTTCCATGGAGGTGGACTGTTGTATGGATACCGCCTTCGTTACTTTCAGCGGCGCGTGGCGCGTTCACTGTATAGCCGCCGGTCGGAGATGTGATTGCCGAATTGGTATTCCGATGGGACAGCAGGTAACTTTAAAGTTTAAAGTAAAAAGTCATTATTATTTATTTTAAAAAATGGTTTTAGTAATACTTTAACTTTACTAATGTTGTTTACATTATAATCAAGTGGAGAGTTTTGTTGCTGAAACAATGATTATTTTGATCTTTACAAAAATTTCTATTTCCCTAGTGTGGGCCAATTCGTTTGATTAGCAATAATGGAAGCAAAGAAAAAATTGGCCTCTGAATTTGGTCATTTTCTCCAAGAATCTTACTTTAGAAAACAATATGCAGCTACTTTTTGCCTGTTCCTTAATCTTTCTTGTCTGATTATGATGAGTGAAGATTCACCGTGGCCATATATATATACACCAGATAGTGACAACTTTATTTTTCTTTTGAAAAATTTGATGTGACCTTTGGTTCATAAATTCTCAAGATAAACATGGTGTGGCTAACAGGGTTCACTTCTAGGTGTTGAGGTTAATGTCTCTGAGACTGAGAGGTCTTATAACTCAACGTGGATCACGTTTGCCGATTCCGAAGAGACGGGACAAACTGTGAAATCTGGATATGGATACTTCCTGGCGCATGATATATATACTTTCAGAATTCCACAAGTAATTACTTTTTTTTTGTTTAATCCCATTGTATTATAAACGCTGACATTCGAATCCCGAATCCATTGGATACTACATCTTAATGGTGATTTTGCATTAACAAACTGAGCTAAGACTCGAATCTCAAATCCCTTTTCGTACTCTCTTAACATGTGTTAGGTTGATGGAGGGTCTAATATATCGGTTAAAGTCAGATGGTCACAGAAGTTATCCTACCAAGATGGTCAGTATTGCCTTAATGTACCGTTTAGTTTTCCGGCATATGTCATTCCTGCTGGGAAGAAAATCCCGAAGAGAGAGAAGATTCAATTGAATGTTAATTTTTGTACCCGGACAGAACTTTTGATCAAATGTAGTAGCCACCCTTTAAAGGTATGACAATCTCAGAATAATATCAGGCTTCTGAGATCTGGAGGAAATGATATGTTCTTATAACTTTCTAGGAGCTAAGTCGGGATGTTCGTAAATTAAGTTTCATATACGAAGCAGAAGTATCAGCATGGTCAACTATCGACCTGAAATTTGCCTATACGGTAAGATCTTTTGAGAACTGACCATTTTATTGAAAAGCTTATTTCGGACTTCCGAGGTTCATAATGCAAGTAATGATCATGATTAAGTCGTCCTGTTTGACTGCTGCCGCCTTTACAGGTTTCTTCGAGTGACATTTTCGGTCAGGTTCTCTTGCAATCTCCACCATTGCATGATTTTGATGAAAGGGAGATGTTCTTATTTTATATTTTTCCTGGAAATGACCAGAACAGGAAGGTTAGTTGAAACAATAACTTATCAACAGTTTAATATTCCGAAAAGTCTTTTTCTAGGGATGTTTTCTCTTTTAGATGGGTTAAAGCAATGTGCTTTATATTATTTCATCTATTCTTATATACCATGAGGTGAATCTGATAGGTATTCAGAAGAGAAGTGGTTTTCGTTGTTGACATAAGTGAAAGTATGCTAGGATGCCCGATTGAGAACGTAAAGAATTCATTATCGGCATCACTTTCTAAGCTCAATGCACAAGATTCTTTTAACATTATCACTTTCAATAGCGAGGTTCACTTGTTCTCGTCAACAATGGTGCCTGCTACTCATGGATCAATCCTAAAGGCTACTCATTGGCTTAGTAGTAATTTAACCGCAGATGGCGGTACAAATATCATGCTTGCCCTTAAACAGGTACTAATTTTTATCAGCATTTCTCGACTGATCAATTCCCAGGTAAGCATTAACAAGTCTAGCTTTGAGATCTTTAAATTATTAACTGTTTAATGACTCATAGTAGAGTTTCATCATCTAATTATGTTTTATTGTAGGCAATGAAGTTGTTGTCTGACACAAGTGATTCGATTCCGCTTATTTTCCTTATAACTGATGGATCTGTTGAAGATGAGAGGGAGATCTGCAATGTCATGAAAGGTTATTTGACAAGTACAGGATCTGTTTCTCCTCGTCTATGTACTTTTGGCATTGGTGAGTTTTTAGGTGTTCCGAAGTTCTTTCCCTGTTTTTCATGCAACTTTAGCATAATGCCTTCTTTCTGGGAAATCTAAAATCTGAACTTAATAGTTCTTGTTTGTACTACAAATTGTCTTTATATTTTCTGAGTGCCTTAAATCTCAGATTGTGGTGCAGGAAATTATCTTTCTCTTCTGCAAGTAGATACATAATTTGACTACCTCAGTTTTCCTTTTATGGTGTCAATACGACCGATGAATTTATCAACAACTCTTTCAATAATTTATCAGCCTAGCTGAGCCATATTTGTTTGTCTACCGCATTCTTGCAATGTTATTACTCGTTTTTGTTTTTGAATCTTTCTCTAGGTTTGTATTGCAATAATTACTTCTTGCAAATGCTAGCTCAAATTGGGAGAGGCCATTACGATTACGCTTATGATGTGGGTTAGTTTCTTTCTAATTCTTCCAAGCTTATATGAAATAAATTGTAGTCTAGTTGAAGGACACATTAGGAAAGTCGATGCTAAACTATTATGGAACAGTATGGTGCTGTAAGCTTTTGTTATCGATTCGAAATTTGGTATAATAAGGGATTCTGGTGGTATTCATTCTGATTTGACCTGTATTGGCCAGACAATATTGAATCACAAATGGAGAGATTATTTACTACAGCTTCTTCAGTTGTTCTAGCCAATATAACCTTGGACATGCCTCAACATCTTGGTTCTGTTGAGGTACATCAGAGTTTTTTTGCAGATTTCCCGGATCATTTTCTTTGTCAAAGAAGCTGCTATATGGTTTTCTCGATTTTACCGAATATTTTACGATGAGAGCTTGTCCAGATCTACTATCCTCTTAGTCATGTTAACAAGATATCTTACTCATTTTTTATCTTGCAGTTGTTTCCATCACATATTCCGGACCTCTCTCTTGGAAGTCCTTTATTTGTATCGGGCAGATACAAAGGAGAATTTCCAGATGTTATTAAAGTTAATGGAATGTTGGAAGACATGAGCACATTTCAAACCGACTTGAAAGTGCAACATGCAAAGGACGTGCCTTTTGATAGAGTAAATTTTCTACTCCCAGGGGTTAATTTCGCGGGTTATACTGGACAATTTGTTCATATCTTTTTGTTTACCACAACAGTAGTTAAATTCAAGAAGAAAGCATTTCTTTTTAATAAAGAGTTTCTTCTTCTTTGTGCCTTTAACAAGTCTGCCTTTCACCCCTGCTTGCTTTGAATGACCTGTTTGCATGAAACTCGCCCTTTAAATTTTCTTACATCCTTAATATGCATTCCAATGATATGATTAAATCCACTTCAGAATTGTTTAAACGATATCGAGGGAACAAATCTATTCCTTTAAAGTCCTAGTTCGGCAATTAAATTTTGAGCCAGTGGTTTATCCCCCTATAATGCACATAGAAGATTGGTTATTGATGCATCTACATTTCTAATTATTATGTTGTCAGATACTCACAAGGAGGCAAATCGATATCATTACGTGTCATGCTTGGTTGTCCGAGAATAAAGAGCTTGAAGAGAAGGTAACTTTTCCGAAACTTCGCTTCACCTTAACACATTGTGCTGGCTCAAGGTATATTTCGTCTGGCATATTTAGGTATAGTTTGGCTGAAAGCCAAACTATTGTTTGGTTGGTCTGCAATCACATCTGGCTGGCATAATCAGGTCTATGTTTTGGTCACATTGACACCCTTACGAATGCATGCAGTTTTCTGAAATTATTAAAGCTTTATTTGGTAATCGTTCCTTGGGGCCATTTTTTTGTGCTGTTTCTGGTGCAGGTTGCCAAAATAAGTCTACACACAAGTTTTCCATCCGAGTATACCCGCCTGGTTTTACTTCAGACTGATAGTGGGAACAAAGTACCAGAATCGAATGTAGTAAGTGAGGTATGTATCCTTTACAGATAGTGAATTACTTGCCTGATGCTATGCATAATCACTCTGGATGACAATTCGGAGTTCATTTGTTTTCCGAGACTCGGTGATACTTTCTGATAGAACAATAGAGTGGATGATAATTTTACTACTCTTTTTGAGGTTGCTTGCTATATAAGTTAAGCTGAAAATGAATCTCTCTGTGCTCACTTAGTTTCTTTAAGTTTAACCAGATATTTAACAAAATAAAGCTGCCAAGCAAGGGAGATCCGAATGGTCAGAAGATAATTTTACTGGGATGCCTGGGTGTTGGCTTTGGTAACTTGACTGCCACGGCTAAGAATACCCCTTCGGGTATCGAGGAACCCAAGTCACCAGAAGGAGCAGATATTTTGGTTAATGCTGCTTCCAATTTCTGCAGCATGCTGCTTGATCGATGCTGTTGCATGTGCTTCATCCAAGCTTGTTCGTGTATGAATAACCAATGCGCGATCGTTTTGTCACAAATCTGCACCGCTCTCGCTTGCTTCGAGTGTGTCAATTGTTGTTATGAACTTTGTGATGGTTTCTAGTGAGCTGACGAAAGGTTGTTGAAATTCTTGAAGATGAAAAGATACGTACATGAATATTACTATCGTAGTTATTGTATGTATACGCTATTGAAAATGATAATGCTAAGAGTAACATGCCTATTATTATGTTACAAAGTTACTAATGCAATGAATACATATAATACTCCAATGCCATCATATAATCAATCAAACATATGCCTTATATGACGATACTATTATTATCTTTTTAAAAGATATGTCTGAAACACGTTACGAGAATTTATTTTTTTAGTCTCAACATTTTGTTTATTATACTCACTGGGACGTTTGACGTGAAATTGAGGAATCAAAGGATATGATATTATTTTTCATAAGTTCATTATCTTCTTTTCAAAAGATATATCTAATAAAATGTATCACGTTATCGCTTTTAAATTAAAATATTTATCTTTTTCTCTTTAATGTGAGATTTCTAAGTGAGATTCCAAGGTATGACACTTGATACCTGCTCTATAGACATGTAAATATCTTTTGGTTGAAATCTTTTGAGTGGTCCGAGTAATTCTATAGACATGTAAATATCTTTTGGTTGAAACCTTCTGAGTGATTCGAGTTGTTAAGTGAATTTTATTTTCTTTAGATGTTTCAAATTCAAGCAACATAATTTATAAGTATGTGTGAATTTAAATCCAAGTCTTTTCAAATAAAAAACGTATCTTTAGACTGTAATTTGGTTCCTTTGGCAGTGTCCACTGTGCAGTTCTAGCCGGCTAATGAATGCAATGGCCTCCGCACACTGAGAAAATGGCACCAAATAGCAGCGAGTAAATTACGGGCCATATGCCAATGTCGACATGTCCATAGGACCACTTGGAGATGCGAAGGATGATAAGACACGTATCGGAGTTGAGGATTGATAGGAACTTTAGTCAAGGTGCGGATGAAGGAATTTATGGTAAGAGATGTTGATGACAGTTTCAAAAAATTAAGAAAAGAAATCTAAGATTTTCATTTTTTTTAAATAATCGTTACGTAATTTTTTAATTTTCCCCCTTAATACATTAAATTAAATTTAATCATTTTTCCAAAATAATAAGAATATATTTGACTATTATGGGAGCTGAGTGCATTCGTCCCTAGGGGACGCATTTAAAATAATTAGACAAAAAAATCAAATCGAAGAATCATCATGTATTAATGAACACTTTTTCAATAAATAAAAGATAAATTCAAAATCTTTACCCCTAAAGATACCTCTTTCACGAAGATTTTTATGTATAAAATGATGAACGACTTTCTTATCTCTTCTCAAAAGAAAAGAAATATCCATTGTGGTCCCCATTTGAGTCTAAAACATTTCTTTCTTTGAAATTAACCCTAACCAAGGATCAATCCCCACACTAGGGGGCAAGGCGAAAAGAAAATATGTTCACTCAAATGAATACAATCGACAACAAAGCACTACCATATGACAATATGTTTGAACATTCAAATCAAATCAAGAATGATTAGAGATGTTTCAAATACGAGGAGTAACTTGTGACTGAATTAAATTGAAGTTTCAAATTCAATAAGTAAAGAAAACGAAAGGGGCACATGTGAAGATTCCTACGAAGGAAGTGATTGCAAACCACAATGATGGTATGGTAAATTGAAGTTGGTTTAAAGATCAAGATTATTAAAGAAAATGATCTTTAGAGTGAAAACCTACAAGTGGGCGGTCTAGAGGGTTCCAAAAGAAGAAAGAAGAAACATGCTATGTATTAGATTTAAGCAAAAGATGAATGAACACATTGATCCTTGGTTTAATCACCCTTAAACACTTGTTTGAGAATATATATCCATTTCTTTCATAGCCGTGAGCCATATTCTGCATTACGTGCCTAAAAAGTTCATTCTAATCATACATGAATTTCTAAGTGGAAGAGAATATCTTCAGATTTCATCCCGCACGACAGGGTTAATCTTTCATTTCCAAAATTTTTCTAAAACTTTAATGCATGATTTGGAAAAATGAAAAAAAGTAATAAAGGAGGGTTCAAGATGAAAACCCACAAACAACATCTTGAAACCAATGGGGTTCTCAAGTTGAAAACCCACAAAATGAGGCTTGAGCATCGATTCAGGATTCACGCACCGTAAGAGCCTAAACCAATATGACATCATCAGTAAGAACGTCATATTCAATTAAGAATTCAAATAAGGCATAAAAAATCTTAAAGGATTTGATAATCTTGAAAGAGATTTGCACGCTTCGAGGGCATTCCGACAAAAGACACACGATTCATTCGGTAGCATGCCAGTTCAAATAAATATGTATCATTGATATGTGAGGCACCTATTCGATCTGTATTGTTTTTGTTTTCCAAAATGTTTGTCATGTATTTGTCAATGAATTATTTTTACTCATATAAATAATACATAACCCCTTTTTTCACAACTTGCATTGAAAATAGTATGAGTAATTTCGGCACCTTGAAAAGAGATCATTATGTATTATTGCACAAAAGGTTATGGAAAATACAAGTATTCCAAATTTGACATGAGTTTGGCATGAAATCCATATAAGCTCGAGGGATTATGATACCAACTTGTTAGCCCCTTTGATTAACTCCTCGCACAGAATTAGGTCGCAAATGCAAGACCCTCTATCACTCAAGAGAATTCCCTTATTTGACGTCATGAACCGTGATGGATTCCAAATTGTGTTTTTCCTGAGCATCTGCAAAGAAGGCCAAATAATGAGGCTCATTCCAGGAAATAAAAAATAAAAAAAAACAACGATATACATTTACATACATCTTAAGCATATCTAAGAGCATCACATTCATCATTTTTACATGGATACATAATTTTGCAGCTTTAGAGTCAAGTTTAAACTTCACGGCGAAAGATTCTTTACCTAATAGCATATTCCGAACTTACTGTAATTTGGCTTAGCTCAGAAGCGATGAGACATCTTCAAGTCAAATCCTTTTGAAGAAAACTTCAAGCCATATTTCAACTCCACAACAGAGAATATCTGGTCAGAAGAATAACTCACATGGCTTTCCCATTAAGGGGAGTCATTGAAAGAATATCTCACACGGCTTTCTTGCGAAGGGGACTCATCGGAAGAATATCTCACAAGGCTTTCTCGCGAAGGGGAGTAATTTGAAAAATATCTCACTTGGCTTTCCCGGGAAGATGAGTCATTCTAAAATATTTCACATGACTTAGACCTATGAAGAGGAGTCATCTAAATTATCAATACCGACTTAAACCACGAAAGAGCATCACTTGACTTAGACCCACAAAGGGAGTCATCCAAAGATTTAAGACTGACTTAAACCGCGAAAGGGAATTGTCTTGTTTGCCTTAGGCCCGTGAAGGGAAGTCATCATTCACTTGGATGAATCATTTACAACATAACTTAAGTCGAGAAAAGTTATTTGTCAATTAAAGCTTTCAAGTTTAGTTTCAATTTCACAACGAATGATACTAAACTCGAAAGCACATTGATTGTATGGTAGTAACAAGAAACCACCTTTTAGTCAAATTTCAGACCGAGGTCTTGAAGTCTAGAAGAAGACCCAAGATTGACTGTGATTTAGCAACGAAGAACTACTTTCTAGTCTAGATTTTGAGCAAAGATTTCAACTTCAAGGCGAATGATATCGAGCTCAAATCATACCAGACCAAACCCATGACAGAGGGGTCACTCCCCTCATAGCTTAAGTCGAAAAGAGCTATATGTCAACCAAAGCTTGCAAGTTCAATTTCAACTTCACGAAGAAGGATATTCAATTGGAGAGCGCATTGATCGTATGATAGCAACAAGGAACAGTTTCCCGATCAAAACTTTCGAAGTCAATTTCAACTCTGTGATAGAGAATATTGGGTTTGAAGACCAACTCATAATCAACTACAGTCCAACTACGATGAACTAGATTCTAGTCTTCAAGGTCAAGTTTCACTGTCACGACGAAAGATACTTGATTCGAAAGCGCACTTGATACCAAATACAATTTGTCTTTGTTCAGTAGCAAGAAGCCATTTTTTGGCCACACCTTCTCAAAATTCAGATTTTAACTCGACGACAGAGGATATCCAACTCATAGAGTGGTCATCTAATACTTCGACTCAGATTTCAACTTCACAATAAATGATATCAAGTTCGAAAAAAGTCTAACAAGCTTTCAGAATTTACCCATTTCGAAAAATAGACGAAAATTTGCGTCTTTTGGCTTTGCCTTGATGTTGTTAACACACCATTGGATAAAGAGGGGCAACTGCAGACATCTATTTTCGTCTGGCCTAATTTTTTCCAAGGCTTTCCAATAAACCCATTGGAGGATTACCTCATTTTATTTTTTTATTTTTTTATTTAACTTTTTGTTTTCACTTTTTATGGATGTTTATTTCTTTTCTTAATTAAATGATTCGAAGACTTGATCTAGACTCCCTAGAGGATTTATGCCTTTTTAACGGGTAGGATATAATTATTTTCATAGTTTTTCTTTTTATTTAAAAATTTGTGTTGCTTTTTTCTTTTTGAATTAAATTTTCAATTTTACTTTTACTTCTCTTAACTTATTTTAAGTTTTTACGCTTATTTTTTAAAATTATTTTCTTTTTAATTCTAGTTTTCCCCATTTTTTTTCTATATTTTTTTCTCCTTGAATTTCCCCCATTTTCTTTTTAAATTTAATTTTAATTATTCCCTTATTTATTTCCTTCAGGATTATAACGTTTTCTCTCTCTTTTTCCATGTTGTTTTTCCCTTTAATTTCCTCATTTTCTTTTTAAATTTAGTTTTAATTATTCTCTTATATATTTCCTTCTTAATTTATTTTTTTTATGATGATTGATTTATTGATTAAAATATTAATTCGATTTACTTTCTTTCTTTATTAACCCAACCTTTTAAATATTATATTTTTATTAATTTTTTAATTTAATGTATTTTATTTATTATTCTTTTCCATATTAGTTTTACATGCTTTTAAATTTTATACATTCATACCTTTTATTATTTGTTTAATGTTAATGTTACCTTAATCTATCTTTTTGTTTGTATTTTATAATATTTTTATTGTGATACCCATAACTCTATTTTCTTATTTTGCATATTATACTTATTTTTTTATTTTGTTTTTACCATAACTCTAATTCATTTTGTTTTGTAGTAAGAGATTCTCAAAGGTCAGTAACTTTAATCTTCCCTTTAATTCGACTTCTTTATTTCTAATATAATTTAGTCACTCTTTACTTTAATTTCTTCATGGTTTTTTTTATTTTACACATGTATTTTTTTTAATTATTTGTATTTAATCCTAGCATGTCAATTAAATTGATTCTTTGATTTTTTTTTCAATTTTTTTAATACTATTCTATGAAGCATGTTGTTTGATTACATGACATTTATATTTTAATTTCAAAGCATGATAGCCTTATCTGCATCACTCAACCTTTTCAATAATGAATTTAAAGGCAATGCACATTTAATTTGAATTATCGAAGTGAGTTATCCTAATCCACTTGAGTATTTTAATTCGATAATTTAAAGTGAATGGGCATCCTCCAGTGAAACCATAAAAATCATGATAACTTTTAAAATTGATCAGGAGTGTTGAAAGGGAAATATTCCCATATTTAGACTTATCGAAAGTGGGTCTCTCAACCCTATTTGGAGGTTTAGTTTCAATATTTATAAATATCCGAACATCTTGTATCTACCTTAAAGGCCTGATAATTTTCATAAATAAAGCTTTTGTTTGTTGCATAACCTTAGATAAATAAATAAAATGATTGTAGTATTTCTTATTTCCTTCCAGATAAGGGAAAATCGCCACTCTACCTTATATTAGGTGGTGTTTTCCTTTGGTTCGAAATGGTGAAATGTTAACAATTTAACTTTAATTTTTTTTGAGAAGGAACTAGTGATTCACCGCTTTAGTTGGAAATGAGAGGGATGTCACTCTACCTTATATTAGGTGGTTAATTTTCTCCAATTAAATGCATGAATCGTTAAGTTTCTCTCTTAAATTTTAACGGGTTAAATAGCGTCATGTTTATTTAACTAAGGATGGATCATTAATTAAATTAAATTAAATTAAATTTTGAATTCATAAATTCCATTGTAAAGTCAATAATTAATCGACTAGGTATCGATTTCCAAGCGTTGTGGGGTGTTAGTCCTTTCTAGAGGTGGGTATACGGGCTACCCGACCGTTTAGCCCACGGGTTTTGACGGTGCGGGCTTAAACGGAGCGGGCTAAAAAGCCCACATTCATAAACGGTTTTGAATTTTAAGGCCCGCGGCCTGTCCATTTAACCCGCGGGCTAAACAGGCTTACCCGCGGCCCGTTAAATAAAAATAATTTTAAATGCTTTAAATGCAATAAAAATAATGTTTTAACTTACTACACCTTTAAAAATGATCGAGCAACTTGAAAAGGAATGTAGTACCGTCAAAATAATAAATGATATTTAAATTTTATTTTAAATAGCCGGAAATGATTATAAAATAATATTTTTTAATTTTTTTAATCATTAATATATATATATATAATGATATAATTACTTAAACTCAAATTAAAAAAACAATATTCACTTATATCGCCAAATTGAAAAACAAATAAGACAATAACCACATTATACTTTTATAAAACACGATTATTCAAGGCTATAATATGAAAACATAGAAGTGTCTAAAAGCATAAATTCAAACATTAAAATTCAACAAAGTCAAACATTATACAAATCTAACAAGAAAGTTGTCAAGTGATCCTAATAATTGTATTTTATGGATACTTTAGAGAAAGACTAACACATAATATGAAAATATAAAATAAAATACTTACAGTATAAGAGTAAATTTGAAAGATACAATTATACTAAAATTGATAAAATATAAGTCATTAATTTGTTAAAATATATTTATTTTGTAAAATTCTTTAAAAGTTGAAAAGTATGTTTTCAATTTTTTTCTTTTACTTTTCTTTCTTATTTTTAATCCAAATATTACGTGTCATGTGATATATTATTAGAATATCATGTGACTTTTTTATAATTAAAGAACAAAATGGATAACATACTTCATGAAAAAAATAAAGGTCAAAATTAAATAAAAAAAATCTTTAAATACCAAAATGATAATGATGTATATTTAAGTGAAAAAAATATTAAGCAGCGGTAAAATTATGACAAACGCCCTTATAAATTTAAGAACTACAATAGTTATAAGTAACATCATATTTATAGGTAATTTATTTTCTTTTTCTATAAAATTCTTTAAGTTTATTTTCTCTAAAATTTTATGAATTTTAAATTAAGCGGGCTTTAGCGGGTTTCGCGGGTAGCCTGCGGTTATACCCATTAAACCCGCGGGTTTAACGGTCTGGGCTAAAAAGCCCGCAATTTAAACGATCTTCAATTTTTGAGGCCCGAAGCCCGCACGAATCGCGGGTTAAACGGGTTGCCCGCGGGCCTTAGCCCATATACCCAGCTCTAGTCATTTCTCACACGTATCAAATTCCGAACTTGTTTCTTTAGAAAGCAGACCTAAAAGTTCGTTTTAATAATTTTTAAAAATTAAATTTTATTAAAATGACAACATTTTTGGGTGATCTAATCACACCTTAAACAAAGATTGGTGGCGACTTCCTCGAACCATATTTTTGTTTTAAGACCCATTTTTAGTCGAAATGAACCCCTTAAATTAATTTCTCAATTTTTTGGGACGTTACAACATCGAGCAACGTCAAGGGGTCTTCCTACATCTTGACTAATCTTACGTGACACAAGTATGGGAATGCACCCTCTCAAGTAAGCCATTTATATATATTTCTTCTGACTAAGCAGAAGAGAAGCATCCCCACGTTTTACTTTAAGTCCAAGAAAAAAAATCCAAGTTTCCCAAATCCCTCAACGAGAACTCTCATCCTATAGACACAACAACCTGCTCAACATCTTCACTCAGTTGTCGTGTAATAATGATGACGTCAATATACACTAAAACATACATGTAACACCCATTCATACATCTCATGAACAAGGAAACATCATGTTAGGTATGTCTCATAAATATACCGGTAAAGGAAAGTCTTGTAGAGGGGGTTACGATTATGTGGGTTGGGGGTGTGGGGGCTGCGGCCCCGTAGTATGGTACAGGATTATTTTTGTAAATATGTACCAGAGTTTATTTATTATAAAAGGAGATGTAACCTAAACCTATGAGACATTGATTTGAATGAAAAACTAGCGCCGCCTAAGGCACCGAGGACGTAAGCACATTGTTGAACCTCGTTAAAATTCTTGTGTTCTTTATGTTTTTTTTACCCGATTATTCAATAATTAGTATCAGATGTCAAGAGCCAAATTCGAAGTTACGAATTTAGATGGTCATGGTAACTTTGGATTATGGAAAACAAGGGTGAAAGATATGTTGGCGTAGCAAGGGATCCTGAAGGCTTTGCGACCTACAAAGCCGGCGTCGATGGAGGAGGAAGATTGGGAAGAATTACAGTAGTGAGTGGCAGGAACCATACGATTATGTTTGGCGGATGAGTTCATGTATCACATCATACATCTATCGTCTCTAAATAAAATTTGGAAGAAGTTGGAAAGTCAATTTATGTCCAAATCCTTAACGACTAAATTGTATCTAAAGCAGCGGCTGTATGGGCTGAAGATGTAGGATGATCATGATTTGGCACAACATGTAAATGTCTTCAATCAAATCGTTTTTGATTTGGCTCGGCTTGATGTGAAAATTGAGGATGAAGACAAAGTGATGATTATGTTGTGTTCGTTGTCTCCCTCTTACGAACACATGGTGACTACTCTTACATATGGGAAAGAGACTATCAAAGTTGAGGAGATTATTGCAGCCTTGTTGGCTCACAACCAGGGGAAACAAAATGCAGGGGAAAGCTCTCAAGCTGATAGCTTATATGTCAAGGGTAATCGAGACCGTGGACGGAAGCCAGAGAAGACAGGGTATGAGAAGCATAATTTCATATCTAAATCTAGGGATAAGAAGATAATTCACTGTTACAAGTGCAAGGAGGCGGGATATATAAAGCGAGACTGTCTGAAGTTGAAAAATCAGATTGATAAGAAGCGTGATGACTCATCCAAGTCTGTGAATGTGGTCGAGGATGACAATTATGATTGCAGTGAGGGTGATATGCTCTCTATTTCAACGACTCAATTGACGGATGCTTGGATTCTTGATTCTGGATGTTCTTATCACATTACGCCAAATAGAGATTGGTTTTCGACATACAGGTCGATTAATTCTGGTTCTGTTTATTTGGGTGATGATCGATGTTGCAATATTGTTAGTATTAGTGATGTCAGAATTAAGATGTATGATGGCTCTGTTCGGATGTTGTGTGGTGTTCAATATATCCCAGATTTGAAGAAGAATTTGATTCTTTGGGCACTTTGCACAAGAATGGTTTTATCCCTAAGGCTGATGAGGATAGGGAAACCACTCACATTGTTAAAGGAGCTTTGACTGTGATGAAAGGAAAGATGACTGCAGGGAATATTTACATATTATTAGGGAGTATCGTTGTAGGTGGAGTTCATTCTGTTGAGTCCTGTGATGATACTATCAAACTGTGGCATATACGTCTTGCGTATCTTAGTGAACGTGGTATGGATGAATTACATAAAAGAAATATGCTGCATGGTGTTAAAAGTTATAAGCTATATTTTTGCAAGTATTGCGTTCTTTGTAAACAGACTAAAGTTCGTTTCAAGACTGGGAAGCACACAACTGAAGGGATTCTTGATTATGTGTATTCTGATGTATGGAGGCCTTCCACGACATCGTCTTTGGGTGGATCTAGGTATTATGTAACTTTTATTGATGATTTTTTACGGAAAGTTTGGATGTATTTTTTGAAACAGAAGTCTGACGTTTTTGAGAAGTTCAAGCTGTGGAAAGCTGAGGTAGAAAACCAAATAGGATGAAAAATCAAGTGTTTGAGGTTTGAAAATAGTACGGAGTACACAGATTTCGAGTTTCTAAACTTCTGTAAGGAACATGGGATTAAGAGGCATTTTACAGTGCGTAAGACACCATAACAGAATGGTGTTGCGGAACGGATGTATAAATCATTGAATTAAAGAGCTAAATGTTTGCGGTTGAATGCGAGGCTTTCCAAGTATTACTTGCATTGGTGGCTAGTTGGGATTTGCATTTAGAGCAGATGAATGTTAAAACTACTTTTTGCATGGTGATTTAGAGGAGCAGATCTACATGAAACAACCTGAAGGTTTCACTCAACCTAGAAACGAGCATTTAGTTTACAAATTAAAGAAATCTTTGTACGGGTTAAAACAATCTCTGAGACAATGGTACAAACGGTTTGACTCCTATATGATCAAGATTGGCTATAGGCGATGTGAGTATGATTGTTGTGTCTATGTTAAGAGCCTTGATGATGGTTCTTTTATTTTTCTGTTATTGTATGTTGATGATATGTTAATTGCTGCAAAGAACATGGATGATGTTATCGGTTTGAAAACTTTATTGAGTCAGAAATTTGATATGAAAGATTTAGGTGCTGCAAAGAAAATTCTTGGAATGGAAATTTGCAGGGACAGAGACTCAAGGAAACTGTGGCTATCTTAACGGGGTTATGTTGAGAAAATGATAGAAAGGTTTGCGATGAGCAGCGCAAAACCAGTGAACACTCCATTGGCGAATCACTTTAAGCTTTCATCAGAACAGTGCCCTAAGACAGATAAGGAAGCTGAAGATATGGAAAAGGTTCCGTATTCTAATGTTGTTGGCTGCTTGATGTATGCAATGATATATACTCGTCTTGATTTAGCTCATGTTGTTAGTCAAGTTTGTAAGTACATGTCTAAACCTGGTAAGCAACATTGAAAACCAGTCAAGTGGATCTTTAGGTACTTAAAGGGTACTGTGGGACATGGAATCGTTTTTGGTAGTCAGCGGGATAATCCTTTGGTTGTAGGATATGTGGATTCAGACTATGCGGGTGACTTGGATAATAGAAGATCTACGACAGTGTATGTCTTTACTCTTGGTGGAGGGCCTATTTGTTAGAAGTATATTATTCAATCTGTTGTGGCATTATCTACAACTGAAGCTGAATACATGGCAGCGACTGAAACTGCAAAAGAAGCTTTATGGCTTACTAGTTTAGTGAAGGAGTTAGGTGTTCAACAAGGTAGAGTTCAGTTGCTTTGTGACAATCAAAGTACTATCCACTTGGCTAAGAATCAGGTATATCGTGCTAGAACTAAGCATATTGATGTAAGGTTTCACAAGATCAGAGAGTTGGTTGCATCTGGAGAGATTCTGTTTTAGAAGGTACATACTGATGAAAATGTCGCTGATATGTTCACCAAGCCAGTTACGATAGACAAGTTCATGCATTGCTTGGACTTGTTGAATGTTTCGAGTTGTTAAAGAAGTAAGGTAACCTAACCCACATTGAATGTTTCCTAAGAGACAGGATATTCACCAAGGTGGAGATTTCTTAGGTATGGCTCATAAATATACCGGTAAAGGAAAGTCTCGTAGAGGGGGTTATGATTATGTAGGTTGGGGGTGTGGGGGATGCGGCCCTACGGTATGGTATAAGATTATTTTTGTAAATATGTATCAGGGTTTATTTATTATAAAAGGAGATGTAATCTAAACCTATGAGACATTGAGTTGAATGAAAAACTAGCGCCGCCTAAGGCACCGAGGACGTAAGCACATTGTTGAACCTTGTTAAAATTCTTGTATTCTTTCTGTTTTCTTTACCTGATTATTCAACACATCAACTTGAGTACCTTTAAAGTCATCAGCTCTGACACCATATTGTATATTCGAAGAAAGTGCTCAATAATTCTTTTGTTATTATGAAAAAAACCACACCTTTACACATAGTTGCACACAACTATTTAACGTACAAGAGTGCATGCAACTATCCTAAGGGGTTGTTTGGTTCACAACATATAGGATTATCGGGGGAATGGAATCCTCATTCCCCGTTTGGTTGGCCAACATTCCCAACCCCCAGTAATCTTTTATTACCAACAGTGGATTTTTTGGGGGTATATTACCGGGAATGTGATTACCCCCTTCCCTTAGATATTGTTGGATTACCGGCGTTTTGGACTAAAATGCCCTTAAACTTTTTTCCAAAAATATCCTTCTTTTGTAGTTGAATAATAAAAATTCTACGAAGGTTAAATTATAAATTTATCCTTAAACTATTTTAGATTTACAAAAAAAAATCTATAATTAAAATTTTATATGAAGTTCAGGGGTTAAAATAAAATTTTACCCTTCATTAAACCTATTTATCTTTTCAATTTTGTAAAAAAATTATATAAATTTTATGAATTTAAATTTTTTAAAGAAAATATATAAATTAATTATAGTAATATTATAGTAGAATTCAACTTGTTAAAAAACAAATATATAATAAGGACAATTTGATAAAATATACATTCCAATAATTTTTTATTCCTTTAACCAAACACTGTAATCTTACATTCCTGATAAACCAACCAAACACAAAATACAAAATACAACATTCTCAGTAATCTTATTCCCCGATAATCTTTTATTCCCACTGGTAATCTTACATTCTGTGAACCAAACGCACCCTAAGGGTGTAACTGCCTAACAACCTCCAAGTATTAACCACCTTCTAGAAGACTTCTCTTAACCATAGTACAATAAAAACAAGAATTTATTCAAACTCAAAACACGCAGAGGATTAAAAGTGAAAGGATACAACCATCTTCACTCTCTTTGATAAGGCTAAGTGGCACCAGAGGGGATAGAGATAGGGTATGATTTGAGATTTAGGGTTTGAGGTATAAGTTGGAATTTAGAGTTTGAAGTATGATGTGGGTTTAGGGTTTTAGATATAATTTGGGATTTACAAGGTATGATTTAATATTTGAGTAAACTATATCATTGACCATCTAACTATTGTTTCTTTTCATTTTGATTACCATTTTTGAAATTTTATCAATTAACTCACCCAACTATTTAGATGTATTTAATCAAACCACTGTCCATTAACATTTTAACGAAGAGGTGATGTGGCTATTAAAAAATTAGTATAATTATACATTTAGTCCTTCATATTTATATATTTTATTAATTTAATCGTACTTTTAATTCAATTTAATAAATATAATCTCTAATTAAAGGATGACACGTGTCATAACCCCTAAATTGGTTTTACACGACAACATTTTAAATATATCATAATGCAACTAATATGTCACCTTCTTCAAATTTCACCCTCTTCCTTTTTCATCTCGTCCCTCTCACTTCTGCTGTTGTAACTTGTAACTAATGTGTTGTTTCCTCATCGTAGCTATTCAAATAATAAGCTGGCTTCACGTATCAATCATGTCTTCTGTTGTATCTCAGCATATTGCTCATCAACGAGGTTTCTAACCCTAAAGAATTTTACATCAATTTCCTTTCCCTTTTTTTTCTGGGTGTTTTACTATCTAAACCATAAAAAAGATACAGTTCCAGAGTTCCCGGGAGTGGTCTTAGATTCTCTCTTATTCTGATTGAAAAATGCTTTCTTTTTCCACACTTAAGGTGTTGAAAACAAGGTTGAAAAAACAAAGAGTAGAAGAAAACTGGGGAGAATCGGATCAAGGCCACCGAAATTTCAACGAAAGAGTGGAGGATGCACGCTGTGTATCGCCACTCAGATTCCAACAATCTATAAGCTTGGAACTCTGCATACCAATTACGAGCCCGAAGGATGGACATGCAAGTGTCATTCCGCTTTCTTCAAACCTTAAATTTACTTCTTTCAATCTTCAACAAACGGGTTGCATGATCCCATGCATGTATTGGATTTGTCTTTCTTTGTTTCTTCATCTTCTTGGAATAAGAAAAAACTAGTAATTTTGGGTTTTGAATGTTTTGAGGTAGTTTATGATAATGGTGGTGCCAGTTAGGGTGATTATTGAATGAGTTCATCGTGAGTTGGGTAGTGCTCGACTCATGTCCGTTAAAAAAATTTGTTGCTCGACTCGACTCGTTGCTTATTAAACTGGTTAAAATTTTGCTCGACTCGTGCTCGTTAAGAAAATTTGTTGTTCGACTTGTTGCTCGTTAAGCTCAATGCTCGCTGCTCGCCTTGTTGCTCATTAAGCTCACCGAAATTTTTACATTTTTTCTTAATTATAGGTAAAATCTATTAATACTATATAGAGCTTAATATAAACATAAATTAATAAATTTAACCAAAAAATATCAAAAGAGTGTATAAATTAATTTCAAAGTCTAAACTTCAAAATAACAATCCATAAATACATTAAAATAATAAATAAGGTTTATTTTTTAATGTAGTAAAATATTAATTAATAATTTAATATTTTTGGTTGTTTATTATAAAATTAATGATTAAAAATGTATCATCTTTTTTTTATTATCTAAATTAGTAATTTTTTGAATGAAATATTTTTTTTAAGATAACTACTAAAAATTATATATAAAAAATTAACAAGTTGTTCGTGAACTTATTGAGTCGAGTTAGATTTTACTCAACTGAACTCGTTAAGGTCTCGAGTCGAGCTTGAGTTCAAGTTGAGTTTTACCGAATTTTGACCGAGTCGAATTCGAACTGCTCACGAGCTACACAACTCATTAAGGACCCTAATGCCAGTTTAGTATTTTCACTATTTTCTTTTTGCATTTAAAGTTTCATTGTGCTTGTTCTTTAGAATATTGAGAACATGAATTATAATATTATGACAAAATTTTCGCATTCAGTGAAAAGATAAGATCACTAACGGGGATATGAATCATTAGTTACAAGTTACAACAACAAAAGTGAGAGGGATGAGACGAAAGAGGAAGAGGATGAAGTTTGAAGAAGAAGGCCCGGATGATAGTTGCATTATGATATATTTAAAATGTTGCAGTTTATAATCCTTAGTCACGCGTTATCATATTATTAGATGAAAAATAAATTAATTAAATTAATTAAAATTAAAAAAAAATCTCTCCAATTATGTTTTGACATGTATCATCATTTAACTAGAGATTGCATTTATTAAATTCAATTAAAATTATGATTAAATTAATCAAATATATTAAATATGAAAGATTATATGTGTAATTATACTAATTTTTTTAACAACCAAATCACCTCTTACATTAAACTGCATTTAAATAATTAGATAATTTGATTGATACAATTTCAAAAATAATGGTCAAAATAAAAATAATAATAATAATTAGGTGGTCAATTGTATAGTTTACCCTTAATATTACGTGAGAAAGATATTAATAAAAATGTCTCATCATAGGAGAATAATTAATGTTATCGTAGAGTGGTTAGAAAATGAATAATTCAAAAATTAAGTGATTAAATTAAAAATATTAAACTTTAGTGACCAAAATAAAAGTGAGAAGATAATTTAGTGATGGATGATATAATTTACCCATATTTTAAAGTTTATGTCTAGAATAAGTGCTTAAAGTATAACATATTTCTCAACTATGTAACTAAAGTGTTTTTTTAATCCAAATAAGTTCTCACAGTTATCATTCTAGTCAAAATAAGTAACTAAAGTATTTTTTGGTTAAAATATGTATATAAAATATATCATCTTTTTCTATTTAAGTATCTTAAATATTTTTTAATTAATGTCACATATGACATGAGTCTCATCCAAAGTACCTAAAGTATTTTTTATTTAAAAAAATTAAATTTTACTGAACAAAATAAAATTGAGAAGATAATTATATGATGAATGATATAATATACTTATAATTTTACGGTTTATATCACGAATAAATGCTTAAAGTATATCATCTTTTTTCAACTATGTAATTAAAGTATTTTTCGATAAAAAAATTACCTAAAGTTATGATTTTAGTCAAAAATAGATAATTAAAATTATATTTATTTAATACTCGAAAAATGGCGATGACACTCAAGTTATTTGTATACAATGATCATCGAGTTTTGTATGATGAATATCATGTTCTATTTATTGTGTCGTGGCACTTAAAGTTGCTATTTTAATGTTGTTGACCTAAATCCATTCATATATTCTAAAGGAGGAGGGTATCTAGGTGTCGAAACGATTTTTTTTTAAAAGGTGAAAAAGTGAGATTAAAAAACCACATTAATTTTTAATTTACCTCTTTCAATTGATTTTTAATTTAAAAACAAATGTGATTTGAAAACCTCTCGTTTCGAACAATTTTGGATTTCCTTTATGATCGAAAAAATACAGTTCAAAGAGTCGCCACCAATCTTTGATTAGGGTGTGATTGGGCACCCAAAAATGCTTGTTATTTTAAATAAAAATTAATTTTAATTAAAACAACAAATTAAGGTCTGCCTTACCAAAAAATGAGTTCAGGAGTCGATTACGTGTGGGGAAGGATTAGCACCCCCACAACGCCCTAAATTGGTACCTAATCGATTAATTAACGTCTTTGCAATGAACTTTATAAATTCGAATTTAATTTAATTTTTGATCCCGTAAAACAACAAAAAAGTGAATTTTATAATATTCAAAAACACTCAAACAAATTAAATTAAAATTACCAAGTCATTTTAGAAAGATAAAGAATGTTCGATTATTTACAAATATCGAGACCAGATCTTAAAGATATAACAACCTTTTCTCGATATATTTAAATAAACGAACATTTCTTTTTCTCTCGTTCCCAAATTTTAGGTGACGAATCAATTTTTTTTGTTTCACTTTAGGGATACACTTTTATTTTAAAATCATTAAGAAGCAGACCTCAAATCAGTTATGACTGCCCACTTAAAATAATTTTAAATTAAAAGTATATTACCCTTAATCCAAATTATGTAATAGGTTGAGTTATGCACGTGAGACTATCATGCAAATTATGCGAAAAAATGATGTCGTGCAAAGATTAGTTAAATAAAAGGATATATTATATCTAAATCCAAGCTTATGAATCATGTAATTACATATGCACACATATCATCATCATTCAAACTTAGGATAAGCATACACCCGAAACGAACCCTAACTAACCATACATGCATACACATAAGAAACTTAAACATGGACTAAAACGAAACATGCGAAAATTAAGAATGAAATGTCTAAAAAACAGATTTTAAGTATATTACTAATTAAGGTTGAAATCAAATACGCAAAAAATATGAGAACTAAAATGAAAAATAAAAGATTCTAATCGAGGACTAAAATATACTAAGCTAAATATACTAGACCTCACGCTAATAACTTCTAAAAGACGATGACTTACGAATAATTAACCCTAAGATTTCTAATATAAATTCTAATTATAAACTAAACCTAATCCTAAACTCACACTACCTTAGCCGCTCTCTCACTTTGCTCTCCACTCATCTTCTCCACGACAGCACCTCTCTTCTCCCCTAACTCTCTGTTTCACTTCTTCGTTTAACCCCTACAACCGAGATGAGAATCAGTTCCCTCAATCTCCATGAGTATCGTGAACTCCACCATTCATTGGTGATGAAATCGACTCTAGTTATCATCCGTGACAGTCGTAGCCTAGATGAAAACTCACAAATAACCCAGACTTCATTCTTTCCTACCTCAAAACCTAGGACACTAAAATGAATCTACAAAGAAAACCTCCCAAAGTTAACCGCAATAGTTCATGCTCTTAAGCCCAACGACTAGATGAGAACAGTCTCTCTATTCCGACGAAGATTCAATCAAAGCAAGGTAACTCTCTTTCATCTCATCTCTGCTCTTTCATTTCTTATTATTTTGGTTCAAATATGGGGAAGAAAACTTACTGGAAATGCAAAGAAAAATGGTTGATAAATCTCTTTACTATTCTTTGTACACTATTTTCGTATGGGAGAAAAGAAATGAAAAATAGGAATGATTGTGCGTCTTGTTTTCTCTGAAAAACGAAGGGGAATAAATTACAATGCTTTCCTTTATTTTAAAATCCGAGAAGCCTGTTACATTGCTTCTAAAAAACAATGGTAATACGGGGCTTTCCAATATTGCTTCTATGTAAACCTCTGAAAACCGACACTGCCAACCTAATAACTCTAAAGCTCAGGCAATGCTAACCCCCACTCTCGGCTCCTTTACATTCGGCGAAGACCCATAACAGAACTTGGTAAAGCACAACTAAACCTCTCCTGTCTCGCTCTAAACAATAACCACACACGCACAGAAAACTCTGCTCTTTACTTCAAAACTTTCTTCTTTCATCATGCTTATATCAAAATAGCACACACACTACACTGTAAATAAAAAATGAACTTAAAATGAATATACCTCGAGAGACTGCTATTGCCTTTGTGAATGAGTGATATTTACTTCTACTGACAGTGAATAAAAGAATGCTTTCCTTTATTCCTTCCAAAATGGTGGTCGAGAGACCTCTACAAAAGAATTTTTTTTGATTTATTCTCTTTCTCTCTTACAATGGTCTATGTTTTCTCCCGTTCTAAATCCTCTCTTTTCTGTCTTTGATCCCTGGTCCTCTTCCCTGTGATCCACTCTTGTTTTTTCCCCCCGCTCTATGTATGATCTTTTTATGGTTAACGCCTCCCCTCTTACAAACTGTTTTCTTCAGTTTTTACTCTCTTTTTCCATAACCGTTTGCCTCATTGCTTATTACGTGGCTCCAAAATATCTGACTTGGTTATTCACTGGGTATTATAAACTGTCATACCTATTTTAGTCCTGCAATCCACTTTAAGTTTTGTATTTAACCTAGGACAAAATGAGCATCTACAGCTGCCCCTCTTTGCTCATTGTCATATAACGGGAATAGAGCAAAGATCAATAGATGATCAAGTTTGTCCGACTATTAGAACTTCAGAAGATTAATCCGCTTCTCTGCTATTTCAGGATAAGCGAGACTTGAAAAGATCTTCAAATGGCGGGTCTGCTCCCTATTGTTTCAGGGAGTATAAGACCCAAACAATCTTCGGCAAGCGTGTCTGCTCCCTATTCAGTCAGGGAGTATAAGACTTGAATAATCTTAAACAAACGGGTCCGCTCCCTATTCCTTCAGAGAGTATAAGACTCAATCTTCAATAAACGTGTCCGCTCCCTATTCCTTCAGAGAGTATAGGACTCAATCTTTAACAAACGTGTTTGCTCCCTATTCCTTCAGAGAGTATAGAACTCGAGCAATCTTCATAAAACGAGTCCGCTCTCTATTCCTTCAGAGAGTATAGAACTCGAACAATATTCAACAAACGTGTTCGCTCTCTATTCCTTCAGAGAGTATAGAACTCGAACAATCTTCATGAAACGGGTCCGCTCTCTATTCCTTCAGAGAGTATAGAACTCGAACAATCTTCAACGAATTTGTCCACTCCCTATTCCTTCAGAGAGTATAGGACTCAATCTTCAACGAATTTGTCTGCTCCCTATTCCTTCAGAGAGTATAGGACTCAATCTTCAACAAACGAATTTGCTTCACTACTCTTCCATGAAGACTTCAGATGATTTGCTTCACTACTCTTCCGTGAAGGCTTAAGTTTGAATTGCTTCACTGCTCTTTCATGAAGGCTTAAGATTGACCTGTTTTGAAGGTCCAACCTGAAAATCAAACATTATCAATCATTAATGTATGTTTGAAAATATTATATTCAAAAATTTAGAATTTGATAAAATTTCTGAAAATCCATCTCCATCGCGAAAACTTGTCTGGAAACCATTGGATACATGAATCTGCTTTAGCTCAGTTTTCGTATAAACATCATTCTTTTTCAAAATCTCCAAACCAAATATCTTCATCTCGATGCTTCAATATCTTCAATCTTCAACTATCATTGGGAAACCTGCAAATGCTTAAGTCATCATGCAATTATGAGTGCCATGATCCTATTCATGCCTAAAATGTATGCAATTATGCAATTCAATGCGTTTTCTTCTTTGAAGGAACTCTATCTCATTTTGATCTCGATGGAACTCGGTTTCATATTGGGCACAGAACATTTGACCAGTTCACCCCAGTTAACAATCTCAATTTCATATCTCTCGGCTTAACAGAACCTTGACTCTTTCTTTTTCTTGAAACCCACCAGTACCCATGACCAACTTCTTGACCAATGACAATCTCTTTGGGTATTCTTATCATGGCTGAGATTTTCTATGAATTCCAAGGTTTTAGCTTCCCGTAGCCACACAAGCTTACATGTTTAAACCATTGTCAACTTCAGAATACCTGCATTTTCCAAAACCTTTTGCACAATAATACAAAGTGATCTCATGTACTTCAAGTTAAGTTATATGTTTTAACTTTTCAAAATAAGATGCTTACAAAAGGGAAACGAACAAGGAAAGATATCTCTTTATTTATATAAATACAGAGAATTTTAGGCAACTAAATGGCAAACTTTTAACTGGAAACAATAAAAGAACAAAAGAGTAGGCGTCTTCAAATATCAATAATGCAAATGCTTTTGAACTGGCACGCCGTTAGAATATCTCGAGTGTAGCTTCTGTCAAAAAGATTTCCAAAATTGTGATGCTTAAGAGTATGAAGCTACTTCTAAACTCCCAAATCTCATCATTGTATGCCCTAAACCAGTATCGAATCTCATATGCATTCAATTTTTCTCCTGGTTGTTTTCATCGAGACTCATTAATCTTTAGTCTCATCCTTGATCGCCAACTGTCATTGTTACTATCCATATCATGAGCTCTTTCCACTTCCAAAATTGATTCAGAACCTTCCACCATGCACGAATTCTGAATTTCAAACTCAACTCAAGTCGCCCTTTGCGGGTTTTCAACTTGAGACCTCCTTTGGTTCCAAGACGCCCTTTTCGGGTTTTCATATTGAACCCTCCTTTTATTTATCTTTTTTCATTTTTCATTTTTTCTTCCATTTTCCATTTTTTCTCTTCTTTTTTTTTCTTTTCGTTTTTTCCATCATTTTTTTCTTTTTTCTCATTTTTTCTTCTTTTTCTTCTTCTCATTTTTATTATTATTTTTTATTCTTTTTTCATTTATTCTTTTTTCCTTTTATTTCTTCTTCAAGCAAAATATCTATTAACAACGTCGGAATTCACTAGATATGGTAATTCTGATCCGTCCATTTCAGTTAGGACTAGAGCTCCCCCAGAAAATGTCTTCTTGACAACATAAGGTCCTTCCCAATTGGTCATCCATTTTCCTCTGAAATCCTTCTGAATAGGCAAAATCCTTTTAAGCACCAAATCTCCCTCATGGAATTCTCGAAAGCGAACTTTCTTACCATATGCATGTATCATACATTTTTGGTACATCTGACCATGAAAAATAGCTTTCAATCTCTTTTCTTCAATCAAATTCAACTGGTCATACCTAGCTTGGACCCATTCTGCCTCATCGAGCTTTACTTCTGACAAAATCCGAAGTGAGGGAATTTCCACCTCAATAGGTAAGACAGCTTCCATCCCATAAACCAAAGAAAACGGAGTTGCCCCAGTTGAAGTCCGTACTGAAGTTCGATAAGCAAACAGAGCAAAGGGCAACTTCTCATGCCAATCCTTATAGGTCTCAGTCATTTTCTCTATGAGCCTTTTGATGTTCTTATTAGCCGCCTCTACTGCCCCATTCATCTTTGGGCGATAAGTGGTGGAATTATGATGCTTTATTTTGAATTGTTTACAGACCGAGTCCATCATCTTATTATTTAAATTCAACGCATTATCAGAGATAATCCTCTCTGGTAAACCATATCTACAAATGATCTCATTCTTCAAAAATTTGCATATTGTAGACTGGGTAACATTTGCGTAAGAAGCTGCTTCTACCCACTTGGTGAAATAATCTATAGCTACCAGAATGAAGCGATGACCATTTGAAGCTTTGGGCGAAATTTGTCCAATAACATCCATGCCCTACATTGAGAATGGCCACGGAGCTGTCATTACATGCAACGGATGAGGAGGAGTATGTATTCTATCTCCATAAATCTGACACTTGTGACATTTTCGGGCATAATTGATACAGTTTGTTTCCATAGTTGACCAATAATACCCAAATCTCATAATCTGCCTAGCCATAGCATGCCCATTAGCATGGGTACCACATATTCCCTCATGCACTTCTTCAAGATTCAATTTGGTTTCTTTCGCGTCCACACATCTTAACAAGACCTGATCCAGACTTTTCTTGTATAGGGTCTCACAATCAAGCACATACCCTGATGCCATTCTTCTAATGGTTCTCTTATCATTCTCAGTAGCCTGTTCTGGATAACTCTGATACCTTATATATTGCAAGATATCATAATACCAAGGGTTTCCATCTTCTTCCTCTTCGATGTTAAAACAATGGGCTGGATACTCATAAGCCTTCATTTCAATGGGCATCATATTTGAATGCTCGTTCATCTTAAACGCTGCTGCCAGTGTGGCTAAGGCATCTGCCATTTGATTCTCTTCTCTGGGGAGGTAATTGAAAGTTACTTCTTCAAATTCTTCAACAAGTTCCATAACTAACTTACGGTATTCTACAAGCTTAGGATCTTTTGTCTCCCATTCTCCCCTGAGTTGGTATATTACCAAAGCTGAATCTCCATATACTTTAAGCATTTTTACTTTGCGTTCAACAGCAGCTCTAAGACCCAGAACACAAGCTTCATACTCAGCCATATTGTTAGTACAATCAAAATTAAGCCGACTGGTGAAAGAATAATGCTCTCCCTCTGATGAGACCAAAATTGCCCCGATTCCATGTCCCAAGGCATTTGAAGCACCATCGAAGTTCAACTTCCAATATTTGCTAGTTGATGCAACTGCTTCTTCTACTGAAATAACCATTAAATCTTCATCTGGGAAATCAAAGCTCAACGACTCATATTCTTCCGAAGCCCTGCTTGCAATGAATTCTGCTATAACACTTCCTTTAATTGCCGTCTGGTTTACATACTGGATGTCAAATTCGGACAATAAGATCTGCCAACGAGCTAATCTTCCAGATAATGCAGGTAAACCCATTAGATATTTCAAGGGATCAAGCTTGGATATAAGCCAAGTAGTATGATACAATATATATTGCCTAAGCCTTCGGGTAGCCCATACTAAAGCGCAACACAACTTTTCAATGGGTGAGTATCTTATCTCACATTCAGTGAACTTCTTGCTGAGATAATAAATAGCCCTTTCTTTCTTCTCAGTTTGGTCACGTTGCCCCAGCACACACCCCATTGAATTTTCATAAACCGACAAATACAAAATCAATGGTTTGCCTGAGATAGGTGGCGCCAAGATTGGCGTGCTCGACAAATATCTTTTCACTGCTTCAAAAGATTTTTGACAATCTTCACTCCATTCCCCTGAGTTATTCTTACGAAGAAGGCGGAATATGGGATCACACTTTTCCGTCAGCTGTGAAATAAACCGAGCTATATAATTCAATCTCCCCAAAAATCCTCTGACTTCTTTTTGTGTTCGTGGGGCTGGCAAGTCTTGAATAGCCTTTACTTTATCTGGGTCTATTTCAATTCTTTTTTGGCTTACTACAAATCCCAACAGCTTCCCAGATGTCACCCCAAAAGTACATTTATTTGGGTTGAGTTTTAACTGGCATCTTCTTAGTCTTTTAAAAAGCTTTCTCAAATTCCCGATATGTTCTTCCTCTGTCTTAGCTTTGACAATCATATCATCGACATAAACTTCTATCTCTTTATGCATCATGTCGTGAAATAACGTCACCATGGCCCTTTGATATGTTGCCCCGGCGTTCTTCAATCCAAATGGCATTACTTTATAACAAAACGTTCCCCACATGATAACGAACGTCGTTTTTTCCATATCTTCAGGGTTCATCTTAATTTGATTATAGCCAGAGAAACCATCCATAAAAGAGAACAAAGAATTTCCAGCAGTATTATCCACTAGCGTGTCTATATGTGGCAAAGGAAAATTATCTTTTGGACTAGCTCAGTTGAGATCCCTGTAGTCAACACACATTCGAACTTTCCCATCCTTTTTCGGTACTGGAACAATATTAGCCACCCATTCAGGATATTTGGCCACTTTAAGAAACCCGGCATCAAATTGTTTCTTCACTTCCTCTTTAATCTTGAGCAGCATCTCAGGTCTCATTCTTCTCAGTTTTTGCTGTACCGGTTTACATTCAGGCTTTATTGGCAGTTTGTGAACAACCAACTCTGTATCTAAACCCAGCATATCTTCGTATGACCAAGCAAACACATCCTTGTATTCTTGAAGCAATTCTATCAAATCATGTCGACCTCCAACTGATAGAGTGGTACCAATCTTTACTTCTCTCTTATCCTCATATGTCCCTAAATTCAAAATCTCAGTAGACTCTTTATGAGGCAGAATCTGCTTATCTTCATTCTCCACCATTTTCAGCAATTCAGAAGGTAGTTCCCATCCCTCATCATCATCACAATCTTCGATTTCTCCTTGACATATAGGCTTCTCGAAATCAATCTCCGGGTCAGAGTCATTGGCATTCATATTATTGATATCTGAGCTCCTGAAAAAATAATGAAAGAGAAGATATATATACATATATACATATGGGATGATCTTTTCCCATATAAATAAATAGAAATAAATAAATACATATATACAACAAAGAATGAATGAATGAATGAAATGCATGGGAAAATGTTTGCCATTTGGAACTAACAGAATGCATCTTTTATTGAAAGCAAGAAAAAACAAACAGCTTAACCCTTTACATAAAATCACCTATTGCCCCAGGGTATGAACAACAGGGAGAAAGTTCCAGTGCATTACTCTGTAAAAGATTTGTAAACTACAGGCAGTTCTTCCGCGGTCCAATTGTTCAACACGAAGCCCGGCGGTGTAGGATAAATGCCCATAGCTCTCATTTCCTCAAACTCACCATCAGTTATAACATTAATGCCTAAATCTCCCAAGGCATTCTCAACCATCACCTCGGTGTTCCTTGAATTCCCTTGAAACATATGTCCCCCAGATATGAAAATGCTGCTCAACGGCAGGAAGATCATAGGTTCCCAACTAAGGTCTTCACCATTCAATCTGGCATTTCTCATTTCCTGACCCTTCTTAATTCCCCTCAGCTTATCCCTCGGAGTTGGCTGATACCCCAAACCAAATCAATCTCTTTTAGTAACAGGGCATATTGGGTTCACCGGTCCTTGCAACTGTCGACCTAACCCCTTTCCAACTTTCGCTCCTCTTCCAAGAGTCAATTTGAGCCCCATCTTGGTACAGTTTGACAATCGAGGCTTTGGTATCTTCTTGCCTTCGGCCACAAACGTAGCATTGACAAACTCCAACGATCTAAAAGAACACTCGACGGCTTGCTCATCAACTTCAATATACGGAGCAGTAGTAGAAACAGAAGCAATAATGTCCTCTTCAGCATGAATACATACCAACCTTCCATCAATCACAAATTTCAGTCTCTGGTGCAATGTGGATGGAACTGCACCGGCCTGATAAATCCAAGGCCTTCCCAACAAACAATTGTACGTAGGCATAATGTCCATTACGAGAAATTCCACTTCATAAGTTGCTGGACCAATATTCAGAGGAACATCAATCTTGCCCAACAATTCTCTTTTAGTCCCATCGAAAGCTCGAACCACACTTTGGCAGGTTCTCATAAGCGTACTATCTAATGGAAGCTTCTTCAAAGTCACTAAGGGCATCACATTCAAAGCTGAACCATTATCAACCAAGACCCGGGATAACACATGCCCTTTACATTTAACTGTAATGTGCAAAGCCTTCTGACTACCCATCATCCCAGAAGGGATTTCATCATCAGAAAAAGATAAAAAATTATCAGCTTGTACATTGGAAACTAAACGATCCAACTTTTCAATGGGCAACTCTTTCGGAACAAAATTCTGGTTCAAAACCTTTAACAGAGCATTCCTATGGGCCTTTGAACTCAAAAGTAATGATAAAACAGAAATCCGAGTAGGCAACTTGTGTAACTGTTCCACAATACTGTATTCACTGTGTTTCAGAAACTTCAAAAATTCTACCGCTTCACTCTCGGTTACTGGTTCATTGATAACATTCTTATCTTCTTCTATCTGCACATCAACCTTTTTCCCCTTATCAACTGCAACCTTCTTCTCAGACTCTTTAGGTGGATTAAGAGAATAACACCTACCGCTTCTAGTAAAGCGCCCCACCTCATCTACTTCCTCATTCACTTTTGTTACATCTCCCATTTGGCAATCATATCTCCAAGGCACTTGTTTATTATCCTGATATGGGAATGGAGATGGAGGTGTAATAACCACTTTCGGGGCTACCTTCTCAGTAACTCGATTTTTGGGAGTAATAATTAGGGGACAACTGGCATTGTATACCCCTTTAGACGATCCTTCTGAAGCGCAAACTTCCGCTTCCTCTTCTTCAGCAATCTCTCTAAAGAACTCAATTTCGTTACTGTCCATCATGTCTTGTACCAAAGATAGGAAGTCAGGACATTGCTGAATATTGTGTCCTTCACTGTTATGATACAGACATACCTCTCCACTGTTAAACTGTTCACCCATCAAACTGGGCTTCAACAATCCTACCTTGACCATCTGGCACCACACCCAACTCATGGGTGATACCACCTCACTAACATTCCTTACAATTCTCTTTCCTTTCTCTTCAGTAATCGCGTTAACTCCTGCCCCTGCATGGCTTGGCAACGGATTCTGAGCTATATTTGGCTGCTCACTGTCACCAAAGTTTATGACATTCCTCGTTCTCAAAGCTTGGACAACCTTCTTGAAAGCAGTACAATTCTCAATGGAATACCCAGGGTTCCCTGCATGGTACTCACACTGAGCACTAGCATCATACCATTTGGGAAAAAGAGGTTACATTGGAGTCACGTGATACGGCGAAACCACATGTCGATCATACAAAATCTGAAATAATTCCTTATAAGTTATCGGAATTGGATCAAATTGAGGCCTCTCTCTCCTCTGGTCCCTTGCCCCTTGTCTATTATCATTTTGTGTTGATGGCCCTGCTCCTTGAGGACGGAAAACAGTGATGTTATTAGAATCGTACTGCCTCACATTAATAACTTCGCTTTCCTTTTTCCTCGTTGGTGGTCTCTTACTAGACTCTCCTCCTTCGAGCTTTCCACTCTTAATCGCCATTTCAATCATTTCTCATACTGTAACCACATCAGCAAAACTTTGATAAGGATTACCGATAAGATGCGAGAAAAAAGGAGCCTTTAAGGTGTTGACAAAAAGCATATTTGTTTCCTCCTCTTCCAATGACGGGTGGACTTGCACTGCTACATCTCTCCATCTTTGAGCATATTGTCTAAAACTCTCATTAGACTTCTTTTCCATTCCTTGCAACATCATCCTGTTGGGCCTAACATCTTTCACATGTTTGTATTGCTCAAGAAAGGACTTAGCCAAGTCTTTCCACGATTTAATATTACCTCTACTCAGCTGGTTATACCACCGGATTGCCGAGCCAGTTAAGCTTTCCTGAAAGCAGTGTATCAACAATTGATCGTCCCCTATGTATCCGGTCATCTTCCTACAAAACATTGTGATATGCGCAGAGGGACACCTAGTACCATCAAACTTCTCAAAGTCAGGAACTTTAAATTTTGGAGGCAAGACCAGATCAGGAACTAGACTTAACTCCTTTGCGTCAAATCCATAGACACTGGTATCTTCCTTCATGGCTCTGACCTCTCTTTCTAACTGCTTCCATTCCTCTTCCAACAGATTGTTTTGGTCCTTCTTGGCTTCTTCATCAAGGTCCGGAACTTGATGATATTGATGTTCTTCCTGATACGAACTAGATCCAGGCTGTACGTTAACAGAAGCACCGGCTGGATTAATGTGCACCTTCCCGACATGAACAGGGGTCACTTGAACGTTCTGAGATTGTTCTGGGGTTAACCTTGGATGATGAAGTGGGTCCTCAATTACACCTTCTGGCATAGGGCTTTTCCCATGTTCTGGATTTATTCCTTCCAACATACTCGCAAACTTGGTAAACATCTCCTTTTGGGCATTAATAATATCTTCTTGCATTTTCTTGATATTATCTTGTAACTCCAACTGAGCCTTCTCAATTTGGGCAAGTTTGTCTTCCATAACTTTCTTCCTGGTTCTGTAGATATGCTTGGGATTTTCCAGTATTACTCTGTCACAGAGTCATTTTGTTATCGCTGATATTTATTAATGAATATGAGATATATGATTATGAATGAATAAAATGCGATGCAAAAATTTAAATGTATTAAAAATGCATATGCAAAATGCAAGGTGTTGATCCTGGAACGAGTCCTTAGAACAACTCTTTATATTAGAACGACGTTCAATTACAAAGTTGAAACATATCACAAATAAATCTGCACCATCTCTCCTATTTCTTGTACATGTGCTAGCAACTCCACAATCTTCTGGTTTTCTTCAGCCTCGGGATCTAGTTCTTCAGTCACATCAGCAGCTTCCTCAGATAGAATGACCAAATATTGAGCTATTCTCCGCAAGTGTTCTAGGTAACAAGCAATAAAGTCCTCTCTTTGCTTGACTCTCACCTGAGCTCGCTCCCATCGAAAACGCCACTGTATACCCCCTCATAGGGAACTATCGATAGCTCACTTGCTTGCCTCTGAAACTCTTGAACCATGGCTTCAAGCTCGCTCACTTGTCTCTTCAAACTTTCAACTTCCCCACGGCTCGAGCTACCTTCCCCGCTTCGGTACCGTCGTAATGCGGTCTTTAAACTTGAAATTTCCTCCTTCAACTTTTCATTCTGGGCTTGACTCTTTTGTAACCGCTGCTCTAAAGAATCCTTTTCTTTCGATAAAATCTTCACTTGGTGCCTGCTTTGCTTGAGCTCTTCTTGACTCTCTCCGGCTACTCTTTTGAGGCTCGCCATCTCTTGCCTCCATTCGACAGATGACTTACTCGAGCTAGAACCTGTCTGAGCTTTTATCATTCGCTGATAAGTTGACCGAAGATCGTCAAAGTCTAGCCGAAGTTGTTTCTCTACTTTTTCAATTCGATCTGCTCTACTATTCTGAATGTCAATCTCCAATCCCTTTTGATACACTTCATCTTCTAGCTTCTGTAGAGTCATTCTCCATTGTCTCCGTTCTGCTTCGAAATCGCGCTTGGCTAACTCTAATGGAGATGGCACCACTCTCAACTATTCCTCCACCGGCTGAATATTTTCAGGATTCACCATCGGGATATTGTCATTCACTCGACCGCTTCTCCATTGCTCGTACTCTTGAGATAACTCGAGATCATAAGTGAACAGATTCACACGACGAGTTTGCTTCCAGGCCTCAGCAACCCCTTTAACTTTACCCTTATACTGATCTCCTTTGAATGCAAAATTCGATCCTACCAAGTCCCACGTGGCTGGAATGAACTGCCTTGATCCATACTGTTTGGAAACTAGTAGCGGTGCATACCCAACAGAACCCCATATACCTGGCAAAGGAACCCAATCTCGCTCTCCACATCGATAAAGTATATCCGAAGAGGTATTCCACGAAGCTCGCCACAAAATATCTTCATCTCTGATATCCTTGAAGATGACCATCCATTTTTCTTCAGTGAAGCCCCCAGGCCATTCTTTGGAAAGAAAATCTTTCAAAGGCGAGAACCCCTCTAGAAACACTCGTCCTGGTGCTCTTTCAACATGTTTGAAATGACTCAGAATCCACACTAGCAGCAAAGGCGCACATCCTATAAATCGTCCTTCTCCCTCGCGCCTACAAGAACTCAAAGACCGGAACGTCTCAGCTAGAATAGCTGGAATTGGATCCACGCGCTTGTCTAATCTTTCAAACAAGTCAACGACTGATACGTCTACATATCCTAACACTTTTGAAAAAAATAACGAGCCCATAAATCCCTAAAGCAAACAAGTCAAGCTTCTTTCTCTTATCAGGATGATGAGCAATTACTTCTTTCAGAGCAGCCCAAGAAATGCACTCGCTGTCTCCCTTCTTCTTAATGTTTCTGATTACCCAATCTTCACTCATTCCAGTCATCAATAGTAATTTCTTCTTAAATGAAGGAGTGACTGGCAACTTGGTATATATTCTATCTATCTGGGACCTCGGACAACGGACCAATGCTTGATACTCCTCTATTGTTGGTGTTAGATCCACTCTACCAAATGTGAAACAGCCATAAGCCGGATTCTAGAACTGCGCCAATGCTCTAAACAGATTTCGGTCAATAGGAACATCCAGAAGATAAGGAATATCGCCGTACAACTGATAAAACATCTCCTTATCGGCTACTTCACATCTTCCCCATATCTCTCTTAGCTCACTCAGATCATTCTGACGTACGTTGATGTGAGTGTAACCAAATAACTCTGACACATATCCAGGCATCACACTGTCTCCATTGGTCAACTGGGACTGTTTCGACCACCTCAGAACATTTGCATTGTCCTCAACCTCTTTCTGAACCGTTCGTTCCGTATTACTGGCCTTCTATATGGACATCGACCCCAAATCAACACCATATAATGGACAGTGCAATGCAAAACAGAAAAGAAACAAGGCAAAAACAACAAAAGATCGGTTAGCAAACATGAAGCAATTAAGTCAGGATAATAATTTGTTCAAAAATCCTACCCACATATGCTGACTACCCCATCATGCTTTATCAGATCCTACCCAACATGATATCTACCCCCATGCTTTGTTATCCACAAAAAGAAATCCTAACCGCATGATATCTAATTCGCATGCTTGTTCAAAAAAAATAAACCTAACCGCATGATATCTAGTTCGCATGCATTTATTCGAAAAAAAACGAAAATAAATGACTCAAAAAAGCTTTTCCTTGTGTACCCTCCTCACGGGATTCTTAAGATTCGGGTTTGGTTCAACCTAAGTTCAGGCTCTACGTTCACTATATGCTGAGTTAGGTTCTAAAGTAATAGGTTCTCGAATTGTCCTTGCCAGTACCCCATTGGGCTGCCGAACCCTCAATCCTGGCCCATCACAGGCTTTAGGGGATCGAGTTCAATTTCGAGGGAACACACCTCCTTATGTCCATGCGGAGGTGATTACCATCACGAGGACCATAAGGCGTGAGCTCCAGGAGCGATCCACTATCCCATGCAGAGGTGAAAACCACACGAGGGCATAGTCTCTCACTCCTACTTAAATAGGACGGAGCGGGGTTTTAGCTCATGTTATGATAATGCAGTTGTGCAGTGTGTGAGGAAAAACGAAAAAATAAACAATAAAAACACTCAAAATCAATTCCTAAAACAAACAATTATTCTGAAACCATTAGCAAACAGATTAGTACAACTATTTAATTGTCAATCGAATTAAATTAAAGAAATCAAAATACAAACAAACAAAAATTATTAAAAACCAAACAATTGATCAAAAATCAAATTAAAACGAATTTGTAATTTTTAATTGCAAAGACAATTAATTAATCGACTATCGGCTTGACTCTCTAAAAAAAATCCCCAGCGGAGTCGCCAAGCTGTCAAAACGATTTTTTTTAAAAGGTGAAAAAGTGAGATTAAAAAACCACATTAATTTTTAATTTACCTCTTTCAATTGATTTTTAATTTAAAAACAAATGTGATTTGAAAACCTCTCGTTTCGAACAATTTTGGATTTCCTTTATGATCGAAAAAATACAGTTCAAAGAGTCGCCACCAATCTTTGATTAGGGTGTGATTGGGCACCCAAAAATGCTTGTTATTTTAAATAAAAATTAATTTTAATTAAAACAACAAATTAAGGTCTGCGTTACCAAAAAATGAGTTCGGGAGTCGATTACGTGTGGGGAAGGATTAGCACCCCCACAACGCCCTAAATCGGTACCTAATCGATTAATTAACGTCTTTGCAATGAACTTTATAAATTCGAATTTAATTTAATTTTTGATCCCGTAAAACAACAAAAAAGTGAATTTTATAATATTCAAAAACACTCAAACAAATTAAATTAAAATTACCAAGTCATTTTAGAAAGATAAAGAATGTTCGATTATTTACAAATATCGAGACCAGATCTTAAAGATATAACAACCTTTTCTCGATATATTTAAATAAACGAACATTTCTTTTTCTCTCGTTCCCAAATTTTAGGTGACGAATCAATTTTTTTTGTTTCACTTTAGGGATACACTTTTATTTTAAAATCATTAAGAAGCGGACCTCAAATCAGTTATGACTGCCCACTTAAAACAATTTTAAATTAAAAGTATATTACCCTTAATCCAAATTATGTAATAGGTTGAGTTATGCACGTGAGACTATCATGCAAATTATACGAAAAAATGATGTCGTGCAAAGATTAATTAAATAAAAGGATATATTATATCTAAATCCAAGCTTATGAATCATGTAATTACATATGCACACATATCATCATCATTCAAACTTAGGATAAGCATACATCCGAAACGAACCCTAACTAACCATACATGCATACACATAAGAAACTTAAACATGGACTAAAACGAAACATGCGAAAATTAAGAATGAAATGTCTAAAAAACAGATTTTAAGTATATTACTAATTAAGGATGAAATCAAATACGCAAAAAATATGAGAACTAAAATGAAAAATAAAAGATTCTAATCGAGGACTAAAATATACTAAGCTAAATATACTAGACCTCACGCTAATAACTTCTAAAAGACGATGACTTACGAATAATTAACCCTAACATTTCTAATATAAATTCTAATTATAAACTAAACCTAATCCTAAACTCACACTACCTTAGCCACTCTCTCACTTTACTCTCCACTCATCTTCTCCACGACAGCACCTCTCTTCTCCCCTAACTCTCTGTTTCACTTCTTCGTTTAACCCCTACAACCGAGATGAGAATCAGTTCCCTCAATCTCCATGAGTACCGTGAACTCCACCATTCATTGGTGATGAAATCGACTCTAGCTATCATCCGTGACAGTCGTAGCCTAGATGAAAACTCACAAATAACCCAGACTTCATTCTTTCCTACCTCAAAACCTAGGACACTAAAATGAATCTACAAAAAAAACCTCCCAAAGCTAACTGCAATAGTTCATGCTCTTAAGCCCAACGACTAGACGAGAACAGTCTCTCTATTCCGACGAAGATTCAATCAAAGCAAGGTAACTCTCTTTCATCTCATCTCTGCTCTTTCATT
Organism: Hibiscus syriacus; assembly: GCF_006381635.1. Classification (NCBI taxonomy): domain Eukaryota; kingdom Viridiplantae; phylum Streptophyta; class Magnoliopsida; order Malvales; family Malvaceae; genus Hibiscus; species Hibiscus syriacus. Next base: position 352,372 of record NW_024063270.1, read on the forward strand.
TCTTATTATTTTGGTTCAAATATGGGGAAGAAAACTTACTGGAAATGCAAAGAAAAATGGTTGATAAATCTCTTTACTATTCTTTGTACACTATTTTCGTATGGGAGAAAAGAAATGAAAAATAGGAATGATTGTGCGTCTTGTTTTCTCTGGAAAAACGAAAGGGAAGAAATTACAATGCTTTCCTTTATTTTAAAATCCGAGAAGCCTGTTACATTGCTTCTAAAAAACAATGGTAATACGGGGCTTTCCAATATTGCTTCTATGTAAACCTCTGAAAATCGACACTGCCAACCTAATAACTCTAAAGCTCAGGCAATGCTAACCCCCACTCTCGGCTCCTTTACATTCGGCGAAGACCCGTAACAGAACTTGGTAAAGCACAACTAAACCTCTCATGTCTCGCTCTAAACAATAACCACACACGCACATAAAACTCTGCTCTTTACTTCAAAACTTTCTTCTTTCATCATGCTTATATCAAAATAGCACACACACTACACTGTAAATAAAAAAATGAACTTAAAATGAATATACCTCGAGAGACTGCTATTGCCTTTGTGAATGAGTGATATTTACTTCTACTAACAGAGTGAATAAAAGAATGCTTTCCTTTATTCCTTCCAAAATGGTGGTCGAGAGACCTCTACAAAAGAAATTTTTTTGATTTATTCTCTTTCTCTCTTACAATGGTCTCTGTTTTTCTCCCGTTCTAAATCCTCTCTTTTCTGTCTTTGATCCCTGGTCCTTTTCCCTGTGATCCTCTCTTATTTTTTCCCCCCGCTCTCTGTATGATCTTTTTATGGTTAACACCTCCCCCCTTACAAACTGTTTTCTTCAGTTTTTACTCTCTTTTTCCATAACCGTTTGCCTCATTGCTTATTACGTGGCTCCAAAAAATCTGACTTGGTTATTCACTGGGTATTATAAACTGTCATACCTATTTTAGTCCTGCAATCCACTTTAAGTTTTGTATTTAACCTAGGACAAAATGAGCATCTACACTAGGGATGGGCATGGGTCGGGTCGAATTTTTGGTTCACCCTATTCAATCCGAAAATTTTAAATTCTCCACCCGACCCGAACTCGACTCTATCCGACTCGACCCAACTCAAAATAATATATTTATTAGAAAATATTATTTTTATTCAATAAAAATAGAGATTTAATTGAAAGAAAATAATATATAGAGGGATATTATTACAATTACCCCTATATATAAGGTAAAATTATAATTTTGTTCGAGTCAAATCGAATTAGATATTTTTCACCCTAAACCCGAACCCGACTCGACCCTAACCCGAATTTTAAAAAAAATCAAATCTAATCAAATCAAAACCCGTTGAGTTTAGGATACCCCAGTATGTATTTTTTTGATGCATGTATGACTTAGATTTCACCTAAAGTACTTAGCATTGTGAGTCAATTGAATGTAAGTTCATGATGCATGTATAATTCCAGAGTCTCATCCAAAGTACTTATATTGTAGGTTAGTGTGTGACTCCAGCGATGCTATGACGACCCTAAATTACATCATAGTATGTACATGTGCATTATAATTTTGTGATGTATCATTGATTACTTCTATATTTGTCGACACGTTCATATGATGTATGATGAATGTATGTAATATAATAGAGTTATATGTGTAACAACGAGCTTATTAGTTTAGTGTTAATAGTGTGTTTTCCTTAGCAAGTTTTTATGTAAAAATCGAGGAAAACATCATCAGGTTAGAGTTCTAACCACTCGGATTATCAAATTACATTTTCTATATATATTATATATTACTGTGATTTATGATTACTATGGATAAATGATATAGAAAATAATTAATTACTTCAATAATTAGGCGATACTTGATCATTTAAATTTAAGATAAGCTAAAATATAATATTATATAATAAATATTTAAGCATGTCTTTTCATATTTTCTTTTAACTTATAATAGATAATAATTTTAAATTTCATTTGATATTAAACACTTCTATGTTTAATATACTTAATATTTAAACCTGAAATTTCAAAGAATATAAAATCGAAATGAACCAATCACCCCTTCATGCTTAAAATATTGTAACCGAACCAGATCGTCTTTACCTCGCTCCATGTTATAAATATCAATTCTCTTTTAATGGAGGTAATGCAAATTTGTTTCTCAGAACTCAACAGTTCTGAGTTCCCCAAATCCTTCATTTCTCTTAAGAGCACTCTTTGTATGAATTACTTTTTTTATTATCATTTCCCAATGGTTTCCCTCTCTTTTCTCTAACATTCTTCCCAGCCCAAAAACGTTCCCATTGGTATTGAACTAAACTCAGGTTCTCTTTCTCAATTTCGTCACATTAAACCCACAAAGCTTCATTTGTATTTCATACGGTTTAGCTAGCTTTTCTCCACTCTTTACTAGATAGATGGTTTCAATCAGGGTTCTTCACGTTTCTGATATTTTTCTTGATCCAAACGATAATCACACAAAGCTCAAATTTTAATGCTATAATTCTGATAGAGCATAGAAGATTTTCACATGGGTGTCTCGTTTAAGCTTTCGAAAACCGGTACTAGGTTCAAGCCGAAGCCTTCTCTTCTATTGGAGGCTTCATTTGATGTTGTCTCTGATAATTCTGAGGAGAGCTCTCGGCCTAGAAAGCTCCAGGTAAATTCTATGTATAATCATTTTACACGTAAATTCCTGATAAAAAAATTGATGGGGATTTTTCTTAAAAGGAGACATTTTGGTGGAAGGAGATTTTGGTTTTTGTTTCGTTTAACACATCATGCATGTTTCCCTTTTTGATATCTATAATTGTATCTGTATTCTGTTTATCTGGAATTTTAATTATTGGATGCCGATAGAAGCCACAGGAGATTGAAGTGTTCATTTGTTTTAATTTCTGGTCCAGTTTTATGCTAAAAATAAGCTTGATTTCATGTGTTGCATGTTATTATAAATGCATTGCCCTTGTTTTTAGCCTATATGATTTTGGTGTAATAGTTACGGTTGGTAATTGGATTTTGTTTTAGTTTTGAGGTTGCAACCTTCTTAATAACTGGTATAAGTTCTGATTTTAGTACTAGTTTTCTCTCTATTTTGATTCATACCATGGCTGAGAGAAGGCATAGCGAAAATAAATTAGTTTGTATTTTTTCCCTTTCTGTGAGTTTTTCAGATTATTTGGATTGTTTTTTGATCTAGGGCGATGCCATTGTCGGTGTTGATCATGTTCCTGGTGTGTCTCAACCGAATGTTCCTGATGGAGTGCTTCCTGTTCCTGCAGGTTAGAATCAAAACTGGTATTGTGTTTTCTTTTCATTTTTCCCTCCCTAGATAATTTGCATTGTTCAATTTGCGAGTGTGTTGGTTATTTCTTGTTTTTGCAGCTTGAATCTTTATCCACATGGATATTGTATTGGAAAACCACCAGAGGTTTGTATAAGAAAATATTGATGTTACATTATTAATTGTAAAAATTTCACTAAAAGAACTGATTTGTTCGTCTCCGTCGTGTAAGTTACTTTAAAGTTTAAGCTGTCCTTGATTTTTCAGGAGGCTTTGGATCTGGCTATGCTTCAGGGTGCTCCGAAGTTGCATCAATATGATAGGTTATCTGAAACCCTCTTCTCAGTAAGGATTTGTTCAAGTGTTTTTCTGTTTGCTCTTTCTGGCTGTTTCAAATTAATTATCATATTCACTCTTACTCCTATAATGTCGTAATGTAGGGTCTCCTGTATCAAATATATTTTGGTTTTGGTTACACATTGGGATGTTCATTATTGGATGGTAGAAAATAAAATCGTGGAATTACATAGTTTGGTTAGCAAAGGTTTGTCTCATTTTCATTGATCCCTGGTGAATAGTGGAATGGAGGGGTATCATAGTTGTCTGGTATAGCACACCCTTTGCATGAATTGTGAATAAACAGTCAATTGGAAAAATGGTATGTCCTGGGGTCATATCTCAATGATCTGAGAAAACGATGTTCATAATATTTTTCCATAGTTGTACATTACCTAGTAACCTAATTAATTAAGCTTCCTTTATTTGGGCTTGTGATTGGTTCATTTATAAATATTCTTCAAAATATAAGAGAACATTGACATTGATAAATGGTTACTTGGTTGTTAATTTTGCTACTTTAATAAACTCATCAATACAAAAGAAAAATATGTTTTGTGAGAAAAAAATACTTCCATTGATATTTAACAACATAGTTCTTTGTTTACAAAGTAGGATTTTGGAATCTGTTTTACATTTTAGCTATTTCTTCATTGTCAAGAGGTATTATCTTATACCTGTTAGTTAGGCCTCTTCTCCTCTCTAATTGTTACGTGGCTTCAAAATCTAGATTCTACTATGTTCTTCCCCGATAGCCCCATGTGTGGTAGTATGAGCTACAAGCCTACAAGTGAGGGAGAGTCTAAGTGTTGTTATTTGAGTATTAGGTTGGCCTTATATTAAAACTAGGCCCCTTGTCCTATTGTCAATGAGTTTTAGGTTGGATTCTTATTATGGTATAAATTCATAGGTTTTGTTTAGAAATTCTGAATTATATTCTTCTGTATTCCAGCAATCAATTTAGATGGTATATACCTAAAGTTGCCTATTATGAAATAAATTAAAATGCCTAAAAATAAGCCTAAAAATTTCTCATTAGAGTGTTTTCACTTAGTTTACAATTAGTCTAGCTCCCACTGTGTCATAATCATCACTCCCGCTCAAGTGTCACATCACATATGCCTGACTCATAGACCTGAGTGCGATAAGGCATGTTGCTAAGTTCTTTAGTGAGCATGTCAGCTCGCTGCTTGTCAAATGTCATGTGAGATAGACTCAAAATACCATTTGTCACATTTTCCTTAATGTAGTGGTGATTAATCTCTATGTGATTTGTTCGATCATGTTGTACCGGGTTCTAGGCTATACTAACGGCATCATTGTTGTTACAGTATAAGGATAATTTATCGTTTCCTGAAAAATTTAGTTCCTCTAATACCTTCAGTAACCATAGAAGCTCACAAATACCTTGAGTCATGACTCATGACTTTGCACTCAACATCGAGTCTTCGACACTTGATTGAGCAACTACAATTTGCTTCTTGCTCGACATTCATATTTTGATCAACAATGGTTATGCTTTTTACTATTTTAGTTTTTAATGAAATTGAAGTAACAAGAAGGAAAAAGCAAGTAGAAAAAGTTACACCAATTGAGCATGTGTAATTTGATTGGTTTGTTGGAGTTAATCCTCTCATGTCTTGAGATTTGGTTTGAGTAAAGAAATAATATGGGTTTCAATGTGAATGCTTTTTACTTTCAGTGTAACTTTTTTTCCTCTTAGCATCTACTTACAATGAATGAATGTGCTTGAAGGTAATTGAGTCTGGCCGATTGCCGGGAGATATTTTGCATGATATACCTTGCAAATATGTTGATGGGACAATCATATGTGAGGTGTGTTATAAAATTCTCATACTTTGCATCTGTTCATCTTTTATGTAATAATCAAGTTTATTAAGAACACCAAAATTGCACCCTTCATTTTGCAAACAAGTAACCTTTGACATCTTTGTTGGTGTATCGCTGAAAAACTTAGCGGTTAGAAATTTAAACTGATTTAAGTGCTTTCTCCTTAAATATTAAGAATTTAAGTTATATGAATGTGCTTTTAATAAACTCTAGGACTTAAAGTTCATCTTTTTGAAGGTACGAGATTATCGAAAAGTTGCATCTGAACTGGGATTTTCCATCCCATCTTTGGATGGATCCCCTATCATCAATAGAGTGCGCCTGAGGATGTCATTGGAGAATGTAGTGAAAGATATTCCCATGAGCTCTGATAATTCATGGACTTATGGTGATTTAATGGTACATACAGGCAGCTACACCATCCTTTGCAAACTGCTGTTTTGAAAGCTTCTAGCTGTTGTACATTTAATACCTTTCAACTTCAGGAAGCAGAGTCTAGGATATTGAAAGCCTTGCAACCACAACTTTGTTTAGATCCTACTCCCAAACTGGACAGGCTCTCTACAAATCCCGTTCCAACTAAGGTAATGAGTTCAGAGTATGAAAATTTTCTTCTTTGTGCATCCATTTTTATTTTTCTTAACAATAACCAACTTGCAGCTCGACCTCGCTTCTTGTAGCTTGCGGAGAAAGAGACTAAGGTGGGCTCCAGAAGTTACAGTAACCTTAACTGGTAAGATCCATGGCAAGAAGGTTTGCATAGACGCAGTGTCAGAAAGCTCTAATGACAAGTTGGGAGAGGCAGGAATTTTTTCAGGGAATTTGATGCCGCAACAAGCTCAGGAAAATCTGACAACTCAAAATATTGGTCCAGTCAATGTGTCGGGATTAAGACCTAAAACTTTTGTGCAAGAATCCTCCGTTTCAGGACTACCCATGACATCCCAGTCACCATGGTATCAAATTCGGGCTGTGAATGCTAGAAACATGCAAGACCATGGGTCTAGCTCTATTGTCAACGCATCAGCCCCATCCCCTGCTGTGCAGGACATGTCAATTACATATGCTGACAACATAAACTCCAGTGGTTCTCTTCTTGTGAAGTGGGAGAATCCTGATGGTCAAGTGTCACCCTTAACCGGTCTTAAGAAAAGAACTAGGCTTAATGCTGTTGGACCAGATGGGATTCCACAACAACAAATTGGCCCACATATGGATGGCCACCATGGACCAGATATGAGCTGGAAGAATATGTTACTGCCCCAGCAAGCAATGCCAAGAGGAATCCAATATGCAAATGCCAGCATGCAGAAGTATCCTCTGCAGGCTTTTGAAGGGGTTCTGAATCAGGAGGCTGGTACAATGCCATTTGCTGCTGGACAGCCAGGATTGAGATATGGTGCCAAAGAAGAGCCATTTGATCCAGACAAGTTGGATTGTGCTGAATTCAATAGGGAAACTGATGCAAACCATTTGGATCCACAACAGACACAACTTCAATCGAGACTACCCCATGGATTCATGAGGCCTGGTTTCCTTCAAACATCTTGGAACAATTTTAATCAGCATGTTGAGAAAGATGTGAAAAAGGAGGAACGGTTCCAAAAAAGGAAATTACTGCAAAGTCCACGTGTATCAGGTGGGGCTTTCCCTCAATCTCCATTATCATCAAAATCTGGTGAATTTTCAAGTGGTTCTATAGGGCCTCACTTTGGGGCTGTTGCAACAACCGCTGCACTTGGAGCATCTCTAAAGGATAAGGCAGCTGTTAACTCGATTCCTGCCGTTGGTGGTACCCCATCCTTGACTTCAAGTGCAAATGACTCTATGCAACAACACCACCAGACTCAAGCTGCTGGCAAGCGAAAATCAATTTCCCTCCCCAAGACCCCAGCAACAAATGCTGTTGGATCTCCTGCAAGTGTTAGCAATATTAGTGTTCCACTAAACGCAAGCAGTCCTTCTGTGGGAACCCCACCTTTGGGTGATCAAACAATGCTCTAAAGGTTCTCAAAGATTGAAATTGTGACTATGAGGTATGATGTTAATTGAATTACTACTGCGCTGGAGTTGATGGTCTTCTAGCCATTGCATAAATAATTTCATGTTTCCATACTGTATTTAGTTTAACTGACATCCTGGTCAAACTTTATAGGCTGCTAGTGCCACTTTTTTTTCTTTCTAATGCAGCATACTCTAGATGTTTGTTTGTGTCATGATGAGATGCCAAAACATGATTAGGAGGATTGTTTTATCAAGGCACCTGCTTGGTTATATTAGAAAATAAATCACTGTTCAGGAAGTAAAATTCATGTATTGCTTTCTGTTAAAAGTTTGTATAGATGGCAATATTCATGTTATACTTTCATTCCAGGCATAAGCTCAACATCAAAAAGAACAAGGTTGATGATTTTCATGTCCGTAAACCCCAAACACATTCTCCTCAACTTTTGTCAAGCTGCCTAGCCAGTCTTTCCAGTAATGAGTATTTTAAAGATGACTTGAATTCACTATCAAAGTCACTTGTTGGTGGAAGCATGAATACTCACAAAATAAGAATCTTAAATTTTGTGCAGGGTGAACGGGTTGTTCAAGGTCACTTTTCAGTTATTTGTCAGATTTTTCTCACTTCAGATATTTAGTGGTTTATCCTCCTTGCTTTAACTTTCTCTAATTTATCAGGGAATGTTGTTTCTCTAATTTATCAGGGAATGTTGTTTCTCTAGTTCCTAGGGTACGAACCAGAATGGTTATGTCTGAAACCAACTGATGGGACAGTAGCAACGTTTTGTGGAGACATAGATGATGGTGAAATTCTTGCTGCGGAGGATCACATTCCTTATCTTCCTACACTTCCAAATACTGTAAGTTTGTGTACGTGTTGGGTTTTTCCACCGACTGAAAACTGCCTGGCTCAGTTTTTTGGGAGGTAAAAGCATATTGATGCCATCACTTCATTTTAGATTTTTATTTCTCTTTATACACTCACCCGATAAAGCACAGACACCTATTTTAGGGAGAGCCCAAATGTGCACATAGCATGTCAAAGAACAAACCTAACATTTGATTGGACACAATCAAAACATAGTCAAGACAGTGCAGCACACCTGTGATAAAATTTTTGTGTGTTTATTTATTTAATTACTTATTTTGCATTTCTTTCTAAAATATGGAATAAACAATGAGCAATTTGGTTCTTCTGGATTTTTTAAGATTCAAGTTTTAAATTGGAAAAAAGAAAACTGTAAGATTTTGAAAAGCTATTTGCGTAATAGCATTTAATTGAAAAGAATCAGTTTTTAAACATTTTTATTCTATTAAAAGTTTCTTTTATCACCATATCTTGCCATATATCTGTCTTAATTTTTTTTTTAGAAATTCTCATGTAGTAATGTCCGTGTCGTGCCTTATCCACATTACGTGGATCAGAAACTTATTATCTTTGGTGCTTGTTCAACTTATCTTACTTCACTTTCCTGTTACCTTGCCATGTTTTTTCAATACATGTTTTCTTTTGGACCCTACATTCGGCTGCTGAACTCGGTGTCTTATATCAACTGTATAAAGGAGACTAGAAAGCAGAGTCATTTGCGTTTATTAATCAAGTTTCTCTTAGGCTGTTATTTTGTGCCATCTCTTCCTGGGTTTATCAATTAGGTTAAAAGAATGAATAGATTGCAATACAGCAAACATCAAAATTTGTGTTTCGCTGCAGTTTGAAGTTTCAAGAATTGAACCTTGTATTTTCCACTTCTCTTATCCATGCATGAATTACTCTGCTCTGACATGTTCACCTGATTAAATCCCGTGACAGCATTCAGCGGACTTGCTTGCTAGGCAGTTCTGTTCAGTGGTAAGTTAAAAGTCTTGATATTCAGTGTTAAAGATGTTTGGTTTAAATTATTTTTTCACTTCAATTTTTATTTTAACTTTTGCTTATGCAGATGCTTCGTGAAGGACATCACCTTGTGGAAGATACTGTCCAGGCAAAACCTACTCGAATGCTTATGGCCTCAAGGAGTCAACCAAATTCGTCTGTGGAGACGCAACAATATTCTGAAGCTGCTCCAGTTCAGGCAACCAATGAAGTGGCAAAACCAAATTGCAGTAATAATATTTCTGTAAATCCGTCCCAGAATATGCTAGGGAACACTAGGATGCTGCATCCTGGAAACCCTCAGGCTCTGCAGATGTCTCAGGGGCTCTTATCAGGTGTTTCGATGCCTGCAAGGCCACCGCGGCTAGATCCACAATCGCCACTTCAACTACTGTCGCTGGCACAAGGACAGCAGCAGCAGCAAAGTCAGCAACATGCCATGCTTCAACAACAGCATCAGCAGTTCCAGAGATCACAGATGGCGCTTGCATCGAATCCTCTTTCGCACTTAAATGCAATCGGACAGAATTCAAACATGCAGTTGGGGAATCAAATGGTCAACAATCCTTCCCCTCTCCAACTTCAGATGATGCAGCAGCAGCAACAACAGCAGCAGCAGCAGCAACAGTTGCAGCAGGCACAAATGCAGAGAAAAATTTTGATGGGAATAGGAACAGCTGTAGGTTTGGGAAACATGGGCAACATGGCGCGGCTTGGGGGACTTGGCAATGCCTTGGGAATTGGTGGGACTGGAATCTCAGCTCCAATGGCACCTATTTCAGGCATGGGTAACATGAGTCAGAACCCAACTAATATTAACCCAGCTTCAAATATTACGAGTGCAATAAGCCAGCAGCTTCGACCGTGTTCACTAACATCAACTCAGCAGGCTGCTTTCATTTCAAAATTGAGGATGGGAAGAGCAAGCATGTTAGGGGGTCCTCAATCAAGCATCGCTGGTATGTCTGGAGCCAGGCATATGCATCCAGGTTCTGCTGGTTTTTCCATGCTGGGCCAGGGTCTGAACCAGGCTAACATGAACCCTATGCAATGCGCGGGTGTGGGACCCATGGGTCCTCCAAAGATGATGGCTGGGGTGAACCAGCACTATATGAACCACCAGCACACTACAGTAAAATTGTTCTACAGCGGCGTTTTTAGCGGCGTTTTGAGAGTAAACGCCACTAACTTTAAACATATAGCGGCGTTTACACTCCAAACGCCACAAATTGATAACTTTAGCGGCGTTTTTTATACAAAACGCCACAACAGAGTAGTACTTTAGTGGCGTTTTTATACAAACGCCGCAATAGGTTCATCCATAGTGGCGTTTTTTAAACAAACGTCATGACATAGTAGTACTTTAGCGCCGTTTTTATACAAACGCCGCTATAAACACGTAAGTTAGTGGCGTTTTTATACAAATGCCGTTATAGACATGTAATTTAGCGGCGTTTTTATACAAACGCCGCTATAGACACGTACTTTAGTGGCGTTTTTATACAAACGCCGCTATAGACTCGTACTTTAGTGGCGTTTGTGTTTAAAAACGCTGCTATAGACTCGTACTTTAGCGGCGTTTGTAAAAACAAACGTCGCTAAAGTTTAAAGTTTCCCTTTAACCTATTTTTTTTCATTCTCGCTCGCTCCCTTTCTGAAAAATAAACATGTTTCATCTTCTCTCTTCCCTCTCTACTTCACCACCACTTAATTCAAATTTCCTGCTTCACCACCACTGCCACTGCTCTCAGCGCTCTGCCTCCCGTGCCACTGCAGTCTGAGTTGCTCCCAATACATTTAGACCGAAAGCAAAATGAGATATAAGTCTAGAGAGAACTGAACTGAACCCGAACACGACAAGTTCCTCGAGGCTCTCCATCTGTAAATTCTAAAACTGTTTTTTCTATCTAATTAGTTATACGAAATTTTTCTTGTCTTTTGAATTAGGGTTTTTGCCTCTCTCTTTTTCTTTTGGAAATTGATTGCGATAAATTGATTGTTGGTTTCGCTCTTGCTACTTCTGCTCTTGTTGATTGGTTTCGCTCTTGCTTGAGTGTCATTTTTTCTTTTGGCAAAATGGTTCTTCGTCAAACCAATTTGAATCCTGAAAGGCCCGGTTAGTAAATTTTACTACATTTTAGGGTTTTTATATGCCCATTTCTTGTTATAGAAGTGGTTAAAATTGTTTGCTTGATTTGTTTATTTTGTAGTGATTTTAGCCTGCGTTGGAAATAAAAATGCTTATAGTTGATCTATAATTCATCCTTAATTCTTATTAAGTTTTGCTATAAATTAGAAATGACTATAGCTTATAGTATGTTTAGTAACAAAGAAATCAGTACTGAGATAAGCTTTAAGTGGTTTGTAAAATTATCATGTCAGATTTTGCTGCAGGATTGGGGTTTCCGTGTTAAAAAGTCGGGTTTTGAAGCTTGTAGAGAAATTGTGTCTTCGCATTTAGACAATTCGAATCTTGAATTATGATTCTCATCATTGTTTAGATTTGAATTTCTCTCTTACCACTATCATCCAAAAGATTTTTTGTTATGTCCAGCTCTATTCGCTTTTCAACGTGAATCAACTCAGACTTTCTCCTTGGTGCCATGAGCATATATTGTGAATAATAGTAAGGCTATTTTGTTTTCTTTGTCTGGCTGCAGGCTGAAATGCAGAAATTGAGGGTTGAAATGGCTTCCATGAAGAGGGATGCTGAGCATTATTCACGCCAAGTAATGTTCAAATTTATTCCTCTATTTTCCTTACTTCAAACACATTTATGCATGCACCTTGTTCTGTATGCATGTTCTAATCAGAAATGAAGTATGGCTTTATCGATGGTTTGGTTTCTGTTAAGTGTATATAAACTGAAAGTGTTTATAATGACTACTGAACTTAGTACTAGTAGAGCCTTAACTTTTATTGCTTGTTTTACAGCTAGTTGTATGCCAGCTGCCAAGTTAATGCGAGGTCTGATTTGGTGAGAAATGGTAAAGAAATTTTTGAAAATAGCTTTCACTTTTTTCTGGGATTTATTTAATTTTTCTTTGGGGTTGTTTTTTTATATATATTTGAGCTATATAGTGGATTTTATTTTGTGGGTTTTCTTCGTTAAGGTGAAATATTCTGTCTTGACTAGTTAATGTGAGGTCTGATTTGGTGATGCTTTGAACAGTTCGCTTTTATATATATAAAGGTTTGCAAGTGAGATGAATGTTGAATGTTTAAACAATTGGTGTTAGTTGAGCAAGTCACTGGACTAAATACCCAGAGGCCTTGATTGTAGGGGAAAAAAAGTCAAATCTAGAGATGCACACAGTGAAAATAGTTGATAATTTGTTTTCTGATGAACTTTCAAACATCTGTTGCATATCTCAACTTGTAGGACCTGTAAAATGTGAATAAATTATTCATATTGTTGTCTACCAACTAAAAGTTCATACATATAACAATATTTCCTGTATTTTTAACTTAACATCTGTGTAACACATCACAGTTTTACATTTTACTTCTCTCTACACAACCATGCTCCTGCGATTAAGTTGGAATTGCACAATTTAGCAATAATAATGGGTTTTGAATTGTTAAGGACTGACTAAAATGTTTAGTACAAGTAGTTACTGATTGTATAAAGAACATCGATGTTTGTTGGAAATTTAATTATAAAAAAAGAATAATAAATGGAAGAGCTACATATTAGTATTTACATGGATTGCTCTGATAGAAAGAATATGGAAAGTGAACATTGTGGCTTACCCCACTAGAAAATAATATGTTATAAAATGTATGCATCTATATAATATCGCCTCATTCATACTAGATAGAGAGGAGTATGGCTGTCAGAGCTTCAAATGTTAGTCTTGCTTCTTCGAATATTATTTGTTCTTAAAAAAATTGTGGCTGGATTTTGATGTTTAAGGCTGGTTGGTGTTGGAGAAGCTTCTTTCATAAGTCTTGCAGGTCCATTTATTGACGACAATGCTCCCATTTCTCAGGTCTTTGTTCCTAACTTTGAAAACCTATCCTCTCGCGTACACTACACTATCAATCATGTTAATTCTCTATCATACTCCAGAGAACTGCCTGGCTTGCAACATTTTATATGTGCATACCCACTGGAATTGCTGTTGGATATGTTTATGGTGGACTGGTGAGTTTGTATATCCCTTTTGTTCTTTCTCACTTTATTTTTCGTCTTGTTCTTACTGTACAGATACGTCTGCTGGATGTTTGAGAATTAATCAAAAAATATTTTTACTTAGGTTGGGGAACATCTTAACTGGAGCTATGCATTCTGGGGAGAGGCACTGTTAATGTTACCATTTGCTGTTTTTGGCTTTGTAGTGAAACCATTGCAGTTGAAAGGTAAACTTTCTGGCCTGTTTGCACTCCAGCGTTTGTTATTTTATTATCTCACAACATTTTAAATATTAAACATTTTGAACTTTGAATCGTAGGTTTTTCTTGTGTTGAATCAAAAAAAAGAATCAACACCTGTGGAGACAATTTCTGCTGTAACTGATGGTACGCACTATTTATTCTTCTTCTTCTTCTTCTTTGATTTGTTGTTGGTCCATTATTTACTGAGAAGTCACTTTCAGCTATCACATGGGTGGAGCTAGGAAATCTATAGTACGGTGTCATTTATTTTTAGAGTGGTGTCAATATTATTTTAAATGGGTGTCAATTTTATTTTTCATATTTTTATATTAAATTTACAAAATATTTTTCTTAAAAAAATAATTTGGGGTGTAAATTTCATCAAATGGCAACGCCCTTGAGTTACCTGGAGCGATGCACCTGTTATGTATATATGCATGTCATAAGTAGAAGGTTTAAATAAGGCTAGACAGAATATAAAGGAAGTGTTAGATCTTTGGTATAGCACCTAATAGAACTAGATTTTAGCATAATCAGACAAAAATAAAATGTCAAGAGAGAGAAAGAGAGAAGTGTTCTGACGTAAGTTAGATGATTTGTTAATCTTCCCTCTATTTTCATTACCCAAATATTTTACCAAAAAAGTGGTTCAATGTGTCTCTAGGCGTGTAGCCAAAAAATGTAAGTAATGAAAAGTTCTTTTATGATGCCAATTCATGTTCTATGCAGTGAAACAAAGATCACAATCCAAGTTCATCTTTATTCTATATTATTCTCTGAATGTTCTGTATAAGTTTTGTGAAGTTTTAATCCTTCATTTTCTTTTGTTCTGCATACAAAAGGTACTAATCCATTGACATCTAGTTTGTCCATACTGCTATTCCAGCATCTCTGGTTTGTTGTTCCAGTGGAATGACCCCCGTGTCCAAATAGTTTGACAAGATTAGTGAATAAAACATTAAGTGAGTGGGTCTTCAAACCATGCCTTTAATTAAATCTCCTGTGACTTTATTTGTGTCACTGATCCTTATGATGAAGCAAACTGCTTCAAAACAATATTACTTATTCTTTGCAAATAGAAATTCTATTAAAGGGAACTAAGAGGAGACATCAGAAAAGAAAGATTTAAAAGGGTCATTGGATTCTATTTAAGAGTGTTGGTCACACTGGAATCACCACCCTTTTACATAATATACTTGTTTACAAAAAAGTTTGAAAACGGAAACAATTTTATCTTATTAAAGTCTAAACTAAGCTTTTAATTTCCAGACGCATAATTTTCAGTTTCCATAATTTAGTTCATAAATTTCTTTTAGTACTCTTATTTTTCCTTCTTTTGCAGCCTGTATATGTCAAGGATGATTTTTCAAGGGTGAGCGACGAATATCGAAATGGAGTCGAAACTAAAGCAAGGGAAGCAAAGAGAGAAGCAACTTATCAAAAAAAATGCGAAGACTTTCAAAATCAACTTCAAGCTATGATGCAGATGATACGACAAAATCAACTCCCGAGTCCACCATCTTAGGTGTTATTATTGTTTATTCTAGTTAACAATGTTGAACTACATTATATTTTACGTTAATGTAAACTTTGATTTATTATTATAGATTTTAAGTATCTTGTTATGAATTTTAAGTTTGTTGTTATGGATGTTAAGTTTATTGGATAATGGTTTACATGTTAAATTTGGGTAACAAAAGAGTAGAAAACATCATTTGAAAAATTAGTTTTAATTCGCGGCGTTTGTATAGAAAACGCCACTAAATACATAGTCAATAGCGGCATTTTACATTCACAAATGCCACTATATGACATAACATTTAGCGGCGTTTTTGGGTCAAAACGCCACAAAAGAAAAGATAAATAGCGGCGTTTGGAAAATACACCGCTAAATATCATAATATTTACCGGCATTTGTAATAAAAACGCCGCTACCTTTTGCGACGCTTGTTTCAGCGGTGCTTTTTGCGGCGTTTGTTTTTGCGCCACAAAGGTTTTTAGCGGCGTTAAAAAACGCCGATGTATGACCAAAAAAACGCCGCTAAAAACCTGTTTTGCTGTAGTGGCAGCAGCAGAAACAGTTGCAATTGCAGCAGCAGTTGCGGAATCAACAACAGCAACAGTTACAGCAGCAAGAAACAACCTTGCCACTACAGGCTGTTGTCTCGCCCTCACAGGCAGGCTCTTCATCAACCATCGGAATTCCACAATTGAACCAGCAAGAGCAGCGGATCCAGCAGCAGCAGACTCCCATGAGTCCTCAACAAATGAATCAAAGGACTCCCACAAGTCCCCAACTGAGTTCAGGAGCTATCCAAGGGCTAACCGCTGGTAATCCAAAGGCTTGTCCGGCTAGCCCTCAATTGAGCACCAAAACCCTTGGCTCAGTTAACAGCATCACAAATTCTCCCATGGAGCTCGGTGTGAACAAAAGCAACTCTGTTGGCAATACGTAGCGTATTCGGATCACTCTTTTCATAAACTAAATTCTCCAAATATATATCATATAATTTGAAGAAGTGTCTTCAGACCTATCTAATATATTTCGTTGGAAGAAAAAACTAATTATTGAAGAACCATCCTATGTCCTACAAATGTTGTAATGAAAAGCTTAAGTTAATAGGAATGAAAAACACTAGGGTGCTTACTAATGCCTAATCAACGGTGAAAATTTATTTACATGTGTGACTTCCTTTTAAGGAAATTTTGAGAACACGGAAATTAAACAACATAATCGTCATATACCATAACTTTGTAGGCACTGAAATCATAATTCTCACTTCATTGAGAAGCTGATATAGTCGTATGATTTCATGCACAGACTTAACTATAACTCTATATTCAACTTCTGTACATGATCATAAGACCACATTATGTTTCTTCCTCTCCCATAAAATCAAGTTTCCTCTAACAAAAATATAATATATGCTGAAATAGATTTTCTACCGTCCTTACATCCTACCCAGTTCGAGTATGAAAAGCATTCAATTTTAATATGACCATGATTTTCGTATAAAATTTTATGTTCATGCGCACTTCTCAAATAATACATAACTTGCTCAACTATTTGTCAATGATCAACAATTGATGATGACATATATTAGATCAATGCATTTATCGGATAAACAATACCAAGGCATGTCATACCGAGATAATTCAACTTTTCCAACAAGTCTTATATCTCTTAGGTTATACAAATAATTCACCTTTTTGGTTGATTGTATATTGGCAACCATTGATGTAATGACTCAAATTTTTGAGTCAATAATCGAGCATTGACCTAAGTCATTGACGGATCAATTCATAAGCATGATTAGATTCGTTAGATAAACTATGGGCTTAGTCATGTGAGAATTGAGCCAAATTAGTCGTAGAAGGTGGGATTTCGAATTTAAAATAGGAGAAAAATGACTAAATGTGAGATTTGCCTATTGAATATGTGACCTAAAAAAATTAATATTTTTTTTATATTCTAAGAACTAATCTAAAACAAAATTAAAATGATTTTAAAGGTGATGAAAAATTTTCAGAAGGTTGTGAGTTTAATTCATATGACCTTTATAAATATATTTTCTAATCATTAGAGTTAATATCATGCTAATGGAATGATCAAAATAAAATAGTATTTACAATTTGAGGGTTGATATTGATTATTTAAAATTTAAGGATCAATTTAGAATGAAAACCACAATATAGAGACCGATATCGAATTTTCAAAATTTAGAATATAAATCATAGTTTGAGTGCATTCTGAGCAATTATCTCGAAAATAAACATCATCTGTGGCCTATAACCCCAAATTCCCAGCATTGGACACTTCCATAAGTACTACTATTAAAGAGAAATTGCTCATCATTCATCATGTTGTCACTGCCTTCAACTTCCTCACCTATATCTACAAAGAAGTACGAAGTTTTCTTGAGTTTTAGTGGCGAAGACACTCGCAAGAGCTTCACGGATCATCTCCACGATGCTTTGAGACGGAGCAGTATTGTCACTTTCAGGGATGATCTGAAGTTGGAAGCCGGCGAGGAGATCGCACCGGAACTCTTTAAAGCCATTAAACAATCGTATTGCTCGGTAGTCGTTTTCTCGGAAACCTATGCCTCTTCAGGTTTGTGCTTAGAGGAGCTTGCCGAGATTGTTAAACAGAAAAACGAGACAGGACATAAAATATTCCCAATTTTCTACGATGTGGATCCATCTGCTTTAAGGAAACAGAAAGATAAAGTCGAAGAAGGCTTGGTTAAACACGCAGAAAGATATAAGGAAGATAAGGACAAGATCTTAAGGTGGAGAAATGATTTGACTCAAGTAGCTAACATCAAAGGATGGCATTTAAATAACAGGTAATCTATTATTCTCTTCCCTGTCTTCTTGTTTAATTAACTTAATAATTATGAAAATGAAATGAATTTTATTTCTTTGTAGAAATGAATCAGAGTTTATTGGAGACATTGTTAGAAAAATATCAGCAGAATTATGTCATATACATATCGAATTGTTCATGATGAGTTGGTTGGAATTAGTTCACGCTTAGAGGAGTTGTATTCAAAAATAGAGATTGGAGAAGATGATGTCCGTATTATAGGAATTTGCGGAATGGGCGGCATCGATAAAACAACACTCTCAAGAGTTGTTTACGGCCAAATGTCATCTCATTTTGAAGGTAACGCTTCATTGCTGATGTACGGGATGCTTCTGATAAATTCGGACTTGTTTCTCTACAAAAACAACTTCTTTCCCAGATCTTGTTTGATGAATGTTTTGAATTTTTCAATGTTATGGAAGGAAACGCCATACATAGCCACAGGTTGTCTCACAAAAAGCTCCTTGTTGTTATCGATGATGTTGATAATTTACAGCACTTGAAATGCTTGGTTGGAAGACATAATTGGGGGATACATGTGGTGAAAGTGAAATTCAGAATTCACCTACAACAGATTGCTCAAATGAGATAAGGGATGAACTTGAGTTGTCAATCGCATCCGATGATTGTGCCAAATGTGTTAAGGTGAAGAAATGGGGGGTTCGAGTATTGTATCAGAAAGATTTGGAAGATAGAACCGATGGATCAATGGCTAATGGTCCCCTTATAAAGCGAAAACGTAATGCCTACGAAGAGATTGACCACGGGCCACAACCAAAAAGGATGGAAAAGTCTTTCAATTTTATAACGGGGAAGAAGAATTAAATTGCATGCATATAGAAAATCTTGCATTGTGATGAGAAATGCAGGTTCTATCTTAAATTGTGTGAAGAGGATCACACATTAAAAACTCCCTCTGAGAAAAAGGAAATGCAGAAGCAAAGAAAGACTGGACGAGCTAAGAAAGTATATCAGCTTGTTTTGGTTATTTTTGGTAATATCTCTTTGAAGATTTCAAAGGTCCCGAACCCTGAGAGAGCTCTATGTTTCTGAGAAGCCCTTTCGTGGCTATCGGGGAGTCGCAATTGGATTATTGCAGCGGTCGATTGTCGTGATGAAGGGAAACAAGGTAAGATACAGCATTTGAAGAGCTTGTAGATGACCAAACTGGCTTGCTCATAATAATTAATTTATTACAATTGCGTTATCAAACCATGAAACAATTTAATGAGTTTTATTTTATGCTTTATATATATAATTTCTTATATCTGTATTTGCTTTGAAGGATGAAGGAAACATTATCAGCTTGAGACAAAGATGTCTGTCGCAAAGTTGGATTGCACCATGAAGAAGCAAGTAAGAGCATGAAATGCTTTTATGATATTTGGAACATTATCATCCTTATAACGACGGCTTCATTCTGCATTGTACCAATAACTCATTCTCTAAATGATAACATAACATCTTTAATTTCTTATTTTTTTAACATCAATATTTCACTAATTTAACCTTCATCTACATAATCTTTTATGTATATAGAATTTATTTCTAAATCTACATTTTAGAGAGCATTTTTTATAAAATATATAATGTAATTATCAAGACTCATTAATATATAGAATTTAGATTCCATATGATTTTATTAGTTAAAAGATAATAAATAGTTAAGAATTCAAATATAAACATCAATTTACTACAAAATGTCCCAACAAGACAAAATGCTTTACGAACGCGCCAGATAGGGGCCGAAACCTATGACTCTCTGCTTAGGAAGCACCGCTCTGTCAACTGAGATACAGGCGCTGCAGTTACTTGTTTCCTGTCTTACTTATCATAACTAATATACTTTTAACCCATTTTTCTTTTAAAAGATAATCACTTGGCTAAAGTCAGATGGCAGTAGTATTTTGGGGGTTATTTCATAATTCCATATAAAATGGGTTTTGATTCAATCTTGAAAATTTCGAAGAAATGTAAGGCTAAATCCTCATTTAATTAAGGATAAGCTACATGAATGGTCACCGAAGAATTAATATGTTTCTGATTTTATTATTTACGTTTTAAAAAGTAAAGAAACGATTATTAACATTATCGTTTTATAACAGATCAATCACTTACCTATTAACAACCGTTATCGCAATTACAAAAGTATGATGTGACATGTTTAAACCCTCTATATAACATTTTTTAGTCACGTTGACACCCTTTAATAAACTATTTTGAGTCTCACTTGAGAGCTATGGGTATGTTTTGTTTGTTTTAAGCTCTTCAATGTATTTGGAGGGCCATACTTCAAAACCATATCTAAAAATGTCACACAAATATGTTAGACACGAATATGCAACATATGATTATAGACCAATAAATACAGAGAAACCAACATATGTTCAAAGTTGTTGGTTCTCATCTCTTCTTCAGCTTTACCTCAGTAGCTAGTGACAGTTTTTTTAGTTGAAGGCCTTAAACTGTAATGCACAACGAGCCATAAGAATTGCTAGAGAAACATTGGAGCAGTCATTAGCAATGAAGAAATGGTAATGCATATTTAATTTTCTGCCACTAATACATCCATAGATCAACAAATTGCAGAGGCATAGCTCAAATAGGATTCGGGTAGATTCTAAAGACACCAGCAGCAAGAACAAGTACACCTTGTTTTTCCCAATCAAAGTCAACTTGGGTAACAGTTATTTCTACAAAAGATTCACAATCCAAGGCAAAACAAATTGTCTTAATGCATTAGTCCCTACTGTTAACGATGGAAGAGATTATTTTGGCAGGGTCTACAACAAAAGAATTTTCGGCGTAGATGAGAGGTTTGCACCAATATTATCGCACAATAGAGTGATTCTTCGGTAAAATAGTTGAAAGAATAAGTTCAGCTTGAAAATTTTGCACGCGGTGGCTGGAATCACACCGGTAAAACCATTGCGAGCAACATCCGACTACTAATGTTATCAATGTTACTTAGACGACAAAAATCCTTGTAAATGATTATAGCTTCTGGCGTGGTCAAACAGTATCAAGCAAGCTAGTCTAACGTGTCGCAATCAACCTTATTATTAGGGTAACAACAGTTAACAATTGAGTGATCAAATTGTTATAAAATGATAATATTAGTGACTGTTTTGTTACTCTTAAAACTTCAGTGTTCAAAACAGAAACTTATACTTTAGTGACACATCTGTGTAGAACCTTTAATTATCAACTAGGGTTTCCCTCGACCTTCGAATTCCCAGTTTATAAACTCAAATTCTCCCTAGTACATAAACTCTCACCCGAGCCTCATTTGTTTTCCCACACTCGTAACCATCTCTTCTGTGATTCAGCAGTCAAAGAAAAGCACAGAGAATGGCTACAGCTACAGCCACAGCCGCAAGGCAGCTATCTCCTAAAGAGGTCGACATTCAGATGATGTTGGCTGCCGAGGTCCATCTCGGTACCAAGAACTGTGATTTTCCAAATGGAGCGTTACGTCTTCAAGCGTCGCAATGACGGTTGATTTTTTGTGCTTTCTCTTTGTTTCTTATATAATATAGATTCAGTTTTGTTTTTTTTAAATTTGAATTACTAGTTTTACTTTCTGGGATTTTACTACTGAAGCTCAAAGCTCCCTTTTTTGCATCTGTTCTGTGTTTTTAGACATTTGGGTTGGTTTTAATTCGGTTTTATGTTTGTAATGTTTGAGTTTCTTTGTTTTATTTGGTTGATGGACCTGTATTTTGTAGGAGATACGATATCTGTTCATGGCTTTGGTTTAGTGTTTTAGTTCACTTCACTTGTCAAATACAGTCCATTGAAATGATCTGTTTATACTTTATTCACTTTGTTTTTTAGCTTATCAGATTAATATTAGAATCTCTCGAGCTGAATTGGTATGCAACATGAATTGGTTTTGCCTGTTGAATTTGCAATTAGAGACCTGATTTGGTTGTGTACTAAACATAATTAGAGACCTGAATCTTTTGTTTTGTGCAAGGCATATTTGATTCGTGTAACCTAGTGTACGTTTGTGCTCTTTACCTGAATCTTTTGTATTCCATTATGTTTTGGTAATGGGATTATCTTTTTGTTCTCGATAGGAATCTACATCATCAACGTTGGCAAGACCTGGGAGAAGCTTCAGCTTGCCGCTCGTGTAATTGTCGCTATAGAGAATCCTCAGGACATCATTGTCCAGTCTGCAAGACCTTATGGTCAGAGAGTTGTCTTGAAGTTTGCTCAGTACACCGGTTGTCATGCTATTGCTGGAAGGCACACTCCTGGTACATTCACTAATCAACTCCAGACATCTTTTAGTGGGCTTCGCCTTCTTATCCTTAGGGATCCTAGGACTGACCACCAGGTAAGTTGCACACGACGATTGACTTGCGTTTTTATCACGGCAGTAAGATAGTTATATTTTTGCACAATGTTTGTGGATTTGCTAACATTCGAGCATATTATCTGCAGCCTATCAAGGAAGCTGCTCTTGGAAACATTCCTACCATTGCTTTTCGCGACACCGACTCACCGATGCGATATGTCGACATTGGTATCCCTGCTAATAACAAGGGAAAACACAGCATTGGATGTCTTTTCTGGCTGTTAGCAAGAATGGTTCTTCAGATGCATGGTACAATTGCTCCTGGACAGAAATGGGATGTGATGGTAAATGAGAAGACCATCTTTATGATGTCGATACGATTTTCTTTTATGTATTTTTCATTTACTCATAAAGGACATTGTTGTATGTAGGTTGATCTATTTTTCTACAGGGAGCCAGAGGAAGCTAAAGAACAGGAAGAGGAGGAAGTTGTTGCTGCCCCTGATTATGGACTCCCTGCTGCAGATTTTGGTATGGGTGCTTTAGGAGCTGACCAATGGCCCGCACAAATCGGTGGTGATCAGTGGACCGATATGGTTCAGCCACCTATTCCTGGTGCCCCTACAGCTAACTGGGGTGATCAAGGTCCGATGTTTTACTTTTACTGTCATTCATATTATTAAGTTTTGGACTTGGTCATTGTTATTATTACTTCAAATCATGCATAATCGTTCTTTCGTTGCCTAATCTATTTTAGAATTCGAAATGCAGCTGCTGGTGGTGCTGACGGTTGGGATCCTGCAAGTGCTCCAGCACCAATCCCCGTCGCTGGAATCGATGCTTCGGCTCCTGCTTCTGCTCCCACTGGTTGGGACTGAGGTTTTTTTATTTTGACAAACGTTTTTTCTATTAAAAATGAGTTATTGTGATTGGATTTGTGATTTTGACACAGTTTAGTTATAGTTTTGGTAGACATGAATGACTTGATAGAGATTTTTGTTATCTCTGTTGTCACAATTAAAAAGGATGAATGAAATTGTTGTTTTTACCGGCCATCCTATTCTCAAGTCTTTCATTCTCGTTTTGACTGAAAGTAAGAATATGCCCCTAAACTATGTCTCTCTTTTGCTTTAAGTTCCTAAATTATTTTTTTGGTTAAAATAAGTCTATAAACTATTATATGTAACCATTCTAAGTCTTTTCATTTTTTCAGTTAGAAAATTTTCTTTCAACCAATGAGATATTAACATGTAGCACAAAATTAGTTACTTGTTTTGACTAAAAAGTAGTTTATGGATTTAAATAAAAAAAGGCATACTTTAGGGGATTATTTTGAATAAAAATAGTTTAGGTACTTAAGTTGTTACATATAATAATTTAAGGGATTTATTTTAATCGAAACTTGAAGCAAAAAAACAACAACATAGTTTTAGATAGTTTAAGCATCTCATCTTTAAATATCAATTGCTTATCTATATATCTTATTAGGGATGTTCAAACGGTTAATTCGGTTAAACTATTGAATTACTCAAATTTCATTAAACAATTTTTTTTCAAAAAAAAAATTAATCAAACCGAATTAAGTTTGATTAATTGGTCTGTTAAATGAATTAATCGAAATTTATAAATAATATATATATTATATATTCAATATTTAATATTTTTGGTTTATTCGATTAATTCAATTAAAATCAAAGTTTAAACACCCTTAAAGCTGAATAATATATATATTATATTACATATTTAATAATTTTGGTTAATTCGGTTAATTAGTCGATTTTGAACTGAATTAATCAATTTCGAACCGAAGTTTGAAAAAAACTATTAACCATTAATCAACCGAATTCAAAATTAACCTACTAAAATTTTGATTTGATCGATTAATTATGTTTTAATCGAATTATGAACACCCCTATATCTTATGATATTGGTCATATTTAGGGATGACAAACGGGCGGGTCGAGTGCGAATACATCCTCCCCAATCCCCATACCCACCTAATATTTTTTAATCGACCACCCGCCCACCACCCATGATGGGTACAAATTTTCAAATCCACACCCGCCCACGCGGGTACATTTTCAAATTCATCCCCACACCCATTACCCACTAGCGACATACCCATCTAGACCCGCCTAAC
Source organism: Hibiscus syriacus (assembly GCF_006381635.1). Lineage (NCBI taxonomy): Eukaryota > Viridiplantae > Streptophyta > Magnoliopsida > Malvales > Malvaceae > Hibiscus > Hibiscus syriacus. The sequence goes on from NW_024063270.1 coordinate 376,908, forward strand.
AGCAAACTGATATGATGTTGGAGTTGGTTCCCAGACAGTTCGTGATAGGGTAGCAACGTATGCTTCAATTTGTCAGAGGAATGGCTCTACGAATGTTATGGAGACAGATTGTAGGGAGCATGTAGTCGTAGAGCTGGATTGTTGAGTTGCTTTCGATATTAATGCTCATAGTGCGCCTAATATGGGTTTTGATGGGCTAAAGAACATGGAAATTGCTGCTTTTGATGTTAATGCATATAGTACGGTTAATTTGTGTTTGGATGGGCAGCATGGGCTAAAGAACATGGAAAGTGACGTGGTTAGTGTGATTATGGGTTTAATTAAAGAGCCGAATATTTCCCTAATTAAAGACCATATTAAAGACTAAATATCCTTAATATTTGGTTAAATTATATGTTATATATTATACAATATTAAAATTTATAAATTAGTCTCTAAAATTACACCTAAATTCATAATGGTCCAAAATTTAATAGATATTTAGCTGGGCGGGCGGATGTGGGGCGGGCGGATGCGGGGCGGGTAATGTCTCAAACCCATTACCCGCCCACCACCCACGACGGGTACCACTTTATAAATCCACACCCGCCCACTACCCGCTAAAATTATACTCATCCCCGCTCCAATTGGAGAGGATGCGGTGCGGAATCCACGAAACTGTACCCGTTTGCCATCCCTAGTCATATTATTGTTACTATTGCTATAATTAAATGGAAGTTGATATATATCCCATTAAGGCTTCACCTTTCATATTTAATATATGATATCTTAAAGGTTTAATTATTATAACATATAGTTCTAATAATCTATAATTTTAGATACATGTACACACTTATGCCCTCAAACGTAATAAAATTAAAACTTAAACTTATTAAATATTATTATTTTAAAACTTATTACATAAATTAATTGATCTAAACATCAAACTAGTTGATCATCAATCACAATTAATATTATTTTTTCTTTTTCTTTAAACAACCCATATAATTTAATTATATCACATTCAATTAAATCACTATTCTAAGAAAAAATACGATGATTTTAAATAGAAAATTACCACTTCAGTCTATGAATGACAATGGATCAAACTTCTGTTGAACTTTGTATAATTGAAGGAATATTAATAATGGCGATGATCAGTTGGTGGAAAATGGAAATGGAATATGATTACCGGTATGTTTGTTCGGCTGTAATTGGTTTTCTGGAAATTGAATTCTGAAAAATAAATTACATTTCTGGAAAACGTTTTCAGGAAAATGAATTACATTTTCTGGAAAAAGTTTTACGATGTTTGGAAGATGTTGTTTAAACATTTTTCCCACTAGTTGATATTTTTTTAAAAATTATTTATTACAAATATTAAATACAATAAATAATATTATTTATCATAAAACTTAATATGAATATTTTTAAAATAATAAAATAATTTATTTATTATTAAATATTATTTTTATAGTTTTATTAATAAAAATATTAATATTGGTATATTTTATTGAAATAAAAATATTATAAATTCTATTAATTATTTATTAAAGTAATGGTGTTATATTATATTTTAAAAACATTAGTTAGTATATTTTAAATATCTTTATTAAAATATTATTAGATTATTATATTAATATTAAATATTTAAATAATATTATTCATTATTAATAATTTAATAATATTATTTCTATGAAATTAATAAATAATATAAATTTTATTAATAATTTATTATATATTATTAAAATAAAAATATAATATCTTATATTATTATAATATAATTGATTATTTTATTATAATATTAAAAATAAAATATTATATTATTAGAAATATTAATAAATATATTTTAAATATTTTAATAATTAATATTTTGATTAAAATAATATTAAAATATTTTATTAATATTAAATTCATAAAATAAAATTATTTTGAGTATTTATTCTTTGAAGTAAAAAATTCGGAAAATGACTTGCAGAAAATCAAACCGCAAGTCCAGAAAACACAAATGAAATTTTGTTGACCAGGAAAATGTTTTACATTGCCTAACCATTTTTCCTCCAACTAAATACTGAAAAATATTTTCTGAAAAACGAATTACGTGAAACAAACACGAAATTTCAAGAAAAACCAATTCCGTAATTAATTTTCCCCAAACAAACAGACCCTACTTTATATTCATCTTTCATTCTAAATGTCATATACTCTCACTAGACAATACACAATGCCTATCCATAAGTTTTAATTTATTTCAAAGATGCTCTACTTTAACTTCAAGATATATTTTAATGGTATAATACCAAAAAAGTACCCCTAACAATTGACAATTACATCATTCGTAACTCAACTATCTTTTCACTCCTATTTTGATCACTAAAGTTTAAAATTTTTAATTTAATTACTTAACTTTCAAATTACTCATAATTTAATCACTCTAAATTTCAAATTTATTTTTAATTATATATTAATAAAATAATAATAAAAAATATCAATAAACTTTAGTACCAAAATAGGAGTGAGAAGATAGTTGAGTGACAAATGATGTAATTTAACCATAAAAAGTGCAGTGCTGTTAAAGTTTTTTAACGAGATACTAAAATGAAACAAAAACTAAACGTTATGTATAGTTTTAAAAAAATTGAAAGTTTAGGTACTAAAACGAACCAAAACTAATAATTCATGTACTAAACGTGTAATTTACCCTGACGTTTTATTTTAGGGTAAAAGATCCCTATTCTAGTGTGTTGACAGTTTATTGACTAACGATCTTCATTGATGGATGTGTCTTTTTGTCTCAAAATAAGATTATGTGATTATAAACTAGTATTTGTTTAAAAAAACGTCATTGGATTCTCTATTATTACGTATATCTTTCTATGCAAGCAAAAGAGTCATTAATATTCTCCAACTCTTTTAAGGTCTTGACTATGCATTATCAACGTCTATAAATAACATAACAAAGAAAAATAAATAATTATATTTCTAAACCAGACAATGGCTCAGCTTTTCATCAAGAATTTCCAACTATTCAGGTTGATATTTTCTTTGTATTTTAATCCATGATGCATTTTCGTCTCTTAAAATTTTGTAAAGCATAACGTATTGCGATTTCTTTTCCTGCAATGGATGATTATTGAGTGTGTGTTTTACGCGTTGTTGTAGACGATCCTACGCGGTTGCGACGGAGAACATGAAGAAGCAAGCGGTGGCGTCGGTTATGAGAAAGACGACAGATGTTTTTCCGGCAGATGATGGGGGGAAGGGGATGTTTTGGATGAGAGATCCGAAGACCGGGAATTGGATTCCGGAGAATCACCTGGGCGACATTGATGTTGCAGAGCTGAGGGAGAAGCTTCTTCCCAAGAATCACAAATAAGTCTAGCCATTATTTAACGTATGAGTAACCATTATGATTCGAATCAAAATTTCTAAAGAAAATAGTACTTCCTCTAACTGTGACTACTTCATAGATTCAAATTAAGATTCAAATTAAGAATACTATTTAAATTCCAGTTAATGTTAGTAGACTTTTATCATCTTAAAATAATATATATGTATTTTATTATTATTATTATTTATTAATACTAACAGTCACCTATATTTGGGGTAGTGTTTTTTTAATAAAATAATACTTTATAATTAACATAATTAAATTACTAGTGTGATAGGCTAATAAAAAGTTTATATAATCCCTGAACTATTTCTATAACAACATCTAAGCCCTTGACAAAATTGTTGCCCTGGGTTCTCTTTCTCCGTACTACAAAAACCCAAGAAATGATGAAACAACCACCAATACAAGGAGCCATTCTCTCCGTCGTGAGCTGCTGCAACAATGGCAAGGCCCTCTTCTTTCTTGCATCGCAACGCTCCGGCCCTTATCTCTTCCCACAAAATAAAAATCTTAGTCGTCGCTCAAAGCCGCCATCGTAGTAGTTTAAACTCACCGAAAATGGTAAGTTATCATCCGAAAAATCCTCAAACGAATCCTAGCTTCTCTTCACCGGATCTCACGTCTCCAACGTCGGATGGCCATGGATACGGGTAGGTTGCTCCCCTCATCTAGATTTCTCTACCCACCGTTGGGATTGATCGCTCAAACTGTAGAAGACCCTCAAACCTGAATCGAACCAAATATAAACCTCCCCTTTTATTGGTATTAATTCTAATGGGCCTTCCTTGTTTTCTTTGTTTGCTGTTTACTGTAGAGAAGATGAACTATGCAGTCATGCATTGTGCAGAATGTAACATAGAAAAAGTAGTAGGGAGCAAAATTTTCTTTATTGATTTAGAGCTTTGTTGTATCCAAATTAATTCATTGAAGTTAGTGGGAACGATAAAAACTAAAAAAATTCAAGAATTGCAGTTTGATGGAGCTTTATTATTACAGTTACCGATGGGTTCTTTTTGGTGTAAAAATTAAACTGAATTTATCCGAATTTGATTTGTGCAAAAAAAAATGTTGTTCTTCGTATTTCTGCAAGTTTGGATGTTTTTCTTTGCCGCAGGATGCACCGAGGAGTTAAAATTGTCATATATTTTAATTTTTTCTATGTATTTCTATTAAAAATCTTTTTTCGCCCCTCTCGCCATCCTAACATAAACTCCTGCAGTGGTCCCTGTTATTTGATGAGATGGGTGCGGGTAATGGTGGCTGTGGGGTGGTACGGGTGAGGCCATCGGTGTTGAAGGTGTCAAATTAAATATGAAATGATTGTTGAAGGACCTATTTGGTGTTTTAACAATAGTCTAATGGCCAAATTAGATATTAACCTTTTTGTTACAAATTAATAACATTAGTGACTTTAAGGATGAAAAAAGAAATTACCTCAAGCATATGACCATTGTTGTAGTTTACCCTTATTATTAACAAAAGAAAATATCTGTGAGTCCAGTGCAAAATGAATGCTTCGTTCCCAACTAAATACTTTCTTAATGAAATGAAAATACAAGCTTTGCTAGTCAAGCATGAAATTAGGTTGAAGGTGGAGGGTGACCCTTTAAAGTCTCCTCCGTTTGTGTTGCACATTCGTCTTTAAATATAGTTAAACCTCCAAAATACAAATTCTCTTCCTCTTTCTCTTTCATTGTCATTTTTGTCCTCCCATAACCCAAAAAAGAACATTGCTCAAAATTTAATCTTTTTTAACATACAGCAGTGTGCACACTTCATATCATGTACCCACGTTAAAGGACAGAGCTTTCTTTGCCACAGGATATCGGGAAAAAATACAAATGAATGAGATTAGATATATTTAGGATGCCCAGATTATTTTTGTGCATGGAAACAAATGCGTAGGCTCTTTCAGGTATTGTTTTGATACCGACTTGCTAAATGGAAAGATGGGGTTCCTTCTTTGATATTGAGAAGGAGATGCTCCTTATCATGGTCAAGAATTTCACCATTTTATTGGTTTCTTGACAAAGAATCTCATCCTGCATTGTGGGGGCTTTTACCCACTTTTCGTTTCCTTAGTGTTTGCTTGCGTGACAAGAATCTATCGGCTGGTTGCTTCATTCTTGAAGGTGTTGATCATGATTGTTTGATGCTGACGTTGTTGATTGGCAATTCGAGGTAAAAACTGTTGAATTGCAAATCTTTCTGTTGTATTTATCTGCAGGGAGGGAGAAAATCCACCTATTGATTGATTTGTCATTGGTTGTTGTAATGAAGAAATGATATTTTTCCAACAATGGATTTTGTTTAATTCACGTCTGGTATTGATTGAAGAAAGATGGATTTGTGTTGGTTCATGAGAAGGGGTGTGCTTTGATCTTATCTTGTAGAAAGTAAGAATCGGTCTTATAATTTTACGTTTATAAAGTCTGGGTTCTTGCAATCTGTGACTTCGTTCGACTAGTTTTGGTTCAAGAATTTGAAGATGGAAGAATTTCATTTTGTTCAACTAGTTTGTGTTGCCAGGAATTGATTTGGTTCTGATTTTAATGGAGTTGGAAACGATATCTTGTCTGACGTATGATATAGTCAATTCTAGGATTGAGATGAAGAGGTAGAATTTCTTCAGTAGGTAGATTGGTGGGCGTAAAAGTTCAGTCACAGAATTTTCTTGGTCGGATTTCGTCTTCCGGCCTAGTATATGGTTTGTTACCAGGGTCAAATGAATATAGCACAATGAATGGAGATAGTAGGATCATCGGTAGGTGGATGATGGATGCTTCTAATAACATATTTTCTGAGCTAGTTGGTGTACTAAAGTCATGGCTCCCTTGGTTATCGGAGCCTGCTAATGTATCACGAGATTTTTGGATGCCTGATCATAGCTGCAGGGTGTGTTATGATTGCGATGCCCAGTTCACATTATTTAACCGTAGACACCATTGTCGACTTTGTGGCCGAGTTTTCTGTGCCAAGTGTACGGGAAACTCAGTTCCTGCTCCATCTTATGACCCAAGGATCCCCCTAGAAGAGCAGGAGACGGTGCGGGTTTGTGATTATTGTTTCAACCAATGGAGGTATGGCTTAATTGCTAATGATGGTAGAGTGTGGGTGCCCAACCGAGCTCTTTGTTCCTCAATGTTGGCCACTAGTTTTTACAGCACTAAATCTAGTGGCCTCAGCTCACTGTCATATCGAACGGGACGAAATCAACATATGCAACCTAGGTCTATTGTCAGCCCTCGTTCTGCAATGAAAAAAAGCATGCGTAGACCTAGCCTGAAAACGCCAAGGTTTAGCAAAGATCTTATTATGGACGCAGGAGATTCATCTTCAAACCAATACGAGCTTTCATGGAACAGGTCAGATGATCTTGCACCCCTAATTACATTTTTCTTAAAATTTTCAAGTTTTGTATACTGGTCAAGCATAACTTAATTATTTATATTTTGACTTGGACCTTAGGATGTCTGAAAGTATGTATAGAGCATTATTTTTCTTGATTTATCAATATGATTTTTTCTTTATTTCTCTTAAAAGGGAAAGGAAAGAGAAGTAAGTAGCCATTGAAACCAATTGGAAGAGTTAATGAGAAAAGGTTTAAACATGCAATTCCAATTGCTTACATGTTGCTTGCTTTTCTTCCAGCATCGAGATTGATGATGAGGACATGTCTGATTTCTCTGAAGATAATGGCTACTATACACCTCTTAGTTTTGATGATATGAGCAATAATGATGGATCGCATAAATTTCATCTTGAAGGAGAAAATGTTGGCTCAAAAAGTTCCAAAGGAATATTGACTCAAAAGGTTTGGATTGATGAAGAGGATGATGAGTACCGCATATATCTGTCTGATTCTGAGACATTGCATTACTCTGATGACGACGATGGCTACTACACTCCTATCGACTTTGATGACATTAGCAATGATGATGAGCCACAAGAAGTTCATCCCGATGGAGAAAATATCGACTCAAAAAGTTTAAGCAGTTCTCTAGTGAACCGGGTCCCTTCACCAAGTTCGGAAGCAATATCACAGCTTGTGAAGAAAGATGAACGCGATGGTTATGAATGTGAAGCATCACCTTCTTTATATCCTGCCGAGCCAGTAGATTTTGAAAATGATGGACCTCTTTGGCTCCCTCCCGAACCAGAAGATGAAGATGATGAAAGTGCAGCTGGTCTGTATGATGACGAGGATGATGGGGATGGTGCAGGAGACTGGGGGTATTGGCACAAGACAAGCAGCTTCAGAAATGGGGAATCTCGCTCTAGGGATAAGTCTACCGAGGGGCAAAAGAAAGTAACAAAGAATATTGTTGATGTACATTTTAGGGCTTTGATTGCTCAGCTTTTACAGGTTGAGAAACTTCCTGTGGGTGATGAAAATAGTAAGGATAGCTGGTTGGAGATCGTCACCGCTCTTTCTTGGGAGGCTGCTTCGCTTTTGAAGCCATACACAACCAAAGGGGGTGAGATGGACCCTGGTGGATATGTTAAAGTGAAATGCATAGCTTCTGGGCATCGCAATGAGAGGTAAGTGTTACATAAGATCATAGATGTTTGCATGGTACCCTTAACCATTTTGTTCTAATGATTTTTGATATCTGAATTAGATAAATCACTGAGATGAACACTATGATTGTTTTGTAAAAACAGATAACCCTGTATCTTGTCTGCATCAACCCTTTACATTCTCTTTAATGTTCTAGCATATGAATGTAGTATATACTGCCTTAGTTTGGCAGCTGAATAGCTGGTTCCTAATTTGATAACTAATCTAAATATAGGAAGTTCATTCTAGGATTTTCTTCATTTTTTCTGATCTGTGATAAGTAAGAGATGAATCGATCAACAATCTTATCCAAGTAAATAGCCATGCATATTGTGCTGCAACTTGAGAAAGTCATTGATTTCTGATAAAAAAAATTAGAAAAAAAAAGAATTAAATTATCATGTCAGGAATGGCTTGCCAAGTAGATTGAGATACCTCTCTTTTGAAGTCCAAAATCTCACTGTTTTCCACGGCCTAAACATAGCAAGATCTGCTACCTCCCTTCAATTCTTCTAGTATCTCATGCTGCGAGTAAAATGAAGGTTTTCATAATAGTTTATTGTTGAAATTAGACTATCAGTTGCACCACTTTCATTTGCTGCATTGATATGTTCCGATTTAACTATGACACTTTCCTCGTTGCAACCTTTTATTTTTGTTTTAACTATTTCTGATTTTGCCGTGGTTTCATGTAGTATGGTTGTCAAAGGAGTTGTTTGCAAGAAAAATGTTGCTCATCGCCGAATGACTTCAAAAATAGAGAAACCTCAATTCATGATTCTTGGTGGAGCTCTTGAATACCAGCGGGTCTCTAACCTATTGTCAAGTTTTGACACTTTGTTGCTGCAGGTATTTCATGTTTTATAGGTTTCTTCTAATTTTGCTTCATTGATTTTTATTTCAACGGGGATAATTTTTTTTCATATAAATTCTAATTTTTGTGTTTAAGTTATTGGTTTCACATGTTTAACCAGGAAATGGATCATTTGAAGATGGCTGTAGCAAAGATATATGCACATAAACCTAATATCCTTTTAGTAGAGAAAACGGTTTCTCGATTTGCGCAGGAATTTCTTCTTGAGAAAAACATATCACTTGTTCTCAATATCAAGAGGCCATTATTAGAACGCATTGCACGCTGCACAGGTGCTCAAATAATCCCTTCAATTGATCATCTGTTTTCTCAGAATTTAGGCTACTGTGAAAAGTTCCATGTTGAGAGGTTCAGGGAAGATCTTGGCTCTGCTGGACAAGGAGGGAAGAAACTGGTGAAGACTCTAATGTATTTTGAAGGCTGCCCTGAGCCATTGGGTTGCACTGTAAGTTATTTAAACTAACCAAAAACCAAAGAACTGGAAAATAACAGTAAATAAAGTTAAAATTTACTTACTTTTTGTTGACATTCATGTTCTCCACAGTGTTGATCTATATCAAATTTGTTGCTATTATGGACCATTTTATTAGTTAACTGAATATATATATGTTTGCTTCAGATACTACTTAGGGGTGCAAAAGGAGATGAATTGAAGAAAGTCAAGCATGTAGTTCAATATGGAATTTTTGCAGCTTATCACTTGGCTTTGGAGACATCATTTCTTGCCGATGAAGGAGCCTCTCTACCAGAATTCCCAACCTCTCCAATGGTTGTGGCACTTCAGGATAGCCCGTCAACCATTGCAAGATCCATATCAACAGTTCCCGACTTCACTTTTCCTGCCAATATGAAGTCTCCGGTGCCACAACATTTTAGTGGACCACAAAGGGCTACCAGTGTTCCATCGGCAATCATCAGTCGTAATATTCAGAAGATAGAGGAAACTCCAGCATCTTGTTTAAGTAAAGGTACAAACTTGTGGTCTGTACAGCCCACTTTGAAAGAGTCAAGTGCTCTTGTATCATCTACTTCTGAGAAAACTTCAGGTGTATTTTCCAAGAAAAGTGAAATGGGTACCAAAGAATCCTCAATTAGGGAAATTGTTGTGGATAAAAATAAGTCATCTTTCACGAATAACGGTGTCCTTCCATCTGAATCTTTAGCACACATGAATTCAGAGGATAATATCACAACAGTTGAACTTCAACCAGGTTGTTCAGAGGCAACATCTGTGCAACAGAATGGTAAAAACCATAATAACCATTCTGAGGTATCAAAACCATTAAAAGAAGTGTTTCCTTCTGCACCTTCTGATAATCAGAGCATTTTGGTATCATTATCATCCCGATGTGTGAGGAAAGGGACTGTCTGTGAAAGATCCCATCTCTTTCGTATCAAGTACTATGGCAGTTTTGATAAACCTTTGGGTCGGTTTTTGCGGGATCGTTTATTCGATCAGGTAAACTTTCTGTTCTTCACATTTATATCTTTCTCTGTTCAGACGCAGCATTCCCCTCAAACTAAGGAGACTGCTGATTTTTCAGAGTTACCAATGCCCTTCTTGTGAATTGCCTTCAGAAGCACATGTTCACTGTTATACTCATCGGCAAGGAACACTAACCATGTCTGTTAAGAAACTCCCTGAACTTTTCTTGCCTGGTGAAAAAGAGGGCAAGATCTGGATGTGGCATAGATGCTTGCAATGTCCTAGGACCAATGGTTTTCCTCCGGCGACTCGCAGAAGAGTGATGTCTGATGCTGCATGGGGTTTATCTTTTGGGAAGTTTTTGGAGCTTAGCTTTTCAAACCATGCAGCTGCGAGCAGGGTTGCAAGTTGTGGCCATTCTTTACATAGAGATTGTCTTCGTTTCTATGGGTAATTTTCTTTCCCTATTGTTTTTATTTTTGTTAACAAAATATCATTTGTGAGTATAAATAGTTTCCTTCAAGAAGAATGTGCTATTTTTGTGAAGGCTATTGACCATTATACTTATAGTTAGCTAATAGCTACACTGTGTCATTAAACTCCTTAGTCGGATGACATTAATCATATCATATTTTTCAGTGATCTTAGATAATTTTTTAATGTTCTGGGTAATTGATTAAATATTTGGTATGTGATGTATATCATGATCTGGCTGATTAATTAACAGGAACTATTAGCTGAAAAAAGTATTCATACATCAAATCTCTACACTTCCTCTTTCTCAATGTTTAAATATATGCAGATTTGGGAGAATGGTGGCCTGTTTTCGGTATGCAACAATTGATGTTCATTCGGTATACCTCCCGCCTCCAAAAATTGAGTTTTACTATGAGAATCAGGAGTGGATACAGTTAGAAACAGATAAGGTGCAACAATAATCGATTTGGTTTTATGAAGAATCCAATTTGGTTCTCTCAGAATTTGTGTAATCTATCTTTATATTTTTTTTATAAACAGGTGGCTAAACAGGCAGAGCTTCTGTTTTCTAAAGTACTAAAGTCCATTGATCAAATTGCTGAAAAACAGATTGACTTAGGGCCACCTGATAATAACACGAAAACAAACGATTTTAGACATCAATTTGCTGAACTAGAGGGAATATTACAAAAGGAGAAGTTGGAGTTTGAGGTAAGACTTTATATGTTGTACTTTTTCGCCTAGTTGACATGGATTTTATGTCTAGGCCTAATTCGGTGGAGCTTGTGTCTGTGTCCCTTTGGTTTAGGAATCATTGCAAAAGGCTTTGAAAAGGGAAATGAGAAAAGGACAACCTGTTGTAGACATCCTTGAAATTAATCGGTTGCATCGGCAATTACTTTTCCAATCTTATATGTGGGACCAACGTCTGGTTTTTGCAGCCAAATTAGAAAGTTACAGCCCCCGTCATTGTTTCAGCAATTCATTTTCAGGACATGAGGAGAAATCCGTTGTTGATATTGATAAGCTCAAGGACATGGATATGTCGGAACATGGAAAAGGATCTGAATCTGGTGACTCACCTGTGGTGGATGCAAAGCTCAATGCTAATCAGTCAGATGCAGTCCATCAAGAACCAAACATGAACGGAAATTCAAATTGCGAAAAAAAAGACTGCAACAATCTTTCTGCTAGCCAAAGCATGTTTGATCAATATGGCAATGAGAAACCGAAGGCAAATGTTCGCAGGGTCATGTCTGAAGGCCAGTTTCCTGTCCTAGAAAATTTGTCAGATACCCTTGATGCTGCTTGGACTGGAGAAATTCAGCGAGGACCTATATTATCCAAGAAAAATTCATTTTCACTTCCTGATATTGGTGCTGTGGATTTGGAAGACCGTTCTGAGGAAAATATTGTGCCAAAGGTTTATGGTTCTCCTTCCCCTGCATTGTTCAGTATAGGTTCTGAAAATATGGAAGAATTCGTAAACTGGTTAAAAATGCCTTTCTTGAGCTTCTACCGTTCATCGAACAAAAACTTTTTTGGAAGTTCTTCAAAGCTTGATGCATTGCATGTGTATGATCAGTTAAATATTTCATCATTTAGAGAATTGGGACTACAAGGTGGGGCTAGGCTGCTTCTTCCAGTGGGTGTTAATGACACTGTCATTCCAGTTTATGATGACGAGCTCACAAGCACCATATCGTATGCTCTAGTATCACCTGAATATCATTTTCAGATAAGTGACGATGGCGATAGACCTAAAGACTGGGGGGAGTCCATGTCTTCATTGTCCTCCGATTCAGTGTATTCTCAGTCGTTCCAATCTGTTGACGATATGCCTTTTGATCCTCATAGAAGTTTTTGTTCCGCAGATGACCCTACTAGAAGCCGAAGCTCCGTCATTATGGACCCACCCTCTAGTTTGAAGTCTTTGCATGTCCGGGTGTCATTTGGAGATGATGGGTCAGATAAAGTGAAATATACGGTTACTTGTTACTATGCAAAGTGGTTTGAAACATTAAGGAGAGTATGTTGCCCATCAGAGCTAGATTTCATACGATCTCTGAGTCGCTGTAAGAAGTGGGGAGCTCAGGGTGGAAAGAGCAATGTTTTCTTTGCAAAGACCTTGGACGAACGGTTTATCATTAAACAAGTCACAAAGACAGAGTTGGAATCATTTACAAAATTTGCACCTAAATACTTCAAGTACATGTCTGAAGCAATTAGATCTAGAAGTCCAACATGCCTGGCAAAGATTCTCGGTGTTTATCAAGTACTTATTCCTTGAGCCTCAGATGTTCTAATGATGTATATCATAATCAATAATCTTTCGGATAAAAAAGATGGTCTTCTGTCCTTCCTAAAACATCTACCTTACGAGGAGTTTTAGAAAGGACAGTTGACCTTTGCTTTTTCTTGCTTTTAGGAACTAGATGGTACTAGGAGTTCATTTATTCACAGACACATTGCATGTGTTTTCCGTAACCATTATTTATACCTTATTGTTGTTTTTCTTCTCTTTCGTGGAAGGTTACAACAAAGCAACCTAAAGGAGGGAAAGAATCAAGGATAGATGTTTTGGTTATGGAGAATCTTCTGTTTAGGAGAAGTGTCACGCGGCTATATGATCTCAAAGGATCTTCTAGATCTCGTTATAATCCCGATTCTAGTGGAAGCAACAATGTTCTGCTAGATCAGAACTTGATTGAATCAATGCCGACTAACCCCATTTTCGTGGGTAATAAAGCGAAGCGTGTGTTGGAAAGAGCAGTCTGGAATGACACTGCTTTCCTAGCAGTAAGTTATAAATTGTTGCTTCGAGTTAGCATGCATGGAGATCCGTTCACATGACACACATCTTCGAGTGTATGCTCACTTTCTTTATCTTTTTCCACCTTGCAGTCGAATGACTTGATGGATTACTCTTTACTGCTTGGAGTGGATGAAGAGAAGCATGAGTTAGTTATCGGAATCATCGATTTCTTGAGGCAGTATACATGGGACAAGCATCTTGAAACTTGGGTGAAGGCTTCAGGCATCCTTGGCGGGCCGAAGAATGCATCGCCAACCGTGATTTCACCTGAACAATACAAGAAGAGGTTCAGGAAAGCAATGTCAACGTATTTTCTAATGATCCCAGATCAGTGGTCTCCTCCTACCGTTTCAAGCAAATCTCAGTCAAATACAGGTCAAGAGAACAGTCAACGTTCTGTCTCCACCAAGTGATTCTGTGAGTCTGGCATTGAACATTCAAACTATAATCTGGGGTTTAGCTCTTCCATTCTATTTCTTTTTATAGTTCATATGATTCTTTCAATTTTTTCGATTCTTTTGAAGGGTAGTTTTCCATTAACACCAAAAGATATTCATAATTATGTTGTTAGTAGATGCAAAAACAAGGCTCTCTAAAGCCATGGGAATATCTGTCAAAGGTCCAATATTTCTTGTCCGCAGCAGGAAAGTTTTGTACAAATATTCTTTGATTTAGCGTTTTATCATGTAGTGTGTCTTTGTCAACCTTTTCTTTTTCATGTATCACAATGAATTAGAAGAATTCTGGAGTCTTTCATATGTTCTTTATTTCTGGGTTCATTGCTCATTCAGAATCAAGTGATCCTTTAGAATAATAGTTTATCGATTGAAAAATAACAATAAACCGAAAAGGGCTATTAGCTTTGATAATCAGAGTACAAAAACAAAGTGATTATAAGACGGAGATGTTCTAGTTATCTATATACGATCTCTAATACTTGATCTTTCTTGTAGAAACAATTATTTCCTGAAATCTGTGGAATCTGGTAAGAGAGAAGCTTTCTGATACTGGAACTTGTTAAATTCAATCCACTAGGAGTCATCTTGCACAATGCTAACACCTTTATTAGCCCTGCTTAATCCGCCACCATTAAGTATTTGAAGCCATCTATCTTGAAGAAGATCAAGGATCTCAGCATCTCTGGACTCAGAACATTGCCAAAAGTTTCAACTTGGAGTACAAAACACAGTCATTTGAATATGGCTTATCATGGAACCCGAGACAGGATTCTTACCTCGAATGATACGATGCTCCCGGAAACTGTCGTGGGCAACGAGGGCCTTCATCATACCCTTCGCAAACAATTTCTCCATTTTCATCTCTATAGCATATTACACCCTGGGACTGATCCTCGAAAACCTTTTTAATTATGATGCAAACATCAGATCAAACATCCATGACAAGTTAGGCAATCTATATATGAACGAGAAACATAGAAGACAAAACAGGAAAGCAAAAATATTGACCTTGTTGGAGAATGATCTGGTCTGATTTGTGTAAGCTTTCTTGTCAGGAACTTCACTCTGTTTATTCATAACGATCTTGTTGGCATGTTTGATAACTGGTTTATATGTTGTAACTGGAACATGAAAAGGAACAGAGCTTATTACAGACATTGATCTTGTGCTACCTGGATGGAGGGGTATCAAAGGAAGAGAAGACATCACTGTGTTTATGTTTAACACTTTGGAACATGACGAAGCATAGGTTATAAAGTATTGCTTTTTTTTCTAATGAAAATTTCAAAATATTATTTTATTATGAAAACTGATACAAGAATTATATATAATTGTTGGGTGGTTAATGTCTTGTCATGGTTTTGCAACCAGAAGTTTTTATAGGCAAGGTAGGTCCCTCAGAGCTTATCTTCAACTTATTGCTGCAGGTGTAACCTGAGTCAGCTTTTTTTTATTCTGATTTTTTTTCTATATAATTTGTTGGCACGTCCACTCAGATATTGAGTTATATTACGGTTATTGCTTTGTAAATATTAGTGTTTCGTCCTAACACTATTTCTAATAGCCTATTTTTGGATAAAAATAATTTTAGAATAGTTAAAATTCTTGTCCTAGATAAGACCCTATTTTATTTGTAACTAAAGCTCCTTGAACTACACCTATAAAAACAATCTTGTACCATTCTTTTTCAAATGTGAATTGAATAAAATTCCTAGTATTTTTCAGTAAATTATAGTTTCTACATAGTATCAGTTAGGATAGATCCCAACTACGATGGTTCTTTTGAAGGCTGTGACCTCTGTTTCTCACTTGAATCCTGTTGACACCGGTAATTATGCTACGGTCAATGCTGCATTATTTTCTTCGTTTGGTTCTATTTATTGGATTGTTGATTCCGGGGCTAGTGATCATATGACGAGTGATTTCACACTATTTCATAATTTTCATAAAGCAGTCTCTTACTTTAGTGTCTGAAGTGTTGATGATTCACTTTCGACTATTGTTGATAGTGGCTCTATTCACATCAATTCGCATATTGTTTTATTTTCTGTTTTTTACGTTTTGAATTTGGTTTACAATCTTCTTTCGGTTAGTAAATTGTCTACTTAATTGTGTTGCACTACCATTTTTAACTTTGATATTTGTGAATTTTAGGACTCGAACTCGTGGATGGTGATTGGCAGTTCTAGGCATCGTGGTGGACTTTACATCCTTGAAGCCCCCCTTCAGTTCATACCCAAGCCAACTCTAGCATTGTGTCTTCTATTGTTTCGATATCTCCATCACCTAATGATGTTTTTGCTGAGATTGTTTTATGGCATTTTAGGTTACGTCATTGTAGTTTTTTTCCATCTTGCAAAGTTGTTTACCAAACTCTTCATTGATAAAAATCTTGCATCTTTCTCTTGTGATATTTGTCATCTTTTCAAACAAATTTGTAGTACATGTCATCCTTCCTCATATCACCCTTTTATGCCTCTTGCGATCGTATACAATGATATTTGGAGTACATCTCGTGTAAAAAGTCTGAATGGAGTTCGTTGGTTTGTTTATTTTATTGATGATGATTCTCGTATGACATGGACTTTTCTCATGCACGAAAAATCCGAGGCTGATGATATTTTTAAGCGATTCAATAAAATGATTAAGAATCAATTTCAGAGTTTTGTTTGGATTTTTAAGTCTGAAATGGTAGTGAATATTTTTCTCACTCGCTGGGGTCTTTCTTTAAGGAAAAATGTGTAACACCCCAAAGTAGGGGTCAAATTATGAGTTCATGAAATTTATAGACAAATATATAAAGTTACAGGAATGTGGGGATCAAACCCATAATTAGACTATTTTCTTTTATAAGTAAAATTTAACCCCTCCCCCAATCGTGAAACCCGATAACCCAAACCCCGATAACCCAAGTAACCCCACCGTAGCCCCTCCGATCAACCCCTCCAACTGGCGGTTGATTACGCTGTTCGTGTCATCGACATCAACAGCGACTGGCGATCCGACCTCGACCCTTAGAACGTCGTTTCGATTGCCGTTCATCGCATGGAGTGTGTAAGGGAGAGAATCATTCGGTTACCTCTACGTCGTCTCTGCTCTGGCCGATGGTGCAGGTTACGCCACCTCCAATCGTCACGACGCGCCAGCCTAACCAAAACCCCTATCGATCCTTGTCGTAATACGGTGGCAATCGTCGAGAATCGACGTTGAAGCGTTCGACAGGAAAACCTAGCCATCGCCTCTGTTTTCTTCAAATTCATGCCGATGATGACCCAATGGAGTTACACCGCCCTCACCATCAAACTCTCCATTCCGTCGCGGTCATGACCCAGTCGGCGATGTCCCCGATCGACGTGATTTTCTCTGGTCGTCATTGGTAATTACCTCCGATCACTTCTTTAATTATTTTTAATTGGTTTTAATTGAGTTTTGATGTTGAATTTGATCAATTATGGTGATTGTTGAAGCAGGGGGTAATCGGCCTACTGGAATGGCCCTTGTCGTCGCCGCAAGCGCCCCACGCACCGTCGGGTGCGCGTGGGACTTGTTTTGGGTCCTAGGAAATTTCTAGAACCGGGTCAACCCAACCCATCTGCCCAACCCGCCTAGTTCGGTCTAGTCACCGAGTCAACTCAGTCTGAGTCAACCAGTTGACTTTGACCAAAAAGTCAATTTTTTCAAAAAAAAAACATATTTTATGTTTTTTGACGTCCTGAGTCTGAATTTGAAGTACATTTTTTCAAATTCGCACCCGATAAGCTATTTTCGATGTTTTACCTTCGGAATTCAATAAGATTCCTAAATTGAGTTCAGTTTCTGACGTAAATTCGGTTGCTTTGTATCCGAGGAAATATTGGACGTTAAATTCAAGTTCGAGGGCGATCAAATGAAGTTTAATTGGTCAATCGGTATGACACATAAATCGAGGTAATACTCTACTACTTTTTGTATGCTTTCGGACTCATTGATGGATGGTAAATGCATGAGTAGAATTGATTGATACATTAGATGTATTTAAATATTACTGGACTCAGACATTGTAATAACTCTGAAAGGATAAACTTGTTTAATTATCAGAAAAACTGCATATGATCGAATTGAAAAGAATTACCAAAATATCCTCGAACTATAATAACCTCCATTGAGCAAAGGAATAAATACCATGAGCGCTAAAGGAACTAGAATTCATCCAAGCCTAAAGGAAATGACGATGATACGCTTAAGATGTTTAGCACTATAGATGATTATGTTATGGAGACGATTTGAGAACTCATATCTTTATAGCTTTGAATTATTGAATTAAATTCCGGATCTATATTGGAATTATAGAAATACTTTGAAGTGTAAAATGACCAAAATGCCCCTAAAGTATAAAATGATCTAAAGTACCTCTAAGACCTGGAATAACTATTACCTTTAATTCTGAAATGAACAAATTAACCTAAAATACCAAAATAACTTTATTATATGACCAAATTGAACTGAACGGAAGTACAATATGTATCCAAAATTTAGAAACATCCAAATTACTTTGGAAAACTCTGAAGTGACTGGATAGACTTGTTTGCTAAATGATCTACGTAACCTCAATGTCTATGGATTAAGTAAGTGATTTGGATAAGTCTGTAAATATTGATGAACTTTTATGATGTACTGTCCCTATGGGTTATGAACCACGAATTAAAGTACGTTATCAATTTCTGATATTGTTGCAATGTGGAAATGAAATATAGAAAATTGGATTATCTGTTTGTCTCTTTAAGATATATTCAACGATGATTCTGAAGGTGACCTATGGACAAGAATTGTTGGTACTAAAGAGTGAATACCATGGAAGGGCAACGAATGGGCCAGTTGACATGCATCAGTTCTGGGAGTTGTTCAACTCGAGTTATTTCGATATTCTGATAGATCGAAACAGATTGTAAATGTTCTGAACCTTCATTTCTCCCTTATCAACTCAAATTACTCCGGTCATAACTGATCATACAAGTAAGTCAGATGCAAATGATTCTGAATACCCCATTTGATTCAATTGAACTTAAAATCCTAATAATTCAATTCATAATCATGAATACCTTTCTGTCGGTCATAACTGGTTTTAAAACGTGATTTTTTGAAATCACTGATTTAATGATTTACTGGCTTATGAACTATGACTACATGGTATATGTTCTCTGGTTACCTATTTTCACTGAAAGATATGAATTGCTCATGATTTATGGAATCATGGAGTTTACTGTTTATGAACTATGGTTTCCTATTTTCATGTGTTATACTCGAAATGTTTTATTGGGATATTACCTGGGTACACTGGAGTATGGAGGTACAACTCTGATCAAGTTGGTAAATCCTTACGGACCTAAGGTGATCCTTGGGTAGGCTTTCAGGCCCCAAGGCACTCCCTTAGGTTAATCATGAGACTACTTATGGTGTACAGGTGGAATCAGTTATATGGTTTATTTCATTATTACGATTATGAGATATTACTGGATCACGATCCAGATATTACGGGATTACGATTAAAATTGATTTCTATTGGATTCTTTATATGGGTAGGATTCTGGAGTATGGAGGTACAACTCTGATCTAGCTGGTAAATCCTTACGGACCTAAGAATACCCTTGGTAGGCCTTTAGGCCCCAAGGCATTCCCTTAGGTTAACTCCCTTTGTTATGTGCTTTGAGTAAGCCCTTATGGATGCAGTTCTACGGAACTGCATAATGGAGTTTGGTTAGAGGGTTCCACTATGATTTTAAAAGATTTAAATCTTTTCACTAGTTTTGATGGGAACACACTAGATATCCGATTCGATCTCCTGAAAATTTGATACTATGAATGTTTTCTATGAACTAAGATATTCATGGCTTCTACTCGTGAACTATCATTGGAACCCTAGCTTATCCCGAAAACCTGTATACGTCTGATTCAATAAGTAAATTATATGGCTTTAAATTTATCTGCTTGTCCTGTAGCATCAATGGTAGTTCTGTATTACTGAGCTTCCCAAAGCTCACTCTGTTACTCACCATTTCAGGTTAAAAGAATCATACCAATGCAACTTTCGACTTCAGTAAGGGAGTTCCACCGACGTTGCTTGCGGAGTACGGTGTATGTGATTAGGGGGTATGTAAATTGTATTTTGTTTTATGTACGAGACTGAAAATCTATTTTATTTTTTAATACTGGTAAATTTTTACTTTTGTATTTATAAATTGATTTTTATGATTTTACATGTTTTAATAAAAAAATTATTTTTTTTAAGATTTTTACGGTGGGTCGCTCCGGTGGCCCTAATGTGACACCCCGGATCAGATCGGGCCAACCGAATCGGTCTGAGGGGATTATAAAAGGTTTTCCATTTCATTTCATGTGTCAATACACCTCAACAAAATGTGACAGCTGAGCGTAGAAATTGATATCTTCATGAGGTCATCAGGTCACTTCTTTTTTCTACTTATGTTCCTAAGTATCTTTGGGGTGAGATTCTTTTAACTGATACTTATCTCATTAACCACATACCTAGTAAATTTATGCAATTTCAGGTTCCACGAGATGTACTTCTTGCTCAATTTTTCATATCATTAACTACTAGTGTTCCTATTTGTGTCTTTGGTTATACTATTTTTGTCCATGATCATACCAACTCTAGGTCTAAACTTGAACCAAAGGTAATCTGGTGTGTCTTCGTTGGGTACTATTCTATTTAAAAGGATTATAGGTGTTACTCTCCTTCTAGTAAGAAATTTATTTCTTTAATGGATGTTACCTTCCTTGAAAATAAACCTTTTTTTTTCACTAAGTGTGAAATTCATGGTAGAGTAAGTGTGAATTTCAACATTTTTCAGTTAATACAGAACTACCAGTTACCATATTTCCCTCTAAAAGTACCAAAATTCAACTACCGCTTAGCACAACAACCACTTAGCACAACAACCACTTCCAATTTTGAAGGTCAAATAGACCTACACCAACCATAAACCCATTCAATTATCCTCAAACACCAAACTCATCTATGTCACTGTTTATCTCTCAGAGTGATCTTTTTATATACAAACGATGATCAAAACTCATCCCACCAGTTTCCACACTGCTTATACACTGTTAAGAATCGGAACCAAGTTTGAATTACTTGGAAAATGAAGTTGATCAGTGTAAGTTGGATGTATTAGTTGATACTAGTGAGTTACCAATTTCTCAAAGGAAGGGAGTATGACGGTGTGCAACTCATCCCATTAGTAAGTTTGTTGTTTATGGTAAACTAATGTCTGACTTTAACAAATTTACAGCTAAAATAAACAGTATTCACATTCTAGACACAGTAGAATAAGCATAAAATAGTTTTGAGTGGAAGAAGACAGTAGAAGAATAACTTTCAACACTTGAAAGTAACAAACCTGAATTATTGTTGATCTTCCTAAAGACAAGAAACTAGTTGGTTGCAAATGGGTCTTTACAGTGAAATACAAGATAGATGACAATGTTTAACGATATAATAATAGACTTGTGACAAAGGGGTTCACTCAGACTTTTGAAGTAAACTATCAAGAGACTTGATCCGGTTGTGAAACTCAACACTGTGAGGGTATTATTATCATTAGTAGTAAATGAGGATTGAGTATCTCATTAGTTAGATGTCAAGAATGAGTTCCTCAATGGTAATCTCGAAGAAGATGTTTATATGTGGGTTCCATTAGGAGTACATATGAAATCTGGAAATCTGCGAATGTACAAACAGTTGAAATATTTATATGAACTAAAACAATCGCCTCGGGCTTGGTTCAACAGGTTTACAAAGGCACTTTTGCAAGACAACTATAAGCAGTGTCAATTTGATCACACTCTATTCGTAAAGACTGCACCAAACAAGAAAAAATAATCTTAATTGTCTATGTTGATGATATCATCATCATGAGTGATAACTTAGTGAAAATAAAGAGGTTGACGACATTGCTAGTAAGAGAGTTTGAAACCAAAAATTTAGGGACCATGCGATATTTTTTAGGCATGGAAGTGACAATATCAAGAGAGAGAATTGTTACAAATTTAAGGAAGTATATTTTGAACTTACTTTTTGAGACTGGGATGATTGGTTACAAGCCTTTGGAAATTCCCATAGAAGCTAACCTAAAGTTACGAAAAGAGGAGAGTCCAATAAATAAAGAACAATATCAAAGTTTAGTAGGTAAGTTAATTTATCTATCACTAATGAGGTCGGACATAGCTTTTTCTGTTAGCATTGTAAGTCAATACATGAATGATCTTAGAGAAGAAACATTTGGAGGCTGTAAATCGAATCTTGAGGTATTTAAAAATGACATCGAGACACATATTGATTTTCATAAAACATGAAGATAGGATGATAAAATTTTTCTCATATTCTAGCTGGGCTGGAGAGCTAACGAATCGGAGGTCAACTACGAGTTATTGTTCATTTGTTTGGGAAAACTTAGTGACTTGGAGAAACAAGAAACATGTTATTGTTTCCAGAAGTAGTATTGAAGTAGAGTTTTGAGCAATAAAACTTGGAATTTGTGAAGGAGTTTGGTTACAAAGGCTTCTAACCGAGTTAGAGGTGTGCGATAACAACCATTTTAAGCTTCATAGTTATAGTAAATCAGTAATAAGTATTTCTCAATACATCATGATAGAACAAAACATGTGGAGATCGACATCCATTTTATTGTGGAGAATGTGAATGATGGAACAGTAAATCTAAACTATGTCTCTTCGAAAAATAAGCTAGCGAATGTCTTGACCAAAACACTTTCAAGGGTTACTTTCGAGGAAATCACATCCAAGCTGAGCCTTTATAATATTTACTCAACTAGCTTGAGGGGGAGTTTGAGTTATATTACGATTATTGCTTCGTAAATATTAGTGTTTCATCCTAACACTAATTCTAGCAGCCTATTTTTTTAGATAAAAATAAATTTAGATTAGTTAAAACTCTTGACTTAGATAGAATTCTATTTTATTTATAACTAGGACTCCTTAACTACACCTATAAAAACTGTCTTGTAGCATTCTTTTTCAAATGTGAATTGAAGTAAATTTCTAATATTTTTTTCCAATAAATTATAGTTTCTATAGATATTAATTACTGTGATTTTATTATTCTAATATTACTGTGATTTTATTATTCTAATATTACTGTGATTTTTAGATATTTATTACAATTTAAAGTTTTCGAATCGAGTCGAGCTCAATAATACTTGAGCTTGACTCAGATCATTTACATTTGGGATAGAAAGATTTCATTTTGCTTCTACCCATTAAAACTCCCAATAATAAATGTTTTAGTATTTTCAAGTATTTGGTATGGAATTTAGTACGAAGAAAAATTTTAAAAAAAATTACATCAAACTCTAAAATATTTTTAAAACTTGTATTAGTCTATTTCAAACTCGTAAGAAATTTAATTTTATGAAAATATTAAAACTTTTGAATATTTTCAAATAAGTTATTCGAAATTATTATTTTTTGATTTATTTTAAATTCTTGAAAATTCAATTATACCCTCACATTTTTATTTTTTTTTAATTTTAGTTAAACTTTTAATTTTTTCTCAAAAATTTTGATTATACCTCTAAAATATTAGTTAAACCCTTCAAATTATATCACTAAGATATGTCTTTAGGAGTATAATCAAACTTTTCATATTTAAAAATTTGATAAAATATATCATTCTTCACTAAACTTTACTCTCTCTCCTATTTTACTCACTATACTTTCAAATTTTCTAATTTACTCATTAAACTTTCAAATTGCTCATGTTTTGATCACTATGGATTATTTTATTATTATTTTTGTATGACATGACTTTTTTTATTATTATATAATATAAAATAATATAAAATATAAAATAAAAATAGAAGGTGGACGGATATCAACGTTGGCCACCGTGGTGGCTGCTCGGTCCCAAATTTCATAGGTTGGTTAGTCTCGACCCCCTGAGTTCGAATATGGTGACTGTTTCACCAAAAAATATCCCAAAACTCATGAATATTGACTGAAACATTTCAGCTTCCCCACTTTCAATCTCCAATCCATGGAGTTCAGAGCAAGTTCAAACAAAATGGAGGCCGAATTTAGACTCAGGGTGTCGAGGCGAAACGACCCATGAAATTTGGGACCGAACGACTACCATCTACGACGATCGACAACGACCGATGATGGTGTCCATCCACCTTTTGTTTTTATTTAAATTTTATAGTATTTTTATATTAAGTAATAATAAAAAATGTCACATAATATGAAAATAATAATAAAATAATTCATAGTGATCAAAACAGGAACAATTCAAAATTTCAATAAGTAAACCAGAAAAATTAAAAGTACATTAAGTAAAATCGGGAAAGATAATAAAGTTAAGTGAAAAATAGTGTAATTTACCCTTAAAAATTTGAATTGGTGTCATTAAATGCTGAAAAAGTGGGGTCCATGGAGTTTCATTAAAGTAATTTTTCTGTTAATAATTGGACTTGCCATTAAAGTAAATATTAAGATTACGTGCGCGTTAAATCATGTCGGTTAAATGATAAGATATAATAACATTTTGAAATGGCTGTGGGTTTATTTTGTTTTCTTTTGAGAAATAGTTGTGGTGTTAAATTTCTTTGGAAAAAGTCGAATGATGAATTAAAGTTTTGGCACTCTAGGCCAAGCCTAAGCTGAATTATTCATTTGGGATTACTGTTTCCATTATCAAATCATAGGGGGTGGAGAAATAAACTGTACAACTGCACCAACAAAACTTCCAACTTCATAACAGAAAATAAGCAGCACTGACTGACTAACTAATTACAATCCTAACAGTCAGGTTGTGTATACTTCTTATATTGTGGATATGTCCTTATGCTGGGCTAACAGTCCTACCACTGGAAAATTAGTAAGTCTAATGATTCACCTGCACTGTTCCAGCCCCCATCTGCAAACCAGTTTCATCCATTTACTTACACTGCCATTATGGCTTCTTTCATTAATTGGCAGTCTTTTGGGAAGCTAAATGTGTTGTTGTTGCCTGAATTCTTCATTGATATTAACAGACAGACAAACTTTACATGGCTGCACATGATGTTAACCGTATTAAGTTGCTTCGAGTTGTTTTCTTCTATCTAATTCTGTTGTACCTTCCTTTTCATCTTTTCAATTTATTGTTTAAACGATGGGTGCACAGTTACAATCAGGAAACTTTTGCCTTGGTTCTGTTTTCTCAACTGTTTCTGGATATTGCTTTCGAAATTGAGATTTATCATCAGAATCACCTCGAGGTGAAAAAATCTAAATCCGAGTCTAATAAAGTTGTGAACACCCCAGGGGAAGATGTTAAAGAAGTAGATACCAATACGTAGTCTATTTGAAATTCTAATTTAGGTACAGTATAGTAACGGGTGAGGGCAGTCATTCCCCTATAAATTTAAAAGTTAATATATTTTAGATTTTTTTTTATATTATTTTTTGTTAATAATTTGTTTTTATCTTTTCTAAAATTTTATAGGTTTTTGTCTTTTAAAATTTTATAAATTCATCGTCAAATGTAAAATCTTATGTATATTTCTATTTCCAAGTAACCTTACAACCGTTTTTTCAAAAGAACAAAGTTACTAAATATACAAATGTTTTCCATTTTGACCGATTGCATCAAATCTCAGACTATAAAAAAAGAGCAAATGATGAATAAAAGAATATACTATAGACGGGTGTATTGCCCTCCTCTCACGATTTGCTGGTTAAATATAGACAAAACTCTCACAAATTGCCGATGAAAGCTCTAAAGAAAGTGGGTTTTCAATCCATTTTCCAAGCCTTTTAGCAAAAGAAAGGAAGGAAGAAATGGTAAAGTTTTGGTGAGGGGCTACGTTGATCCTGCTGAGTGGACAATTGGGAGGAACTTTGAGCCACGAATCAATGCACTGAACATGAAAACTATGGTGACATATTGGTAAAGACCGGAGCTTTTCCCCTTCGGAGACCTTGCATGTTAGTAAAATAGACTGCAAAACTACACTGTTAGCACTGACTGGAAATATAAACAATAATTAAAAGGAATAGATTCGTAAACCGTGTCGTGGTATAACCACGGCCTTAGAAACGAATTCGCCCCGATGTGTGTAATCGCTGTAGTAGGCGGACTGTCCCCGAGGTTAACACGGTCACTCCGAATTTCGTACACCCGAAACTGGAGTGAACTGCTGATGGTATTGCACTTCTGATCGGAAAGCACACAGAGGGAACTTTAGAAAACACTTGGAGAGTGAATTCTGAAATGTTGAGAGTGAGTTGAGAAGCTGAATATATCTCTCTATTTATAGGCTAGAAATAGGGTTAAAATCGTTCATAAAATTTCAGGATTAAATCTCTTCTTTGTAATAGCTGAAACGTCTAGATGAACCTGACTCAGAAATAGTCCATGTTCATTGCATCATTATTCAGCTATTATAACTCCCGAAATTATATCATGTAACCCTTGGAATTAAATTAAATAACTCCTGTAACTCCTGATATTAACAGCTTGTCCCCTTTGTACAAAACTGGAAATCAGTCCAGATACATCTTAACGTTTTTGATTTAATTTAGGAAAAGTTGTTTAATTTCTGATAACTCTAATAAACCAGCTGTTATCATTTAAATTTAAACAGTCCTCAGCAACCTATAAATATCAGTTGAAATCTTTCACATTTTTCCATTTGTTTTTTTTCAAAGAGAAATTCCTCAAGAATTTTCTCTAAAAAGATAGTATCCGCGCGGACGTGTCGAAGACACGTATTACCACGACCACAAGTCGAGCCGAGCCGAGACGAGACGGTGGCGGTGCGCGAGAGTCCCCCTTGTTCTCTTTCACTCAACAAGGAAGTAGGAAATCTAAACCATAAATACCCATTCCCAATAGTATTTCCAATACTATGTGGGATTGAGCATTACCAACATTCTCCCACTAATGCGAAAGAATTCTTCTGAAACTCGAAAACAAACTTTCCAGAAGAGCAATAGCGAGATTAGTTGCTTAAGCACTAGTGAACGTATCTGGAACTAGTACATAGTTATAATGAGCAATCATTCTCTTAGATAAGTGAAACTAGACTGGAACTTTCTAAGATGGGGGTAAACTCATAACACACAACTAACCCCTTCATCCATTTGAGTCCTCGATGTGTAAGATATATATATATATATATATATATATATATATATATATATATATATATATATACAAAAGTATATATTTGACCATCTTACCTCAGGATTCTAGTAAGTGTAACATTATAAATAATTAAGAGTATGTTGACTTTCTTCAAGTTCATTATAAATGAACCACCCAAACTCTGGGCTAAGAAGTCATTAAGAATAAATATTCAACCTCGTTTATCGGTAAATTCAATAAGTCCTTCTTACTAGAACCATCCAAATACTTGGATTTGAATTTATTAAGAGTTTAACAAACTCAACATTTTTGTTGGTAAATTCATTATTTTCTTCTCACTTAGGAATACCCACTCAAATTGGGTTATGAACTTATTAAGAATATATATTCAGCCAAAATCGGTAAATTCATCAAGTCTTTCTCACTAAGACCACCCAAAGCTTGGGCTATGAATTTATTAAGAGCACTTAAGCTCATCATGGGAATGCACATTATTCGTCATAGGGATAGGAAGTAGGAATGTGCACTATGAGTCTTTCCATGGTTTCTTTTTACCACATGAAACTTAGATAACTAAGTTGGGTATCCACCATGAATTCCTCAACCAATGGGCTTGAGACCCATCCCCCTCGACGAATCTAGGACCAGCTTCCGACTTAACCCTTTGGTAAGCGGATATGCTAGGTTCCTTTCCGACTTCACGTACTCTAAAGAGAGCACTCCATTCTTTATTAAGTGTCTAACTGATTCATGTCTTATGCGAATGTGTCTTTTCTTACCATTGTAAGCTTGGTTCTTAGCCACACATATCGCAACTTGTGAATCACATAACAATGAAACTAGAGGAGTCGGTCTTCCCCACAACGGAATATCTGCTAACAAGCTTCTGAGCCACTAGGCTTCTTGCCCAGCTAGGTCAAGAGCTATAAACTCTGACTTCATGGTAGAACGAGCAATACAAGTCTTCTTTGATGATTTCCACGAGATTGATGCTCCACCCAAAATAAAAACATACCCGCTCGTAGAGCTTACCTCATCATTATCAGAAACCCAGTTGGCATCACAATATCCTTCTAGTACCGCAAGAAAGCCAACAAACTCAAGTTTCCAATCCAAAGTACCCTTAAGATACTTCAGTAAGCGTTTAAGAGCAATCCAGTGCTCACCACTCGGATTATGAGTATATCTACTCAGTCTACTCACAACATAAACAATATCAGGCCGAGTATAGTTCATTAAGAACATTAAGCTCCCAATTAATTTAGCATATTCAATTTGGGAAACGCTACTTCCTTTATTCTTAACTAGATGTATGCTAGGGTCATAAGGAGTTCGAACAGGGACGACATCAAAACTGTCAAATTTCTTTAGCACTTTCTCTATATAATGTTCTTGACATAAAGAAAATCCCTTCTCAGTTTTGGTAACTTTGACTCCTAAGATTACATCTACTTCTCCCAAATCTGTCATCTCAAACTTAGTGGACAAGAAA
The DNA here is from genome assembly GCF_006381635.1 of Hibiscus syriacus. Classification (NCBI taxonomy): domain Eukaryota; kingdom Viridiplantae; phylum Streptophyta; class Magnoliopsida; order Malvales; family Malvaceae; genus Hibiscus; species Hibiscus syriacus. The sequence goes on from NW_024063270.1 coordinate 405,528, forward strand.
TTTTTAACTTTGTTAATGGACTCAATATTAGAACTGAAAATCAACATGTCATCAACATAAAGACTTATGATAACACATTCAGTGTCAAACATCTTCGAATACACACAAGCATCCGAACCATTCATAACAAAACCAAAACTAAGAATAGTTTTATGAAATTTCTCATACCACTGTTTAGGAGACTGCTTAAGTCCATAGAGTGACTTTTTGAGTCTACAGACTTTGCCTTCCATACAAGGTGCTTCAAAACCTAGTGGTTTCTCCATGTAAATCTCCTCATCTAGATCTCCATTCAAGAAAGCAGTCTTAACATCCATTTGATGTACCTGCAACTTATGAATAGAGGCTAGTGCAAATAATGCACGAATCGTTGAGATTTTTGAAACGGGAGGGTATGTATCAAAGTAGTCTAAACCAAACCTTTGAGTGAACCCTTTGACAACTAACCTTGCCTTGTACCGCTGAATCGAATCATTTGGCCTTAGTTTCTTCCGGAAGACCCATTTGTTGGAGATTGGTTTGAATCCCTTAGGCAAGTCAACTAATTCCCAAGTATGATTAGACATTATCGATTCTAGTTCATCATTAACAACGCTTTTCCAAAAACTAGCATCGATAGATCTTATAGCTTCTTCAAAAGTTTTAGGATCCTCATCTAACAGAAAAATTTGAGCTATATGATCTGAAATGGAGTCTAAATCATTTATTTCAGAAATAAAGGAAGTAATAAAGTCTGGTCCAAAAGAGGTTTCAACTCTTTGCCTTTTACTTATTCTAGGCTCAAAAATAATTTGTTCAGAAGACCTAGCATGATTACTAGAAGAAGTTGATGGAATATATTCTATTTGTGTTTCAATATTTATTATCGGTTCCTTTAAAAGAAAAATATTTTCAAAGAAAACAGCATCCCTTGACTCACAAATAGAATAATCTTGTAAAAGCATGAATCTGTATGCAACATTATTAGTAGCATACCCTATAAACACTGCATCAACAGTTTTAGGTCCTATGGTGGACTTCTTAAAGTCTGGCAAACCCACTTTAGCCAGACACCCCCACACTTTCAGGTATTGTAAATTAGGAGCGTATCCTTTCCTCAATTCATATGGGGTAGAATCTAATTTCTTATGAGGAACTCGGTTCAAGATATGAGTTGATGATAGAATGACTTCCCCCATATGTTATCAGATAACCCTGAACTTATTAGTAAAGAATTCATCATCTCTTTTAAAGTTCTATTTTTCCTTTCGGCTATACCATTCTGTTGAGGAAAATAGGGGGCTGAAGTTTCATGAATTATGTCATTCTTTTCACAAATATCTTTTAAGAAATTAGATCCATATTCACCACCTCTATCAGATCTAACCCGTTTGATTCTCCTATCTAACTGATTTTCAACTTCTACCTTATAAATAAGAAAGAAATTTTCAGCTTCATCTTTAGTCCTTAGGAGATAAACTTTTGTATATCTTGAATAATCATCTACAAAAGTTATGTAGTAGTGTTTTCCTCATTTACTTTCAGTGTTTCTAAAATCTGCTAGATCAGTATGAATAAGTTATAACAGCTCAGTCTTTCTATTAGAAACAATCTTAAAGTGAGGTCTAGTATGCTTAGCTTCTACACAAATTTCACATTTGTTAAAGCTAGTTGTGTCTAGTTTAGGCAAAATATTCGTATTTATCAATTTCTTTAAAGCATGAATATTCACGTGTCCTAATCTAGCATGCCACATATCAATGGATTCAACAATATAAGCAGAAGTGGTAGCTTTATTTTCATTAAATTGAGTTTCTATGATAAATAAACCATTGCTTAAAAACCCTTTTCCAACATAATCACCATTTTGAGAAAGTACAAGTTTATCTGCCTCAAAAACTAACTTAATGCCTGCCTTATTCAGAAGCCCACCACTTATCAAATTTCTACACAAGGCAGGTACATACAGAACATTATTTAAAGCCAGAGTTTTACCAGAGGTCAACTTGAGTAAAATTTTTCCTTTGCCTAGCACTTCAGAGCTGCTAGAGTTCCCCATGTACACACGTTCACCTACGTTCACATCCTCGAATTCGGTGAAAAACTCATTCCTTACGCAGAAATGCTTTGAAGCGTCAGTGTCAACAACCCATTCCGAACTGTTTTCCACCAGATTGACTTCTGAGACCACCGCAACAATGATCTCATCATCTTCTTCTACAACGTGCATCTGTGGCTTGTTGTCATTCTGGCGGTCTGAGCGGTGTTGGCATTGGTAAGCTTTGTGGCCGGGTAAACTGCAGACATAACACTTGAGCGTCTTTCCTTCAGGTTTGGCCTTTCCTGACTTATTGAAGTTGGTAGCCTTCTGAGGTTTCGTCTTCTTGTCTTGATTCCCACGTTTCATGATCTTCTTAAATTTAGACTCAACCAAATTAGCTCTAAAAGATAAATTACTCATAGAATTAGTAAGCTTATCTTTTAAACGGTTGGCTTCTTCAATCTTCATATGACCCATGAGCTCTTCAAGCGAAATTTCTCTCTTCTTATGCTTAAGAGAGTTGCGGTAGTCGGACCAGGACTTGGGCAGCTTCTCAATGAGAACATTGGCTTTCAGCACCTCGCACATTTGTATCCCTTCGGCGATGATGTCAGCGACTAGGTTCTCATAGTCATGGACTTGATCCATTATCGGCTTGTCATCAGTCATCTGGAATTTGAGTCATTCGCCGACAACGTACTTCTTAATGCCAGCATCGTCCTCACCATACTTCTTGCAAAGGCAGACCACGTTGTTGCTTCTTTCGATATCTCCAAACCATAGCTTCAACCGTTGGTTTTAAGCACGGCGGCAACCGATGTTGATGGCAACGAGGAAAGCCGTGAAAAACACAGATTATTGGGAGCATCTTAGCTAGCTGAATGTGCTACGGAAATGGAAGCTTATGAATTTATTGGATTTGTTTCGAGTAAAATTCAACGGTTCTAGTTCTTGAACTGGTAAGAAATGGTGGATGCTGCTTCCGTGTTAGTGGTAATATGTTCATGAAAGTTCCTGCAAAGGGAAACTGAATTGGAAACGTAAATTTCTTTTAATCCTTAGGATTATAAAGTAATATTTATTTCAAATTTTATATTAATTATTAATAATATACCTCATATATATATATAATTATTTGAACCCAAATTATTTAAGAAAAATTATATTTTATGTTATTATTAAGACGGCTTTAAAATCTTCTATAAGTGAGATTAAAAATAAATCATGTAGTTTTAATAATAAAAGGAAATGTTTTTTCTAAAAGGATTAGCTTTTGTTGAATACGTTTGATCTTTGGATTTCGCCTCCTCTCAATTGGTGTAAGGTTAATACTGATGGTTCATTTAAAATAGGTGACGGATTTGCTACATGTGGGGGTGTCATTAGATCCTCGAATGGTGGTTGGATGATTGGTTTCTCTAAAGCGATCGATATTTGTTATATTGTTGAAGCGGAATTGTGGGGTATCCATGAAGGACTTTCTCATGCTTGGAATCTTGGGGAGAGGCAAGTAATGGTAGAAACCGATTGTTTGGAGGCTGTTCGAATGTTGCAGGAAAGTGATAGAAGAGCTTCGATCATCATGCTTCTTGATTGTGTTAAGGAGTTGATACATCGGGATTGGAATGTGGTTTTGAAGCATATTCACCGGGATACAAACAAGGTGGCTGATACGTTAGCGAAGTTAGCTACAGCGAGGGGCGAAGTCCATATGGTTTTCACTACTCCGCCAATGAAAGTTATCAATTTTGTGCAACAAGAAGCTGCTAACAGTGTTTTGACACCAGCTTTTAATTCGTGTATTTTATTCCTCTTGTTTCATTAAAAAAACAGTTTTTCTTTAAACTCAAGAAAAGTAGCCTAAAACTTTTTCCTACTGATCCGTCTTTGCTTATAGTTCTTTATAATTCAGTGTTCCACTTTAACTAACTTCTCACGTGGGTTTAGTACGACGTCGGCTGTTTTTGGATCGGGTCGGTGGATCCAACCCACCCAATACAATGGTACCGAGTCATTTTCCTCCACCGATTTGTTTCTCCTTCCACAATTGACATTCTTCCTTCCTCGACCCAGCTAATTCAACCTCTAATTATTATTATTCGTATTTTTCAAACCCTAAAAGATTAATTAACCGATCCCGGTCTCCATTTTAATCCGCAGACTCGGCCGTTTCCTTCACTCGTTGACTCACTGATCACTCATAAGCAAAGCAATGGACCGGGATTCATCCGACGAAGACGACGACCGCCAGACCTTAATCCACCAAAACGACACCAAGAACCTCCCGCACCAAATCCCAACCACCCAACGCGCTTCCACTCCTCCGAGATCCAGTTTCCGCATCGAGGAGATCGAATCCCAAATCCGACGCCGTTTCAAGCTCTCATTCAACAAACGTTACCTCTTCGCCATCGTTCTCCCTCTCCTCATCATCCCTATCTTCTTCTCCGCCGACATTCGCTCCCTCTTCTCTTCCAACATCTCTTCCCTTAAATTCAATACGGCGTCGGATCGAATCAAAGAATCCCAACTCCAAGCTCTTTACTTGTTGAATCAACAGCAGAGTTCCCTTCTTTCTATTTGGAATCACGCTTTCGTGAATTCTAATAACAATATCACCGCCGTTCAATTTGATGATTTGAAAGCTGCATTGCTCAATCAGATCACGTTAAACAAACACATTCAGCAAACCCTCTTGTCCCCTCACAAAACCGGAGACGCCCTTGAAAACGGCACCGTTTTGGACCCCGACTATGCCGGTTACAGTTTCGACCGTTGCAGAAAAGTTGACCAGAAATTCGCTGAAAGAAGAACGATCGAATGGAAACCCAAGCCCGATAAATTCTTGTTTGCGATTTGTTTGTCAGGTCAAATGAGTAACCATCTAATTTGTTTGGAAAAACACATGTTTTTCGCAGCGGTTCTGAATCGGGTATTGGTGATTCCAAGTTCGAAATTCGATTACCAGTACAATCGAGTGCTCGATATCCAGCACATTAACGATTGTGTTGGGCAAAAAGCTGTTATCCCATTCGAAGACTTCATGGAAATCAAGAAGAATCGCGCTCACATTGATAGGTTCATTTGCTATTTTTCGAGCCCGCAGCCGTGTTATGTGGACGAAGAGCATTTGAAGAAGTTGAGATCGTTAGGAATTTCGATGGGGAAATTGGAGAATGCTTGGAAGAATGAGGATACTAAGAAACCGAGTACAAAAACGATCAAGGATGTGGGAGAGAAGTTTGCTTCGGATGACGATGTTATTGCAATAGGGGACGTCTTTTTTGCGGGCGTGGAAACAGATTGGGTGGCGCAACCAGGTGGTCCGATTGCGCATAAATGTAAGACTTTGATTGAGCCTAGTAAGCTTATCTTGTTGACTGCTCAACGGTTTATTCAAACGTTCTTGGGAAGTGATTTTATTGCTCTTCATTTTCGCCGACATGGATTCTTGAAGTTCTGGTATGGTTTCAATTTTTTTGTGATTTATTATTTTAAACAATGGAATTTGTGTAGCAAAGTTAGAATCTTTACTTTTAAGTCATAAAGTTATCGTAGAGAACAAAAGTCTAAGGTTAAAACGATGACATTATCTTTATTTTGCTTTGATTTAGTGTTGTTTGGTTGAGTATGTCAACTTTATCTGTTTTAGTTGAGCATATGCATAGTTCTGAGAACGGAATCAATAGGCTTTGATTTCAAAGTGTTTGGAATTTACTAGCATGAAAGGGTGCCCAGTCCATAGTTCTTTGAGAGTTTCATGTATTCGAGTCTTACATGATTACAAATGATGTGGAGTGCTGGAATTGCATATAGACTCCCATCCTACCATAGAGGACTTGTCTTAACAAATGGGTTTTGGCCATTGCCATTAAATGTTGGTTTCTTGTCATTTTGGGTCTGTCTGTATGGCCTTATGCTTTGAGAGTGGGGTTTGTGTAAAATGGCACTAACATTACTTGCTTATTTCCTCAGCAATGTTAAAAACCCAAGTTGCTTTTACCCTATTCCTCAAGCTGCGGATTGCATCACTAGAATGGTTGAAAGGGCCAACACTCCAATTATATACCTTTCAACAGATGCAGCAGAAAGCGAAACTGGTTTGCTACAATCGATGGTTGTGCTGAATGGGAAAACTATACCACTGGTTAAACGGCCTCCTCGCAGTTCAGCTGAAAAATGGGATTCCTTGTTATACAGACATGGCATCGAGGATGACCCTCAGGTGAGATTTTATACTACTTTAGTGTTACGAGGAAGAACAAATAAAACTTTGTTTTGTTTTTCGAATAATGAATAATCCTGTTTTCTATTCAAAGGTTAGAATTGTCTACATGACCAGGGCTTGTCTTCTCACTATTCAAGCCCTCAATCCTGATAAGTTTAGGATTTTCTAGAGTACAAGTCCAAACTGTTGAAAAATAAAGGTTGACTTATCATTTAGCTTGTCAAGTTGTAAGGCTTGTTTTCCCATCACAAGTTCACCCTGCTTTTTTTGTCACATAGTGCTAGGTCTATGTATTAGGTGCTATGAATGATTGGATCCTATGTGTTAAATCCATCGAATGAACAATGTTGTCAAGGTGTGCACTTTGGCATGCCTATGCATTGCGCCTTTGCGGTAGACAGAAAAAGTTCCTTACAACCTTTCAGGCGAGTGAGCCTTTTGATTAGGCACATGGCTGATGCCTTTAGGTAGTCTTTTTAGCTTGTTTGATTGAAGTTCTCTTTAAGTTCTTTAATTTTTAACTTTTTTCATAATGTGTGCCTTACTAGTAATAAAGAGGATAGTATCAAACTCTCTACTTCTCAATATTCGAGTTTTCATGCATATCAACCAACAAAAGGAAAATTCCATGTTTGTAGGTAAAACTGGCTACTCTTTTGAGCTTATCATACACACGTGTCCTTTTTCAAGTTCTACCTTGTGATAATCAACCTATGCTTGGTTCTGAGAGCACAACTGAGCTTCAGAAGTATTTGATTCACTTATTATTCTGTACAGATTGAAGGGTTGTGTATCCATGATCAGCCTCCCCGACTTCATTTTAACCTCCAGTATCCCTATCATTATTATTTTGCTAGGATCATTCTAAATTTGCTCTTAATTGATATTTTAAAGGTGGAAGCTATGCTGGATAAGACCATATGTGCTATGGCGAGTGTGTTCATTGGAGCCCCAGGTTCAACATTTACGGAGGACATTTTGCGACTCCGAAGGGGCTGGGGAACAGCATCTTTATGTGACGAGTACTTGTGCCAAGGTGAAGTGCCAAACTTTATAGCAGGTGAGGAGTGAAGAATATGCAGAAATGGCAGGCAGTAAAATTGTGACATTTTAAAGATGCTCCGTTGGAGAAAATGGTAGGTTCGGTATGATTGTATTATACGAGCATTTCATTGATTTGATTACTTATTAGTTTTACAACATTCTCACACCGTAATGGAGTTTGTATGATGCGATACACTTTGGGGCTGAAACCCTGAACTTGAATTCATTTATTCTGTTTGTAAATCAGTTGACAAAAAAAAAAACATTAGGGCCTACATTGGTTTGATTCGATCTGTCAGAACCGTAAATTCTATATAAAACCTAAAACTCAAGCTTTGTTATATAAAAGGTTTTAAATGCACCATTGCCCCCTTAAATTATACACTTTTTATCGAGTTGTCCCTTAAAGAATTTGCCAGGATATTTTGCCTCCTAAGTTTAAATTATTATCTCTATTAAAATTTGAGGGTAAATTGTATATTTAGTCATTAAACTATTCATGTGGTTCTGTTTTGGTCACCCCAACTATATTTTTCTCAAAATCATCACTAAATTTAAGTTTTTTAAAATTTAATTTTAGCGATGATTTAAAAAAATAATTGAGTGATCAAAATAGGATTATGAAAATGGTTGAGTGGTTAAATATGTAATTTATCCTTGTTGTTTTTAATCGAATTAACAGTTTGGGTTTGGGGTAAACAAGGTAACAATTAAAATTTAGGGGACAAATATCTCGAAAAAATACTTAAGAGGCAACTCCGTACAGATAGGATAATGGTACATTTAAGCCTATATCAAACCATTAAGTAAAATAAAAGGTAAACTATATAAATACTCATTCTTGTTTGAGTAAAATTTTCCTTTTCTCATATGTTTTAAAACTATCGATTGGTTAACAATGTTGTCAATTCATAACAAATTGATCATTTGACTTTAAAAATTATTATTTTACTCTCTTTTTTTCGTTTATAACAAATCAATCATTTATGTTTTAAATTGTTGTATTAGTTTATAAAAAATTCATCACTATATATAGGCCCCGGGGCCACTCCCTCCCTCAAATATTTTTACCATTGAAAAATAGGGATAATTATCAATTTAGACCTTTAAATTTTTATTTATTTTGACTTTGCCATCATTTTCTAATTTTAATTATACTTTATCCCTAAACTAAAATCCTAACTCGTCCCTGATCACTATTGTGTAAAATCAATATCGTAAGGCGTAAGGTTGACTCGTCAATGACAACGGACGATTACATTATTATGAAAGGACACATGGTTAAATTGGAAGAGGCTGCAGACTTTCTAGGGAGCATAAAAACAATGCATGTGATAAATCACCAGACACTTACATACGATGAGTCATTACACTTTCTTTTTGAGAACATTGTGTTGGTATGTAAACTAGAGGGACTTAACGTGGTTTCTTACTCGAAAATAAATTGACAAACGAGATAAAGGTCATCTTCACATGCGTTTTCCAGAAATTGTTCGTCGTTACGCCGCTTACGTTTACAGAAACATATCTATACTCTACCGTTGATATCACAATCGATTTTTACCAAGGAGACCATACAGATGATGGAGTTCTAGGGATGTTGGTTCACACATTTTCTATTCTAAGTGGGAGGTTTCATTTGAATGCGACAATAACTAGGTCATTTTTAGTGATATCACGAGGTCGAATGTTGTCTTCAGCTATAGATTTGAAGGTGGTCATTGTGGAGGGGAGAGGAAGCCAAGTAAAGCTCTCTTGTGTGGAAAAAAAAATTGCTAGGTTATTCGGTTAACACATCAATCAGTATTCCGTTACTGTGGCTGTTAACGACGAATGATCGATTTGTTATAAATTGATACATTAGTGATCGAATCATTAATTTTAAAACATTAGTTGGGAAAACAAAAAGAGAAAATAACCTCAGTGACCAAAAATCCCATATAATATACGATTTTAACCAACTTTTTCCGGATTTGCCAAAATGACCAACAAAATCGTAATGCGATCGCTAATTCGCAACGCGATCTCCATTATCGCAAATCAGTTTCCAGATTCGCAACGCGATTATGACTATCGCAATGCGATTTTCCAATTTTGCGTTGCGATTTTCCCAATTCGCAATGCGAATAAGTAAATCGCAATGCGAATTTGGAAAATCGCAATGCGATACTGACTATCGCAACGCGATAATACAAAATCGCAATGCGATACTGACTTTCGCAACGCGATACTGACTTTCGCAACGCGATTCTGACTTTCGCAACGAGATTCTAACTATCGCAACGAGATAATACAGAATCGCAATGCGATTTTCAAAGTTCGCAACAGGTTTTAGTTTCGCAACACAAATTTTTTGTGTATATATCTACGCAGCAGCAACAACTCATAACCTAAATCCCTAAATCGCAACTCATTCCATCTCCATCTATCACTCTCTCCGGCGACATCCGTTCCTATATCCGTTCCTATATCCTTCCCCATCCGACAACATGTCTTAGTTTCGCAGCTCTTTTGTTTAGTAAATTAATTTACAACCATGAAATCATCTAATGTTGATCATGTTTGGATAGATTTGTGTTTTGAAGGGTCATGGGAGAATGTTCATGGTGTTTTACAATATATGCCTTTACCCATGAATCTTCAACTAAAACTGTCATTAAAAAAGTTAACTTATGAAACTCTAATGTTACGTGTTTCAAAGAAATTGAATTTAGAGCCCCTAAGTGGATTTAGGCTATCTTATCAGAGAAATTGTAAAGTTTATTTGTTAACCGACAATGAAGATGTTGAACGATTCATTGCTTACATTAGTGTTTCAAGTGATGATGTTACATTGTATGTTGTTGAACCTAGAAGTAGTATTGTTGGGTCAGTAGCGGGTAGTAATCAACTAAGTTTTTCTCAAAACCCACAACCTTTCTCTAATCCAAATCCCAATCAACTTTCAGCACCAAATTCCGGTTTTCGTATTGACCAATTAGACGATGATGAGCCAACAGAAAAAATTGTGAGTACTAGTCAGTATTCGAAATTTGATCTTGGTCAATACCCGGACTTTGATATTGGTCAATACTCAGATTTTGATGATGTTTCAGAAGAAGAAACAGACCCTGCGTGTAATGATTTTGATATTGGTCAATACCCGAATTTTGATGATGAAACAGCCGTTACCGAGGAAGATGTTGTTGATGATAATGAGGAGGAAGTTATGACTGTGAATGAACATGTTGAACATCCATTCTGTAATTCATATAATCCTGAATAAGAAAAAGAAGAAGAAAAAGTCCCCGAAGAAAAGAAAATGCCACGGGAGTATAACTGTAATATGCCAGAATTACTTCAGATACCGAAAGAAGAGTTGGTAAAGAAAACAGTTGATTGTTACACAAAAGTTATTCGTATCAAGAAAGATGATTTTTTTGATACAAAGGAAGACTTGAAGATAGCTTTGTATACGAAATGTGTGGAAGATGGCTATCAACTAAAAGTTAACAAATCAAGCAAAGATCGTTTCGAAACAAGGTGTATGATTGACAAAAACTGTACGTGGTGTATGATTGCAAAGAGGATAAAAGATTGCGAAATGTTTCAAGTTAGGACTTTTATTGATAAACATACATGTTCAAGAACCCAAGTTTTTCCTCACCATAGACAGGCAAACAAAAAGGTGTTGGGTGGTTTTCTGGCTGAGTTAATGTTTTTGAATGGCAGGGTATATCGGGGACATGAAATTATGACTGACATGAATGCTCGGTTCAAGATTAGTATATCATATTCTCAAGCTTGGAGAGCCAAATGTTATGCCTTGGAATTGTTGAGGGGGTCGCCAGAAGCATCGTTTGCCCAACTGACGGCTTATTGTCACAATTTAAAGCTGAAAAATCCTGGGTTGGTAACTCATATCAAAACAGATAGAGATGGACGCTTTGAGTTGTTGTTTATCGCCATTGGTGCTGCGGTTAGTAAATCAATATAATTCCGTTGACTCATTTTTGTTAGTTACATGCATTTCACATTTAAATGATTATATTTCTTGTGTATATTATTTTGTAGATTCGTTCGTTTATTACTTGCATGCGCCCAGTTATTATAGTTGACGGAGCACATTTGAAAGGTCGATACCTTGGAGTAAACTTATTAGCAGTAGCCATGGATGCTAACAATTGGATATTGCCAATAGCTTACGGGGTTGGCAAATATGAAACCTCTGATTCATGGACATGGTTTATGGGGAATCTTAGGGATTGCATAGGTCCTATTAGCAATCTGACAATCATATCCGATAGGCCAAACTCAATTGACAACGCTGTTAGAAGGTGTTTCCCAGATGCTTTTCATGGACTTTGTGGTGTTCATTTGTATAGAAATCTAAAATCAAGGTCTGCTGGTATAAAAAATCACAAATGGACATACTGGAAGGCTGTAAAAGCTTATCGGGAGTGGATTTTAATAAGCATATAAACTGTTTAAGACGTGTTTTGCCTCAGTGTGCTCAAACACTAGAAGATGTCGGGTTTGAAAGATGGTCAAGAGTACATCAACTTGGAGCAAGATATGGTTTCATGACGTCTAATAGTGCAGAATCAATCAACGCTCTAAGTCGTCATTCCCGGAAATTACCCATTACTATGTTAATGGAGTTTTTTCGAGCCTCTATTCAACAGTGGTACTACAAATCATCTTTTACAAATCAATTAAACAATCAAAAAATAAGCAATAATTCTTATTTCCTCATCTACTATTGAATCAACTTTTGCAGCCATACATCATTTTCACGCAGCTCACTTCTGAGATTAACCTGCAGAAACCAAACATTTGGTCAAACAACACTTTCTACACATCTAAAACCCACAAACAGCAAATTATTGAATTCTAGGTACTTAACCAAACATTTTCAAACCACAAGCCTATAAACTTACCAATTATTTATGGACATTTTTATAACACGGATGCAGGTAGGCAGCGTCTCGTATATATCGATCTAGTCATATAATGCCGAAACCACAAGCCTACTGCAGCTCTATCTCTATCGGTGGGAGGTAGATACTTTATACTTCCTGTGATCAAACGCTCCAACGCCAAGCATACGAGAGGACCACAATCCCCTCTGGGTCCTTTCGTTTGTTGTGGTGCGGTCTCGTCTCTGCTAACTGTAATATTGAGCTTCTTTGGCTTCTTGTTTCCAGAACGAGTCCAATAATTTATCGCATCCAAGAATTTAGCCAAATGAGAGCTCCATCCCTTAATAATATCTCTTAAATCAGCCAATGATATGTAATTTATCATGCTGCATATACTATTGCCTTAAGGGATGGGAGCTGAAGCTCGACGAGAAGCCAATGTTTACGTTCCAAAACAGTGATAAATACCTGCAATCATAAGTAATAATTCATTCATTTGCGCACTTATTTATGAATACCTTTAAACTCAATCTAAAATAAATACTAACCTTATCGACCTCCCACCATGCAGGATAAAGTTTAGCTTGTCCATTGCCCAACGCAAATGATTCATCTCGTTGATTCTTCAAGTGAACGGCGTTAAAAGACGTCGGCATAATTGTATATCGCGTATTTCTTTTATTTTCCTTAAGTTTCCTAATTATTAGAAGACGTGACACCCACGCATCGATATGCTGTTTTACAAAAAAAGACATATATTAGTAACTTACAAAAATTTAAAAAAAATAATCAAATTGAAATATTAAGAAAAATATAAGACTTACCCCTCCATCGAAATAGCCATTGTCTTCGACCCCTAATAATACGCCCCACCAAGACCGATCAAGCAACAAATAGATATCATCGTTGAGCTTGCATATGTCAGTGAAACACCCCTGGATCCGCTCATGTAGATAAAAATCAACTGTGGTCTTAGCCCAAAGGGTGTTATCCAGAATTGTGTCCGGTAGTTGTCTCCTCTCCACTTCAGATATCGGTATGGTACTGGTCGGTAACTCATACGAGAGCCAACTTGAATCCATCATGTCCGGTACGTCAGAGGGTTTCTCAAGAATCCTACATATGACGCCATGTGAATCGGGCTCTTGAATGGTGGGAGGGACCTCTTCAACGATGACAGTGGCCTTTTGAACGGTGGGAGGGGACTCTTGAGGAATGACAGTGGCCTCTTCTTGCGGTGTCTTCATACTATTGGGGTGTACGGAGACTTAATAGCACGTGCACGCCGTCTGATGCGTGAACTCTGTCGTGCAAGAAAAACCCGACGTAAAGCATCCACCTTACCGGTCCGCTAAATAATTAAATACAAATATCAGTAAATAAACAAACATGATACTTAAACAGTGAAAACAAAGACAAATATGTTTCAAACTTGCATTGAATTCACCCAAGTCATTATTCTATCATAGTTCACAAAATGCATCAGATAACAGAGGCAAATATGTTTCAAACTTGCAACACTGTCAACTTAGTATTTGTCTTTGTCTATTGGTTGAGGTAATGCAATTCATTCAAGTTTCAATTTGCAGAAGAAGAATAGTTTCTGGAACTTAAAATCGCAACGTGAAAAATGACTATCGCAACACGAAATGAAAATCGCAACGCGAAATGAAAATCGCAACGCGAAACCAAAAGACAAAACAGTGTTACTAAATTAGTTTCAAGAATAAACTATTTCTTCTTCTTCTGCAAATTGAAACTTGAATGGATTGCATTACTTCAACCAAAAGATAAAACAAAGACAAATACTAACTTCACAGTGTTAAAGAATACACAGTTTAGCAGAATTGGCAGCAACCGAACAAATTTACTTTCAACCAAAAGACAAAACAAAGACAAATACTAACTTCACAGTGTTAAAGAATACACAGTTTAGCAGAATTGGCAGCAACCGAATAAATTTACTTCAACCAAAAGACAAAACAAAAGACAAATACTAACTTCACAGTGTTAATAAACAGTTTAGCAGTATTGGCAGCAACCGAATAAATTTACTAAGCAATCTAAGTGAAATGGTTAATCTAAGTGAAATTACGAGTAAATTTATCATCAAGTTAAATATGGAAAATCTTAAACTTACCTCATTGCGTAGAGTATGAACCTCATTCTGCAACGATACTACCATCTCACGTAGAGCGGCAACCTCACCACGTAAAGTAGACACCTTCACACGCCATGCACCATCGTTATCGCGTAGAGTACAGATCTCCTCATGCAACGCATTGACCTCATCACGTAACTCCCTTGACTCATCCCGTGTAGGTGGAGGTGGAGAACAGGGAGATAGAAGTTGTGGCATCTTTGTCGGTCGCCTATCATGAGGTGATGGTGGAGAAGAGGCTCGATGATGTGACGGGATAGGTGATGGCTCTCGTTGTAGAGGTGTATAGTCGGGTCGATCAGGTGATGGCTCTGGGTGAGGTGATGGCTCTCGAAGTGGAGGAAGTGGAGGCTGCTCATCATTCGTGCCATCAAGAAAATGCTGACTAGCTTGCCACCAATCAGTGGCAAGCTCAGTCTCATTAATGGAGTGTTGGCCTCCTAAAAATATAAAAACTCAAACAAAGTTAAACGTCTACTATTAATAACTTGTTTATAAATGATAGTATTTGTGTTAACTTACATTATTTATTGTCGTATATGGTATTAAGTCTTCCCAATCCAAACAGACATTTCCTCTTCCAGGAAATAGCCCTAGGAATATCATTTGAGGTTTTTAATGCATATGTCCGCATGCTGGGGAAAGCCTCGAATATCCAAATCTACAAACAATATAATAACAAACATTAGTAATTGTTAAATAATTAATTATAATTTTGAAAACATTATATAGAAATTCTTACCTTAAAGGCCCAAACAAA
The DNA here is from genome assembly GCF_006381635.1 of Hibiscus syriacus. NCBI lineage: Eukaryota > Viridiplantae > Streptophyta > Magnoliopsida > Malvales > Malvaceae > Hibiscus > Hibiscus syriacus. The sequence continues at coordinate 420,642 of NW_024063270.1, forward strand.
GCCTGACAAAGTGTATTTCGACCCATCGCCCCGCAAACTTTTGCGGTCATCAAAGGCAGACGACAACTTAGTCCAGGTAGCTTTCCATATATACGAACCCCACGGAAACAGATTCCATGCATTTAGGTCATCTACCAATAATATTAGCTCTTGAGGAATAGGTTGTCTGGCCTCTCTGCCTAAAAAGCCGGCATACAAAAGTAGTAGAAGGCATACTCGGACAACATCGACGTCATTCATCCGAGTAAAACCATCTTTCTTATTAAACAATTTCTTCAGGTCGTCGACGTGTAAGTTCGGATTCTCTATTGACTCATCAGGAAAAACCCTGGATAACCATGATGGGCGGGTGATATGACGAGTGTACCGGCCTACATCATCGTGTCCGAATCGTAGACCAGTGATTAAGCAGAACTCCTTCCGCCCAAAACAAGTATACGCCGGTGGAAAATGAAACCATATCTCTTCCTCACCACGTTGTATACTGTCGGGTAGATCGCTAGTCATGGTCTGAAGCCATAAATGGGTCAAATTAGCATCTCCACCCAGATGCTGTACTCTCAGTCATGGCCCAAAGCAGGTTTCCTCAAACAATTTTCTTTGTGCAGGTGAAAGCTTCGAAGCAATTGTAGTGACTAAGCTAACTTTATTCCTTAATGTCAATGAAGCCGAAAAAAATTTCTACAAAAACAATAAACATACCAAGTTAGATATACCAAAAACTACACTGTGAAGATATACCAAAAATAATAAACATAAATAGTAGTTTATTCTTGAAACTAAAATTTGCAACACTGTTTTGTCTTTTGGTTGAAATGAAAATCGCAACGAGATAATGAAAATCGCAACGCGGAAATGACTATCGCAACGAGAGAATCGCAACGCGAAATGACTATCGCAACGCGAAATGAAAATCGTAACGAGAGAATCGCAACGCGAAATGAAAATCGCAATGTGATTTTGGTTTCGCGTTGCGATTATCTCGTTGCGATTTTCATTTCGCGTTGCGATTCTCTCGTTGCGATAGTCATTTCCACGTTGCGATTTTCATTCTCGAAACTATTCTTCTTCTGCATTACTTCAACCAAAAGACAAAACAAAGACAAATACTAACTTCACAGGGTTAAATACTAAACAGTTTAGCAGTATTGGCAGCAATCGAATGAATTTAATAAGAAATCTAAGTGAAATGGTTAATCGAATATTGAAATTACTAGTAAACTTATCATCAATTTCAATATGAAAAACCTAAAATAATGCAAAATTTTCAAAATAAAAATAATTAAAAAAACTAACCATCGGAGGTTGATTTTCAATTTCTGAATGATTGTGAGGGATTTCTGACCGTGAATGGTTGTGAGGGATTTCGCCGGCGATGGGGACGAAAATCTTCGGAGATGGGGACGGATTTTGCCGTAGAGAGTGAGAGATGGAGATGAGACTGAGTGTTGTGATTTTAGGTTTGAGGTTATGAGTTGCGATTACTGTGGACGGTTCAGTTTCCGATATATTAAGAAAAAATTCATGTTTGGAATTTGAAAAAAAAAATACGCGTTAATACGAATGGCGCTATGTAAATCGCATTGCGATAGTCAGATTCGCATTGCGATTTACGTATTCGCATTGCGAATTAGGAAAATTGCATTGCGATAGTCAGTATCGCATTGCGATGTTCCAAATTCGTATTGCGATTTACTTATTCGCATTGCGAATTGTGAAAAACGCAACGCGAAATTGGAAAATCGCATTGCGATAGTCATAATCGCGTTGCGAATCTGGAAACTGATTTGCGATAATGGAGATCGCGTTGTGAATTAGCGATCGCATTACGATTTTGTTGGTCATTTTGGCAAATCACGAAAAAGTTGGTTAAAATGTATATTATATGGGATTTTTGGTCACTGAGGTTATTTTCTCAAACAAAAATGAATGTCCCTTTTTCCCATATATATGGGGTAAGGAGAGGTAAGATAGTAGGCTACCCCCAACACCAGGTTGAGAGCAACTTCCGTAAGAGACCTCCGAATTATGAAATGTCCTCCGTGAGACTCGATCGCACGACCTAAAGGTTAAGAACCTTATGCTCTACCAACTGAGCTGGATGGTCATTTCAGTTGGGAAAACAAATATTTACTCAAATATGAGTGACCAGTAAATGTAGTTTACCCAATAATTTCACCTGTGCGAACTGAAACGGCCGCTTTTCATTTACTATAAGTTCACAAGCGCGCCGCCTCCTCTCTGTTTCTTTTTCTTTAAGTCTCCGTCTTCTCTTCTCTAAGCAATCACCATCTCAAAGTACTCGTCTCGTTTAAACGTTTCACTGAACCGAACTTGTCGGCCGCCTCTTTATTCCTTTACAATCAAAACCAACTTTTGTTTTCTTCTCAATTCTTGTAAAAAGGACTTTTTTCTTAACTTTGGAATGTACAGATCCCTTTCTGACCATCAACTTCAAATACCAATTTGAACCCACAAAGAATCAATACCAAAAGTAGTACTCCTCGCCATCACCATAAATTAATCTCCGTTTTTGTTATTCCTTTATAGTAAAGCGTACACACTTGATAATAGTACAACGGAAAAGTATCCTAATCATGAGAGCTAAATTGGTGGTGTTCCCAATTAAAGGGAAAAACTGGTGCTTTAGCAGATCCATTGACCCGGCTCCATCAGAATTCTCCTCTGCTAACACACCTTCCACTGTTAAAGAGCTTTACAAGAAGATTTCATCCAATTCCAAGCCCCTCAGTGCCAATGCTGAGCTTCTTATCGATTTCGTTTCCAACAAGGTAAGCCCTCTTGTTTTGTTATCCTTTATTTCTATGTTTTAAACGTTAAACGCCCCACTTTTTGCTTTTTTATTTCATGCTTTCAGTAACTTCAATGTGTATTTGAATACTATGTTACTCGGTTTTTGGTTAGGTGATGGTTGTTGTTATAGATGAATAAGTCTTTGATGGGATTGGAAAAGGCGCCTGAAGGCAGTTTCAAAAACAAGCTACATGGGTATTACTTGAAAGTCAAATATGTTTGGTTTTAGTTTCTGCTGATTCTTCTTCTATTTTTGGATTTAGAATCAGCAGAAATCTGGTGTTGGATTATTTGGCTTTAGTTTCTGCTGATTCTTCTATTTTTTTCGGTTGAATGTATTTCCTAGGCTGGGGTTGCGGCTTTTAGCTCGTGTTACACCATCTGAGATTTTGCTGAAATCTATAACCAAGGAGGTTACTAATGTTCAGATTACATACCCCACCAGGTTCTATTCTTACCTTTTTCATTGCTGCATCTTCTGTTGTATATCTGCAATATACTTATATTTCTTAATCTTGCCAGTATTTATATTTAAATGTTCTCTAGGATCTATATTTAAGCCCCCCCCCCACCCAACACACACACACACACACACACATATCTTTTTGTTTTCTAGCTTCCATAGCATTATGGTAATGTATTAGAAGTGATTTTGTAGAATTTGGTTCAAACTAGAGTAGGTCCCTACCATGTTTACAGCTTACATATTGCTGCATAATTTCTTTCTTGTATTGTTCTTTTTGAATATTGAAAAATGAACAATACCAGGCATCCTTCTATGATTTATTTCTTTGTTGAAATCTATATGCATTTTCTGCTTCTTCTATGGAAAAATGAACAATGACATATTTTGGTCTTGTATCTGGGACTTTGCATAATTTGTGAGCTTGATGCACTAAATGGAATTTTGAATTATGTTGGTTATTTGCATGTCGAGGTGCTTTTAGACTCATGGTTTGTTCCTGATACTTCTAACTTTTTTTGGAGTTTAAATGCATTGCTTGTGCGGCGAAGATTACGACAAATAGCCTTGAGGTAATAGTTTTACCTCCTTTCTATTGCTTCTTAATTGCTAGAGATGAGAAGATATTTCTCATGTCCAAACAGGTTGTTTAACCATCAAAATGTAGGGATGCTTCATTGTTTTCTAGGTTTCTATATATTTCAGAATAATCATGATAATAGTGCCACTCGTCCTTCAACATGGTTAATGACATTTCTGAGCTTTGGCATTAAAGGAATTTAACACCAACAGAATAACTATAGATTTTGGAGTGTATCGTGTGCGTAATTTTATATTTATATGTTTCTTTATATTTGTACAAATTCCAGCAGTAAGCAATATCATCACTAAAATGTGTTTTTCAATTTTCAGGGGTACTGTTATACACAGAAAATACTTTTATGGTTCGGTTTCATTGCTTCCACTGACTACTGCATTTACTGTATGTATCTATTTTTAATTGATTCCATCATTTACTATATAGCCTCTTTTGTGTCTTGATTTTTTTTCATTTATATTTTGTCTCATTCTCACTCGATCTTCTTTTCTCACAGGTTCTGCCTCTGCCTAACATCCCATTCTTTTGGGTCTTGTTTCGCACTTATTCGCATTGGCAAGCTCTCCAGGTGGATTCAATGTTCTTAGAGTTAGATACTTTTGTGTGGTTTCAAAAGGACTGTCGTTGAGGAGTGTGTTTACATGGATAATATTTGAAATGAACAGTTTAGCATAACCTATTGTAAAAGCTGCTTCTTTATAGTAAAATTTAATTTTAGAAATTCGTGCCTATCTGTGATAAGAATACAAAATCTTTTTGCATCTTTTCACCTTGAGTCATAAATATTACAGTAATCTGCTTCAAACATGATTTTATTCGCAAGGTTACTTCTTTTCACGTGTTTCCTTGTCACTGCTTTCTATCATCACCTCTTTATATGTCTACGATATGTGCATCTTTCATCTTTCGCTTTCTACTTCTCTTAGGTTCGGCTGCATGCATGTTGTTTCTTGCTTGAGGAACTGAGGTCTGTTCTGCTTCTTGCTGAATCGGCGGAAAGAATCAGATGGTCGGTAGACAGTAGTTAGTTTTTAAGCAATGGAGCATTGGGGTTCTGTTATGTGGATCCCTTAGTTTTGGTGTCATTGTTGATCGTGATCACTAATTTTGAACTGTCACTTTCAAAAGTATCAGTATTCAGTCACGGGTGTTTGTCTATGTTTGATTTTGCAGGGAAGTGAGAAGCTCCTTCAGCTAGTCTCAGATCACTCCCAAGATCAAAACTCAATTGTTTCAAATGGGAAGGAACCTGAGCATAAAGACTCGGAATGTGGAACTAAGAATTTACCAAATTTCAAATGGGTAAGCTCATGTGCTAATCTGAATTATGGAGTGGACATAACAGGATTATATGATGTTACTTTGTTTATGTTTCGCGTCGTTGTTCTTGCACTTCTGTTAGCTCTATTACCTCTGACACCGAGTATGTTCTGTTTAGGTTTTCCATTTTACTTGTCATCATTTTTTAGTGTTAATAATGATATTTTTTGTTAATTGGTGTTTAGCTAAGTAAATTTGATAAATAATTAGATATTAACTTGGTTATCATGTTCAGTGCTGCATCTTTACAAAGATTTCTCAGTAGCAGCCATTCTTTTATATCAAAAGAATGTCAAAAGTTCATTCTTTTATTCGTTGTCAATCTCATTTACTCAACGATCCTTGAACGGTTTAGCTTGTAATTCTTCTTGGCGATGCATAGCTTTAAGAGCAATGCCAATAACATAGCCTTGATGCTAATCATTTTCGTTTAAATGTTATATTTTCATTATCGATACAATGGACCAGGTGTTGGAACCATCAAATGAGTTGGAGGACCTTATTAACCGGGGACATGAAGATGGTTATCTTAGTGAACAAGTTATCTCAGATATATGCAATTGTTTTAGTTTGAACAAGAACGATGTTTTGAAGTGCAGAGATTTGGTGTAATCGACATTTTTTTCCTGTCGTCTATAGAGGCTGTGACAACAATATGATGAAGATATACATGCACTTACTGTTGTACATAGCGTTAATTCCTTTATGTTTTACGGATTATTTTTTCGGAGATAGGAAGGATATAAATAAGGATCTAGCATGTTACTTTTGAATACCGAGGAAGATGATTCAGAAATAGTGTGCATAATTAGGTAGTTTTAGCCAATCGAGTACTGATTCAGTTGGGCATTGTTGTTGTTATAGACTCTTTGTGGTCACATAATGTTGTCCAGTGAATGCAATTATATCTTTGAAAAGGAAATATTTGTGGTACTTCCTGTTCTGATTGTAAATAGAACATTAAAGTTTAACATATACACAACGGTGAAAGAATTTAAACTGGTGGGGTTGGACTACATTGCAACATATTACAAAGTGCTGGCCTGATTTGAAACTGAAGCTAAAGTTTGGGGAGGTGTATTTTATTAGCTACCATAAAACAATAGCATTCGACATGGTTATGATATCTCGAGTCCTCATCACTAAAACAGTCAACCGCCTACTGCATATCCCTTGAAGACATGTAGTCCTGTGTTTCATCAGCCACTGCTTTATCTGTTCTTCGAGATGCACCTTGATCCGACCCTTTTGTTCTCTTACTCATGTTAGCTCGTTGTACTAGTCGAACCAATGCTTGAACTACTTCTGACATTGGAGGTCGAAACTCGGGCTCTGGCTGTCCCAGCAGAATGATGACAAAAGATCAGTTAAATGCTACATCAATCCATATTTGTAAGAATAAGTTCATGTTTGGGGTTTATCCGATTCATCGAAGATGTAATGTAGATGAAACAAGAAAAAGGACAATGTGTGTCTGCTTTTTTCAACCACATTACCTGGACAGAAAGGGCGATCACGTCTGCAAACCTAGAGAGAGATTTAACCGGGTAAAGCCCGTTAAGTGCAGGGTCAACCATCTTTGATAGAGCATCGATATCATGCAGCTGAGGTGTTGCCCATCGAACCAAAGATTGCTCTAGTCTTGGCCTTGTGCTGTTAAAACACTTGCATATACTAATTAGAAATGTGGTGAACTAAGTGGGATGCTAGTACATCGAACGATGGAGTACCGAATGCTTCATGGATGATTCCTTACCTATCAAATGGCTTACGTCCGGTGAGAAGTTCCAACATAACCACTCCGAAACTGTAAACGTCACTCTTAAGAGAGTACTGACCAGACATTGTAACTTCAGGTGCACCGTATCCCAACATAGTAACATCATCACGAAAATTTACCTGATCTGCATTTGGAATAAAAGTTGCCAAGCCCGAGTCTGAGAGGTGAGGATTGAGTTCAACATCGAGTAAGATGTTTGCCGACTTGATGTTTTTATGAACAACAGACGGCGAGCAACCTTCATGCAAGTACCTGAAAAAAAAACATGCCATTGTTGCATTATCAAAATATCAACTTAGTGGGAGTCCACTTTAGCTGTTTATAAGGGGAAAAGGAGAGAAACAGGATGAACTGCAAATCCTTCTGTTTGCTGTGCTGATATAAAAATGAGATGAAAAAATAGATATTGCTGCCCATAATCGAATTATCAACTTACTCTAATGCGCGTGCAGTCCCCAGAGCGATTTTGACACGGGAATTCCAAATCAAAGGCTTGCTGTCTTCATCTGATAGATGCAGGAAGTCATGAAGTGAGCCATTTTTGTGGAACTCATAGACAAGTAGGTGCTGTCCATGCTCTGAACAATAGCCAACCAGCTCTGTGACATTTGTATGATTCAACTCGGAGATGTTCGAAACCATCTCTATAAAATTGTCGGCCATTTCACTGGGAAGAGCTGATGAATCTATTTTCTTCACCGCAAGAACCTATGGCAGTATGAACACAAGGTACAAGCCGGGTGAGTACTGAGTAGAAAATTCTTAAAAAACACTTAAGGCAAGTAAATGACAAACTATCTGCGTAAAATTATGGAGATTCACACCTTGCCGTCATCAAATTGAGCTCGATAAACACGGCCAAAAGATCCTTCGCCAAGAAGATTTTCAATGCTGAAACTGCCTGTAGCCATCTGGAGGTCTGCTATTGAATATGATGCAACAGTTTTATGAACTGGGACAGCTTTCTTAACAACAATGGGCTTTTTAGAAAAATCTTCTTCATCAAACGATTTGTGGCAGACAATGGGTGGGGGATGAAGGTTTATCGAAGCAGTTGTTTCAAAAGTTTCGGTCTCGACTGAAGAGGAAGGCTGTATGGAGCTCATTTCTGCAATACATTTTAAGCATGAGAAAAAAAGACAATTAGTTTGATCAAGAGAGCAAACCGTAAAGATAGAATTATGGTGACGTTAAAACGGCGACCATGCAGAGTTGCAGATCGACTATGTGTGTTACCTTGCACTTCATTAGAAGGAAGAGGAGAAAAGGGTTGATCATCAAGGCTTTCAATATCTGAGGATGGCCTCCTGGATCTTCTCTTCACCAGAAAGAATGTCACAATTGCCCCAACAATAAGGATAGATATTACTATTCCTGCTATGCCTCCACCCCCGATCCCTAATTTGTTGCCCCCACCACTAGAACCACCATCCGATGGGGAACTACTGCCACCGGATTTGTGATTTCTATTGTTTTTAGTGGCAGGAGAAGTACCAGGTGGAGGTGGAGGTGCAGGCCCCGAGCTCCATGAATTACCGTTTTTCCTATAACGAAGATTATTCATATCGAAACTGCAAATAACTTCAATACAAAATAAAAGTCACAGCATTTGATAATGTAGTGAAATGCTTACTGCAAATCGATGATTTTCAATTGATCCGGTATCCAGCCGGAAAAATGGTTATTGGAGATATACCTGTGAAACATAGAAACAACTATCACAAGGGTCAAGATTACAGGGTCATTTACACTATAAGCAAACAAAAGACGGATATACTACAAGTTACATACAGAGTGTCAAGGGGAAGATTGGCAAGGATAATGATAGTGCCCGTAAACTGGTTGCTCTGTAAGTACCTGCAAAAGGGAAAAGTATATAATTATGGAAATCCGCCATACACATTTGTTCCGGAAAACATATTTCCTATTAATACTTACATGGTGTTCATACTGGTAAGATTCTTAAAACTCACGGGGAGATCGCCGGTCAGAGAATTGAAAGAAAGATCCCTGAAGCAAGGAGTAAACATAACAGGCATTTATGAAAAACAACATATTCTCAATGGTGGTAGTAAGAACAGCTTACAACGTGGAGAGGGAAGAAAGTGGTCCAAACATGTCACCCAATTGGTTCTGCAACTGGTTATGTCCAAAATTTCTGTATTACCAGGAGTCAATGTCTACAGACCTCGTGTCGGAAATTGAAAATTCGGAACATTACTTACAGGTATTGTAGAGAATGCATCTGATTGATGGAATAAGGGACACTTCCAGTAAAATGATTAAATGCAAGATTTCTGCAGACAAATTAACATTATGTTATACAAAATCCTTAAAAAACGGAAACAGTAGACTCAGGAAAGGAAACAAGCGCACGTTTCAAAACATACAATCGTTGCAAGTTCAGAGGAATGTTATACGGTATATCGCCTGTGAGATTGTTATTGCTCAAGTCCCTGCAGATTTGTTCAAATATCAGTATAAAGATAACCAGATAAATGTACGAAAAGAAAATCAATCCACTCTTGGAGATTAGTTTTCCTACAGTTCCTTCAATGATGTCAAACTTTGAAGGCTGTAACCCATTGATCCAGAAAGTCCGAGACTAGACAGTTTACTGAAAAAAAGACCAAATAAAAGAATGTACTATAGTTAGCATCAGCTGGTATAGGACAAGACATATCGAAGGAAAATCGGAAACGAAAAAATTACATCTCGGTGACACGTTGGTCCGAGCAAGTAACACCTTTCCAGGACTGTCCACAAGGATCGCCATTGTTTGCGGTCCATCCAGTTAGCTGTGGAGGTGAATTTAAACTGCTGAACATTACCCCTAAGGCAGAAGCTGCACATCCAACATCCCACAGGCAAGATGAGTAAGCCGAGGAAAGAAGTTTTAATCACAAATCTTAACTTCTTCTACTTTTCTATTCGAAACATTCATCAAAACCGATTCATCGGAATCACTCGCAGTACTGGTGTTCTTCCATGCACGCCATGTATGGTTAGCAAATTTATCTTCCTATTATATATATAAATATATATGTCTACCCCTCCTTCAAGTGATTAATGAGTAAAATGGATGGTCAGAAATTTAGCCAAAAAATACTGGAACCCCACCAAAACAGGGAAATCTTAAGACTAAATCTCAGTTTCAAGGGTTCATATTTCTTTTCAGAACAGAGAAAAAGCATGGTGGGTCATGGATGCATTGTTGCCAGAGAAAAGAAGTGCTATTGGGGAGAAAGATATAACCTTTTTCCAGTCAGCAGCAATTCACAGAAGTGTCAGACAGTTATGCATTTGTGCATAAATACAAATCATAGAAAACTATGAATTGAAATGATAAGCACATATATTTTATATTGATAATATGATTTAATTTTGACCTTCTAAAATTTTATAATAAAATTTCCTCCTAACGTAAAACTATGCATCCATGACATACATTTACAAGTGAAATATTAAACTTCTCAATCTTATCTCCATAATCTACAAGAACCCACCTTTGAAAAGAAAGGTGAAACTTTATAGACAATAAACAACACTGACAAAGTATTTTTAAGAAAAAAGCAACGCAATCAAGGAAGTTCATTTCAAGCCACAAGCAGCTCAAAGCAGATAACAAGAAGAGACCCAACCAGAAAGTAACACCAAAGATCACAAATAAGGCAAAAAAAAGAAGCAAAGTAACACCAACCATCTCCTTGATCTGTTGCAGCATTTGAACATGGTGGCTTAAAACCCAAAATGCAGAGTTCTGTGAACAGCACCAAAACCAAACTTCTCCAATTCTTCTTCATCTCTCTCCAAACTGGTTACTTCCCACAAACCAGAACTGATTTTGGGTCTATACTTATTCTTTAAAAATGTGATACTAAATATTTTTTTCTTTCTCTTAATTATACAAAATTTATACCTTTTAACCACTAAACTAAGTAAAAGCTGACTTACCATAAGAATCCAAAACCACGGAAATGCTGATATTTTAACATTGTCATTAATTCTTTTTAGTTTTTGGTCTATCTTTTTGTTTTTTGACAAAGTATTTATCTGTTCATAATTTTCGCGGTCTTTCGGTTTTGTTAGTAAATTTCGGTATATTTATTAGTAAAAAAGGAAAAGAAATCTGGGTATAGATTCTTAAATGATTACAGTGATCATGAGTAGAATGATTATGACATTTTGGATTGTGCGAGTGGCAATGTACTGTCACTGTCAGAAGCCAAAATTGGTTGATTTTGTACCCTACCTCCCTTTCATGGGAGGTTCGACACCTTAATATAAACATAAAATAATGTGTTATCGATTTTATTATTATTTAAATAATAAAATTGGTAAAAAAATTTATTTAAAAATTTATTATTTTTTTATCTAAAATATTAATTTTTTAACATTTTCGGTAAAAGTGTTCAATAATAACAAAATCGGTAGAAAAAATAACAAAACGGTAGCGCTTTACCAAATCCGGTAAAGTGCCCAATAATAACAAAACCGATAGAAATAATAATGTTTCCGATAATTTTTACCGGTTTTGTTATTTAAATAATAACAAAACGGTAACGCATTTTTTTAGTCGTATATTAAGGTTGTCGCACGTGAGCATTTCCCCCTTTCATTTGTTTTTTTCGACAGTATTATATTTTTTAGATTTAATTGTATAATATTAGGGATGTAAAAAGTTGAACCAATCTTTAAAATTGATTGAAATCGATTTGAGTTAAAATTGTTTGTGACATGAGGTAATGGTCATTCGAAATCGATTCGAGTTCGAACTAGTGTTGACCTGAACCCGAGTTGGACCTGAAAATTACGAATCTGAACCTAACCTGTACTCGATCTACGAACGATCAAAACATGAATTGAACCGATAATATGATAACCAAACCTGACCTACATCCGACTGATATGAACCTAAACTAGAAATTAATCTGGTAAATAACTGATATTACCCGACCTGTAATGAACATGACCTATTATAAATCTGACATGTAATTTACTCAACCTATTATGAACCTTGAACCTGTCCTCCACAGACTCCAATTTATCTAGGTGGGACTCCATAACACCATGGGTCTCCTTGGCCTCTTCCTCGGTTTTTTCAAGTCTTATGACCCTCATTTCCCACGAAGTTGAGATCTCCTTTAACTTGATGAGCCTCTCTGCGTGCAAAGCAAAACCTTCCATCAAATAAGTCTATCTCTCGTCTATTGTCAGTTCCTCTTCTTGCTCTCTATTAAGACTCTCATCGTCTTCATGAGTGAACGCACTGTCTCGCTTGAACATGCCTTGAGCTCCACTTTTAAGAATCTCAACCTCGAGATCCAGCTTCTCTTGGTGTGCTTTTCTCGCCTCAAGGATTTCTTGCGAACTCATCATGAAATCCTCATGTTTGGATACCCATGATGCTCTCGATGAAGTTTTTAATAATTATAATTTTTATTATTTTTACTTTTATATTTTAAAAATAAATTATGACATATATAAATACATATATAGATACATACATATATGTGTGTATATATATATATATTATATAGTTATATACATTTATGTACATACATCATACACATTTACATACATCATTGATCATACATAATTACATATATACTTAATTACTTGTATATATACTTATATGTATATATATATATACACTTATATATATTTACGTGCATACATCATGCGCTTATATATATATATATATATATATAAACAGAATGTTTAGCGAACCGTTCGGCGGGAAGTTTGTTTATGTTATTTTATTTATAAACGAACAAATATGAACAAGATTTTATATTCGTTTAACTAAATGATCGAACACAAACAAAAGTCTCGTTCGTTCATTTACGTTTGTGAACGTTCGATAATCTGTTCATTTACGTTTGTGAACGTTCGATAATCTGTTCATTTACGTTTGTGAACGTTCGATAATCCGTTCATTTATGTTCATTTATTTATGTTCGTTTATGTTCGTTCATTTATGTCTATGTATGTTCGTTTATATTCAGCTCAATCACCATACTCATTTAAAATATTAAGATTCAATCATTAATATTTTAAAACCCAAATAATTTTAAACTCAAATCAATTAAAGAAAATATAAACCATACCCATTTAAAACCTAAATAATTTTAACTCAAGTTGTAGGTTATACTAATGAATTTTATGTGGTTATTGTTGTTGTTGTTAACATCCATTCACGTTCATTTATTGTGTTTGATTATGTTCATTTGTTATGTTTGTGCAGGTTTGTTTATGTTCATTTATTGTGTTCATTTACATTCGTACGTTTATGTTTGTTTACATTCGTTTATGTTTGTTTACATCCGTTCGTTTATGTTTGTTTATGTTCGTTCATTTGTGTTCGTTTATCATTTAAATGAAAGAACATGAACGAACACGAATATTTTTAGGTATGACTCATAAATATACCAGTAAAGGAAAGTCTCGTAGAGGGGGTTACGATTATGTGGGTTGGGGGTACGGGGGTATAACCCCGCGGTATGGTACAGGGTTATTTTTGTAAATATGTACCAGGGTTTATTTATTATAAAAGGAGATATAACCTAAATCTATGAGATATTGAATTGAATAAAAATTCTAGCGTCGCCTAAGGCACCGAGGACGTAAGCACATTGCTGAATCTCATTAAAATTCTTGTGCTCTTTCTATTTTCTTTACCCGATTATTCAACAATTGATATCAGATGTCAGGATCCAAATTCGAAGTTACGAAATTCGATGGTCAGGATAACTTCGGATTATGGAAAACAAGGGTGAATGATTTGTTGGCGCAGCAAGGGATCCTGAAGGCTTTGCGACCTACAAAGCCGGCGTCGATGGAGGAGGAAGATTGGGAAGAATTGCAGCAGCGAGCGGCAGGAACCATACGATTATGTTTGGCAAACGAGGTAATGTATCACGTCATACATCTGTCATCTCCAGATGAAATTTGGAAGAAGTTGGAAAGTAAGTTTATGTCCAAATCCTTAACGACTAAATTGTATATAAAGCAACGGCTGTATGGGTTGAAGATGCAGGACGATTATGATTTGGTGCAACACGTGAATGTCTTCAATCAAATTGTTTCTGATTTGGCTCGGTTTGATGTGGAAATTGAGGATGAAGACAAAGAGATAATTTTGCTGTGTTCGTTGCCTCCCTCTTACAAACACATGGTGACTATTCTTGCATATGGGGAAGAGACTATCAAAGTTAAGGAGATTACTATAGCCTTGTTGGCTCACAACCAGTGGAAGCAGAATGCAGGAGAAAGCTCTCAAGCTGATAGCTTATATGTCAAGGGTAATCGAGACTATGGATGGAAGCCAGAGAAGGCATGGTCTGGGAAGCGGAATTTTAGATCCAAATCTAGGGATAAGAAGATAATTCACTATTACAAGTGCAAAGAGGTAGGATATATGAAGCGAGACTGTCTAAAGTTGAAAAACTAGACTGATGAGAAGCGTGATGACTCATCCAAGTTTGTGAATGTGGTCAAGGATGATAATTCTGATTGTAGTGAGGGTGATATGCTCTCTATTTCAATAACTCAATTGACGGATGCTTGGATTCTTGATTCTGGATATTCTTATCACATCACACCAAATAGGGAATGGTTTTCGATATTCAGGTCGGTTAATTCTGGTTCTGTATATTTGGGTGATGATTGATGTTGCAATATTATTGGTATTGGTGATGTCAAAATTAAGATGTATGATAGTTCTGTTCGGATGTTGTGTGGTGTTCGGCATATCCCAGATTTGAAGAAGAATTTGATTTCTTTGGGCACTTTGCACAAGAATGATTTTATCCCTAAGGTTGATGAGGATAGGGAAACCATTCAGATTGTTAAAGGAGCTTTGGCTGTGATGAAAGGAAAAATGATTGCAGAGAATATTTACAGATTGTTAGGGAGTACCGTTGTAGGTGGAGTTCATTCTGTTGAGTCATGTGATGATACTATCAAACTGTGGTATATGCATCTTGATCATCTTAGTGAACGTGGTATGACTGAATTACATACAAGAAATCTGTTGTATGGTGTTAAAAGTTGTAAGCTCGATTTTTGCAAGTATTGTGTTCTTGGTAAACAGACTAAAGTTCGTTTCAAGACTGGAAGCACACAACTGAAGGGATTCTTGATTATGTGCATTCTGATGTATGAGGGCCTTCTACGACATCGTCTTTGGGTGGATCTAGGTATTATGTTACTTTTATTGACGATTTTTCACGGAAAGTTTGGGTGTATTTTTTGAAACAGAAGTCTAACGTTTTTGAGAAGTTCAAGCTGTGGAAAGCTGAGGTAGAAAACCAAACAGGACGAAAAATCAAGTGTTTGCGGTCTGACAATGATACGGATTACACAGATTCACAGTTTCTAAACTTCTGTAAGGAATATGGGATTAAGAGGCATTTTACAGTGCACAAGACACCACAACAGAGTGGTGTTGTTGAACCGATGAACATGTTATTGAATGAAAGAGCCAGATGTTTGCAGTTGAATGCGGGGATTCCCAAACACTTCTGGGCTGAGGCTATTAACATGGCGTGTTATCTTATCAATAGATCGCCAAGGGCATCATTGGCTGGGAAAGTTGCAGAAGAGGTATGGACTGATCATGATGTTACTTTTGATCACTTACGGATTTTTGGTTGTCCTGCTTATATGCATGCACCTGCTGATGAGAGATCCAAACTTGATGCAAAATCGAAGGAGTACATTTTTCTGGGTTACAAGAAAGGTGTCAAAGAATTCAAGTTCTGGGATCCAGTTGAGAAGAAAATTGTGATCAGTAGAGATTTTTTTTATGAACAACCCATGTTGTAGCAGAAGAAAGACACGACAGTGGTGGATTTTGAGCAATTTCCAGTTGAGAAAATAGAAACTTCTTAACCGACTTCTGGTGGTTCCACTACGGATGATTTGCAGGATTATAGTCTCGCCATAGACAGGGTGAGACGGACGAATATAAAGCCTCCGAACAAATTGGGTTTTGAAGACTTGGTCTCTTTTGCACTTACTGTTAGCATTGATGATCCAGTTACTTTTCATGATGCTGTTAGTTTTCATGTTCCCCTTCCTGAGGGTAAGAACCCGATTGGTTGCAAATGGGTGTATAAGAAGAAACCAGTCGTAACAGAAAAAGAGGGGGAGAAGTTCAAGGCTCGTTTGGTAACAAAGGCTTTTTCACAGCAGAAAGAAGTTGATTATGATGAAATTTTTTCTCCTGTGGTCAGGCACACTTCAATCCGAGCAGTACTTGCATTGGTGGCTAGTTGGGATTTGCATTTAGAGCAGATGGATGTGAAAACTGCTTGTTTTTTCATGGTGATTTAGAGGAGCAAATCTACATGCAGCAGCCTGAAGGTTTCACTCAACCTGGAAATGAGCATTTAGTTTGTAGATTGAAGAAATCTTTGTACGGGTTGAAACAGTCTCCGAGACAATGGTACAAACGGTTTGACTCATATATGATCAAGATTGGCTACAAGTGATGTGAGTATGATTGTTGTGTCTTTGTTAAGAACCTTGATGATGGTTCTTTTATTTTTCTGTTACTGTATGTTGATGATATGTTAATTACTGCGAAGAACATGGATGATGTTATCAGTTTGAAAACTTTATTGAGTCAGGAATTTAATATGAAAGATTTAGGTACTGTAAAGAAAATTCTTGTAATGGAAATTTGTAGGGACAGAGACTCAAGGAAACTGTGGCTATCTCAACGGGGTTATGTTAAGAAAATGCTAGAAAGTTTTGCGATGAGCAGCACAAAATCAGTGAGCACTCCATTGGCGAATCACTTTAAGCTCTCATCAAAATAGTGGCCTAAGACAGATAAGGAAGCTGAAGATATGGCAAAGGTTCTGTATTCTAATTCTATTGGCTGTTTAATGTATGCAATGATATGTACTCGTCCTGATTTAGCTCATACTGTTAGTCAAGTTTGTAAGTACATGTCTAAACCTGGTAAGCAACATTGGAGAGGCAGTCAAGTGGATATTTAGGTACTTAAAGGGTATTGTGGGATATGGAATTGTTTTTGGTAGTCAGCGGTATAATCCTTTGGTTGAAGGATATGTGGATTCAAACTATGCGGGTGACTTGGATAATAGAAGATCTATGACAGGGTATGTCTTTACTCTTGGTGGAGGGCCTATTTGTTAGAAGTCTAATGTTCAATCTGTTGTGGCATTATCTACAACTGAAGCTGAATACATGGCAGCTGCTGAAGCTACAAAAAAAGCTTTATGACTTACTGGTTTAGTGAAGGAGTTGGGTGTTCAGCAAGGTGGAGTTCAATTGCTTTGTGACAATCAAAGTACTATTCACTTGGCTAAGAATAAGGTATATCGTGCTAGAACTAAGCATATTGATGTAAGGTTTCACAAGATCAGAGAGTTTGTTGCATCTGGAGAGATTTTATTTAAGAAGGTACATACTGATGAGAATGTCGCTGATATGTTCACCAAGCCAGTTACGACAGACAAGTTCATGCATTGCTTGGACTTGTTTAATGTTTCGAGTTGTTATAGAAGTAATGTAACCCAACCCACATTGAATGTTTCCTAAGGGGCAGGATATTCGCCAAGGCGGAGATTTGTTAGGTATGACTCATAATATACCGGTAAAGGAAAGTCTCGTACTATTTGCGGTATGGTACATAGTTATTTTTGTAAATATGTACCAGGGTTTATTTTTAAAAAAAAGGAGATGTAACCTAAACCTATGAGACATTGAACTGAATAAAAATTCTAGCGCCACCTAAGGCACCGAGGACGTAAGCACATTGTTGAACCTCGTTAAAATTCTTGTGTTCTTTCTGTTTTCTTTACCGATTATTCAACAAATATGCTACATTCCTTAACGAACGGATACAAACAAGAAATTTTTTGTTCGTTTATGTTCTTGTTCGTTCATTTGTTAGATTAAAGTTAAACGAACGAACATGAACATACCTCGTTCATGTTTTTCTATTCGTTTACAGGCTTATGCATAAATATATTATATACACTAGTATGTTATATATATATTACAAGTATAATAGATGCAAAAGTGTAATTTACATTACATATACATGTATCATAACATTTATCGTACATTTATTATATACAATATACATATATTATATACACATATTATATATCTATAATATAGTTGTTTTAATTTGATCCTTACATGTTGTTTAATTTATTTAAATTATAGTTTGTAAATTTATGTTTAATAAATTTAGTCCTTAAAATTATATTATAATATACAAAACCTAATAAACTTTTGTTCCTCAACTTTTGAAATGAATGCAATTCAACCCATTTTATATTAATTTCAGCTTCATATTTTATAATTATTTCGAATTAATCCCTATGAGTTGTTTAATTTATTTAAATCTTAACTTGTAATTTCATATTTGTTCAATTTAGTGCTTAAAATTATATTTGTATATGAAATTGATCCATACTTATTTATATTTTTATAATTTACTTCAAAACCAATAAATCATATAATAAACTTCATTTCAAACTATATAAATTATATCATAATCTCCAAAACCTATAAATGTTTGTTTACCAACTTTTTAAATGGATTCAATTTAGTCCATTTTTATATTAATTTCAACTTATCATTTTATAATTATTTTGATTTGATCCATCATTCATGCGTGTTGTTTAATTTATTTAAGTTTCAATTTGTAATTTCATGTTTGTTCAATTTAGTCTTTAAAATTATATTTTTATTAAAATTGACCCATAATTATTTATAATTTTTGTAATTTACTACAAATCATATACAATTACAAATTATAAATCGTCGTTCATGAAAGGTGAAAAATAATTAACCTAAAAATGACTTGACCTGAAGTCAATACGTACCCGATACGATCTGACCTGAATTTTGTCTTTTATGATGTGACCTGATCTGGACGAGATCCTACCTGAAGTCCATCCAAACCTAAATTAACATGGTATTTAATTAATTCGGATCTGAACTGGCATCGATCCGAACTAAAATTAACCCAATCCGAACTCAAAATGGATCTAATGTCAAAATTAACCTAAAAATGACCTGAACTGATTTGACTCGGACCTGACCTAATTCGATTCGAATCATCAAATTGAACTGATACGATATATACCTGATTTGACATGACTTGAAATGACTTGACATGATCCAACTAAAACCTGAATGATTTTCTGATTTCACATCCCTACATAATATATCTCTAAACTATGAACTTCATTCTATATATATTAGTCTCTAATTTTTTTAATATTTTAATTTTATTCCTAAACTACACCAATCATTCCAAATTAATCCTTCAAATTTTAAAAGTTTTAAATTCATCCTCAAATTATGACCCTCATTTTAATTTAATCCTTAAATTTTTGAACATTCTAAACTATTATCAAACATTTCGATCGAGGTTTTTATTTTTTTATCGTTATGGTACTGATGGTCCGACCGACAAAGGTTATTACCGGTGTAGTAGTTCAAAGGCAGAGCCATCTCAGAGGGGGTGCACCATGAACTCCCGCTCGAGGCTCCATCGTCCATCATTATAAAATAATGTGTTTGACAATATTATAAGTTAGTGACGATCCTTTATTGTTTTAGTTATATTTTAAAAAATTCTTAATAAAAAAATAAAAATTATATAATAAATATTAAATTATTTTTAAAAAGTAATAAAATATGCAGATTTATGGGAGTAAAATAAAAATAAAATGTAATGTTTAATAAATAGTTTATTTTACAGTAATTATTGAATCAACCCAAATTTATGGTCCTTCACTTGTCGCTTAATCAGGTCTCAGGTCCAAGATTACAAATTTATATATACTACATTATAAATTATTTCATGGAGTTTCTCGAAATTTAATCCATTAATTTTATTGCTTTTTGTAGATTTTATATATTCATAGGTTCGATTCAGATCTCATTGTAAGGTCGTAAATTTACCTCTCTTATTTTGAATGTAAATGTTGTGATCTAAACTCCTAATTGATGGTAGCATGTATAAAAATATTTTGATGATTTGGTTAGCAATGTGTTTAGACCCAAGTGATGAGCGTTGTGGATCTAGAAATTTAAGAATAGAGTATAAAATTTAATTAAAAAAACAATGGTATGCATATTCCCCCACAAAACATTACACTAAATTTAATAATTTTTCAAAGTAATAGCGATGCACTTAACTTATATGGGACTCAGTGCATCCGTCCCTGAATATAATTTGTATGACAAATTATAGACATGTGTATGGTAATATTTGTTGATTGATGCATAAGTCAATATAGCTACGAAGAGTAAGGGAAGATAAAAAGAATAATCAACCAACGATCCGCTAGTTTAGTGTGATGAGATATTAGTCTTTTTAAACAAAATCAGAAGTTCGAATCTTGACGATTATGAATGAAGTAAATTTGAGGGAATGAAGTAAATTAGAGGGAAGATTACTCCTATAACGAGCCTTTATAAAACTCGAATTATATTAATTGAATACTAGTAATTATTTAAGAAACGAAGAATCAATTATGAACATAAGATATTTTAGTGACAAAGGTAAGAGAAAAATAATAATTTTATTTCTATAATTTTCATCCGAGCCCAACACACCATTTAGTCCATTTAGCCCAAAGAAAAAATATAAATTATTATTTTTATTTGATAAATAAAATATAATAATAATAAATATTATATTTTTAAATATATAAAAATAGTTATATTATTTTTAGAGACAGATTAGGTGAAATACTATTTATTGGACCTAAATTTAACTTCTAATTTTTTTTTATTAAAATCTAAATTTTCTTAAAACCTTAATTTCATAAAGTCTAATCAATTCAAAATCTGTCTAATCCGAGTACCCAGCCCTAAGTTTTTACTTGAAGAATTAGACTTATTTAGTATAAAAATAACATTTTTTTTAGAAGCACGTAATATTAGCTTCTTCTCGAGTCTCAAAGTGAGCAGCTCCACCACGCGCTTCAAAATTAATTGATTTATTTCTAAATGTCTACATTCTTCTGTACATTGTCTTAGATGCCTTTGCAAGTTTAGTACTTAATGTTTTAATTTTTAGTCAAAATAATTCATGTTGGATGAAAATTATTAATTGATTGGCGGTCAGACGTATGTTGCTGACGTGATATTCTTATACATGCTTAATTGTTGATATGATATTTCACATGTGCTTAATTAAATGACATGTCTCATTTCACGTTATCAATTTGAGTAACGTGACACATGACATTAGATACATCATCAATTTATCACGTGTGACAATGTCATGCCATCAAATGTATTAACCGTTAGTCAACCAATGGTTTCTATCCAATAAGATCCATTTTAATAAAAAAAAAATGAGAAGTTAAAGTGTTAAAAAAATAATAAGAACCAAAATCATCATTTATATAAACATTGGGCTAATTTTGGTATTACGCCATTAAGGACATTACAGTCTTGAGCTTTACTCGAACAAAGGGTCAACTCTATTGCTTGCTATTCTTTGTTTCTCCATGCAAATGCAGAAAGAGCAAACTATGCAGCAGCTTCCATGCAAATGTAGATCCCTGATCACCTTCTGAATCTAACCATCTTCACTTCGCTTCCTTCACATTCCAGTTAACCTTACTAGGATTTCGAGACCGAGTGTATCAATACATTAAGTCTTAACCCTCAAGGCCTCAAACCATCGAGTTTCCCCCCGCCTCTTTTTTCTCTAACGAGTCTTTTCCCTTTGCCATGGCTGAGTTTCAGTCCCAGCAATACAAGAGTCGGGCAGCCAAGGGCCCCGCAAAAAGAAAACGGCACGGTTTCTCCACCAAGTGCGCTTCCTTGGTTAAGCAGCAACGTGCTCGGCTCTACATCTTGCGCCGCTGTGCCACGCTATGCTTCTTTGCTCCTACATTCAGGGTGATGACTAGCGACCAACACCAGCGCTCCCTTCATCGATCATGCTGATCCCTGTTTGGTTCTATGGGGCTTACGGTGTGGAATATCAGCACAATTCTGCGTAGTTTCCTTCTGTGTTTTTGACCTGATTGGGGTAATCCCATTGGGTTTTTAGGGGAACAGGAGAAGTTTATGGCCACACCCTTGCTTTTTCACCAAGTTGGGATTAAGCATGATCTGGATGGAGTTGGCAGTTGGTACTATTGATTAAACAAAAAGTTGTTTGCCTGTTGTTGTTAAGGTTAAATGTTACTTTGTATTAAGGAATGCTACATTTTGGGATTAAAAAATATGGTATGCTACCTCTTGAGAATGGTCATATGGCGCTGTTACAAGTCTAGGTAAGTCTTAGTATTATTGTTGGTTGATGAGCGCTGTTATATCGTTAAGAATCTATTGCTTTGTACTGCACCGTCGGACCAAGGTTGAGTCGGTTGAGAGTTGGTTGGAGACGGTTCAGGTGTTTGTTAGTTGCTAGTCTCTAAATCAATAATCATCAGTCATTTGCATACAAGTCACTCGATCTCTATCGAGATATTACGAGTCTTTAATCAATAAAATTTCGGAAAGTACGGCCTCTCTTTCTCTGCCTATCATCAATTCTCATTCTTCACCATCATGTAAATATCATCATAACATGGTATCAGTCACCGACAACTCTAGTGCTCCATTTTCTTCCGAAGTTATCGTTGGTTTTGGATCACTAGTGTATTTAGGAATCCAATCATGTAAATAGTATTTTCGATCGTGTTTATCGTGATTACGGACAGAGAGTGGATATAACTACTATGCTTACGAGTAACACGATCATGTAATAACGATTTCAGATTATACGACGGACACTATTAACCAGGCTGCTATTTAAATCTTTCCTCCATCTGATTATGATGAGGATGAAATCTTTCCTTCATCTGACAACATGCATACTCAAGAGTTGCAGTTTCAGGAGGCTCTCATGTCATTTACTGTCCATTCACAGCCATTTCCAACCCATGTTACGCCCTAAATATCACTCCAAGCCATGCTCTTTGCCTCTAGTTTATAAAACTGGTTTAATATCTTTCGACTTTCGATGATGAGAAAATATCTTTTTGATATTTATTTTGAATTTAAAATTATTAAATAAGATTAAGAATAAATTAGAAAAGATTGAAGTTGTGGACTATTTTGTAGAGAGACTAATTAACTTGTAATGTTTGAATGACAAATTAATCCATTCAATTTAAATGATGAGTCATGGACATAGGTGTCATTAGCACAAAATTAGGCTAATTTTCCTTAATAAAATTAAGGAGTAAAAGTGGGGTGAATGAACCCCAGGGTTTTGAGTCATTAGAGAGCGAAAAGGTTTTGAGCTATCTTCAAGCTTGCTTTCACTTCCCCTTGCCGCCATTGATGATCTCCAAGGTAGCTTATGGCCAACAAACCCTGGTTATAAAGTAAGAATTCAAGCTGAAATCCATATTGATATCAGTTATTCCATAGTTTAAGTCGGGTGGTAGCAGAAAGAAAAGATGATCGTCCATTGAAGGTGGGCTCAGTGAGACATGTTGAATCTTTGGGAATGAAGCTTGTTATCCTTCCACTGTTAAGAGAGGAAAGTCTTCGCTTCTCTGTGAAACCAGCCTCACGCAGTACCCTTCACTCTAATAGCCACGAGACACCAACAGTTTACACTGAGATCCCATGGCCCAACTCTTTGCCTGGAACGGGCAAGCCATTACAAAGCCTCGTGGGATCCGACTCAAGGAGCCAACCCATGTCCCATCACCTCAATTAATGCCCCCACTCGGGTTACAAGCTTCCTTTACAAAGCTCGGCGATACATGCGGTGGGTAACAGCAAATGTAAATAACTAATATCTGCTCATTCTTATCAATGTGGGATTCTTTCTTCCTAACTGCTCTTTCTAATGTTCATGTCTTCTTGGATAAGCTGAATTTGTTCTGTTTTAACCATACATGCTATGCTACTACTGGTAAACTGATTGCCAGCAAAGAAAGCTAATGAGAGCATTCATTCTCTATGTGTAAGTCTCTTTGATACTTCTCTCTTCTTCCCCTGAGCTCCAAAGCAACGTCATTGAGTCCTATCGCATCCTATGTTGCAACTTAGCTAAATAACACTGTTGCAGTTGGGAAATCTCCACTGTGCTATTCGAAGAAGTATAGAAAATTGACTGGGATGATCAAAATATCCGTAAGGTTTTTTTCTTTCTTTCTGAATTGACAGGCTATATGGTATAAATTAATATTTTATTTATATATATATATAATATTTGAAATTATAGGAATTTTTATTTTTATATTATTAAAATATATTCTTTAATTATTAAAAATGTAAAATTATTTTAAAATATAATATTTTAATAATTTAAAATATAATAAATAATTATAAATATATTATTTTAATGAATTTAAAATATTAATTTATTGGGGTTGGGGTCTGAGTATTAATCTAAAATTTGGGCGGAGTCGAGACAAGACGAGATTAGGTTTAGAGAATATATTTTTGGTCGGAATTAAGACGGCCAAAAACAGAATATATTTTCCGTCGGGTGACCATCCCTAAATTTGACGGATGCCATTAAACCTCACAAATTTACTTCAACAAATTTGACTCAACTGAATTGAATCCAATAGAAACCACCAAGAAGGATAATGCAATTGGATCCAAGTCAATGACGGATAATGCAATTGGATCCAAGTCAATAATGGATAATGCAATTTTAACATATCGTTGTAGTTAGTTTGAACGAACAAGATTATCTTTTTAAGTCATTAATGTTCGGTTCATGTTCATTTACATTTTTAATATTATTTTTGTGTTTGTTTATTTATTTTTGAAAATATTCGTGTTCGTTTTTATTGTCCGCGAACATGTTCGCTTAATGTTCACGAATGTATTTATTTATATGTTCACGAAATTGTACATTTAGTGTTTAATAACATATTCGTTTAGTATTCATATAACATTTATTTAGCTAATGTCCGTTTGTCGTTCATTTATATATTTAACTTTCGTTTATATATTTATTTTGTACTTGTATATTTTTATTTTATAGATATTTAATTTAATTGTGTGTTGAGATTATTATATATTTATATCATGTTCCAGTATTTGTCTAACTGATTATTGTCCAAATATTTTAAAAGGCATGTAATTAATATACTATCATACTCTACTAGTAACTAGTGGATTATTTTTTAAGTATGAGTCCAATCACTCAACTCTGTATAATATATGCATATCACATATGAAAAAATATGAAGAAATATATATGTATTGTATATAATTATAGAAATTATTTTAATTGAAATCAAATAGTATCATAATATTATAAACATTTACAATTAAATTAAAAAATGTAACACCCTAATCCGATCTGAACTGAAAATCGAAGGACTAAGGCATTACATGGGACACCGAAGTGACTGACCTAAAAATTTTCTTTAAAAACATTTACAATTAGCACATGAAAATCATTCATACGAGTTTTAAAATAAAGCAATATATTTATGTTTACAAAATACAGGGAGCTTTCAAAGGTAAGTCTCCAAAATACATAAATTTTAAATAAAGTTACGACTCAAAATAATACAAAGGTCTATGACAGTACATGTTCTCTAAAAAGACTCAAGACGTACTCTAAAAAACAGCTGATCTGGAATGTGACTGTGCGATAGGCTCCTCGTCGATCTTTCTACTAAATTGCGCATAAAAACAAATTTCAAATGCTAAGCTCATAAGCTTAGTGCCACATTAATAAATATTCTATACTACATGTATTCATTACACGAGTATGCTGACAAGTGGGGACATGGCCATACAAAAGTATTAAAAAATGTGCTGAGGTAGGTATAAGGGTGTAGTCAGAGGAATTTTCTGCATCTCAAGATGACACCCTAGCCTACCTGAGATACCCTCGGGTATCAGGGTGAGATTCGAAATTTTCTGCAACGGAAGCATACATCCGGGCAACTTACTCCGTCGAGTCTTGGGGCATCTGCTCCTAGTCAGCAACTAAAGTACCTTGGTACTAGCTGAGATATATTTGAACATTTCTAACAGCAAAACGATCATCAATGGCTAAAGTACCTTGGGTGTCCTAGTCATTTCTCGTGCGTTATACAAAAGGTAGTTTTATGTCATCCTAATTTACACCATTCCTAGTTGCACTTGTATTTACTTATATTGTTCTCACTTGTAGTATTATGTATAAAGTTTGATGACCCTTGATCCCTTTACTCGAACACTTGGATCGAAATGGTTTTCTTACCCAATTCAGGACGAGGTTATCGATATTAAGCCCTTCAATATCGATATTAACCCTTGATTATCAATACTCACCTTGGTATCGATACTAAAAATGGCTACTAGATTCTGAAAGGACTAGGTAGTACTAGGTAGTATCGATACTCTTAGCTAGAGTATCGATATTTCCCCAAGTACCAATACCAAACGTTGCTTCAATATTTTGAAAATTTACTCAATATCGATACTCTTATTGAGAGTATCAATATTTTACTTCAGTATTGATACTCCCTTTAGTATCGATACCATTGGAATAATATTGATACTTATTGAACTGGTATCGATACTCCCAGTGAGAGTATCGATATTTTACTTCAGTATTGATACTCCCTTCAGTATCGATACCATTGGAATAATATTGATACTTATTGAACTGGTATCGATACTCCCAGCTCCAAAACACCTTGTTTTAGGCTACATGAAGAACAATATAGGTACTATATAAACAATATCGATACCCAAACCCAGAAATACCCTATTTTGAGCATGAAATTGTGCTTAACACTAACCATTTGCCTTTCTAGGACCATTAGGCATTGTTTAAGTCTTATGTGAGTTATTAGGGGTTACAAGGAGTCATTTTTCATGTTGAATAACATCACAATCAAAATATACCATGAAATGCTTAAGCACGCTTCATGAACTCATTTAACTAACAATTCACACCTAATAAGATACAAGTGATATAGTTAAGTTAGAAATGTGTTACCTTAGTGCTAAGTTGTTGGAAAACTTTCCCAACTCACCTAAGAACCAACTTCTTTTTTCCTCTTGCCTTGGAGCTTTTTCCTAATTCTTTCACTAGACATAAATAATGAAATGGAATACTAACCCATCTAGAGACTTAAGTAGACTAGAAATGTGATTCTTAGGCTTTAAAAATAGATTTGGAACACCATTGAATCCTTAAACCTAAAACCCATATTAAACCTTGACCTAAGGTTTTCCATGGTCAAAACATTATATGGTGAGCTTGAAAGAAAGCCTAGGAGATGAAGATTTCTTTTCTTACCTTACAATCTCAAAATAAGGATGAATTGTTAACGAAGTTATCACATTTGATGTGTTATGTGAGAAGGAGAATGAGAATGAGAGTTGAAATAAGAAGAAGATGAAACAAAAAGGTGAAGAAAAAGAAGTGTTGACCCGTGACCTCACCAACAATTAAGGGGAAACAACATTTGTTTCAAAAGATGGGATAATTGCCCTCCTAGTTCTCCATCTTTTAACATAAGTTTAAAAATGCCCCTTTTTAACATCTTTTGGGCCCAACACAAGTACAATTTCTATACTCATTTGAACCAATATTTCTGTACAAGCTAAAGGATTCAACTAGGGCCTTCACAGTTTAGCTTGAAACTTATAACCCGAGATTTAAGGGTTACAACTCTCCTCTCCTAAATAAGAAATGAAGTTGCACGTCCTCCTCAGTCTTCCAGGTTGTTTCCTCGACCCCATGGTTCCTCCACAAAACCTTCATTAGAGGGATTCTATTGTTCCTTAATTCCTCTACATCTTTTTCCAAGATCCTTATCGATTACTCCTCATAGGTCATGTGTTAGCTCGCTTCGATATGCTCTAAGGGTATGACATGAGAATGATCAAATTGGTATTTCTGGAGCATGGATACGTGGAACATGTTATGGACGCGTTCCAACTCTGGGGGTAAAATTAATCAGTAGGTAAAGGTCCAACCCTCTTAAGTACCATATAAGGTCATATGAAACGTGGGGTTAACTTTTCTTTGTGCCAAAACTGAAGTAACTTCTTCCATAGAGAAACCTTAAGGAAAACTTTGTCCTCCACTATTAACTTTGTATCCTTATATTTCAAGTCAGCATACGACCTCTGTCTATCTGATGCCTCTCTCAATCGACTCTAAATTAATCAAACCTTCTCTTCAATTTCCCCGATCAAGTTTGGACCCACTATCTTACCCTCGTTGACCTCTATCCAACATAGTGGAGTTCTATACTTACGACCATACAAGGCTTCACACAGAGCCATATGTATGCTCGGCTGAAAATTTTTATTATATACGAACTCCACTAACAAAAAATATCCTTTAAACTACCTTCAAATTCCATGATGGTGCACATAAGCATTTCCTCTAAGATATGAATAACGTGCTCGAACTGGTTATCTGTCTGAGGTTGAAAAGTAGTGCTAAAGTGTCGTTTAGTGCCTAAGGACTCATTAAGGGCCTTCTAAAATCGATAGGTGAAATGAGGGTCTCTATATGAAATAATTGAATTTAGAACCCCGTGTAACCTCGA
Source organism: Hibiscus syriacus (assembly GCF_006381635.1). NCBI lineage: Eukaryota > Viridiplantae > Streptophyta > Magnoliopsida > Malvales > Malvaceae > Hibiscus > Hibiscus syriacus. The sequence continues at coordinate 449,162 of NW_024063270.1, forward strand.
TATCTCGTGGATTTATAGATATGTTAACCTCTCTAAGGTATAATCCATCTGAACTAGGAGAAAATGATCTGACTTGGTCAATCGGTCTACTACAACGCACAACGTATCATATCTTAGTCTATTCATTAGCAACCTGGTTACGAAGTCTATATTCACTCTATCTATCATACTTCCACTATAATATCTGAATAAGCTGGAGAAACTCGAAAGAACCTGATATTTTGTCTTAATTTTCTGGCACACTAGGTATTTTGCAACAAACTCAGATATTTACCTTTTCATGCATGGAAACCAATACAATAGTTAAAGCTCTTGGTACATTTTGTTGCTACCGAATAAACTGAAAAGACTATAATGTGCTACATAAAGGATCTTATTACGCAATTATCGTCTACAGGTACGCACAAAGGACCCATAAAGAAAAATACGTCTCCATCGCGCAATTCAAAACCTAGAGTCTCACCTTGGTGGACTTACTCCACCTCAACCTTTAGGCAATTGTCTGAACATTGCAAACTATTGACTTCACTCATTAACTGTAGTTCTACTCGAAGCTTGGCCAATAACCTGTCATCACTAGATAGGCTCAAGCGTGCTAACAAGGCTCGCAACTCTAACATTGAATTTTTGTTCAAAGCATCATCAATAACGTTTTCTTTCCCTAGGTGGTAGTAGATCACACAATCGTAGTCCTTTAACAACTTAACCTATCTAGGTTATCTCAAGTTCAACTTCTTCTGTGTGAGTAGGTACTTGAGGCTCTTGTGGTCGGTAAGGATGTTAAAGTTCTCACCAAACAAGTAATGCCTCCAAATCTTAAGTGCAAAAACTATTGTTGCAGGATTTAAATCATGAGTAGGGTAAGTACACTCATGCGTTCTGAATTGACAAGATAAATATGCCACCACATTCTTTTCCCACATCAAGATAAATCCTAGCCCGTTTAGTGACACATCACTAAACACAATGAACTCTATACCTGAATCATGCCGGGTTAAAATGGGAGCTTCAGTGTGGTTTACTTTTAGCCGATCAAAGCTTTGTTGTCGCTTTTTATCCCATACGAAGAAAACCCTTTGTTGTAGCAATTTAGTTTACAGTTCTGCTATCATCGAAAAACCTTTGATAAAACGATAATTGTACCCCACGAAACCCTAGAAACTACGTACCTCAGACACAATCTTAGGTAGTTCCCACTCCAATACTGCTTGAATTTTATGGATTCCACTCGAATATCGTCTGTTACTACTACATGGCCTAGGAATGAAACCTCTATCAATCAGAACTCACACTTTCCAAACGCTGCATACAACTAACAATTCTAAAGTGCTATAGAATGATGCAAAGGTGTTGATAGTGCTCTTCCTCTAAACAAGAATATCATCTATGAAGACCACCATGAATTGATCTAAATATGGATGTAATACATGGTCCATCAAGTCCATAAATATCGTCGGGGAGTTAGTGAGTCCAAAAGGCATCACAAGGAACTCATAATGTCCATAACTTATCCTAAATATCGTCTTGTTTATGTCGACATCCTTAACCTTCAACTGGTAATACCCTGGCCTCACGTCTGTCTTGGAGAAACTGCACAATCCCTTAAGATGATTAAAAAGATAATCTACTATAGGAAGAGGATAACGATTATTGATGGTCAACTTATTCAATTACCAATAGTCGATACATAATCTCATCGAACCATCATTCTTCTTAACGATGAGAACTAGTGCTACCAAAGTAGAAACACTTGGCCAGATGAAACCGTTTTCCAGTAACTCCTGGATCTGATTCTTAAACTCCTTTCCTCTATTGGTGCCATGGTGAAATGGACACCAGAACCAAACCTGGAAACACCTCAATGCTAAACTCTACCTCTCATGCAGGTTGTAACCCAGGTAACTCCTTTGGAAACACATTGAGAAACTCTTGACTAGTATGAATATTCTCTAGTGATGGAACTGCAACTCTAGTGTGTATTACGTGAGGCAGGAAGGCTTCACACACTCGATCAATTATCTTCGAGCTAATACTACTAAAAACCACTTTGGTAGAGAAATTAAACTTCTTGCTAGTCGAACTACCTTATTTCTATCATTCTTCCCAAGTTTGAGTTGCTTAGCCTTGCACTTCGAACTAGCATCATGCTCTAAAAGCCAATAAATGCTTAAGATCATGTCAAATTTTCTGAATAGTAACTCCATTAGGTTGGTTGAGAAAACCTGGCCTTGAATCTTGATTGGGCATCATTGATAAACTTTGTCAACAAGGACGTCTAACCCTAGGGGAATAGAAACTTGCACCCCTATCTCTAAATCCTTAACCAAAATATTTCTCTTTCGAACCAAGTCATAACATATATGAATATCTGGACTCTAAATCTACTAAGGGGATAGTTAGAATGAAAAATATAGTAAATGTACATGAAATCACATCGACTGCATCACACTTCTCTTGTGCTCAGAAGACATACTAACGTGAGGCCACTCTAAGCTCTAGACCAACCACTAATCTAATGGTACCCCTACTGAACTGTCCTGAAGTAGCTCCTCCACCTCTCAAGGAACCTCAAACTTGTTAGACAGATTGCGTTAACCTTTGCGTCAAAGTAAGAGCTGAGCTCTGATCCCTAGGGTAATCCATAACAAAATAATCCAAAGAACCACAACGGAAGCAACCTCTAAACACTGTTTGGAACTATCTAGGATATCTCTTACTGCATGTTGTATGCACTCGGTGAAATGGAGTCCATTCAGACCTACTGAATCCTATCTTAGAAACTAACGATAAGGTCCTCTTACGAGGACTAGATCTACCCTCACGGTTTAAGCTTTGTGCTAGACCTCTAGATAGACTCAACAATGACCTCCACGAGCCTTGAGAACCTCTAGCTCTCTTGGTCAACAACTGGGATGGTCTAGCTAACTCTAGGGCTCTTTGATTCTGTCCAACGGATCGATCGACGCCTGATCTCTCCTACTCAAAACCCTTTCAACTATTTTTACTTAATGGGTCAACTCTATAAAGATATGATAAGGTTCGACTGCCTAATGGATGAGGTTGTCAATGTGAAGTCCCTTCCAGAAACTCCTATATCAGTAGGCTTTAATCTCCACAAGCTCAGGTGTATACCATCTTAGTCTGAATAAGTATCTCTTGTAATTGAACACGGTCATGTTGCCCTACGTCAAATGTAGAAATTGATCCCTCAAATTATTTGTGTGTGCCTCTTCAATATATTTTTGTTGAAACTCTAACAAAAAATACTCCCGCGTGGGACTCTCTAGCTCCAACGCCATATTTACTATCTCCCACCAATCAATTACATCACTCTTTAGAAGAGCGGTGACACATTCTAACTTACCTTCAAGGGTGAAGTACAACTAGCGCAGTGTATAGAGGGCCTCACTAAGACATTGATTTGTAGCGATAGGGTGGACGTCCCCAGAACCATAAAATTCTGTGGTCTTGTACCAATAGAGCCTATCGACTGTAGATTCTTAGGAAGCTTCTACGAGTGGGGCCGATGGTGTTTTGAGGTAGAGGGTACAACTAACATCCTGTGAGTGACACTAACTATCTGCCTAACCGCAAAATGAGATCCCTAAAGAATGATGCATGACTCTCATTTATACCATCGTTACTCATATCGATATTATCAACAATTATTTTAGTGTGTGTCTAAAAAGGAAAAATATGTCATTATCACCATTCCAAAGACTGAAGATCGGAGAACTAAGGTATTACACGAGATCACCAAAGTGGCTGACCCAAAAATTTTCTTTAAATACATTTGTAATTATCACATGAAAATAATTCATAAGAGTTCTAAAATAAAGTAATACATTTAAGTTTACAAAATACAGGGAGCTCTCAAAGGTAAGTGTCCTGAATACATAAATTCTGAATAGATTTATGACTCGAAATAATACAAGGGTCTATGAAAGTTCTTGCCTTCTAAAAAGACTCAAGAAGTACTCAGAACTGAAACTGATATAGAATGTGATTACGCGATAGGTTTTTCATCGATCATTCTACTAACCTACACATGAAAATAAATTTCAAATGCTGAGGTCACAAGATGAGTTCCATACTAATAACTATTTTATATTGCATGCATTCATTACATGAATATGCTAACAAGTGGGGGCATGGACATAAAAAAGTATCAAAAAGCATGAAGAGGTAGGTCTAATGGTGCAGTCAGAGGAATTTTTAGCATCTTAGGATGACACCCTAGCTTACCTGGGATACCCTCGGGTATCGGTGTGAGATCCATAATTTTCTACATTAGAAGCATACACCCGACCAACTTACTCTGTCGAGTCTTAGGGGTATCTGGGCCTAGTCGATAACTGAAGTACTTTGTCACTAGTTGAGAGATATCCAAATATTTCTAACAAACAAAAGATAGTCGATTGCTAAAGTAGCTCAAGTGTCCTAGTCGTTTCCCTAGCATCATACAAAGACTAGTTTTATGTCATCCTAATTTACACCATTCCTAGTTGTACTTGTATTTACTTATGTTGTTCTCACTTATAGTCTTATTTATAAAGTTCTAATGACCCTTGATCCCTTTACCTGAGCACTTGAATCAAAATGGGTTTGTTACCCAATTCAGGATGAAGGTAGCAATACTGATCCCTTTAGTATCGATGTTGACCTTTGAGTATCGATACTTAACCTTGGTATCGATATTAAAAATGGCTACTAGATTCTGAGAGGACTAGGTGGTAGCGATACTCTTAGTTAAAGTATTTATACTCTTAGGTAAATTATCAATACTCCTATACTAGGATATCGATACTACTCCGAGTACCGATACCAAATTTTGCTTCGATGTTTTAAAAAATTACTCAGTATCGATTCTCTTATTAATTGTATCAATACTCTACCTTCAGTATCAATATTATAGTGAGTACCTGTATTGAAATTTGCTATTAGAATCTAAATTCTAAAATGGGTATCGATACTCATTGAACTAGTCTAAATACTCCCGATTCCAAAGCACCTTGTTTTAGGCCACATGAATAACAATATAGGTATTATTAATATAGTACCGATACCCAAACACAAAAATGCCATGTTTTGAGCACGAAAATATACCTTAACATTACATATTTGCCTTCTTCATGTCTTATGTGAGTTATTACAGTTTGCAAGGAGTCATTTTTCTTATTATATAACATCACAATCGTAATCTACCATGAAATACTCAAACATGCTTCATGAACTTAACTAACAAACAATTGACACCTAATAAGCTTTAAGTGGTATAGTTAAGTTTTAAATGTGTTACCTTTGTGCTAGGCTGCTGAAAAAGGTCACTAACTCACCCAAGAATATCAGAAACTTGAAGCTTTCTCCTACTTCTTTCACTAGGAACAAGTAATGAAATAGATTACTAGCCCACCTAGAGACTTAAGTAAACTAGAAAATGGTTCATAGGCTTTAAAAACGGACATGGAACGCCATTGAAGTTCAAACTAAAAACTCATCTTAAACCCCCACCTGAGGTTTTCCATGGTCAAAACATTAGATGGTGAGCTTGAAAGACAACCTATGAGATGAATATTTCATTTTTTCCATAAAATATCGAAAAAATGATGAATGGTTAACAAAACTGTCACCTTTGATGTGTTATGCGAGGACAATGAGAGATGAAGGGAGAAGAATATGATATAAAAGGGTGAAGAAAAGGAGTGTGTAATTGTAGCCTCATCAACAATTAAGGGGAAACAACCTTTGTTTTAAAGGATGAGATAATTTCCTTCTAGTCCTCCCTCTTTTGACCTAAGTTTAAAAATGCCCATTTTCACATATTTTACGCCCAACACAACCCCAATTTCTAAACTCACACAGACCAAGGCTTTTTTACAAGCTAAAGGATTCAACCATGGCCCTCACGATTTAACCCAAAACTCCTAACCCAGGGTTTGTGGCGTTACAGAAAAACTGAAAACAACTTGACTCTGCTCAAATTTTTATAAACTTGACTTGAAAAAATTTCAAATTGAGTTTGAGTTATAAATTAAGACACATCAACTCAAATAGCTTGAAATTTTTTACTCGACTCGATTCGATCGAACACTCACCCCTAATAAAGATTACTTAATTTTGCTTCAATTGTTGGAAGTTTATAATTTTTTAGCGCGTCAAAGGTTAGGCGTCACTTTCTTGTATTAGAGGAGAGTTGTTGATTGTTTTGGTTTTTGAACGTTTTTTGGGTTGTTGGAGATTGGAGGAGAGCTGTGTTTGTTCTACTTTTTGTTCGTCTCTTGGGCTGTTAGAGACAAATTATCCACTCAATATGGAGGCTGGTGAAATCTCTATGTGGTGTGGCTAGTGTCTTTGTTTTCATGTGAGTTGATTTTGTTGTGATTTGGTTGTTGTTTTAGTGTTTGGTGGTGTTAATATGCTTTGAATTTCTTTGTTTGCCTTGGTAAGTGTTGTAGTGTGTATCCTGATCATGATTTGGATATTGCCTTTTTGGATCGTTTTTTGTATTGTTTTTCTCTGGTGTATTTGGTTCGGTCAAATTGTATGTAATATTTTCCTTCATTTAGGTTTAGAGAGATTTTTAATGAGGCATACAATTTGATCTAATTTGGGTCTTGCTTTAATAAATTATCCTTTGCCGAGAAAAAAATATGGAAAACAAGTTTCTAGGACTTAATTTCTTTATTCCATGAGATTCGTAAAAAAAAACTAAATAAATAATCTTAGTGGATAAAGTATGTTATCCTTCCATTTGGTTCGGTCAAATCGTATGTACTCTTTTCTTCCATTTAGGTTTAGGGAGATTTTATTGAGGCGCATAATTTGATCCAATTCAGTTCCTACTTTAATAAATTATCCTTTGTCGAGCAAAAAGAAATATGGAAAACAAGTTTCCTAGGATTTATTTTCTTTTTTCCATGAGATTCCTAAAAGAACTAAATAAATAATCTCAATGGATAAAGCTTGTTATCCTTCCACTACCAGCAGAAATACTTTACAGATATAATACCAACAGCGAAGGGGAAAAAATTACCTTGAGATGACCTCAGTAGCATATTCCTCCCTTGAGATGGATCAAACAAGGCTTTGCAACTTAGTTTTCCATGAAACCAACAATTGCAAAGCCTAGTTTAAACCATCAAGTGTCACGAAAAAAAGGAGTTTTCTCCATTCTCCTTTACGTGAAATTTCTACAAGTCTCCAAGCAAAAACAATCCAACACGTCCTTAATATTGCTCCGAACAAAAACAGCGATGGACTTTTCTTCACACATTCCAAATATCAAGGTCACAAGCAAAAGGAGCTCTACCGATGTGGCATAAAATATTTATTCATTCATCGTTCGTTTATATGTTCAATTATTGATTTTACCCTTTCATTTGTAAATTAAAGAAAATGGTAAAATTACGCGGGCTAAACTTTATCCCAAATACTCTTCCGGCCTGCACTGCATGTTTTCAAATGTGTAAGGTTCTTGAAAGTATTTATAAATTAATATAAAAACGTCCATATAATAAGCATAATAGGTTTTGGGGTGTAGTTGGTTATTACGTCCATATAATACATTGAATGTGCCTAGTCCGAGTCTAGGTGAAGCCATTATTTTTCGTTTTCAGCTTTGTTTTAAAAATACAAGAGAAAGAAATTTAAAGCTTTCATCGTTGCCGCGGATCGAACCCAGGTCACCAGTGACAAGCAAAAATACTTATTACAAGCAAACTATGGCTTGTGATTTCAAGGGGAGCACTCTACTTCTACTCTTTCTTATATCAAAATAGAGTTTAACAATTTGTTTTATTTATTTTGTGTTTGTATATTTTTATTTTACCAATATTTAATTTAATTGTGTATTGAGATTATTATTTATTTATATCTTGCTCCAATGTTTGTCTATCTAGTTATAGTCCAAATATTTTAAAAGGCATGTAATTAATACACTTTTCCATACTCTACCTGAATTAGAATTACAAATTGCCTACGTATTGGTATTTCCTAGAAAAATGTCATTCAATGCTCCCCTCGAGCTTCATTCGCTAGAAGGTGATCTGAATTAATCTTGTAATGTTGATAAGGATTAGGATAAGTAAAATTTAACTCGACTAGAAAAATTAATCTTTTTGATTAGATTCAAATTGACTTCGAGTTGTAACTATATAAATTCAACTTAAAAAATCAAATTGGAGTCGAGTTTTAAAATAAAACTCGAATAACTTAAATTTTTTAGTAATTAGTGGATTATTTTTTAAATTCAAGTTACATTTAACGAGTCATACATCTACAAACCTAAGGAGATTAAAACAACAAACATTAAATAAAAATATAAACACACCACTCTTAACTGAAAATTTTAGTCCTCGTAATTAATATACTCGTTAGAAGTAATATTCAGTTATTCAATTCTCCATTTTTTTTCTTGTTGTGTGCTATAGATAAATTAGAATCATGCTTCCGGGTCTCCATCATCTATATTTGTTTCTTCTTCATCTACCTTTGCTTCTCCATCATTTATCTTAGATGGTTTAGTCTTCAAACCGTAAGCACCATCATTAATCTTAACGAACTATACATACAGTTCAATATAAGATATAGAATGAGATACGTATGTGTTAATTATACCAATAATGTCAACATCATGGTTTAAGGAAACTTTGTGCATGATATTGACAATTTAAAATGTAATAAAGATAATATTCTATTTCTTCTAGATTTAACCTTTCGTTCGATCTCCATGATCAACTCGTTTAGTTGAATGCTTTTTTAAAAGACATATTGAAACATTTGAAATCATAAAAAATAGTTGCAAAAAATGTAGCCATGTAAAGATAAAAGTGAAGGTTTATAAGTGAAAGACTGAATTTTTTTAAGATGTTTTATTCTTCAAATGAGAGTAAATAGCTTCACTCCACACCTATTTATAGGCCATCATGTAAAATATAATTTTTTTATATTTTTATTCTCTAAAAACAATATATTAGTATTATTTTGACAATAAATTATTTGACCCCAAATCGTAAGCCATAACCCTAAATCCTAAAAAGTAAAATACTAAAAAACCAAATTCACCCTAAACAGCTAACCCTATTCCTAAAACCATAATGGTATTATTGGGGAAAGATGTGTTCTGTAAAAAAACACCTTCCACGTGGACTACTAAATCAACAAGTCTTTTCTACTTATGCCTAAGGCATGTTTTGAAAAACGCGCTTCATCAGAAAGGTGATATTTGTCTATCTGGTTACAGTCCAAATATTTTAAAAGGTAAATAATTAATAAACTATCGTACTCTACTTGAATAAGAATTTGAAATTGACTACGTATTAAAAAAACTTTTCCTCCAATGATCCTCTCGAGCTTCATTCACTAGAAGGTGATTTGAATTGATAGAAGGTGTTAATGTTCAATTCCTGTTCATTTAAAATTTTATTATCATTTTTGTGTTCGTTTATTTATTTTTGAAGGTGTTCGTGTTCGTTTAATATTTGTTTAATGTTAGTTTATCGTTCGTTTTTATGTTCAACTTTTAGTTTTACCTTTTCATTTCCAAGCTATGAAAAAAGTAATATTAGGCCACTAGTGCTTAAACTCCTTAAAATTCACAATTTAGTTTTCAACTTTTACCATGTGTTCAATCTAGTTCACCCCATCACCAATATTTAAAATGTCTAAAAATTGTTACAAAATAGGACAAGGAGAATCAGGTAAACGAGTTTGTTCATAAACATAAATAAATGAGTCGATAAATGAGCTCATAAATGAGTTTGTTCATGAACATAATTGAAGAGAACAAAGCTATGTTTGAGTCGATGCAACAACATTAGTCATTTCATCAACCAATGCCACAACAACAATACAACAACCAAAATATGATTTTAATGTTGTATTAGGGTTGACTACATTCTCACTTCTTTAAGACAAACTGGGATGATTTTGAAAGTTCAGATTGTAGGTGTTCCCATAAGCATTAGCATTTTCATTATTGTTGTAATTCCTCAAAAAATACACAAACTCATGGTTATGTGGCCATTCTTAAAAGTTATGGTTATCACCGCAATAAACACAATTGACGATAGATGTAGGTTTTACCTCATATATACCTCCAGGTTTTTTCATGCTCTTCATCATTTCATTCAGTGATGCCACATGTGTGGTCCGTGTGTTCAGTGCATCAATGCAAGCATACACTATTGTATCAAGTAATAAAGTGGATGCAAGTTAATGCTTCGAGTATCGTATCCATAGAGACTAGTATTACTTGGAACAAAGTAATAAAGTGCAAGCATACACTATTGTTATAGCACTAAGTAAAATAACATAATTGTGTAGGTGATGTTGGGAATAAAGTAATAAAAATATAATAACTAGAATAAATAGAAAGATACTAAGGGCCAAAGAAATCACACTAGTGGCAATGAAAGCAACAGTCGGTTCAAGCTAAAGATTAGGGTATTTTTAAACTCAAACATGCAATTAACGATGCCACAACAATAAGATCAATGCGTCTAACATTAACTTAGTGGGGTTTCCTCTCTCGATGGCTCTACCCAGAGACTCATAACAATGCTATATCTATATACCCACATACATAAATTTACCAAGTATGCTGTGACAATCAGTCAGGTAGATATCTCAATACTAAAACATTGTTCTCGCAATCACTGATGCTCGAACAATGGCACTCACCTCTCGATGCAGTACTAACAGAATTCCACTCACCTCTCGATCCAATGGAATGGGAGTTATATATCTCTATATTAAAAGCCTTAATAAAAGCAAGCAAACACCAATCGAATGAATTGATAAAATTAATTAAACATGATATTCATAAAATATATTTAAAATAATAAGAATCCAAGATTTAACGAATCCCATAAAAATATAAGAGTATTTCAACTAAACAAATCACATAATTTGATATTCCTATTTCCAAATAAAAATAACAATAATCGTTTTGTTCCAAGATTAAAAAAAAGCAAGCAAGAAAGAAAAATCGGATAAAAGAAGGCAAATGAGAGTTGGGATAAAGAGCGGAAACCTCAGCAGAACAATGGCAAATCTCCCTTAAGATCACCTTATCGAGGCCATTGACACATTTACAGTGCTCGACATGCAAAATAATTTTCAATAATAGATATAGATGAAGAGTCATATTCAACAGTCAAACTACGGTTGATCGATGTTAAGATACTTTATATCTATTAGGAGGTAAAAGAGAAATGAACGAAGAAGAAGGTTCCAATCCTCAATAGTCAAACCACCATTGATAAAGAGGTTATAGCAGTTGTAAACGCTTCATCTCTTCTGGTTTGGATGAAGAGTCATATTCAATAGTTAAACGACCGTTGATAGGTGTTAATATCCTCTATATCTATTAGGAGGTAAAAGAGAAATAAACAAAGAAGAAATATCCAATCATTCTCTCAATTCTTTATCAAGAGGTTTTATTCTTAGTGTTGATATCAAGTGTAGGATCAATATGAATACTCATAGTTTTACAAGATATATGGATCTTATTGATGTAATTAATTGAATTTTGGTTCTGAAAGATCACATGAGATCTACCCGAAGTCATGTCTATGGATCATGGCTTCTCGAGATATAAGGCTCTGAGGGATCCGATGAACTCCAAAGGACTTAGAACTCTAGAGGTACAACCTAGCATGATTTGTGGAGATGTATTACAATTATCCCCTTAGTCGAAAGAATACCATAAATTAGCATGACTTGAGATTCGTGGCATAATGCTATTCTTATCGAACTTTGACGTGGAGGCCACTCCATGGAACAAATATGGATTTGATCTAGAGGGCACAACGAATGATCGATTTTTTTCTTTTTAGGATACACCTATTGAGAAATTATTTTAAAATTTTGGAGTGTAATCTTAATACTTATGCATATTCATAGTGGAAGACCCTCGACGCTATCAATGAGGCGATTGGTGAAAATAGTAGAATCTCAACCCTACACAGAGGTAATGGATAAATTTCTATTGCCAATGCAAAAGTATCTCGACTCTTTTGGTCAAATGATAAACATATAGTAAAGACAACTCGACATTTTAACATAAATTGACAAACACACTGTTGAACGAGCTCAAAAACTCTTATAATCGACAAGAACAGTTTAGGAAAATGATAATACTTCTCTGTGTTTTCATTGATCATATACACTCTTTATATAGAAATCAAGATTACAAAGCCTTATCAAGAATACAAGCACTCAACTAATCGTAACTGCTCTAACAAACTCAAACTGATTAACAACATTAATTGCTGCAACTTCAGAGACTGCAATCTGTTTCACACGTGGCTCAACATGAATGTTAGCTACTACCGAGTCACGCACGAGCACATCTGCACGAGCACATCATCATGCTCATACTTCAACATTCTCCCTACTTTCTCTTATCTCCTTCTTCTCAGCATAGTTTCACACACAGCTTGGCATGAAACTCTTCAAAAGCATTTCGAGCTAAGGGCTTGGTTAACCCATCAGCTATCTGATGAGCAGCAGGAACATAGTTGACTCTCATCAGCTTGGCTGCAACTTTCTCACGCACAAAGTGTATGTCAAGGTCCACGTGTTTTGTGTACGCATGATAGACATGATTCGCGTTAAGAGCTACGGTACTGGTGTTATCACACCAAATGACGTGTTCCTCTTTCTGACATACACCAAGCTCAGTCAGCAAGGATCCAACCCATACCACGTCTACAAAAGTGTCTGTCACGCTCTTATATTCGGCCTCCATGGTTGACCGAGACACTGACTTTTGTTTTTTGAACTCCAGACCACTAAGTTACTACCAACAAACACACTATGTCCAGAAACTGACCTCCTATCATCTATATTGCCACCCCAATCTACGTCTGCAAAGGTAGCCACCTTCACAGCCGACCATGTAGTAGTAAACACAAGCCCAAAATTCACCGTGCTAACCAAGTATCGCAGGATCCGTTTAACTATAACCATATGTGATTATCGTGGAGCATGCATGAACTGAGCAACTTTATTTACACAGAAGGCAATGTCAGACCTCGTATGGCACACGTAGAGCAACCCTCCAACAATGCTGCGATAGAAGTGTGCATTGGCAAAGAGATCCCCATCATCACAACGAAGCTTGGTAGCTGCCACCATTGGTGTTTGGGTGGCAGTGGCTTTCAACATATCGGATTTCTCAAGGAGTTCCAAGATGAACTTCTTTTGTGACAATGCGAGGTAGTAATTGGTTCTTTTAACCTAAATTCCCAGAAAGTATGAGAGCTGCCCCAAGTCCTTTAGTGAGAACTTATCACTGAGTAGTCAAACAACTTCATCGACTCTAGAACTCGAGTGACCAGTGATGATGATATCATCAACATAAACTAGTAGATACACATAGTGCATGCCCTCCTTCTTAATGAATAGGGATACATCGGCTCTTGATTCTCTGAACCCTATGCTCAACAAACTATCTCTTAGCTTGGTATGCCAACTTCGCGGTGCTTGCCTTAAACCATACAGTGCCTTTTTCAGACAGCACAGCTGTTTGCTTTCATCAGGAGCATTCTGTTCGAAGCCTGGTGGCTGCTGTATGAAGACAACTTCTTGTAGGTCACCATTAAGGAATGCATTGTTCACATCAACCTGCCTTAAGGTCCAGTTGTTCGTTACAGCCAGTGAGAGGGGTACATTCAGCGTGTTGAACCTGACTACGGGGTCAAAAGTATCCCTGAAATCATGGCCTGGAATCTGAAAGAATCCTTTGGCCACCAGCCGTGCCTTATAGCGGTGGACGGTGCCATCAGGGTTCCTCTTGATCTTGAACAACCATTTGTAGCCTATCACTTTCCTACCTTCTGGCAGTTTCGTTAACTCCCAAGTGTCATTGCGTTGTAACGCATTAAACTCTTCAAAAAACTGTTGCCTTTCAATCTGGTGACTGAAGCGCTTCGTGCACACTACATGGAACATCATCACCTGCAGCTCCTAGGTATGTCTTGGGTTTAAACACCCCACATTTGCTCCGAGTCATCATCAGATGATTATTGACCCGAACAACCTCATTTTTAGCGTCTTCATTTGTAGTCTGACTATGGATATCTTGTTCCTCAGTGTTAGTGCCATCATTTAAGAGAGAATTATGTACATCTTGCTCCTCAATGTCAGTGCCACCATTTACGGGTAAGCTATGGGCATTTTGTTCCAAGTGTATGTCGTGCTGACGATCTTCAAGAGTAACAGGAGCAGGGACTTCAGGAGCACGCTCAGTTCGCACCACAACACGACTGACAGTTGTACCTTGTAGATTGCTCGCCGATCTGTTGTTGCTAGCACTTGGTGACAGCCTGTAATTTTCATGTCGTGAGGGCTTCAAGGTAGCAGTAGTAGTGACCAGTTTAAGTGATTGAGATAACTTCCCAAATGTGGCAGCAACTGGAATTTCAACAGTGTTTCCTGCAAAAGGAAATATATTTTCATTAAATATCACATGTCTGGAAGTGTAAACACGCCCATTGCTTGCTAAGCACTGAAATCCTTTGTGTTGCATGCTGTATCCCATGAAGGTACACAGCTGGGATCTAAATTCGAGTTTGTGTTGAAGAAACGGCCTTAGATGCGGGAAACACCTGCATCCAAACACCCGCAGTCTACTGTAGTCTGGTGTTTTCCCATGAAGCATCTCAAACGGAGATTTGTCGAGAAGCACCTTTGATGGCAGTCTGTTAACAAGATGCACTATGGTTTGAATAGCATATGACCATAATTTAGTAGGCATGGAAGCTTGTGCAAGCAATACTAAAGCCATCTCCACAAGGTGTCTATGTTTTCGTTCCACTACTCCATTTTGCTCGGATGTATGTGGGCAAGTGAGGCAATAAATAACTCCAATTTTGCTTAATTCATCGGACAGAGGAAGAAATTCACCTCCTCAATCAGTTTGGAGAGCTTTGATTGTTCCTCCGAATTGCATAGCATCCAGCTTTTGAAATAGTCGAAAGGCAGTTAAAGCTTCAGCTTTTGTTCTTAGCAGATACAACCATGTGAAACATGTGGCTGCATCAACAAAGGAGACATAAAATCTGAAGTCATTAGACGATATGTGTGGAGGTCCCCACAGATCAGAATACATGAGCTCGAATGGTTTGTTGTAAACACTGTTCGAGCGAGGGAATGTTAACTTGTGACTTTTACCAAGGTGACAAGCAATGCAATTCTTATTAACATCATCAAGTGTTTTTACATTGATTTGTTTACAAATTTTAGCAAATGCGTCAAAAGCTGGATGTCCCAGTCTTCTGTGCCAGATTTATGAGGTTGTGGAGGAAGCTATAGCAGTTTATGCTTCAACCACACCACCTTTGCATTGAGTTCCACTTGCTTTAAAGGTATACAGTCCATTGCACTCTTCTCCTTGCAGCAAAATTGTCTTGGTGACTTCATCTCGAACATAACACGTGTTGGCATGAAATTCTAAGTATACACTATTATCCCTAGCAATCTTGGAAACAGAAAGCAAGTTTTTTGTTATTGCAGGAACATGCAGAATATTACTTAAGGCCAAGATTCTAGTGGAAGCGTGTAGTTCAGCCTTACCAACCAAATGGACTGGTAGATAGTCACCACTTCCTACCATCAACTTACCAGGGTTGTTAAAGGTCGAGAGATGAGTAATCGAAGCTACATTGGAGGTGACATGGTGCGTTGTACCGGAGTCAATTACCCACTGGTCTTGGCCAGCAGACGCTGCATGTGCTTGGCCTTTCACAGCACTCCTGTTATCATCAAGATGCGTGTTGCTATGGTTACAATATGTACAAGCACTTTTACCATTTCCATTTACGGTATAGTACGCTTTTGAAGATTCAAGACCAGACACATGATCATCAATTGATATGCCAGAGAAATCCTCATCAAATCTGTGCCAACATTGGCTGACAAGATGACCAATCTTGCTGCATAGCGGACACTAAACTCTAGGCCGTGTTTTGCCTATACCATGAGATCTCCCACGCGTGTAAGACGAGTTATTAGAACGAGACTGCTACCTTTCTCGGTTTTGATAGGAGTCAGCCTCGCCCTTGCCGTGTGCAAGGTTAGTACTGATAGGCAGAGAATGGGGGTTGGCAATCGAACCCTTCAAGCTGGGTTTCAACATCAACAAGCATCGTGCATATGTTATCAAGGGACAACATGTTACACATGGCAGATATAACAACAATGAAAGGTTGATATTCCCTTGTGAGGCCTTTGAGGACACTTGCAACATGCTCGGATATTGATACCAGACTTCCACAGGAGCTCAAGGCATCAATAATCTCTTTCACTCGTGTGAGGTAGGTTCTCATGTTGTCT
This sequence comes from Hibiscus syriacus, assembly GCF_006381635.1. Taxonomy (NCBI): domain Eukaryota; kingdom Viridiplantae; phylum Streptophyta; class Magnoliopsida; order Malvales; family Malvaceae; genus Hibiscus; species Hibiscus syriacus. The sequence goes on from NW_024063270.1 coordinate 465,500, forward strand.
GTTCCTTTCTTGAGAAATTAGAGCTTGTAATGCAAGATCTTAACGACAGTAGTAGAATAATTGGCAAAGAACTGCATGACTTTGTTCCACACTTGGGCATATGACTCAGCACCAACGAATTGTGGAAGTAAATGAGGGCTAACAGTTGAGAGCAACCAAGACGCCAACACACTGTCTTGAGCCAAGAACTCTTCATGTTCTTCATTGACACTCGCAACTCCATCTTCACCAACCACTATTTTTTGAGGTGGCAGCATTGTACCGTTCAACATTCTTTCAAGGTGATGACTCCTTACTGTGAGTAGGACTTGTTGCTTCCACGGAAAGAAGTTGGTTTCATCGAGGACGACGTTCACCCTTTTGTTGGTGAACACTTTAGTGTTTCTTGACAAGAACTCCATTAATGTGGCTGTTGAGGAGGTGCTGTGATTCATAGCAATATGAACAGCGAACAAAAACAAATCAGCAAGCCATAACAGCTTCAGCGAAAGGAAAATGGACCAGGACCTTTTTGGCAAAAGATACCATGTTGAAAGAGCTCAAAAACTCTTATAATCGACAAGAACAGTTTAGGAAAATGATAATACTTCTCTGTGTTTTCATTAATCATATACACTCCTTATATAGCAATCAAGATTACAAAGCCTTATCAAGAATACAAGCACTCAACTAATCGTAACTGCTCTAACAAACTCAAACTGATTAACAGCATTAATTGCTGCAACTTCAGAGACTGCAATCTGTTTCACACGTGGCTCAACATGAACGTTAGCTACTGCCGAGTCACGCACGAGCACATCTGCACGAGCACATCATCATGCTCATACTTCAACATGCACTGACATAGGCATCTCAACGCTTAAATGTATCATAGAGGACCCTTAATTCTTAAACTGGGAGGAGTTGTTTCAATGTCTATACATCCAACGAAGGATTCCCGACACTATTTTGGGTATTGAAAAAATGGAAAGAGGTGTCTCTATGCTTAAACATGTTGTGAAAGATATTGTCGTGTATGTTCATGTAAGCCTATAGTTTAGTTGTATTGTTATCTTACTTTTTACAAAGCACGCGATTTCTAAACTGGACAGAGTTATTTCCGCACTTATATTTGTGCCAAATTGAGGATTCTCGATGTTTTATTTCCCAAGTTTATGGTCTAGACGTTTTATTTGTCTTAATCTTTGTAATGATTAGATAGACAAATTTCAGAACAGACATAATTGTTTTTACGCCTGTATATCATATATATAGGATTCTCAACGTTTTGGTGGGAAGTCTGGGTAATTACAACATCTCAATGATTTGCAAATTTCGATTCCTATAGTCTTAAAAGGAGGCATCTAAACTCTATTAGGTTGGTAAAGAGATTACAATACAATATCTATAGTCAAAATGAGGCAGAGGCCTCTCTACACCTAGAGAGGAGGCAATTCGACACCTTTAGAAGAGTCTGGTTGACAGGCGAAGGCATATTCTCCCAGAAGCAACAGGAAAATCTAAATTTCTCCTTGATAAGCAAAGGAAATTTTTAAATTTAACGGAATTGTTTCCACGCTTATATATATATTCTGCGAAGGACTATTAACGATTTGGTGGGTTATCTTAATTTTGACAAAATTAAGGATGAGTTATATCTAGGTTAGTGTTCCTTCCCCGGAGGATTCTCAGCACTTTGTTTCTTAATTTTGGTAAGATTAAATAGGGATGAGTTATATCTAGGTTAAAGTTCTTTCTCCATGGAGGATTCTCAACATTTTGTTAGGATGATTCCTTATTATTTTCAAAGTAATATCGGACGGAATCATCTCTAGTCTCGTGTATATTTTCATGCGAAGGATTCTTGACGATTTTGAGAATGATTTTTGCATCTTATGAAGGTAAGGACAAGTTTCTTCGACCTTAAAAAAGATGTCTCTACTCCATTGGATCAATGAGAATGTCACAATATTGACAATGCTAGAGAGGAGGTCTCTTCGTTCCTTTGGCCATGAAGGAGGTAACGTGACACTCTCAAAAAATGTATGATTGAAGGGAAAAGGCTTCTTTGCCTCTATAGAAGCAATGAGTAGGTCTATATCCCTCTTGTTAGGATAAAGGCATCTAAACACTTGTAATAATAGCATAAATATTTATATTATTGAGCAGAGACATCCCGACACGCTTTAGAAGATATACGAAGTTGTAACAGCTAAAGTATGAGGTAACTCCTCTAGTATAATATCATGAGCTATGCGAAGTCATCTCAACGCTTTCGAGTGAAGGCATCTCGACATTATATGATGTGACAATAGAATAATTCCTATTGTCAAAACGGAGGCATCTCGACTTTATCAGTCGATATAGAAAATGATTATAATATTAGATTTTATTATAAATTTAGTTTTTATGTAATATAAATTATATATTATAAAAATAATACTTATATTAAAAACTTAAAAAATGAATTGAACCTAACTTGGGTTCGGATCTTGATTCTTAAAATCAGAATCCAATCCATATTTTAAACAAGTTTAATTCTTTTATCAAACCTATTTTCCAAACTTAATATCCTTACTAGCACCTTTTCAAAATTTTAAATCAACCTTCGAATTTAGATATATGAACAATTCAACCTTTGTACATCCGTAGTTTCTTTAGTAGTCTATGATAATTATAATTAATATTTGTTTATTTTTTTAATAAATTAACAATGCACACATAACCTATAGACACAACTGTTCGAACTTAAAATATTTAAAAAAAAACAATATTCCCTTATTACTAAAGTGACTTGATGAGTTTTGTACATCTATATTCTCAACTATGAATATCCAGTATAATTGAATGCAATTTACTTTAATAGTATAGTATAGATATATGAAGAGCCAAGATATAGACTTTATAGCAGGATATGATTTGTAGATCGAAGTTTAAGGGCTTTAACAGATTGGTAATTTACTATATTTGGTAAGTCAAGTCCCTGAACCGGTGTGAAAACAAACCGGCATTTGTTTTTTTACCAAATGAAAAGCACCCACACATTTACTATCTGCTCTCTTTGTTTAACTGACCAAAACTGAAATCCCACTTTTTAGGGCGAAATAAACTCAAACTTAACAATATAGGCTTGAACTGGTATAACCATGTCTTGTATATAAACCCTTTCTTGTACCAATGTTTAAACACCAACTACTTCATCTTTCTCAAATTACAAAAAAAGAATAAGTTTCCAATGTCTTCTCCAGCTGATGCGTTTTTCTTTACCTTTTTGTCTCTCTTATTAGCTTCTGGCGCTGCTAATTTAGACATTGGCAAGACCCTGAGCGGCTACTCGGAGTTCTCCGACTTCGTCAACATGCTGAACGAAACGGGCGTGGCGGATGAAATCAACAACAAGGAAACCGTCACTGTTCTTGCTGTTGCGAATGGTAATTTGGGTGGACTTTATGGGCAAACCACGGAAACAAAGAAGATGGTCTTGAGCGTGCATGTTGTGCTCGATTACTACGATGAAACCAAGCTCAACAAATCGCATTCCAAAACAGCAAAGATTCTCACCACGCTCTATCAAGAAACCGGGAAAGCCCGCAGTCAGGTAGGGTTCTTAAACATGACCAACACCGGCAATGGTACAGTGATATTTTCATCTTCATCTCCGAACTCTCACCTCGAAGCTCAACTTGTTAAACAAGTTACTTCAAAACCTTATGACCTTTCAGTGCTGCAAATCGATAATCTTATCGATGTAGCCTTGGTTTCATCTTCTCCGGCTAACGCTCCCGCATATGCTCCACCTCCGAGGAAGGTCCTAGCACCGGCTCCTACACCTAGTCTTGACGAAGTGGACAACGGAAAGTCTCCGTCTCCATCCAAGACTAAAGCAAGCGAGGCATCGCCGCCTGATGCTGATGCTGACGCTCCTGCAGGTGGTGATGAGAAAAAGTCTGGTGCATCTGTACCTTGTGGGGATTATTTTTTATCTACCATTCTTATGATTTTCACTTGCGCTTGTTTAGTGCTTTCGATGATTTGAGTGGATGAAACAAGAGGAAAAACTTAGGGTTCATTAAATATTTGAATTTTTTGTCTTGTTTTCACTCTGCTATGTGAAAGAGATTTTGAGGATGGTCGGGTAAACAAAGAGAGATTAGAGTGAGGAGAAACAGTTCAGAAAAGAAAAGAAAATCGAATTGGAAAACTAAATAAAAGAGGAAATGAATTCGGAAACTCCCTTTTCTTTATATTCTTTATATTGATTGATTTTTTCTCCATAGGAAGATAATTATTAAAAAAAATGTCTCGTTGAAAACCTTCCGAATTAGCTCAATCTATCGACAGAGCAACCACCATGCGCTGCAAGGCCATTAACTCTTGCCAGAGGATACGAGGCCAACCGACTGCAATTAATCCCACCGAGCTTTGAATAGATTAAGACGGGACAATCCTTGTTTTGCAAGCTGAACTGTCAAGACATTCCCTTCCCTCGAAACGAATACAAATTTAACGCGTGGAATCTTTTTCGATAAGCTATTAATCTCGTCAATATGATCCCACCATCGCCAGGGTCTCAAGGTCATGGAGCCAATCCAATTCAAGACTGTTTGTGAGTCTGATTCTACAACCAAATTCCAAATACCATACCATCCAATTGCCAGGAAGAGTTCCATCGCTATTTTAATTGCTGCCAAATCCGTTAGATCCGAATTCAATGCTTCAACAGGCCCTGAGATGATCACTTTTAGGTTACTGTTGTTGTCTCTTAATACCCCCCCCCCCACAACCTGCTGCCGACTCCTTGAGAGCTCTTGTCGCAACCAATTATTGGGCGGAAAACCGATTATCGACGTAGTTTGAAAATGATTATGAAAATTTATGGGTTGTTTTTTAAGGTGCAGATAATTTTAATAAAACATTTTTGTTTTATCAAAAATACCTAATTTTAGTCTGCGAAATCAAAAATCGGGTTCGAGAGTCAGTTAGGCGTAAGAAAATATTAACACACTCACAGCTCCCAAAATTCGTACCTAGTCAATTACCTTATATTTTAAAATTGGAAATTGTGAGTTTGAAATTTTATTTAATTTTAAAATCCACTATGTATACAAAATTTAAAAAAAAAAAGATGTTGAATTGCCAAGACCAATAATGACCACCCCAGGCACAAGCGGAAGCTTCGTTTGATCCAAATAAATGGACATTGCCTTAATTATTTAAAAATGAGATGCACGGTTTTGAAAATGATGTCAATTTACTTCGGGGATTAATAGTGGTCACCCCTAAGCAAAGATAGAAAATACACTATAAATCTCCTAATAAATTAACATTGTCTTGATTTTAAAATCAAATGTAATCAAACAATTTATTATTAAACCTAATTATACTAGTGGATTAATTGAGGCAATTTTCTAACTTAGAGTATCAAATTATGAAATTTAAAGAATTTAGGGGACTAAATCTAAAAATATAGGCTTTAATATTAATCCTAATTTATTTTAATCAATTATTAAATTGAATACTTGAAATGCACCCTCAGACGTTAATGTGAAGGTCAAATCAAGATTCTCCTAAATTAAAGGACTATAAAGTGAAATTAAATTAAAGTGGAGGTTCTAATTATTAATCCTAATTAATTATGACAATTGAATAATCAATTTGGAACCTCATGCATTAATGTGTGGACCGAATCGAATTATTCACCTAATTAAGAAGTTTAAGGACTAAATTGTAAAGAGTCTAATTTTAAACCCTAAACCCTAAAATCTAAATATGTAATAAGGATTAAATCTAAAACTAAGCAATAGAACCAGGACTACATTAAAATACAATAAATTAGAAGGCATAAATTTAAAAGATTGAAAAATGAATTGATATGCCAATAAATTGATAATACTATTTTTTATTTATTAATAACAAAATTAATTAAAGGACTAAAATAAAAAAATAAAAGATTTAAGGACTAAATCTAAATAAACATAAATAGAAAAACAGTAACCAAACAGAAATAAATGAAAATAAAATATTCAAATTAAAACAAATTTAAAAATGAATCTAGTGACCAAAAATAAAAACACGACTAATTTTTAGTGGCATAAACATAATTGTACCCTAAACTTTATGAAAATTAAAGAAAAAGACAAAGTAAAATTTACATAATTAGTACAAGAAATTTTAACTAAAATAAAAACAAACAAGATTAGGAACCATAATATAAATACGCGCCAAAATATCAATGGCTTAAGAACGAATTCCCCTATTCTTTTTCTACACGTGAGCCCAAACTTAAAGACCTCATTTTATTTATTTATTTATTTATTTATTTATTTTCATTTGAAAACCCTAATCAAATTTAAAAAAAAAACATCTCATCTCTCTCAAGGTTCCATGGCCACCAATCTTAAAAATCCCAAAGTTTCGTTGGTCACCGTTCATCGATGATGGCTCTCTCTGACCTCCCTACTTCAGCGATACCAACGAATGAACCTGGTAAAGACCTAAATCCTCTTTTATTTGATTTGAAATCCCCACAAATTTCTAAAATTCATTTCTAATCCCTTCTGTCACGGCCGTCTTTCGGTTGAGCCCAGAATTGGGCTTCGACTTGAAATAATGGATTTAGAGTCGCCACCGATCACTTTAAAAATATTTAGGTGGATCGGACACCATCTCACCTGATCTGCGTTTTACCAGAAATGTATCGGGTTCGAGAGTCGGTTACAGTCAAGGAAAGATTAGCGCCCTTGTACTGCCCTTTCGGTATCAATTAATCTGTCAGTTGTCTTAATTGCAAAAATTGAAATTAAAATTTAAAACATCGATTCAAAAAATTACATTTGATCGATTGAAATTACTACTGAAAAAAGTAAAAAATATTTGATTCAAACATACCCAATTTCAACAATATGCATCAAAATTATTATTTAAATTCTTAATTAAAACCAAGAGAGAGAAAATTATCAAATCGCCAAATTATTTCCCTAAGGCCCAATTATGAATAAGGATAATTAATGAGGGTGTATAGGTGTCAAACTTAAGGCCAATTAATAAAATAATGAATTTCGTGACGTTAATCATTTATAAAAAACAATTAATAAGTTATTAAAAAAAATTGTTAATCGAAAAATGACCGTAATTAAACCGACTTAATGACATAAGAAAAAAAATCTAATTATGTGAATTAATAATTCAATTAAGCCGATTAGCCTAATTAAACTAATTAGTAACATAATCAAATATGAACTTATAACACTAATATTTTAATTTAAATTAATTTAATCAATTAACAAATTATTAATCAACTATAGAAGTGAAAACGTAAACAAATGCCATAAACGACTCTAACCAAATCAATTAACCCTCTCAATTAATTTAATTAATACCTTAATAGTCAATTCAATCACATTAAACCATGGAATTTTCTACCAATTATGTAAAGAAGAAAAAGCCACGTTCATTACCAATTAATAATCCAAATCAAATCACGATTATTGGCAAACTAATTAAGCTTGACTAATGTTCAATTTAACAATAATACCATAACAGCCAAAATTAAGAAAAAGAAATTCAAAAATGCTGGCCAAGCAAAGATGTAATCACATTTGATTCTAAACGAATTAACCAGGGAATGCAAAACCATATATCACGATTTTCATGCCATACTTAATAAAGGTAATTAAGGTTTTAATCATTTCAATTCATCCCATAAAAAACAAAGCCAACATTGAATTTAATCATCCAACTCAACCATAGAAACAAAGCTACGTATATTACCTTCTTCAAGTCTAGAAATTCGTCGTTGAACGTTCGTTCGCCTGAGATTTGAAGGCTCGCTTGCTGTCTTGATGCTTTGGCGTTTTACTTCTATTGATTCTTGGAACTTTTTCTCTCTTTTCGTAGATCTCTCTTCTTAAAAATTCGTGTTTTTTTGCTTATTTTTCCCTGGAATATTGTTCCGATTTTTCTTTTAAAAATGGCTAAGGTTGTCCTCCCTTTACAAAGTAGAATAAACCCCTTTACATACTTAAAAAATAACTAAAAAATCTAAAATAAAAATCTCTATTTCTCATTTCTATTTTCTTTTTTGTTGACGAGGCTCGATTCTGGAAGCGTACGGCCGTGTGACGTATTTTTGGAAACCTTTGGAATCTAGGTGTGTTAAAAAAATAACTGTAACCATTAATCAGTATAATCAACATATTTAACAAGTTAATTAATTGTACCGTTAATCAATAGTGATTAACTAAATTGTTAAAAATGATTATTAACAATTAATATTATGATTATAATTATGAATTTTAATAAACTGGTTAACTTTTAATAAATTAAATTTCTAATTTATTGTATTTTTACATAAACAACTTAATATAAGTTTCTATTATTTATAATAAGTTAATTATAGATTAATATGTAATCGAATCGTTAATAATGATTAATTATTTTTTAATAATTAAGTTACAATTAAAAAAATCTTATAATCGTATAATAATTAATTCTAAACGGTACGACTAACGGATTGGAAGGTTAGTGACGAGGGACCACCAGTGAACAGTTACTGGTATGGTAGGCAGTGGTAGTTGGAAACATAGTCTAGCTAGGGTTTCATGATGTTGGGTCAATCTGGTCTAAGTGGGCTCCATTAAATATAGTAGGTTATCTAATGATGGGTTTGTTTGTAATTAGGTTTGGTATTTGTCAAGTGGACACTGTTTGGATTTTAATTTTAGATTTGGTTTAATGGTTTTTTGAATAATTGGTTTTTTGGTTTAAGCCCCTTGACCTCTTTATCCACAAAGCAGTTCAACATTCTTGAATTTAAAAACTAAATAATCATTTAATCAATTGAGAGCCCCCACCATCTATTCACGTGTAATTTGAACTAATTCGATATGGATTTGTTTCCATGTAACTCGAGCTAATTTGGAATTTTCACGCCAACGATCTTCAAATTTTTCTTTGGTAACTTTCAAAATGATTTGAATTGCCTAAACAAAATTAGGTATTATAATTGTCTCTCTTTGCTCGTTGTTGTGAAAACAAGAATAAAACAAAGGTAAAAGATAACCTAATTTTATCGCATTTGAATGCAACTCCCTTAGCTCCACTGTCCTTCTTCGATCTTCTACCAATTTGTTCATCCACCTTTCGATCCAATGATTTACCTATTTTGAATTTGAAAACCAACTTACTCAATTTATCCAAATCTTAGAAATGTTGAACCTATAAAAGACATAATTACCATTTATTAGTACATCTGAGTATTTATTACTTATTTTTTCTTCTTCGGAAATGATGATTTCCCATGTGAGACTAAAAATGATCTTTTATCTCAAAAAAGGATTAAACTCATTTTTTAACGAATTTGATTGTAATAAAAACTCCATATGAAAAAGAGTATCTACAATTATCCTTGTGTAAGTACGAATGGGGTAAAGACAAATATACACAAATTTCTGTTCGGTTTTGAATTGCATCTTTAACATCTACGAAAAAGGTTAATATGTTTAACTACAACTTCAGGGTAGGTCGAATTTAATCTTCTCCACTTCTCTTCAAGGTAAGTCTGATCGAGGTAGATTTGCTCCATTGCTCTTCAAAGTAGGTCAAAACTAGAGAAAAGAAAAGGGAATATGCTTCACTGTTCTTCAGTGTATGTCAGATCGAGTTAGATTTGCTCCGGTACACTTCAGGATAGGTCAAATCTAGAAAAGAATGATCTACTCTGTTTCTTTTTTGGGTAGATAAGATCAAGGTAGATTTGCTCCGCTGCTCTTCAAGGTAGGTTGAATATGGAAAAAAGGATCTGGTCCACTACTCTTTAGGTAGGTCATATCTGTAAATCAAAGATTACAATTTGTCAGTGCAAACTGAAATTTGAACCTAAAAGTTTAATATTCAAGAAATCTTTGAAAATCAATTTCTCTTGTAGAAGTCAAGGTTTGCTTTGATTTTCGTGACTTTTTAACCCTTATATCTTTGAGGTTTGGAATAGATCACTTTTGTCTTGAAGTTTCGTTTCATGAATCTTTAATTTTTTGTTGTTGAAAAAACTATAAAAATGATTGAGTGTATAATGGTATTTATGTGAATAATGTAACCATGAATGCGGTAATACGAGTCATGCATATCTTCACTTATTGGGGAAAAGTCTTCTTAAGAGGTCAAAAGGTCTGAATAATGTTCTCATGAATACAGTAATGTGATTCATGGATATCATCACTCCTTGGGGATTGTTCTCATGAGAGGTGAAAATGTCTGAATGAATGCAGTAATGCGATTCATGCATATCCTTGCTCCTTGGGGAGTGTCCTCATAAGAGGTGTAAAAGACTGAATGAATGCGGTAATGTGATTCATGTATATACTTAATCCTTGGGAAGTGTCCTCATAAGAGGTGAAAAAGTTAAAATGAATGTGGTAATGTGATTCATACATATCCTTACTCCTTATAGAGTGTCCTCATAAGAGGTGAAAAAGTCTAAATGAATACGGTAATGTGATTCATGCATATTTTTACTCCATGGGGAGTGTCCTCATAAGAAGTGAAACAGCCTGAATGAATGCGGTAATGTGATTTATGCATATACTTACTCCTTGGGGAGTATCCTCATAAGTGGTGAAAAAGTGTAAATAAATGCAATAATGCAATTCATGTATATCCTTACTCCTTTGGGAATATCCTCATGAGAGGAAAAACAAAGCTTTTTCCTTTTATGTTTTAATGCATATAATGAATATTTGATGTTCATATGCAAATTCATGTAAAATGAAATTGATGTATGCTTTCTTGATTAGTTACCAAAAATGGATGCTCGAGCAACCCTCGTTCTTGTCTTGATTGAATCTCTTTTTTTCTTTTTCACACTAGAGTGATTCTTCTCAAATCTTAGCTCACAATAACATGTCCTTCTTGCCCTTAAAAAATGTACCCCAAGGCTTGATTTACTTGCACCAGATTCTTTTCTGAAGAACAATATGATCATCCAATGTTGTCATCTCCTTTCTTTTTACTTCCCCATTTCAAAATCTTAGCATAAATGCATTGAAAAATTATTAATTACGGTCATATATATGGCCTTGACATACTTTCTATCTCTGACTTAATTGCTCTATCAAAATTGTCTCTTCAAGATTCTACGACCAATTAATGCATGAATGGTTTACTTTTCATGATTAATTCTTCTTGTCAATATTTTGCCCTTGACACTCCGAGTGGCGAGAATCAATCATAATGTCTTCTTGATGAGTGATTAAAATTTTCTTTATTTTGTTAACAATTATTCATCTTTGTTTGTTTGACTTTACTAATTTAGTGTTGTGCTTATTTTCGTGCAGGAATTGATTTTCCATAATCAACGGTAAAGAGGGCAAAATCTACAATTATTTTATTTCTAGAATCGTGGCTGGAAACATGGGCACGACCTGAGGCACAACACGGTTTGACGTGGTAGAATCCAATAATCCAATCAGCAGCAGCAGTAGTTTTTAGAATGTTCAGTCAACTTTAATCTAGAAGGCGAAGGAGCAAAATTATTTCAGAGTTTAAGTTTGAATTTGGAACAAATATTTGAGATTTTTTTTTTGTTATTTACCTTATAGGATATTTTATTATTTTAAGTATTTTGTTTACCTTTAGGAAGTTTGTCTCTTATAAAATTCTCTAAGCTATAAATACCCTATTAGGGTGAAGCTTGAGAATGTACTTTTTTTTTATAAAATTATCGGGTATTATTTTTACAACTTTTATTTTTTACTTATGTTTTTATTTTTCTTTTTCAAAATGCTAAGTACGAATCCAATCATGCTTAGCAAAATTTTAAATTAGCCAAAGGCTTAGTGATGCCTCAATTCCTTGTGATAATTGTAAAGCATTTAACATATTTATATGTCAATCTTGATTTTCTGAAAATTTGATTTGGCAAACGACATTTTATTTAATAATATTAACATTCTCATTTTAAAAGGTCGACGTTAATTAGAAGGGTGTTTGGGTTTACATTTTGGGAGGAAGAATCGGTTGGTTGTAATTCAACTTCATATGAACAAATTTAGTGGCAGATTGCTAAGGTGAATTGAGATCGGGTTCGATTCTCATTGAGACACCATAACTCGAACATGGGCTTTTCCAGCGCTTAAGGTTGCATTGTTGCTAAAGACAACAACCATGGTTTTTTTAAAGAAATTACTGAATTCCGGAGACATACTTAGGAATATTGCTTCACCGGAGAGAAAAGTAAGTTACAAGGGTTAGGCCTTGTAGACTGTAACTGGTATGTATCCGGGGTAAAATCTCTTTTTATGAGAATATTGAGATTGTTTTCATTTATTTGATTTCTTTTCAAAAATATACATTGCTTTATTTTTCTTTAAAATATTGATTTCTTTTATTTTAATTTCACAACCCTTTTTTTATTTATTTTCATTTCAAACAAGATCAAAACAATTCAACATTGGAAGGTCCTTAGTCCCTACAGATCGACCATTCTTCTCTTTACTACATTTTTATTTATTTTATTTGAGAATAATGAATATTTATTTGACAATTACGACACTTTTCACTTCTTGATCTGAATATTATTATCTCAACATGGTCTGGGTTTTTTTTAATGCCCCAATATGAGTGTCTTTCATGGCTCTATCCTTACTTGAGCGCCAAAATTTTCGACTTTGAATGGCATCATCCTTGTGCCATTTATCAACAACTCGTACTCTCAACTTGGGCCAATAGAAGTAACATCATATGTCTCCTTTCATTCTTATCTAATAGTTTGAGGGTTTCTTTTTATGAGGTCTCGTAACCAGATGGACTATGCTTCTAACAGAAATGCCTTTAACCTTTGATATCAAAAAATCTCAAAATAAGTTATGTCCTTCCTATTAAGGTGGTCTTCTGCTTCCTAGTCGATTACTAATGTTGATGATGTCACAAAGAAATGTGAGAAATTTATTATTGAGTAGTCTGATATTTCAAACTTTATTGTTTTAAAACCGGAGAACGTCTTTATTGCTCTTGTATCACTTAAGGTCTTATTTCTTTATTTGAGGAAAATAAAGCCTCATTAACTTCAAGGACCTCTTTCTTTCTTGAGATATTATCCTGTTTGAAAGTGTTTTTGTTCTACTGTTTAGAATGAAAAAAATTATAAAACAAAATGGTGCCCCCTACTTTAGGCTCACAATTGAAACAAATCAACAGTTCAATGAATATTGATTAAATCTAGAACTTTATTTTATTATTATTTTTAAAAAATAAAGCTCTTTGACAAGTTTCAAGATCAATGGGTTGACTTCTTGGTTGGCCTCTTATTTTTCTATGGTTTCAATCACCAAGATGTCGTTCTTTTCTCAATATTCTTGCAAGCATCATGACATGCCCTTCTATCTTGGCATAGCTTTTCAATTGGATGCAGACAAAATGAAGCAACTATCATATTCAACAATTAGAACTTTTAGAACACTTATCACACCCTAAAATGACGGATAAAAGTTAAGCATTTAAAATTTCGGTGTCGTTGTGAGGTTCCCTAAAAATATAGAGACTTCTAAAGTAATTAGCCCAAGTTCAAAATATTCAAATACCAACTTTGGTTTCTAACTTTCATTTCCCCCTATTTCTAGAGTTCTCAATTGTATCTCTCTCTATATTGCCTCATCGAATTTTTTCATTTTCGCTATCTTACAAGCTACAGTGGTGCTCACCGTAGGCACCATTGTGCTCGTCCCGTCATCTCCATTCGTCTGGTGGTCTCATTTTTTTTATTTTCATCGGCTTTGGCATTTTTAGAGGAAAATAAATTTGAATTTCGTTAAAACCCCCTTCTCTAACGTTCTTTTTCGTAAACCGACCCTAGTAATTAACTCCTGAGGCCTTAAAATGTTTTTATGTATTTTTTGATAATTTTTCGGCCACCAAAAATGCCTTCACGCGCCCCCACGCACCACTATGCATGTGTGAGACTATTCTTGGTGATTCAAACTACTGAACTAGTCTGCCGAAATCGATCTGACTCTGAACCAACCTTAAATCGTTGACCCGACCTATTGATCGATGATCGTTGACTTTTTCATTGACCGTTAACATTTTCGTTGATCGTTGTCATTTCCATAGGCCGTTGACTTTTCTGTATGATATTATATGTACGTATGTATGCATTCTAGTTACCTATATTTGAGTTATGACTGGTTTCTGATTATTTTTATATCATTTTAAATCTACACATTGATGCATTCATATTTCTACATGAGATTGTATCCATGTCCTGATTTTGCACGGGATTGTATCCCTATCCTGATTCTTTATAGAAATCTAGTCCAGATTCTAAATGGGATTATATTCTCGTCCTGATTATGCATGGGATTATATCCCCATCCTGATTTTGAATGTGATTGTATCGCCATCATGATTCTACATGGGATTGTATCCCCATCATGATTCTTCATGGGATCATCTATAGAGGGCAACATCTCCATCATGTTTCTGATTTCTGATGAGTTCCTCTTGGAAGTTAACTCGGGCTCCTCTTCGGAGGATAATGTCTCTAACCTGATTTTTTTTCTTTGGGTCCACTTTGGAGGTCTTAGGTTCCTTTCAATAGGTAATATTTTACGTTCTATTATTTTATGACAAGAGGTAATGTTGTGAGGAACTCTATATGATTTTCTGGTAACAAATATCTGGTTTTACTATTTACCTCCAAATATTTTTCTCCACTATTTTTGATCAGCCATGATAGCTTAGTCCCTCGTTGGGGAGCGTTGCAGTAGCGTAGGAGCTTTGTTGACTAGCATCGGTGGTCAAGAAGATTTATTTTTTACTCTTGCTCTTTGTTAGAGATAGTGAAATAGCAAGTAGATTTGAATGTTAATTAATTTCTTGGGATGGTATTTTGGGTTATAATTACTTAACTGTTTGTGGAATGTTTTTATTATGTTTATTGCTTTGACCTTATGTTATGTGTCGATACACTTTCAAAGATAGTTATAGAAATATAATTATCTTTATGGATGTTTATTGATGATATCCATTTCAACAAATTTTTTTAATAAATTTCTTTGAGACTTCATAGAGTATAACATATCATCAATTTTAAATTAGTTTCATTCGATAATAATATATTTTTCTACCGTAATATTCTATGATTTTTGTACTTCTAAATATAGTTCTTACATTATCCTTTTGCATTTTTAAGTAAGAACAATATTTCTTATGCTTATGTATGGTATAAGTAGTTGCATTATGTACTAAATACCAGTCTTCAATATTTATTGTAGATTGTGTAGGAGAAGTAATCGTAGTCTTGATAGATAATATAAAGAAATATCACATAGATATGTATATGGATATTCAAAACAAAAGTTTTTAAAAAATAGGAATCATTATGTTTAACAAAGTAATAAACTGATATAAAATTTTATTCATAAAAATAAATAAATGAATAATAATAAATTAAAAAATTTAATCGTTCACTTCAAGGGTTGTGAAAAAAAATTAGCAACATTCAATTGAGTTGGATCAACAATGTCATAATCATTTTCGTCATTTTTGTAAACAAAATTTGTCTCCATTTTTTTACATCATTTCACAATGGTTTTTTTCTTCTTCTAAGAAATGTGATTTTATTAAATTAGATCATACGATTCTAAGCCTAGATTGTAAGTCTCATTGAAAACGTCCCTAAACTTAATGAAGGAAAAGAGTACTCCCTAAATCAGGCTGAATCAAACTCCTAATCCAAAAACCCTCCACACTATAATCATACAAATAAAACAGTTGGAACTTTGGGATCCCTAATATGACTTTAACATATACATTCAGCTACCACAATACTTTGAACAAATCTTGTCTATATAACCCTTGCTTTGCTAAATGATTAGACATTCCATTTTGCTCTCTTGTATGGGAGCTGCTTCACAAAAATTGGGCAGGATAACTTATCTATTTTTCGAAAGCCTTCCACCATTGTCAAGATCTGAGTAGCGAGTTTCTAGTCCAATTTAGAGCTACATGGGGTTCAAATTCTATAATTAGTTTCGCATTCTCTAACCATCTAGCTTCAATGAAGCCATAAGAATCTCCATAGTTTTGGAAAAATCAGGATCCAAGGTTGAAAACTACTTCTCACTCCCTACTAATGCAACTAAAATGCTTAGAAAAATGGTTAAATGCTCTCTACTTCAATTGCTTTATATTCGATGCCACTCACGGTCAGCGGCAGTGCTATATCGTAAGAGTCAGAATGACTGAATAAAAATCTTAACATTATAAATAATAAACTTTAATTCAGCTATTTACATAATCCTACGAGTAGCTCTCGAATAATGTGGATTGTACGGATCTTCTAAATGGGAAAAGTTGGACCTAGTCGGCCCTCGATCAAGGGAATACGAGCACTTTCATGAAAATATAATCTCATATTAATTTCATAATCAAACCCCAAATAAAATCGCATAAATGCTAAAAATACTAAGCATTTTTGGTTTAATAGGTTTGATTCAAGGCTTTTGGGGTCAGAATTTGGTGGAACGGACCAAAAAATCAGACTCGGTACGTCGAAAAATTTAAAACGGACCACAGTGATGAATGGCGAAGAGTTTGATTCGGTAACATTGAGAATTTGTTATCCTTCACCCCTCCGCACACTGACGACACTAACGACAAGGTGAACACTGATGTACTAGAAACGACACAAAGAATCTAATGGTCTGGGCGGTGCACTAAACGGAGTAACAGTCGTCGGTAAAAAGACGTTGAAAGATTCTTGGAGAAGAAATACCCAAAAAGGAAAATTGGAGAGAGAGAGAGAGAGAGAGAGAGAGAAACTAAGGTTTCCAAATGGGGAAGATTTCTGATTTTGGGGTATTTTAAACCCAATTTAAAGGAAATGGAAAAAATCATGTCATAGGTCCTTGAGTCTTTCATAATTCATAAATTTGTCCTTAATTTATTTAAAATTTCAATTTGGGTCCCCGAATGTTACCAAATTTTCAATTTAATCCTAAAAATAAAATTAAGAAAATTTTTAACCCGGGTGTGACAACCCGTGTATTTGATTTGCGTTTTCTCTCAATGCCCCACAATTCAGCTATCCTTTTGAAAATCATATGATCCAACATTGAAGAGGGGTTCCTGACACCTCCACCCATGTTGTTCTTTCAGGTAATTGAAAAGATTATGTCCATTTCTCTATTTTAGTGAAGATTTTCTTAAGAAGGGTCAATTATGTTCCTTCAGTAACATGAGAAACTTCTCATTAGGTACTTTGATCAATAACCTTTGTCCTCCCATACTTTCTTTAGCTTACCAAGTCCCCAACTATGTAACATCTCCGTCATTTTTTCAATGCTAGACACAGTCGCCATTGTGCTAATTAGAGATTTGTTCAGCTTCCATAATTCATCTTCGACCCTAGATTGTCTTCAGGTCCTTCCTATTCAGCTTGTTTTGCTCTCCGATATCATTACAATTCTCCCCCTACCTGCTTGACTATTACATCGTTAGTTATTTCCATTTTTTAGATGACTGTTGAGCTACCTTATTGTTCTCACGTTTCCCATTTTCTTCATCCCTTACTTTACGAACTTCCCTCCAATATGATCTCCCCTAGAATTTTGCGAAGGAAATAAATAATCGATATACGTACAAATAGAAATCATTCAGTCTTTTAATGGCTCTAATGACGTCTTACTTGTTAGAGAATTTCCCAAAATCAAATCGTTTTCCTTTTCTGTCCAACTTTTTATTAGTCATAAAAGACAAGATATTAACTTCAAATATTTCTTTCCGATATTGTGTATGAAAGACAACATTTTTTTAAGTACACTTTAAAACCTATCTTGCTTCCATGGAGGATTGAACCTACATGAAAGATAACATTATTAGTAGAAAAGGTGGAATATATTTTTTCGATTGATCATCATTTGTAATATCTTCACCACATAATTTGAATAGAGAATAATTCAAAATATTGTTGAGTTATATTCCGTAACGGTTGTGGGAACAAACCGGCATTTGGTTTTTACTGAATGAAAAGTACCCCACACATTTACTGTATGCTCTCTTTGTTTCTCCGACCTAAACTGAAATCCCACTTATTTGGTCGAAATTAACTCAAACTTGCCAATATTAGGCTTGAATGGGTATCACCATGTTTTGTATATAAACCCTTTCTTGCATCCTTCTCTGAAACACCAACAACTTCATCTTTCTCAAATAACAAAAAGAAAATAAGTTTTCAATGTCTTCTCCAGCTGTTGCATTTTTCTTTACTTTTTTGTTTCTCTTACTAGCTTCTGGCGATGCTAATTTAGACATTGGCAAGACCCTGAGCAGCTACTCCGACTTCTCCGACTTCGTCAACATGTTGAACGAAACGGGTGTGGCGGACGAAATCAACAGCAGGCAAACCATCACCGTTCTTGCTGTTCCGAATGGCAATTTGGGTGGACTATATGGCCAAACCATGGAAACAAAGAAGATGGTCTTGAGCGTGCATGTTGTGCTCGATTATTACGATGAAGCCAAGCTCAACAAATCGCATTCCAAAACAGCTAAGATTCTCACCACGCTCTACCAAGAAACCGGGAAAGCCCGCAATCGGGTAGGGTACTTGAACATGTCGAACACCGGCAATGGAACCGTGTATTTTGCATCTCCTTCTCCGAAAGCTCACCTTGAAGCTCAACTCGTTAAACAAGTTACTTCAAAGCCTTATGATCTTTCAGTACTGCAAATCAGTAATCTTATCGATGTGGCCTCGGTTTCACTTGCTCCAGCAAACGCTCCCCAATATGCTCCCCCTCCGAGGAAGGTCCTATCACCGGCTCCATCGAAGAGTAAAGCAAGCGACACCTCGCCGCCCGTTGCTGATGCTGATGCTCCTGGTAGTGATGAGAAAAAGTCTGCTGTATCTGCACCTTGTGGGGATTATCTGGCCTCTACCATTCTTATGATTTTCACTTGTGTTTGGTTACTGCTTACGATGGTTTGAGTAGTAACACAAGAGCGGAAATTTTGGGTCATTAAATCTTTGAATTTTTTGTTTGTTTTCACTCTGCTATGTGAAAGAGATTTTGAGGATGGTCGGGTAAATAAAGGGTAGTGTGGAGAAACAGTACAGAAATGGGAAAAAACGAATTGGAAAACTGAATAAAGAGGAAATGAATTCGAGAAAAATTCTTTGACAATCCTCGAGCTCTAAATAAAAAATTTTAAAATTTTGATTTCATAAGTGATGATATTCTAATTAAATGAAGTCGTTTGATAAACGACACACTAAGATCATTTTATATATGAACATGAACTATAAAATGTTCAACATTTATTCCAATATACATGGAATAGTCATTAAAAGCTTAAGATGTAAATTTACTGGCATTGTCCATATGAATCATCTTTATGAAAAAAATCTAAAATATATGCACGTAATTTGATTAACTAAACAAGTATCTTGCAAAGGACAAGTTGTGGGTTAATAACAAAGATACATATGACCATCTAGTTGATGCATCAATTAAAATTATAAAATATCTAAATGGTCCATAAGAAGAGTGTATGAAGTATGAACTCACATATATCACAAAGTATTCATTTTAGTAATAGATTCATAATTTATCTTAGTTGTTGATGTTCAAATAATTAATTTGCCTTTGGAGCAAGTCTCCCACATGAAAATTAATTTACTTTATTAATTGATTTTTTATCACTCGTATCATTTTTATAATCTCATTTTTAGTGGATGTAAATATTCTTAAAATTACCATCTTTTTCATATCTTCGACAGTGAACATGACTATAGTCTATAGACATGTCCATTATCAAGATCCCAATTGTTAGAGTAATCTTTATTTTTATGTTATGAGATGTCACATTCACTTAGGGAAGGTAAAATAGTTGGTAGAACGAGACTCGTGATATTTTATTAATAGTGTATTACATTTGCTCAATCATTAAAAAATAAAATGTCAACTAAAAATATTTTTTCCTAATTAACAAAATAGTATCATCTATAATATCTTCATCACATAATTTTAATTGAGAAATAACTCGAATGTTATATTCACTAACCGGTGTGGGAACAAACGGGCATTTGGTTTTTACCAAATGAAAAGTACCCACACATTACTACCTACTCACTTTGTTTCTCTGACCAAAACTGAAATCCCACTTATTTGGTCGAAATAAACTCAAACCTGCCAATAATAGGCTTGAGTTGGTATCACCATGTTTTGTATATAAACCCCTTCTCGCATCCTTGTCTGAAACACCACCAACTTCATATTGCTCAAATTACAAAGTTTGTAATTTTTTTTTCTTTTTTACTTAACACATTAAGCTAAATTTAATCAATTTTCCAAAATAAACTATGAGGCTTAGTGCATCCGCTACTGTTACAAACAAACAAAAAAGGTTCCCCATGTCTTCTACATATGTTTCTTTTTTCTTTAGCCTTTTGTTTCCCTTATTAGCCTCTGTCGTTGCTAAGTTAAACAATTTTATCCAAAAATCACCCTAATAGTTAAATATTATATGGCAGACACTGTTTCTCTAAGTATTAATGATCTAGCAACCTTTCTGATAAAACGCGGATCATGAAGAGCACATTTACTAGGAATCATACACGTGGCGGAAGACGTGAATCGTCATCCGCACCTTGCATTTAAATCCCAACTGTCCTGCCTTAAACACCGCCCAAGGCCCCCCTATAAATACCCCCTCATCCAATACTCATACAACACAAAAAACACTCTATTTCTTCCTTCTATATATCGTTCACTCAAGTTTTAAGTAAGTATAATTATTGTTTTTTAGAAGCTAATTTTTTTTATTATATTATAATTATTTAATAGTTCATTATTTTATTATATTTTATTGTACTAGTTTTTTTATTACTTTTTGCAGTTATAAAATGACAGGCGGGTTACTGCGTTTAGATGTTAATCATATATTAATCATATATCGAGTCATTTTGTCGATACGATAATAATTTTAAATTATGTTATTCTATTTATTGTGAATGTTTTATTCATTTATTTTTAGTATTAGTTTATATTTAATTTGTATACTATTTATTTAAATAGGTAAATGATCATTTATTAGATCCATTTATTCGTAACGCTAAATTAGAGATATCGAGTCGTGTCTGACCGTATTTAGATGAGGTTGGATTCAGTTACATAGCGAAATATAAAGGGCACTGTAACCTTGAATCCATTTTTATTTCTGCACTGATTGAGAGGTGGAAACCAGAGACACACACATTTCATCTTCAGTGTGGGGAGTGCACTATTACACTGGAGGATGTTTCCTTACATTTGGGGCTTTAGGTAGATGGGGATGTTATTTCTGCTATAGTGGATGGTGATTGGCATTCCTTGTACGAGGAGTATCTTCGAGATATCTCGCCTAATTTCAACTGTGGTCTAATACTGTTATCGTGGTTGGCTAGAAATTTTTTACGGTTAAGTGACGACCGTTCTGAGGAACAAGCTCAAATATTTGCTTGGGCTTGCATATTGCAACTCATAGGAGGGATCATGATGCATGATAAATCTCACAAGCAAGTTCATTGTATGTGGTTGCGCCATCTCGCAGATTTTTGAGTTGTCGGCTCATTCAGTTAGGGCTCCGCAGTTTTGGCATCTCTGTATAGAGAAATGTGTCGACCAACTGATTATCAAAAAAATGTTATCGGTGGATGTCTCCTTCTTCTACAATCATGGGTGTGGTATCACATGCCCTTTTTATGTTCGGTCATGAAAAACTCATTAGTCTTTCCGTTATTGTTGAGGTAATTTCAATACTGAGTTTGTATATAAATAATTTTTTGAGTATATAATGAATTTTTTTACACTAAATAGATGGTCTTCTATAAGGAAAGATCATCGCGATATATCGGACAAATTGGAAGAAATTCAGATGCTCATTGTTCAAAAGGCTGATACAGAGGTATGTATTTAAATTTTATTATTTACCTTTAATTATCGTTATATAATTAGATTATTATTTTGATACTAATTATATATATTTGTTTTAGTTTCAATGGGATCCTTATTCTACTAAAGAAATGAGGCGTTGCATCCCACCTCACTTGAGTAGCCCATTAGATGTATGGATGGTGGTGATCCCTTTGATATGTTATGCTATTATCAAGTGACATCCTATTGATCGCGTGCTTCGCCAATTTGGTTTCGCACAATCTATTCCCGAAGCACCTAGGAATCTCGACAATATACATAACATCGATAGACAGGGAAAAAAAGTACACTGGCTAATGAAGCACAACGAGTGGGTAATGATCTGGAAAGACTGACGTGGACGCATTCCCCGTAGGGAACCGATTTATATAGATCATTATTTGGTTGCAGATGATTATTATCAGTGGTTCAACATAAACGGGAAGTCGTTCCTAGTTTTCAAGGAAGCACGAGGTGGGAACATTCGTCAACATCGAAAAAAAAATCCACCGTCACATCATCATCATCCCCCGGCTCGTGGACGGAGAGCATGTGCTTCAGATGCCACCATAGCCATTTTAGATGCCACCACCATCGGGTTTTATAACACCTCCTATAGGATATACTCTTATGCTTATAAAACCAGCGTGGTATTCATATGCTGCTTATTTGGCAGGTGATTTTTCACCAGAGACACAGACACCTCCTGCTCAGTTTTCGTATTCATCGATGTCAATGTTATCGCAATTTTCACAATTTTATATGAACGGTGGGATGGTTAGTCGTACACCTCCAGGGTTCTTATTCTATGGAGGTGCTACACCATCATACATCCCTAATCAACAAAATGTAGCTGCTACTACTGCTGCTGCTGCTGCTGATGATGATGAGAGTGAGGAGGAAAACCAACTTATATGAAGAAATCTTCACCGAAATAGACATCCACCGTCATGTGGAACACTTTCAAGACGCATACATTGATGGACTTGTTTTTATTTATTTTGTTTCTTAATGTTTTTATTTAATTATGGACTTTTTTATTTATTTTGTTTCTTAATGTTTTTATTTAATTATGGACTTTTTATTTATTTTGTTTCTTAATTTTTTTATTATTTAATTATGGAATTTTTATTTATTTTATTTCTTAATGTTTTTATTATTTAATTATGGACTTTTTATTTATTTTGTTTCTTAATGTTTTTATTATTTAATTGTTTGAATTATAACGTTTGTATTTAATGTTTCTATTTAATTACTTTTATTGTTTTTATTATTTAGTTTGTAATGTTTTTATTTAATTTTCACTTGAGTAGTCCATTACTTGAGTAGAACATTAATTAAAAGTAAACGAACATGAAATAAAAAAAACTGAGTCTTCATAAACAACAATTACATTATCACAGCATCAACGGTTACATGATGATAAAAGATATGAATATTTTTTTCCTATTATGGCATAGGTTTCTACAATGCCCACATCTTTTGTTTTCTTTGGACGTCTTTCGAATATCCATATCACAATGAATTCGAGTGGATTATGGACAACCTGCCTCCCTTAATAAGGATAGATCTGTTACAATCGGAAGTCAATTTTGAACCTCATATGGGTCTTTCTCATTACCTATAGAGGGAACTCAAATTCATATAACTTAAATACATATAAAAGTCGGTATACGGGATCCACAAAACGATTATAGTCTTGACGGGTACAAGAGCAAGTTGCTATGACATGGGAGCATGGATACTTCAAAGCTTGAAAAAACCAACGGTTACACCACCTGTCTTGTAGATTACTTCTGAACGAGTTAACTTCAATCCCTTGAAGAGGTCGTGGCATTTCTGTGACACGAAATAATTTATGGGTTCGAGAGAAGCTTGTTACAAATATTCCTTTTGATGCAACAATTATTTTTTGTAGATCTGCAACTAATCATGAGTGATAAGTATGGTCTTTTTGCATCCAAGTTAGAGCTTGTCCCCTAAGATTTGCAAAAAAAGTGCTCCCAAACAATAATAAGTCGTTTTAACCAAAGTTGTTACTAGTAAATGGAGCCCCCCTTTAAGGTTGAATTGATAGTCTCAGCCAAGTTAGTTGTCATGTGTCTATATTGATACCACCATCGTATGCATTTATCCACATTTCTTTGTTTATGAGGCTGATGTAATTGTACCCTTACTCATTTTTTCTTTGCAAATCTTGAAGCATGGACTCAAACGTTTGAGGTAGTAGTTCGTAACATGAGTGCCAAATGTAGTACTTATTGTTAAGTTCCCATAAAAAATGAAAATGATTGAGAAATGAAATTAGACAATATGACATACTCATGCACACAAGTAATTGGCGCTCAATATTCTTCTTGAACTTTCCATGATAATTTGCAACAATATGTCAGATACAATATCGATGTTGGACATAAGGTGGCTGCCAAATTGGTCCCAAAGACTCAATTGATGCTTTCATCCCAGCTCCGCGATTTGAAATGACACATATTTTTCCCCTCGTGATAACATGTAAGCGTAAGTTTTTGATGAAAAATGTCTAAGAATTTGTATATTCTCCTTCAACAAGGGCAAAAGCAACAGGAAGAATGTTGTGATTACCATCTTGGACAACTGCCAATAACAAAACTTACTTGTATTTTCCATACAAGAATGTCCCATCAATTTGAATCATGAGCTTGTAATATTTCACAACATTAATGCATTGTGGGTAAGTCCAAAAAAACCGGTAGAATTGGCATCGCCACGAAACACTCGATCATTGTGGTATGCATGGCAAGTTTCAAAGTCCACTATTATCCCAAAATTCAGTCTGCGCACTACCCTAAACCAACTTGGTAGTTCATTGTAAGATGAATTTCACTCGCCGTGAAATTTTTTAATGGCATTCTACTTTGCCTTCTATGCTTTCTTGTAGGAGACGGTGTACTCATATTGAGATTGTATAACTGAAATCAGCAGCGCAATAGCTATATGGGAGCTTGCTTTAACCATGGGTATGATAGCTTGGCATATAGTGTCGGAGTCCAAGTTGGGATGGTCCTGGTTGATCCCTCTAGCACAACATGTATGAGGACTTTGTATATTGTTAGTTCTCATATGTTGTTTTTCGTCTTCCTCTTTGGTACATGAATCATCCAATTGCATACGTTATCACATTGGGCGCAATAGCAGACATACTTTTCGGTGGTGGATTGGTCGACTCTGGAGTGAACAGAATTACAAATGTTGTAATTCTTAATTGCAATCATCGCTTCTTCTTTGGATGGAAACTCTATTCTGATATATAACTCACCATCATTGATTCATGAGTTAAATCCGTAGTCACTACCATTAGGCATGTCCACAAATTCTGGCTTGCACATTGCATTATAATCAGCTTTATACATGTGTATTGGAGGTTCCATGTGTACCGTATTTGTGGAACTTCATCTACATCATCATCATTGGAGTCTATATTGAACTGTGGTGATTCTAGCTTAACAAATAGTCCAGTCTCAGTACCATCTACATCTGGCTCACGAAAAGGTTCTTCTGGTGGAGATTATGGTTCCTTTGTGATACCAATATTTAGGTTGAACAAGATGGTAGTTGAATGTTTTCCCCTTGAACTTGAAGTATTGGTGTTGAACTAAATGCTATATCACATGCATCTCCATATTGATATCGAAGAAGCTCGTAGTTGAATTCCTCCCCTGGAACTTGTAGACATCGTGTCAAATGGGTACTGAATAGATTGTTATGTCGAGGGCATATCTATATTCAGGTCATAAAAATTGGCAGATGAATGCTTCCTCTTGAACTTGAAGCGATGTTGTCATATGGATTGTTTTTGGAACCACCTCGATGGAGATCGTAACAAGTTGCTGATGAATGTATCCCCATTGAACTTGATGAGATGGTACCAAGATGTGGATTTCCCATTAACGAGTTAAAATCATTACACATTACTTGAGTTGCGTTGTCAACTTGATCAACTTGTTGAGCCAGCCAATAGTAATAACATACCACGAACTACAGACACTTCAACAAATGTGGCATACATTTGTGTATCGACGTCTAAATTTTGATTCTGAGCATCAACCATCAGAGTAACATCATCATCGTTGGATAGTTAGAACGTTGTATAAGTTAACAAAAATAGTGCAGTTCAAAATCTGTACTGAAGTGAGGACAATCTTCTAGTACTTCTAACATGAACCTTCCTTGAAATTTTAGTGATCAGCTCCTCAAAAATGATGTTTCTCTTTAAGGATATTCTGACTGAATGATTTGATGCGAAAACAAAGCCGATTTTATCTTCCCAAAATTCTCCATTATAGTAAACTAGCTGAAATACGCCTCATTTTGAGAGTTTGAGAGTTTGAAAGATTGAGAGTCATATATCTACAAAAACAATAGTTGAAATACACCTAATTAAATAAATAGTGTACAAATTAAAATATAATTAATGCTAAAAAATAAAAAATCACAATAATTTAAATAACATAATTTAATATTGTTATTGTATCAGCAAAATATCTAGAGATATGATCCCGCCTTCCATTTTATAACCACAAAAAATAATACAAAATAATTAGTACAATAAAATTTTATCAAATAATTAAATATAAAATAAATATAATAGAATAAAAAAATAATTTTACCTTCTAAAAACTACAACAAAATCTACTTAGCTTGATAGAATTAAGAATATGAAAGTAATTTTGATGTGGTTTGATGTTTGCATTCGAGGTATTTATAGGGGAGGAGGATGGGTGATCTAGAGAGTTGACTCAGGTAATAATGGAGTGCGCAATTATTGGTGAATAATGGAAGGCGTGCCTCATGATCCGCTCCTTCCCTGCACATGTAAGATTTCTTAGCAAAGCGCGAAACCCTGCGAAGGTGCGCCTCATGATCTGTGCTTTGTGAGAAAGGATGCTAGATCGGTATTATTTGGAGAAAGGGTGTCTGACATGTAATATTTTGTTGTTAGGGTGTTATTTGGGTAAAATTACCGCTAAGTTAGACATCGGCAAGACACTGAGCAACTACTCGGACTTCTCCGACTTCGTCAACTTGTTGAACGAAACGGGCGTCGCCAACGAAATCAAAAGCAAGCAAACTGTCACTGTTCTTGTTGTTTCGAATGGTAATTTGGGCTCACTTTATGGCCAAACCATGGAAACGAAGAAGATGGTGTTCAGCGTGCATGTTGTGCTCGATTATTACGATGAAACCAAGCTCAACAAATAGCAGTCCAAAACAGCAAAGATTCTCACCATGCTCTACCAACAAACCGGGAAGGCACGCAATCAGGTAGGGTTCTTGAACATGACGAACACGGGCAAGAGTTTTGTGGTTTTAGCATCATCGCCTCCAAAATCTCACCTTGAAGTTCAACTCGTTAAACAAGTTACTTCAAAACCTTATGACCATTCAGTGCTGCAAATCAGCAATCTCATCGATGTGGCCTCGGTTTCATTTTTACCTTCTCCATCTAACGCTCCCGAATATGCTGTCCCTCCGAGGAAGGTCTTAGCACCGGCCCCTACGCCTAGTCTTGACGAAGTGGACGACCGGATGTCTCCGACTCCGTCCAAGACTAAAGCAAGCGAGGCATCGCCGCCAGATGCATATTCTGATTCTCCTGGTCAGGCTAGTGATGAGAAGAAGTCTATTGTATCTGCACCTTGTGGGGATTATCTGGCTTCTACCATTCTTTTGATTTTCTCTTGCTCTTGGTTATTGCTTACCGTGACGTAGATAAAACAAGAGGGGAAACTTTGGGTTCGTTAAATCTTCGAGATTTTTGGATTGTTTTCACCCTGATATGGGGAAGCTGTAGTTCCAATTTTTCGAAATGCTAATAAATTCAGGCTTCTTGTTTCTAACTATTTTTTAGCTGAAATCTGAAGAAATGAATACCTTGTAACCCCACAGACCGATAAGGGTAACCATATCTGATTCGGGGTGTCACATTTGGGCCACCGGAGTGACCCACTTTAAAAATAGCAAAAAATTTAAAACTTTTTATCAGCACATGTAAACAAATAAAATCAGTTGTCGCTATTTAAAAATAAAACAGATTTCCAGACTCGTATATAAATCAAAATACAATTATATGCCCCCTAATCACATATACCATACTCTGCAACAACGCCGGAAGAACTCCCTTACAGAAGTCGATAGATGCACTGGTACAATTCTTTTAACCTGAAAAGATGAGTAATAGAGTGAGCTTCGAAAAGATCAGTAATACAGAACTACCAGATGATGCTGAAGAACGTGCAGATACTGATAAAAATACATATCCTTATTATTTTCAAGTATTTACAGATTTTTATGCTGAACAGAAATCCTACTGATATTTCAGATGGTAACGGACAATGAGCTTTCAGTTCAAACAAATATTTCGGATGACTGAGTTCAGGAGATCAGAATAGGTTATCTAGTGTGTTCCCGCAAAACCTGTGAAAAGGTGCATATATTTTCTTTTAAAAAACTGGCAATTCAAAACATATTTTTATTCAAAAACCATATTAATCCATCCAACCAAACACACCATAATGTGTAGGTTCCCCATAACCATACACCACCAACACACCAAGTAAGGCCCTGACCACAAAGCAGAGGAGCCTGCAGTAACGGTAACGATAACTTCCTCCAACAACACCCTCCCATAAAATATTTATCAAAAACCATAGTAATCCCTCCAACCAAACACCATAATGTGTAGGTTTCCCAGAACCATACACCCACCAACACACCATAATGTGTAGGTTCCCCAGAACCATACACCCACCAACACACCAAGTAAGGCCCCGAGCATAAAGCCGAGGAACCTGCATATATAGTAACCTCCAATAATACCCCCAAATAAATATGTTCCGTCCGTAAACGGATATATCAAAAATCAAAACATAATTCATGTCAAGTATCATATCAAAATCCAGGTCAAGTATCAGATCAGAATCCAAGTCAAGTATCATATCAGAATCCATGTCAAATATCATATCAGAATCCATGTCAAGTATCATATCAGAATTCAAATCCAAAATCAGATAAAATATTCATGTGGGTAGGGAACACACCAGAGTTTACAGATATTATTCATAAGTACAGAATAATCTTATCAGGCAGGGAAACACGGATCTTCAATATACCGATAGAATGTTGGGATTTATAATCACTATTGGAAGAGTTCAATAACTGATGGAATTATAAGTTATTCAGATTGAGACTTATCGAGATCATATCTTATTCATACATTTTTTTTGAAAGCTCTACATAATCAAAAGGGTATTCAGAATCCTTTACATCTGAGCTACTTATATTTTCAGATATAACCTAACTAATTTGAGCTGATAAGGGAGAACAACGATTCAGAAATTTTACAATCTTTTTCGATTGATCAGATTAACGAGTTACTCGATATGAATAATTCCTATAACTAATGCTCATCGACTGGTCAATTTTTTGTCCTTCCAGGGTATTTATTTATTTTATACCTAATATTATTATCCATAGATATGCCAATGCTCTTTATTTCATTTTCACGCTTCCACAGTATCATGAAATGCTGACGTGCTTGATTTATAGTTCATGACCCATAAAAAACATTTCATTATGTATGTTCGTTAACGTTTCCAGACTCATCCAAATCACTTATTTAATCATCAGTCATTGAGGTTACTTATTTCATTTACAGTCAAGTCTATCCCAATTACTTAAGAGTTTTCCAAAGAAAATCGGACATTTTCTGAATTTCGGATACATATTGTACTTTCGCCCAGTTCAGTATTCGTGGTTGATTTGTCGAACAAATATCCAATTCTTAGTAATGAATATGATCTAGAGTTGAGTTGAGCTGAATACTTCCAAATTTATCATCGAGCCAAACTTGAAAAGACGAACACGCATCCCAGTAATATCTATGTCGTTTAGGTATTGATATAGCTTTAGGGTTGATCTACTCACTTAAGTTTTGTTCCATAACTTTTAAAGGTAGTCCAACACCTATGCTTATTTGGATTCCTTAATTAATCCAAGACATTTACTTAATATAGGCCATAAGGGTATTTTGGTAATTTTGGTGTTCAGTTTTATTCCATTCATTTCAGAGCTCGAGGATATCCAATCATTTTTGAGCTTGGTGATATTCTTGGGTCATTTCTATTACAGGGGTATTTTGGTCATTGTACAGATTCAGTGTACTTTAATCATTTCCTTCCGTATGATCTTACTATTAAATTCAATATTATCATTTATTTCAGTCCTTTCGAACAATTTTGACAACAAAACAACCCCGACAAATTGTTCTTCAGGTATTTACTCATAACTCGGATATTTCCGAGTCAAGTGCCTTCTCAGATTTTACAAACGAAATATCAGGAATTTTCCTACACTAAGTCAGGATCTTAACAATTAAATTTGTACTTAATCGAGTTAAGTACGAATCCCCTAACTATTTTCTCATTCAGAGTCAACTCAGACTTTTCTACCTCTTAAGGGCATTTCTGTAATTTTTTAACCAGATAATTTCGCTATTAGCTCTTAACGAAAATAATATAATTTAGAGATCCTATGATTAATTGCTTTCTTGAACACTCTCTGATCTTGAAATGGTTCTTTTAACAAACTTCTAGTATCCTTCACAAACTCTCATAGGATTAAGACCGGTTATCCATAATTTCCAAATAAAACTAACATTTCTTATGCACATCAATATTTTATCAGATCAATATGTCTATAAAATCCTCTTATCTAACTTCCATATTCAAATCTTGTATTTTTATAACGTAAGGGTATCTTCGTAATTTTACCCTACCGGAGTATTCTCATAATTTATCATCCAAGTACCTTTAACATTTAATCTTGATGAAATAAATTATAAGTTGCAGATACAGGGCTGATTTCTTTATCACTAATCACAAACTTGTAATTTAATATAACAATTCCTCAATCTCTTATATTAGTCATTCGATCCGTAATTAGTTACAGAATTTCTACCACATCATATCGAGTGTATAAATTATTCAACTCCACCAGAGTGACCAACATTATCTTGTTCATGCATTTATCAATATAAACATGTTCCATAAAGCATAAAGAGGTAGTAAAGTATTACCTCAATTTTCGTGCAATACTGATCGACCATAAAAATTCCATTCGAACGTCTTTCATCTTCAATTCAACTTCCAATAATTCTTCAGATACATATCAACATAAATTATATAAAAAACGGAGCTTAATTACGATAAACGGATCGAATCGGGTGATAAATCAGTGAAAAACAGCTTACCGGGTATGAATTTTGTGAAACGGACTTCGGATTCGGATTCAGGACGTCGAAAGTATAAAATATGACTTTTCGGAAATTTGGAATTTTTGGTCAAAATCAAAGTCAACGGGTTTGACCGGTAATTTCGAGGCCTTCAGGTTCGAATTTCAAAAAACGAACAGCGGAATCGGATTTGGAACGTCGAAAAATATCATGATAGGTATACTCGGTCGAAGTCAAAGGTCGTTTAATGCCCGGTCAAAGCCAGTCAAAGTTTTGGTCAACGGTGGTCAACGCCGGTCAACGGTCAACGGGTCGGGTCGGGTCAACGGGTCGGGTCGGGTCAACGGGTCGGGTCGGGTTATGATCGGTCAAACCGGTCAACTATGCACCAAAACCGATCAAACCGGTCATTTGGCCCATCCCCACGTATAGTGGTGACGCGTGGGGGCACGTGGGGCCCCTTCCGGCTGCCTAAAAATCACGGAAAAATTCTTAAAAATTATTTTGAGCGATTTCAAGATACTTACAAAGCTCGATTCATAATTTTGAACGGCAGAGAGCTCGATTTTAACAAATCGAAAACTTTGACCGCTTCACCTCCTCACGCGCAGCCGTCGACGGAGATTAAGGATGACACCAGTGAACTCGGAACGATGCAACGAACACGATGGTGTGGGAGGTGTCATAAACAGATGACCCGATCGTTGCGAATCGATGAAAAACCAACTAAAATCGAGTTATTACCGATGATACTTTCGACTGAAATTAGCGATAAACGGAGACGATTCATGACGAAAGGTTTGAGGTGTTTTGTTCCTCGGTTGACAATGAACACGATGGTGGTTTCGGTTCGTCGATCGGAGGTCGGACGGCGAGTAAATCGGAGTTGGAAGTTGGGTTGTTGGGGAAAGGAAAACTGGAAAAAATGTCTGGAAATTGACCGGGGGGGAAGTTTATAATTCTATCATATAGAAAATTGGCTAAATTAATAGTTTAGACACTGAATTTCCTGCACTTCTTAAAATGGTCTGCCAACTTTACGATTTTATAATTTAATCCTCAATTTCTTCCAAAAATACCAATTAAATTCACCACTTTATAATTTCTTAAATTTAGCCCCTAAATTGGGGTGTTACAATTCTCCCCTCCTTAAAAAGAATTTCGTCCTCGAAATTCATTCATGTCACATAATTGCATAAATAAACTTTCATCAGTTCTCTCATATCTTTAAGTAGCTTTTACAAAAGTACAGATTCTCCACTAATCCTTAACCAACTGAGCATATATTCTTATCATAACTTTTCCTCATTTCAATAAAAGAATCCGAATGAAAATTTCCTTGAGTAATCAATTCAGTCTTGGTTACGTGAATAGGCTCATAGAGCAACAGCATATCTCAATTTCATTTATGGAGTCGGGTCAGAATTTCTTAGATAAATAACTCTCACATGGCTCGTGAGGTACTTTATAGCGTTTAGACAGATGTTACTGATGTTCCTTTTTGTACAAGTATAGCCTTAACGAATATAAACTTCGGTTTACTCGCTACAGATAGGGACTCAACCCTGGAGTTCCGGCTCAGAGAGGTACGATTGCAGTCTAGGAGCATGTACATATCAGACATATTTTGACATTCGACCGGCCGGTTTAACTTGAAAATTTTGACTCAAACCATAGCTCTGATACCACTAAATGTAACCCCCACAGACCGATAAGGGTAACCAGATCCGATCTGGGGTGTCACATTTGGGCCACCGGAGCGACCCACTTTAAAAATAGCGGAAAATTTAAAACTTTTTATCAGCACATGTAAACTAATAAAATCAGTTGTCGCTATTTAAAAATAAAACAGATTTCCAGACTCGTATATAAATCAAAATACAATTACATGCCCCCTAATCACATGTACCATACTCTGCAACAACGCCGGAAGAACTCCCTTACTGAAGTCGATAGATGCACTGATACAATTCTTTTAACCTGAAAAGATGAGTAATAGAGTAAGCTTCGAAAAGATCAGTAATACAGAACTACCAGATGATGCTGAAGAACGTGCAGATACATATAAACATACATATCCTTATTATTTTTGAGCATTTATAGATTTTTATGCTGAGCAGAGATCCTACTGATATTTCAGATGGTAACGGATAATGAGCTTTTAGTTCAGACAAATATTTCGGATGACTGAGTTCAGGAGATCAGAATAGGTTATCTAGTGTGTTCCCGCAAAACCTGTGAAAAGGTGCATATCTTTTCTTTTAAAACAGTGGCAATTCAAAACATATTTTTATTCAAAAACCATATTAATCCATCCAACCAAACACACCATAATGTGTAGGTTCCCTAGAACCATACACCACCAATACACCAAGTAAGGCCCTGAGCACAAAGCAGAGGAGCCTGCAGTAACGGTAACGATAACTTCCTCCAACAACACCCTCCCATAAAACATTTATCAAAAACTATAGTAATCCCTCCAATCGAACACCATAATGTGTAGGTTTCCCAGAACCATACACCCACCAACACACCATAATGTGTAGGTTCCCCAGAACCATACACCCACCAACACATCAAGTAAGGCCCCAAGCATAAAGCCGAGGAACCTGCATATATAGTAACCTCTAACAATACCCCCAAATAAAACATGTTCCGTCCGTAAACGGATATATCAAAAATCAAAACATAATTCATGTCAAGTATCATATCAAAATCCAGGTCAAGTATCATATCAGAATCCAAGTCAAGTATCAGATCAAAATCCATGTCAAATATCATATCAGAATCCATGTCAAGTATCAGATCAGAATTCAAATCGAAAATCAGATAAAATATTCATGTGGGTAGGGAACACACCAGAGTTTACAGATATTATTCATAAGTACAGAATAATCTTATCAGACAGAGAAACACGGATCTTCAATATACCGATAGAATGTTGGGATTTATAATCACTATTGGAAGAGTTCAATAACTGATGGAATCATAAGTTATTCAGATTGAGACTTATCGAGATCATATCTTATTCATACATTTTTTTAAAGCTCTACATAATCAAAAGGGTATTCAGAATCCTTTACATCTGAGCTACTTATATTTTCAGATATAACCTAACTAATTTGAGCTGATAAGGGAGAACAACGATTCAGAAATTTTACAATCTTTGTCGATTGATCAGATTAACGAGTTACTCGATATGAATAATTCCCATAACTAATGCTAATCGACTGGTCATTTTTTTGTCTTTCCAGGGTATTTATTTATTTTATACCTAACATTCTTATCCATAGATATTCCAATGCTCTTTATTTCATTTTCACGCTTCCACAGTATCATGAAATGCTGACGTGCTTGATTTATAGTTCATGACCCATAAAAAACATTTCATTATGTATGTTCGTTAACGTTTCCAGACTCATCCAAATCACTTATTTAATCATCATTCATTGAGGTTACTTATTTCATTTAACAGTCAAGTCTATCACGATTACTTAAGAGTTTTCCAGAGTAAATCGGACATTTTCTGAATTTTGGATACATATTGTACTTTCGTTCAGTTCAGTATTAGTGGTTGATTTGTCGAACAAATATCCAATTCTTAGTACTGAATATGATCTAGAGTTGAGTTGAGCTGAATACTTCCAAATTTATCATCGAGTCAAACTTATAAAGAAAAACACGTATTCCAGTAATATCTATGTCGTTCAGGTATTGACATAGCTTTAGGGTTGATCTACTCACTTAAGTTTTGTTCTATAACTTTTAAAGGTAGTCTAACACCTATGCTTATTTGGATTCCTTAATTAATCCAAGACATTTACTTAATATAGGCCATAAGGGTATTTTGGTAATTTTGGTGTTCAGTTTTATTCCATTCATTTCAGAGCTCGAGGATATCCAATCATTCTTGAGCTTGGTGGTATTCTTGGGTCATTTCTATTATAGGGGTATTTTGGTCATTGTACAGATTCAGTGTACTTTAATCATTTCCTTCCGTCTGATCTTACTATTAAATTCAATCTTATCATTTATTTCAGTCCTTTCGAACAATTTTGACAACAGAACAACCTTGACAAATTGTTCTTCAGGTATTTACTCATAATTCGGATATTTCCGGGTCAAGTGCCTTCTCAGATTTTACAAACGGAATATCAGGAATTTTTCTGCACTAAGTCAGGATCTTAACAATTAAATCTGTACTTAATCTAGTTAAGTACGAATCCCCTAAGTATTTTCTCATTCAGAGTCAACTCAGACTATTCTACCTCTTAAGGGCATTTCCATAATTTCTTAACCAGATAATTTCGATATTAGCTCTTAACGAAAATAATATAATTTAGAGATCCTATGATTAATTGCTTTCTTGAACACTCTCTTATCTTGAAACGGTTCTTTTAACAAACTTCTAGTATCCTTCACAAACTCTCATAGGATTAAAAACGGTTATCCATAATTTCCAAATAAAACTAACATTTCTTATTCACATCAATATTTTTATCAGATCAATATGTTTGTAAAATCCTCTTATCTAACTTCCATATTCAAATCTTATCTTTTTATAACGTAAGGGTATCTTCATAATTTTACCCTACCGGAGTATTCTCATAATTTCTCTTCCAAGTACCTTTAACATTTAACCTTTGATGAAATAAATTATAAGTTGCAGATATAGGGCTGATTTTTTATCACTAATCACAAACTTGTAATTTAATCTAACAATTCCTCAATCTCTTATATTAGTCATTCGATCCGTAATTAGTTACAGAATTTCTACCACATCATATCGAGTGTCTAAATTATTCAACTCCACCAGAGTGACCAACATTATCTTGTTCATGCATTTATCAATATAAACATGTTCCATAAAGCATAAAGAGGTAGTAAAGTATTACCTCGATTTTTGTGCAATACTGATCGACCATAAAAATTCCATTCGAACGCCTTTGATCTTCAATTCAACTTCCAATAATTCCTCGGATACATATCAACATAAATTATATCAAAAACGGAGCTTGATTACGATAAATGGATCGAATCGGGTGATAAATCAGTGAAAAACAGCTTACCGGGTTTGAATTTGGCGAAACGGACTTCGGATTCGGATTCACGACGTCGAAAGTATAAAATATGACTTTTCAGAAATTTGGAATTTTCGGTCAAAATCAAAGTCAACGGGTTTGACCGGAAATTTCGAGGCATTCGAGTTCGAATTTCGAAAAACGGACAGCGGAATCGGATTTGGAACGTCCAAAAATGTCAGGATAGGTATACTCGGTCGAAGTCAAAGGTCGTTTAATGCCCGGTCAAAGCCGGTCAAAGTTTTGGTCAATAGTGGTCAACGCCGGTCAACGGTCAACGGTCAACGGGTCAATGGTCAACGGGTCGGTTCAATGGGTCGGGTTGGGTCAACAGGTCGGGTAAACGGGTCGGGTCGGGTTATGACCGGTCAACTATGCACCAAAACCGGTCAAACCGGTCATTTGGATCATCCCCACGTGCAATGGTGGTGCGTGGGGGTGTGTGGGGCCCCTTCTGGCTGCCTAAAAATCACGGAAAAATTCTTAAAAATTATTTTGAGCGATTTCAAGATACTTACAAAGCTCGGTTCACAATTTTGAACGGCGGAGAGCTCGATTTCAACAAATTGGAAACTTTGACCGCCTCATCTCCTCACGCTCCGCCGTCGACGGAGACCAAAGATGACACCGGCGGACTCGGAACGATGCAACAAACATGATGGTGCGGGAGGTGTCGTAAATGGATGACCCAATTGTCGTGAATCGATGAAAAACCAACTAAAATCGAGTTATTACCGATGATACTTCCGACTGAAATTAACGACGAACGGCGATGATTAACGAAAAAGGTTTGAGGGGTTTTGTTCCTCGGTTGACAACGAACACGATGGTGGTTTCGGTTTGTCGATCGGAGGTCGGACGGCGAGTAGATCGGAGTTGGAAGTTAGGTTGTTGGGGAAAGAAAAACTGGAAAAAATGTATGGAAATTGATCGGGGGAGAGTTTATAATTCTCTCCTATAGAAAATTGGCTGAATTAATAGTTTAGCAACTAAATTTCATGCACTTCTTAAAATGGTTTGCCAACTTTACGATTTTATAATTTAATCCCCAATTTCTTCCAAAAATACCAATTAAATTCATTACTTTATAATTTCTTAAATTTAGCCCCTAAATTGGGGTGTTACATACCTAGTAACCATCATCATTCTACTTGACAAATCAACTAATTGGAACTTTCACTTCAACCCTAATGGAACCAAAGGACTGCAAATTCGTCACAAGACCATAAACTCGAATTATCTCATAAATAATTTATCAAAACTCGTTGGTCTAGTGGTGTAAAGTATTAGATCTTTCAGTATGATCATATATTTAAACTCAGACATTATGATTATGATTGTAAATTGAATCGAGAGAATTACCTTTATATATTTATGTAATACTTAATCCGGATAAGTTAATGAATTTAATACTAATAATTAAACAAAAATTCTTAAGAGAAACTGATATTGTATTACTTAGAATGCCAGATCAGTATGCATAGCAACTTAAAATTATTAATTATCTAAAACGTTATTCAATAAGACAACCTTCTTTGACTCATTTAATAAGAACACAATATGATTTATTTTTGTAAGCACCAATTTTGTCCTCGCCAATCCATTTAATAAGAATACATTACGCTACACCCAAGAAGAATTAATCTTAAATCTAATTTACTTGTCATGTTTAAAATATATTTACCTTAATTTTAAGAAAACATAGAACTATATATGTGCAGTTTGCTTGCTTTGATATATCAACGATAAATGTTTCTCAAAATAATAAGTTGATGGCTGATACGTTATGTAACTCATACATGCTATAACTATATTTATAAATATAGAATCATAGCTCAATAAGATAATAAAGGGTATCATCTAAATGATATTATGTGATTACTGAAAATGGAACTATGTTATAGGTCGTTCAAAATAATAAGTTGATGGTTGATACGTTATGTAACTCATACATGCTTTATTGCGAGTGTTAAATGAGTAATATGTTTTTAATATCAGTTACAAATTATCCCTTTGCTTCGCAATTAAAAATCTCTCTCTCTCTCGATATTTTCTCGGTATTTTTTACACATACGGTGGTGTTTGTTCTTTTTTGTGAGCCTTCAGTTTTCATAGAAATTCACACGTTCTGTTGTATTTACATTTTTTTCCCTTCTCGTTGGTAATATTTCACTCTTTTTTTAGCGGTAGTTTTAGTTGCTTCAATAATTTTATTAATGATTTATGGATTGTGATAGGTTTATAGAATTTATTCTTGTAAAAGACTGATTAGTTTTTCCAAAATATGATTATGCTATTCTGAGCTACTGGGTATATGTCTAACAAGTTTCACAACTCATGGTGTTCTCTTTATTGTTTATAGCATCTAATATGTGGTTTCCTTTTTCAAGTGTGTCAAATGAAATATTTATGAATTATGGGGTTAAAGTATTTGCATTTTTAATTAACTTCATCTGCTACCTAAGTGTTGAAGAATGAGGTTTTTTCTTGGTAACGAATGTCATTGAAAAGGTTGTGATGTTCTTAAAAGGAATTTGATTAGAAATATGATGGAGTCATTTAAGATTCTTCTACAGCATGCTTTGATGTTAAAACCATTTGACTTTGAACTTCTCTAAAACTTGTTTGGGAGATTTTGTTTTGGATCAAGACAGGGCACCATAATATATGTCTGCAATGACATATGCCATTAGGCAATGCTGAACATTCTATTTTTTCATATCATTGCAGATTTGCTGCAGGTTTTTTTTTTTTGACAGGTTCTGTAGTTGAGCTTGTTACTTAATTGGTCATATGTTTATTGTTTTCATTGTTTGCTTATTAAACTGTAATCAGTTTTACTTTCAGATTGATCTCTTACATTGTTTTTACTTTTTTCTTTTATCAGAACAATACTAAGGCTGATATGAAGAAGTAAAGTCTTGCTCCTCTTATAGGAGGTTGTATTTTTTGTTTGGTTTCATAGAGTTGGGAGACATACAAAATGGCATGAATTTTACCTGGGCTAAAAGTGTAAGTTCATGGTTTACATTTGGCTGCAATGTTTTATTGCAACACCCTAATTGTTTCAGTTCTGGTTTCTGCATGGAAAATGCAGAACTTGAAATTACTTTATCATAATTTTATAAGAGAAAGAAATGGTCTAAATGGTAGCAATATTCTTTTGAAACTATATTTTTCATTTTGTGTCAATGGTGCTCATAGCTTAATAGTGATCATTTTAAGCAACATTTCCTGGTTTGGATAGGATGCCATTTGGTAAGTTGTCCTTCAATCTCTGTGTCCTGTTATAGTGAAAGAACTCAATAGATATCTTTTAAAATATTGAGCCATCTGTAATCTCTTTATGTATTCAGTTGTCTCTGACAGTTTGAAAATTGGAAATAACTTCTAATGTTTTTCTTACGTAGGAATTTTTAAATTTTGTTTATTTAACATTCTTATATCTCATAGTTCAAACATTGAGATATTATTTATTGCAACTCCCTAATTGTTTCAATGAATGCATCTGGATGGTTAGTCGAACTTGAAATCAATTTATCTTAATTTTATAACAGAGAAATGGTCTAATTGTTATCATTATCCTTTTAAAATTATAATAAAGCTTTCATTTTCCTGTCAATGCTGCTACTATCTATTGTTTTTGCTACATTTTTGGTTGGATAGAATGCCTCTTGGAACTATATCCTTGGATCTCTATGACCTGCTATAGTGAAAGAATCTTGACAGATAGTTGTTTGCAATCAGACAGATATAGGAAATGGTCTAGTACGTGAACATCGGTGCTCATTAACGTGTGTTGTCAGTCATTCTATGATTATTTTCCTTATTCTGTCTCTGATATGCTCATTCATTATTCAGCAAAAGCCATTGCTAATAAATTTTAGCATGTTGTCTGTGTCTTATGTATGAATATATGTCATGCTTTTGCTGGTCTGGCATTATCTTTCTGCTAAAGTATTCTACTTGAACAAACAATAGGTGGTAGTCCATCAGTTCTTTTCATTTGTGACTAGGTCTGACCTATCATCATCATCAATGTTTGGGTGAAGTTGTTTAGACATTCTGTTTTTTTATC
Source organism: Hibiscus syriacus (assembly GCF_006381635.1). Classification (NCBI taxonomy): domain Eukaryota; kingdom Viridiplantae; phylum Streptophyta; class Magnoliopsida; order Malvales; family Malvaceae; genus Hibiscus; species Hibiscus syriacus. The sequence goes on from NW_024063270.1 coordinate 505,853, forward strand.
ACACAAAGACCTGCTCTTCTGACATTGATTGTATTTATAAGCATGCCAATATTTGTTGGTTCTGATTGAATGAATTTGACCGATGTTATTACCTGATGCAGGCCCCAGGTAACAAAAGCCACAGCAATAATATTTTGTCATCGGTTCTTCATTCGACAATCACATGCGAAGAATGATAGAAGAGTGAGTTATTATTCTGTCTGGTGAATATTGTTAAAACTTCATATAAACTCAATATTTCCCTTCTGAAATAAGGCAGCCTTTATGTATTTTGATTCCATTTCATCATGAAATTTTATTCAGTTAGCTTTTCTTTTGGTTGAGAGAATGTTGGTCTGCATAATAGAACGGTTTATGGTTGAAAAGTGTCATAATAGAGTCTTTAACCATGATTGTTTTTGTTAACTTTACCTCTTTACCTATCATTTATTTCTGATGGAAATCTTTTGTAAGCATTGATTTGGAACATTCTTATGCTCATTTTTGCTCAACTTCATTTCCTTGCTTGCTTGATAGACTATAGCTACCGTGTGTATGTTCCTTGATGGGAAGGTGGAAGAGACTCATCGTCCGTTAAAGGATGTTATTCTGGTTTCCTATGAGATAATAAACAAAAAAGATCCCGCTGCATCCCAGAAGGTCAAACAGAAGGTATTCTTTGAATTAACCGTGCTTTCACCAGTTTATTTGCATTCCTTATTCTGATACTTGAGTCGCGCTTGTCTGCCCTATCATGTTTCTTGGTCCAACATGTCAGATTGTTCCCTGACCTACTTGCACTTGCCGTTCCATTTGTATAACCTTTCTAATTTTCTTTGCTCTCGTGTTTATTTATTTATGTATCATTTTCGCTTGTTTTCTTATACTTCTGGCATATAAGACTGACACCAATAGTAATACATTGCCAATGAGTGGAAAATACTTGTTAGAGACATTGCTTGATGGTATTGTGGCGTGTTCTGTTTCCTTCTGCCTGAATTTGTTCTTCCGTTCCTCTTGAATTTAAAATTCTTGCTTTGAATCACTTTATTCTCCAATAGCTGTGTTCTTGGTAACAGATCTCGCTGCTACCTCACTGGCTCACTTTTTCTTTAATTTTTGTCAAAATACAACATTCTTATTATCCTAGCTATTTTTGTTTTTAAACTTTTTTTTTGTTTTTTGTTTGCACAACTGTGGTTGCAGAGTTGCTCATAAACTTCAATCTATATCTTGCAGGAAGTGTATGAGCAACAAAAGGAGTTTAATTGGGGAGAGGGTTGTACTTGCCACATTAGGCTTTGACCTCAATCTTCATCACCAGTATAAACCTCTTGTTGAGGCTATAAAGAAATTCAAGATTGCACAGAATGCTCTTGCTCAAGTTGCGTGGAATCGTTAATGATGGGTAAGTTTAATGGTGTTCCTTCAAGTGTTTAAAATGATCTCTACCTTCTGTTCTCTTTTGACACACTGCAAAGCGGCTTGCAGGCTGAGGACGTCGCTCTGCCTGCAATTTAAGCCCCATCATATTGCGGCAGGTGCCATTTTCCTTGCTGCCAAGTTCCTCAAAATGAAGCTTCCCTCCTTGCCAATTAGATGTTACCCCTCGTCAATCGGATGGTGAGAAGGTTTGGTGGCAAGAATTTGATATCACCCCTCGCCAATTAGAGGGTTGGTGTCCTCTCCATAACTTTGTAAAAGATATGATGAATACAATTGGACATTTACTAGAGGGCCCCAATGGAACTGGTGTTACTTGCTTATAGCATTTGCCGGATGATGCTTCTCTTAAATTTGATTCATTAATAGCCGATTATAACTCTGTTTCACATAATTATTTTGGTTTCGGTAGGCAGTCTGCTTATTGACATGTTTTGTGGAGTGTAATCCATGTGCTAATCTGTGTCTTTCCTTTTTCTTTTTCCACTTACCAACTGTGGTTTTTCTTGCAGAGGTTGGCAATCAAATGCTGGAACTTTATGAGCAAAACAGAGTGCCCGTGAAGTAGAAGGAAGTGCTGGCGGTGGTACATCTCATAGAGCTCTTGCAAAACATCCTTCAGGAAGTGAAGAAAAACAATCACGGTCAACAGCTGACCACTCATCAGCAGACAACCATGGAATGCCATCAAGAACCGCTCAAAATCGAAGTAATGATAATGGGAGTGGGGAGACGGGCAGTGTCATTACGGATCACAAAATGGATATTGAAAACAAGGATAGTCAACATCATGAGCAGTTGCCCCACAAGGATAACATGAGGGAAGTTTCGAATAAATCTAGGTCTGGAATGGAGCGAACTGCTGGGGAAGACCTGGAAAGAAGTGGTGGTAGAAATGAAATTGCAGAAACAGGTGAGTGGAGGGATGATGGAGCACATCGTAAGGTTAGCAATGTGGTTGGACGAAACTTGGACACTAGGGAAGGACCGGTTGGGCAGTCTCCCAAGGAAGCAATTAAAATTGACAGAGACAAGCTGAAGGCTGCACTCGAGAAAAGGAGGAAGTCTCGTGGGGAAACAACAAAGAAAAAGGATGTAATGGATGAAGATGATCTGATTGGGAGGGAGCTAGAGGATGGGGTTGAATTGGCCGTTGAAGATGAGAAAATCAGGCGAGAACGTCGACAAAGCTGGTCCAAGGATGAGAATCAAGATCATTGGGAAATGAGAAAAGGGAACCAGTTCGTTACAAAGGAGCAGTCATCTAAGGGAATCGAAACAGAGGCTGCTGAAGAAGGTGAAATGCTGGATGATGCTTCTCCCATAGTGAATGGCGGAAGAGAGAAGGTGGAAGCCCATCAGACAGGCAGCCTGAAGGGAAGAAGCATAACGAGTACAACCATGACAGCGTAGAAGAAGGGCAAATAATGGGTCGGAGTAATTATGCAGAAAAGGAGCATAGTAGGCATGCTTTGTGAGGCAGTAAATATTGAATTCTTTCAAAGTTCGCTGGCTTGCATCATGCGATATGATCTTTAAGTACCGATGTGGAAATAATCCCCGAAATGGTGAGAGAATGATCCCTTTGGAAACTCGGAAAGATTGGCAGAAATGTATTTTGAATATAGGATTGCCTACAATGGCCGCATGTCATGGCTGTAATGTAATGTTCTAAACTGAGGACGCTACTTGATTTGCCGCCGTCCACGGAAAGTAAAGAGGCAGTTTGAACTATTTTTAACTTAGTTCAGATTCCCCCCCCCCCCCCCCGAAAAAGGAAAAATAAAATGATATTGAGCCTAGACAGACTATCTCTGAAAATCCCATTTCGTTGCTGCATTTTCAAGGAACTGGTTTTGTTTCTCTATTTGCATTTGGTTATATTGGATAATTTGCACTTCCTTTTCCTACTATTCAACTTTAGATCTTAAGCTTGTGAGTTGTGTTATCCATTGTTATTACTGGATGGAAAAGAAACCATTTTTTGTCATATTTATTTTTGAGCTTGTGGGTTGCGTATTTTACCCATTATGTGTTTTTATCGACAACTTTACATATAAATTTAACATTTGTCAAAATGTATGAAAACACAGCCGACTCACCCTTGAAGCTCCTGTACTTCACAACAATGGCATAGCTTGAACTTAGAACTAAGTTATATATTTGCTCGGATGCAATGAATTGATTCTATGAAAATATAAATCCCAATGCTTTAGCAACCGAGCACCATTCCCTTTTGCGTTGGCAACGACAGAAATATATATTATTTGTTAAATGATTATATTGGGAGCAGGAGAGAAGCATCAACCGACAGAATTAATGTCGCAATAATGGAGCCTAGTTTCACCCATGACACTAATGACGAGGCTCTCAACCCATCTTCTTTGTCTTCGTTTCTAAAGAGAGATTTATGGCACATGTGTGTAGGGTTTTGTAATAGGAAGATGAGGTCTCACAAATAAATAATACAATGGGTTAAAGATTACAACTTGAATTTTATTTAATTCAATCTGAATTAAAATATGATATGTGAAAAAAATCTATAATGAATGTAAAATATGTTTATTATATAAGATTTTATGTCCGTACAATTATATATATTAAAAGATTTGTTATTATTCTTTAAGCCTCATCATATATATTAGGAGTGTGAGTGTTCATTGTCAAATGACTAAGAGTTATTTTTAAACAAATATACTATTTTGTATTTACTCTAAACTTATTAAAAAAAACCATTATCTTGTGCGATCTATGTATAAACCAACACCATCAAACTATCACAATATTAAAGCAGATAAAAATGGAGAAATTCACACGCTAACTTCAGTCCATTATATAGACTACTCTTTATATATAAAGTTTAAATGAATTATATATGTACATTATACGGTTAATGACTAAAGACACTTCAAGCCTAGCCGCTGCCTAAAAATTACTGGATATAAAAATGTAACCCGAGAGACGTACATAATTAAGTTAGCATGACCACATGGGCTCTCCCAGGCTAGCCTGGTCCATTACCAAATCCATGTAAAAAATGGGCATGCCTTGTGAACCCATGAGCTTGGATGGTGGTGACCCGCTAACACTCGGGCTTGTAGTGCCAAACCCATGCTGATAGGATGTGGTCTGCCTCACCTGGAGGTGCACCATCTCTGCCTGTGCCAGTGCCAACTGCGTTTGAAGGGTGTCTATCTGCTGCTGCAGTGATGATATCGCTCCCACGCAGCCATAAACCGGGTCACGTATCCTGGCGTTGGCCTCATATACGATGCTGCTAACGGCGTCGCCTTGCTGATGAACTGGTAACTCCTGCGATTTCGATAGCTCGCGTATCAGCTTGGACGGCCCAAAAGGGAAAGGAAGGAACAACATTCTTTAAGGTATTAAGGCGGCTAAATATTCGAATCGATTCGATTAATGTCTATCCCTAATATAACCAAATATGATATGTTTAATATGCGTTATTATATTTCTATTTGACGAAATGAGGAGTTGTTCAAACAAATATTGTGCACTTTTTTTTATGGCAAAAGCAACTAGGAAACATCTGCATGTGATCCCAAAATGACCTTTAGAAATTGAAGCAAAACTGAGGAAAAGCTACTAATGCAGCTATGGGTACTATGGTAAGATGCTCTTGTTTTAACCTAGAGAAACAACAACTGAACACGACAAATTCATCTTTGCCAATTTTGTGCCAAAATTTCAGACTATGAACAGGAAACCATATTTGCTCCATGTCAACGACTGTGACAATTTTAAATGTATTATATAATTTACAATTTTTCTTTATTTTCTGTCTACTTATTAAATTTTATAAGATCTTCCCCTAACATAAAATCATGTGTTCGTCCATGTGGTACCCTTGATGCTTAATTAAGCAGTACATCACAAAGTTGGTTAAGCCATAGCATTGTCCAAGCTCACCTGAAGCATCTTGTTGACATTGCTAGCACCGAACACCTTGTGTACGTTGGCGAACTTTTGGGGTTCATCAGCTGGGAAATAAGGAGCAAATACACAGTCTTGAGCGCACCTTCTCCTTAGGAGCTTGCATGCTGCACACGGCGAGGCTGCCCCCTGCTTCCTCCCACTACTCTCCTTCATGCTTCTCGCTTAAGTCTTAACTTTAGTACTTACTATCGATGAACAATCACACAAACGAAAAAAAGCTCAATTTTCCCTTCGAGCTGATGTATGTAGTTCAGAAGAGCAAAGATAGGGGTTGAAGAAGAAGAAGAAGATGGTGAAAGTGGCAAAAAGAAAATGAAGATTGAGAGTGAATCAGAGGGGAGAAGTGGGGTGTTATTAAATAAGCAAAAAGTTCAATACATCTGAGTTGGACCCCCGGCCCTTTAGGTTTTGGTAGACAAAAGACGTCTCCAATTTCTTAAAAGAAACATCTACGGCACCGTTCAAACCGTCGGTAAAAGAATTATTATTATTTTTCGTGGTTTTAAATTCGAATACTAAAAATACTAGAGATGTGAGCCTTTAATATCAAACGGTTGATAGTTATCTATTAGCATATACCACATTGTATTTACCTATAATTATTCCAAAAAAAATCTACGAAACAAAATCTGATTTGACCCAAAAATATTAAGTTGATTTGATGTAAACAAATTGACTTGATTTGAAAAAAATTAAATTAAAATTTAAGATATAAAACATGACTGAATAACTCAATAATTTTAGTAATAAACGGATCGATTTTTAAGTTCGAGTCAAGTCACTCAATTTTGCATTATGCATGTATATCACATAAAAAATGTGAAGAAATATATATGTATATGTACATTGTTAGAATAAAGTCATTAAATTGAAGACAATTAGTACCATAATATCATAAATATTTATAATTAAATTTAAATGAAAATTTAAACACCTCGACTTAATTATTTTTAAATAAAATATAAATTATATAATAAAACTCGTTAATTAATGTTTCTAATCTTTTTATATATTTACAATGGAACGACACATTTGACTCTATATTTCTAATTTTTTTATATATTTACTTCACTTCTTATAGGTAATGTTTGAAGTAGTGTGAAAACGATGCATGTGCATGCATAGGACTAAGAGCATAACATCCAAATTAATGAATATTTTCAACAACAATAATCATTATATATAGTAGGGTTTGGTCAACAAAATATTATTTCATAATACATATTTGAGGTTCCAATGCATTTATGGAAAAAAAATTCCCTTTTGTTGTCTTCATCTTCATGTGTTTGTGTGAACTCATGTACTGCTTTGTCGATTGGAATTCAAGGAAGTTGTTGGGATTTTGCGGAAGCTCAAATCGAAAATCGAAGGGGTTCGTCAAGAGGGGTCGGATCGATTTTTGTGTTTAGGAAGTAAGGAGATTGAAAGATAGAAAATTGCACAGCGATTTATGGTTCGACTTCTCAACCAAGTCTACATCCACTACCTTAGCTCCTCATTAAGGATTTTCCAACAAATTCACTAATTTGTTCTTTCTTTTTAAAGGACAAAGAATAACCTTTACAAACTCTATAGTTTTTCACGGGTTAAACTAGAACTTTTCCCTAGCTTTTAGCAGACTTAGCTAGAACCAAAACCCCTTTACAATGAAAGGAAATGTAAACAAGAAAACCTCTCTAAGGTAGGTGTCTACAATAATTAAACTCACAAAAACAAAAATATTTCAAATTTAACTAGTCGTTGCTAGCCGTTGGAGCCTTGTAGTGTCGTACTGCCTAAGGGGTATCGATACTACTTTGCACTATGGTATTGATACCCTTGCATGGTATCAGTACACATTTTACATTCAATGTTTTGAGCCTTCATGGTAGTATCGGTACTACCTTGATGGTATCGGAACTACCTTTGCCTAAGGTATCGATACTACATGTAGGGCATCGATACCCATTCATGTGGTATCGATACTGCAAAGAACAGTATCGTTACTACTTGTAATTTTTGCTCAATTCATATTTTAAATGAACTTTGAATTATTTTTAAAATCTTTTAAAACTTTGAATAAATTCAATTCAAGTCAAAAAACATTTTGTCATAAATTGTTATATCAAAATATAGGTCAAAAGAAGTGACTGGGTATTCCTAAAATCATCATTAATTATTTTTTAAATAAATTATATATTTAGTCATCCAATTATTATGTAGTTTCATTTTGGTCATCTAATTATTTTTTTTAAAAATCATACCTAATGTTACGTTTTTGTTTTTATTTTGATCATCCGCAATTAAAAAATTAATGATAATGTTGACGTATTATCATAAGATAATGTCAAAAAAACAGTCAATATTCTATTATTTTTTAATAACGGGTGATCAAAATGTAACTTAAGATATAATTTAAAAAAATTATCATTGATTTATCATTAAATGACCAAAACAGAACCGTATGAATAGTTAGATATGTAAATATATAATTTATCATTAATTTTTATATTTCATCCTCGTAATATCAAACGATTGACAAGGAAGATGAAGACTTTTAGAAACAAGAGATTTTGCTTATTAATTCACATTATGTCATGCCACATGAAAAGTAAGAGGATGAATAAATTTAATACTTGATATGTTTGTGCAATACTTGATAGTTACCATTGATGGGTTTGAGCAAATTGAAGTATTTAGTGTTTAACACTATAATTGAACCAACAAAATCATGGGCATCTTCTACTCATTATCCCTTAAAGTATATGTTTGTGGCCACCTCAGTTGGTAAATGTGTAGGTTCCACTCAGGTGGATTTTGTCCATAAAAAATACTTGCAACTACTTCAAATAATCAACTTGTTTTGCCTTCCAAAAGTAAATAACAAGGACAAAGCTTTATTGACTGCCCTAGGTTAGGTTATTCTTTTTTTATATAATATTAATTAAATTAAATCAAATCCAGTTGGTTATATTATTTGTTTTAACTTGAAGATAATTAGATATTTTAGAAAGTTTGTGTGAAAAATCAACAGTTCAATCGAATATTTTAGATATTCAGCCGGTTATATTAATTAATCAAATTTGGGTAATTTTAACCGGAGAAAAAGTTCGAATTTTAAATAAAAATTAACAACTTCATCTCAAAATTCATGTATAATTGAATTAAATATGAGTTTAAAATATTTAATTATACTTAAATTCAAACATTATCTAATTAGAATTTAACTTTGTAACTTTTAATATGATTGCAACACAATTAATTTTTCATTATTTGGTATTTTTTATTTTGAAATAGTATGCGACGATTAGAAAGTAGTATATGTTTAAAACTTTTCTTAACCTGTACACTCACCCTAGACGCAACTGTTCGAATCAAGAACCTCTAGAAAAAATAACTTTATTTTTTTACCAATAAAACCACTTTGTTGAGTCAATCGAAAGAATGAAATAGCCAAAAGGATGTGAATTGACAATTAAAAAAATTTGGTGGAAGCTTGAGAGAAAAAGTAAACAACTGAACACAATAATTTAGAGTGGTTTGACTTATCAACCAAAGTCTACATCCACTACCTTAGCTATCCACACTAAGGATTTCCACAAATTCACTAATTTGTATCTACCTTTGAGGATAATGTGTAACCTTACAATTCCCTCAAGAATTATACCTCAAATTCTTGAGACACTCTCTCAAAGAGAAAATTACAAATTACAAACTTATAAAATCCTCACTAGGAATGTGTTTGCACAATTCAAGAACAAATAAGAACACTTGAGAAATGAATACATGAGTACAAGAACTGTTCTTTGAAAGCAAAAAGAATATTAAAGAATGTTGACTTGATTTGGCTAAAACTTGTTGTTTATGGTTTTCTCTTTTGTCTCTTATCTTCACAATTGACTTGGGATCTTATTTATATATTTCCTCAATCAATTTCAACAGTTTGGGTTGTTGTGGGAGTGAATAGAGTCGTTGGGGGCATTTTCCTGCATTAAATGCTGCTCAGAAGCTTGTAGTATCGGTATTCAGTCTATCAGTATCGATACTCCCTGCATTAAATATAAAAATTTGACTGTTGGGAAACTTCGATATCAATACAGTCACAAGGGTATCGGTACTACTATATTCAGTATATCGAAACTGTATATAGTATCGGTACCATTTTAGTATACTGGAATTTGACGGACTCAAAACCAAAAGGAGTAGTATCGGTACCATAACTAAGTGTATATGTACTACTACACTAAGTAATATCGATACTGTATATGGTATCGGTATCATTTTAGCATTATGTTTTGACAATATCGGTACTACCTCAGCAGTATCGGTACTAATTCATTGTTTTGGGCTTCAGTATCGATATCTGTATCGATACTTCTTGAACAATATCGGGATTGTTCTAGCAGTATCAGTACTACTATGCTTAAAAATCATTTTTGACTCGATTAAAGTTCGAAACCCTTTGTAAAAATTATTTCAAAAATATTTCCAGTATAGGATTCAAATTTTCAGTAGAGTAGGGAGTAAAAATTGACATTTTAACTTTAAAGAATGATTTTATATATTCGAATGGCTGAATTGAATATAATCTTAAATTTTGTAAAAACTAATTAATAATTTTGTTTGGTATATCAAAATATCAAAGTATTTTCAACACATTTGATTCGCTCAATTAATTTTGTAATTAAATAAAGGTGACTAGGCTGATTACTATATTTTTTCATTAAACCTTAGGAGAGTAAGTGGAAATTTCATCAGATCACATGAGTGCTTTTGTAATTTTCCCATTTAAAAATCAAATAATCTATTTATTTTCATCTTTAGTAAATATAATTATTTATGAGTGTAATATATAAACATAAAATAAAATGGTGTTAGATTGATAACACCGTTGGTTTTTTAAGTTAAAGAGTGTTAGTTGTTTGTTAAAAGACATAATGTGAAAAATATGTATATAATATTCGATTAAATAGTCGTTTTAATCTCTATTTTTACAAATATTTTTGTCATCAACATTTTATTTTGGGGTAAAATACTCATTATTATATCAAAATTTTTAATTAATTAACAATTAACTTTTATTCCTGACGTTATGAGTCATATGTTAAAAGTGATGATGTCACACATGGCACGTGTTCAAAGTGAATGACATTATATTGTCATACACCAATCGGACCCAAACTAAAAAACCTAAGCCCAAACCTAGTTACCCTAACCCTAATCCAACACCAGCCGCTGTCACCACCAGCAAAGGTTCCACCTGCGCCGCTGTCACTTGCCATGCCCGCCGCCACTCAGGTTGAGAGTCACTCCCGTCGTCACCACTTCAGCTGGTCCATGTTCCACCAAATCGAATCAATCAAAAATCAAATATAAAATATAAAAAATATAATAACTTAAATCTAAGCCGATCTCAAAAAATTCTGGATCTTTACCAACTCACCTTATCCCTACCGACCTAACCTGCAGCTATGACCACCAAACACACAAACTTCTTCATTAAAAAGAAGGAAGCGAGAAGAGTGGAGCTGGAAAAAAGAAAAGAAAAAAAAAGCAAAAAAAAAGAAGAAGAAGAAAATTGAGAGAGAAGAAAAAAGGTGACCAGGATCGAAATATAGATAAAAGAAAGAGAGGAAAAGACTCACCTTTGCTCATTCTTCACCAAGACGAAGAGAGGACTTCATGAGCAAGGGGAAGATGGAGAGTTATACCTCTGTTTCAGTGTAGGTGGTGCTACCATGAGGTGGATGTGGGTCTTGAGAGGCTTTCTTTCCTATGAAAAATGAGAAGAAGAGAGAATTGGGGGGTGGAGATTCGGTACACACAAAAAATGGAAAAGGAAAATAATATTAAGGTTTTTTAAAACCTAAAAAATGGTATATAACAATTGAGCTAAACGACGTCATTTTGGCATCTTTAGACTCGTGTGGGTTTATTACACTGAAGGTCATTTCCATTTTGTATGTCCCTATTTTGGTAAGGAAATAAAAGGGGTTATTCCTATCTTCGAACCTTTAAATTTTACATACTTACATTTTAGTTACTATCTATTAATTGTTATAATTTAGGTAAATTATTGATCATGGTTGGTAATTTTAGATTATTTATGTATTAGTCATGTGTAGTTATTACATGTTAAAATGTGTTTTATTTACGCCTTGGTCCTTAAATTCATGCTTTATATATTTTGATCATTGTTTAAGTTTGTTATGGTCTATATTCATGTTTAATCCTCGTTATTTTGTTAAATTTGATTTAATCATTTTCTTTAGTTGCAAATATTGGTTTTTTTATTCTAAATTTCAATATGTTTCTTTTATTTTCTAAGCTGCCCATGATATTGGGATTCAACAAGGATAAGACCAAGGACAAGGAAAAGAAAACTCCAGAGACTGGTGCAAACCAAAATGCCACGACAAAGTTGGATGCTATCGAGAAATCAACAAGGTAGACGATGGAGCAAATGGACACCGTGTTTGATATTCTCAAGACTTTCTTTGCTTATGTCAAGAAAAGAGACGAGGTCGTGGAATCCGTTTACAAGGATATGCTCCCACATTTGGCTCATAATCTTATAGTCTTCTCAGATGGGATATTGTCGGCATCTTAAGATGGCACATCATTCCCAAATACTACCTAACAAGACGATATGCCTGAGCCACAAGATGTTGAACCACTCAACATGGTGCTCTAGGAAGAGAAACAAATACTTGAGCCTAAGCCTCAGCCCAAATCCCAAACTGAATCCAAATAGTTTAAGGAGACCCACACTGCTGAAGAGGAGCCCTCAAGTGAGATATCTAGTCAGAAAAAAATGTCACAACAACCTTCACAGCACAGGAGCAGACGATGTCTGAAGAAATCTGCTAAGCGTGTGGAGACCCCAATTGCCAAGAATACTGAAGGCCCTAGCACATCACTTGTTGAACCCAATTTTGACCCTGAAGCAAGCCCTACCTCCATGAGGGAGCACACCAAGCGTAACACTAACAGTACTTCCACCACGACACCACCACCATAGGAAGTCAAGGTACCTTGTATAACATTGCATTACATAACATGTAGTTTAACTTTAATTTAGTTTCTTTTAAAGCATTGAGGGTAATACTTCTATCAATTTTGGGGGAGGTAGTTTCCTTAGTAGGACATTTGCATGCTAACACTAAGTAGGACATTTGCATGATAGTGTTAGCAGAACGATTTATGCCATGGATGTTAGGACAATTTGATGGAATGGGAATGAGTTGATGATGTCCGACGATGATGAACTCTTATGGCTAGAAATGAATGTACATGATTGTTGAGAATAATAGAACCAACTCTAAGACTTTATGCTTTCTGAATCATTGATACACGATTATATGTCTTCTATGCTTAGGAATTTAGGAAGTTTTTATAAAAGAACTATGGTTTACCTTGGCATAAAATTTGATATTGATCTTAAATGATAAATGGTATGCTTAAAGGCTTAATTTGACTATTATATTTTGAATTATATTTAATTACGAATAAATGCTTTGACATAACTGTAGAGGGGCACTCCTCTTTTCCGTGGCATTGCCTGGATACTCCATTTTAATAAATGGAAGCCACATGTATATGAGTGAATGAAAGTAGTCACAGGATGACTCTACCTTACTAGCTCGGGGATGGAAGATATGTTCTCATTCATCTAGAGTGTGGGATGGTAGTTATGATAGGATGACTCCTCTCATAGCAATGTTTAAAAAATCATATATAATAATTAAGTGTTAAGTAAATGCGAGTAAAAGTTGTACTTAATGAATGAATAAATGTTGTGGCAAAACAATGGAACTTAATTAGAAATTTTCTAGCTTTGTTAAGCATATATTATATACAAACATGCATACACACCTACAAAGAATCTTGCCTTAGGGAACAATACTTGATTTATTGATAAGTCTAGCATGTTGAAGCCACTTTTTCTAAGGTTTGAAATTTAATTTCACCTAATTGTCTTGATTTTGAAAATTGCCATGAATTTTTTTATTGTTTTGAATGATATCCATTGATTGAGGACAAGCAATAACTTAAATTGGGGGTGTGATAACTCCGTAAAAAGTTTATATTTAAGGCCTTTTCACTTAAGTTATTGATTGTCTAAAGGTTCATATAGGTTCATTTTAGATGCATTTAGAATCATGCAGTTGCATTTGGTGGAAGTGTTTTACCTTGGCATGTTGTTTGTGAAAGTGCTATGTTATGGGGAAGGTTTGGTTATTTGTTTGTGATTTGTAGGAAGTAAAGAGTAAAGGTGTGTGAGGAAAGATGTTGTGGCATCACAATTTGTTGAGCAGACTGCAATGCCTTGGCATTTCTAGCGCAGAAAAAGATAAAAAAATATTTTCACAAATGATAGTTGTTATTAGCAAGTATTTTGTGCTAGCAACAACCTAAATGGGACCCACTACCACCTATAGAATCAATCTTCACGCATTTGGAGTATACTTGGGGGTATGATGGGAATTTTGGGAAAATTCCATAAGAACATTTCTTAAATTTATAAGGAAAATGACATAATTTTGGATATATCTAATTCATCATCTTCTCCAACTCTCTCTTCGTCCATTGATGAGCTCAACTTCCTCCTTTTTATTTTTCCCATCCGTTTTTATTGGTGTTCCTCCATTGGTAAAGCTCGGGAGAGTGGTGTTTGCACCCGAGAGAGGCAAAGTGTTGTGGTCGTTCGTGGTGGTTCAAATGAAACGACGGTCGTGCACATCTAGTGCTTTCTTGTGCAACCTTTTCTCTATTTTATGATTGATATTTGATGGGTTGTAAGGAACAAATTAACAATTTGGGATTTTTGATGGTTTATTCGAACCTCACCATGAACTAGACTATATTTGGTGAAGTTCATGATGGATACTTGATCTTTATTTTGAATGGATGATTTTTTTTCTTTTGCTTATTACTTGTTTTGCTTATGAGTTTTTAATCTCTTAAGATTGTATGAGGCATGAGAGTGTCCATTTTTTTAAGTAGAATACTAGGTGTTTGAAAGAAACGTAGTCACTAATTATTTAGTATTCGAGAGACACAAAAGGAAGATTAGCATAAACAATGGTTTTAATTAATCACTAGAGCCTAATCCCTTAGTGTACTAGAGAAACTAAGTTAGGATTTCAACAACTAATAGGGGTAGAACTTAATCAATAGATTAGAATGTTGCTGCCGAGAGGATTTTCCGTGGCATCCTATTATATTTGGTTCTTTGACTAGAGATAGTGTAGATCACTTTTAGAAAACTTCGTCGAACAAGTAAGGCATTAGAAGGTTAGATCATCCTAAAAGATAAGATTTAAGTTTCCCAAGTGACCCCATCATTCATTCCCGTAGTAGCCTACCGTGTGACGATTACCAAGTCATTTTACTTAATTCTCGTGTTTATATGTTTTTTTACCTTGACATTTTCACTTAACTATATTTTAAACATTTCCTTTTCCATGACATTTCCATCAATTTTGCCATGACATAAACTATCATATCACTGTAACATTTCCATTTGTTACTCATTCACATTATTGTCCTTTCACCATACATACACATTTCATTTGCCTTAACATAATCATTTGTGAATACAATTAGATATACTTAGTTACTTTAGAATAGTGAATAAACTTTACTCAAGATCCCTCTAATCCATGTGGATACAATACTCACTCATCTTTGTATTACTTGTGCGATTGTGTATACTTGCACATAAATTGCATCTAATATATAGTACTCAAACATGCAACAAAGCCTGTAATAGGGTCTAGCAGCCCAAGGGGGCACCGACATCAAGGACAATTTGAGTACCCTTCTTCTAGAGTCAAAACAATACATATAGGGAACCATAGAATGATCATCTTAGGTAGAGCCATGTCGAATCTCTGTCCGTCAGTAGGTAACGAAATAAGTATACACAAAGGAAGAGCATACTTTAACCTTTTCTAGTTATTTTAAAACCATAGAATAAATTCATTTTTTTCAATAAAACCATGCGAACTAGATACCATGGGGTTTAGGATCTATTTTTTAGAATAAAGCATTTTGGGTAGGATCAATATTTAATAAAAGCATGTTTGGTTAGATACCATGAGGGGTATGTGTTATATTCATCTCTAAATAGCATTTTTATCTCTACCGGTTATCTAACTTGTACTAACTCATTTCTTCTGATTTTTTTGTCTCATTTTGTATCACATTATCATTACATAATACAAAGATGTTGATCCACAATTAAATATCTAAGTGAAAATATTTCAAAGGGAGAAAGAAGTTTTCAATCAAGTAGTCGCATACATAGACATACACCGATGGCTAGGAGAAGCTCAAAGAGAACAAATATGAAGCTTGATGGGAGAATCATATATCAAAGTTGATTAATAGAATGATATCCAATACTAGAGGGTATCAAAGGAACATCATCTGAGATGAGCCATACTTTTAATATAACCTCTACATAAGCCCAGAGGGTCATAAAGTACTTGTGAGGCTGATCTTCTAAGGATGAAGCACCAAGATAAAACATTGGCGTATTTTAGACCAAACATTCAAGTGAAAAAAATGTATGTAAAATGGACTACTTTGTAATGTGATGACTTTAATCTCTAATGAAACTTGTTCTGTGATATTTACTGTTGGGATCAACATCATTTGTATTTTGCATTTGTATTCTCATCTTTGCATTTGCATCTATATGCACTTGCATTTATTAAAACATTATAACATTCATTCAATTAATAAAACACCAAAAAATAAGAAGAGATTTCCGATCACAGTGATCCTGTCCCCTACTAGTAGCAAGAATACTCTATACCCTTACAGTACAAGAAAGATGACAAAGGAAATAGAAGACATACTGCAGAGAGTTGAGAAAGAGAAGAAGGAACTGCAAGAAGAGAGAAGAGGTTGATTGGCCAAAATTGAGGTTGATATTGCCAGCTCTCAGCTAGATTTATTGAATAAGATGAATGAGATATTAAAAAAACATGTGATCGTTAGGAAGAGTGCCGCTGAAAATCCTACACGTCCCTTGAACTCTACATCTCTTCCAATACTCACCCTGTGTATCAAGAATCTAGACCTCAAGCTTTCTTTGCTATTAAGAACTCACTGCATCATCAAGTTGGAAATTTTTTCCACCTTAACCATGTTGTTGCCTCTGGGATTAAACCAATAGACTGTTATGCTGACAATAAGGTCTCTAGTCTAAATGAAAAACTTGGAGGCAAAGATAAAATCAAGGGAAATTGTTGAGTCTTTTTATGGGTTTGATGCCATAAAAGTAAGTCTGGTCACTGATCTGATCCTCCAGCCAAAGTTCAAAGTTTTTAACTTTGAAAAGTATGACGGGACCACTTGCTCTTTGTCCCATATCACCATGTTTTGTAGGAAAATAGTTGGTAACTTGAAGAATGATAAGCTATTGATCCACTGTTTTCAATATAGTCTGATTGGGCCCTCTTTTAAGTGGTATAACCATCTAAATCATGCTCAAATTCATTCTTGGAATGATTTAGCTCGGAACTTCTTATTTTAATACAAATACATGATTGATATGGCCCCTGATTGAACAACGTTGCAAAATATAGAGATGAAGAAAAACGAGAGCTTCCGACAGTACATACAATAATAGAGAGTCGTTGCATCCCAAGTGCATCCACCAGTGTTTGAAATGAAGTCTACCATCATGTTCATCAATACCTTAAAGCCCCCATATATCGACCACATGATAGGAGCTTCCACCAAGAGTTTCTTTAACATCGTCATGTGTGGAGAAATGATCGAAAAAGCTATCAAGAATGACAAGATAAGAGGCAATGTCAGTGCTGATGTTGAGACAAGAGCTGAGGTCAACATAGTGGGATCTTATTAAGCTAATGATGGGACCAACTACTATAGAATGATACGAGAAAAGATTTATATCATTTCAATCCTGATGACATATGAGGAATTGCTCCCAATTTTAGTTGAGAGGAACCTGGTGACCCTAGTGCTGTCCAAGCCAAATGAGCCCCCGTTTCTAGAAGAATATTATGTTAGTGCAGTGTGTAGTTACCACAATCAAATGGTTTGGCATCCATGTATGTATAGACCGAAAAAACGGAGCACCTTGCATATGAGGTTGCAAAGTTGATTGGTTTCTACTTCTATTGATGGCGTTCGATGATGACCAGTCTTTTTATATGGAATGGTAAAGTAGATGAGTTTACTTAAGGTCAGTTGCTAGGAAATTGAGCTCTAAGGATGAAATTTCTTGACTTTCACTAACACCCAGACTATAACAGATTCTTCTTGATGAGCTTAAGAAATCTTAAAACAAAAAACTCAGGGAAATAATAAAAGCCAATTTTAACTTTGTTGGGGGCACTCCGTTGAAAGTATTAAGCTGTAAATCTTTGGAGGTAATGTCCAAGCTTTATGAAGTGAGTTTCGTTTGAGTTGTCAAGTCGAAGATTTTTTTGAAACTCGAACCCTCTAATTAGGGGTATTTCACTAAAGTAATGGGTTAAGTCAAGAGCCGTAACTTTATGAATATGATTACATTAAGATCAATACACTAGTCTCTATGTGTCGAGATAAATCTCCCAACAAAATCAAATTTAATACAAGGACATCAAAATTAACGAAGTATAATTTAAAGATGGGTAATAAGGTATAAAGTAAATATGAATTGAGAAGAGTTTCAATGAAAGGTGGATTAAGGGAGTTGAGAAACATTTGTTACAATCAATTTCACAAATACTCTATAATTTTGTTTTTAGACCAATATTTCCACACTACCTCTGCTGAAGGAGTCTATGAAGTTTGAACAAATGGAAGATTTCAAAGAACTGAAATTGAAGTGTTCTAAAAGGTCTAGCAATTGCATATGCTAGTTGCAACATTTTGTCCGCATCTGATTAAATGCCAAGCCAGAAATGAAGGGCATTTACAACGTTCCCAAGGACAGAAAAGAAGGACTCGATGACTGAAACCTTAGAAAAATATAAAGCCAACCTAAAACCAACCCATCAATCCTAACACTTTTCAAAGGATATAACTTTGAAAATTTAAAGAGCAGTTGATTTTTTTATACCCAGTGAACTCATGATTTGTGATTTGTTTCAATTGTGAGCGTAAATTAAGGGACACCATTTTGTTTTATAAAATTATTTTATTCTTTTGAATTCTAAAATAGAAGAAAGGCAAAACCCATTTTCAAACAAGATAATATCTCGAGAATGCATGAGGTCCTTCAATTGATGAGGTTTATCTTATCTCAAATAAAGAAGTGAACAACAAATAAGAGTTTAAGCAAGAATATAAATGATGCAAGAGGAATAAAGATTCTTTGAGTTTCGAGCAATACAATTTGAATTATCAAAAGATTCAAAGATAAAAATTCTCACACTCCTTTGTGGTGTTGTCAACATCAAGAAGCGGACTATTGCATTTTATGATATCTTAGTTGATAGCATAGAATCAAGACATTTTTGTATTGACCACTTCTTGAGTGTTCATTTGGTTATAAGACCTTAATAAGGGAAGTCCTCGAACTATTAAGATGGCACTTCTGTTAACCTATGTTGAAGGTATGAATTGTTATTAAATGGCATGAGGATATGGCAATTCAATTTGAATTTCTTTCCATTCGAGCAAGGATGAGTCGGGAAACATTATTTGGGGCATTTCTAAAAGTACAGACATGAGATAATAAGATTCAGGTCAAGGAAACATTAAAGATGAGTTTTTCCATTTGAGATGACACGGGCATATACTGAGGAATGAGAGCTCACCTTGGAAAAGTAAAAACATCCATGCTTTAGTTGACAGAAGGTTCCTAAAGACACAACTATGATAGAGCAATTCAGAGAAAGACATGAAGACCATATACCTAACTGCAGTAAGAATTCAAGAGAGAAAACACTTCTTATGAAGTTCTAAGACATAAGACAGGGGCAAGAAGAATAATTTGTCAAGATGAAGATTCAACAAAGATGAAAAGCCAACAAAGATTCATGAGACGGTAAAATTTACAAGACTAAAGTGACATCATGTGTGTATATTTAGGCATTTGCAAAAATAGGAGCATACACATTCATTTTTATCAAGTTTTGAATGCCTGACAAGAATTTAAAGAGTCAACAAAGATTTTATTTTAGGATTTCTTAAAAAAGAGGAAATGACTTCAGCAAAGATTCAGTCCACAAAAATGGATCTCAACAAAGAGTTAATGACCTTCGTGTCATTTCCTTCGGGTACTTTAAATGTATATCAATGACATGTGATAATATTTTGCAGGTTTAAAATTCTTCAAAGAGTAGATGGACCTAACATTTCCAATGGAAGGGTTCATAATTGGAAGAACTCATCCGATGAGAGAATAAGTTCCAAATGAGAATAACTTGTTCAACTTTTGCTCAATTCCATCATAGAAGGAGGTGGATCAACATTTCCAATGGAAGGGTTCATAATGAGAAAAACTCATTCGATGAGAGATAAGAAATTCCTAATAAGAAGAACTTGTTCGCCTAGGCAATTCTATCACATAAGGAGGTAGATTAGCATCTTCTCGCTCGAGATAGTTTCCCTAGAAACTTAAACTTCAAAAATCATTTCAGTTAAGATTTTATCTCGCTTGAGATTGTTTTTCTTAAAACATATTTCATCTCATTAGATATTGTTTTTCTCAAAGAAAATTTTATCTTACTTAAGATTGTTTTTCTTAAAACACATTTCGTCTTCCATGAGACAATTTCGTTCGAAACATAAATATTAAGATTATTTCACTCAAAATAATTTTTTTATCTCACATGATGTTGTTAATCTTGAAACAATTTTCCTCACTCAGAATATTCTTTATCTTTTCCTAAAATATCTTCATTTGAAAATCAAATTCTATCTCCCTTAAAAAGATCATTTTAATCCACATGAGATCATCATTTCTAACAAAAAATAATAAATGATATAAATAAATATTTAGATGTGCTAATCAAGGTCATTTGTGTCTTTTGCTGGTTCGAACCAATAAAAAAGGAGGTAGATCAACATTTCTAATGAGGAGTTGATAATGAGAAGAACTCGTCCTAAACGAAAGAAGAAGTTCATAATGAGAATAACTTGTTCAACCTACATGATTCTGTCACAGGAGAAAGTGTATCAACATTTCTAATGGAAGAGTTCACAATGAGAAGAACTCCTTCGATGAGAGAGAAGAAGTTCCTAATAAGAAGAACTTGTTCAATATTGGTTTGTCCATAACAGAAGGAGATGAATCAATGTTTATAGTGAAATAGTTCATAATTAGAAGAACTCCTCCGATGAGGGAGAAGAAGTTGCTAATGAGAAGAACTTATTCAATCTTTGCTCATCAATCACATAAGGAGTTGGATCAACATCATTGTGTCGCTCGATTCCATTAGATAATGAGTTGGATTAACATCACCATTTCTCTTGATTCCATCAAATAAGAAGTTGGATCAGCATCACCTTTGCTCAATTCCATCACAGGAGGTAGATCAACATTCCCAATAGAGAGTTCGTAATGAGAGAGTTCGTAATGAAAGAACTCGTCTAAGGAGAGTGAAGAGTTCATAATGAAGATAACTAGTAGCTTAAGATTTTCAGCAGTTCAGGCTGGATAAAAAATTGTGCTTTATTTCTTTGCTTTATTCTCATTTAACAATAATGAGCAAAGAGGGGCAGTTATAGTCACCATTTTTTACCTGCCGTACCTTATTATTATTATTATTATTACAAACCGACCCATTGCAAACCAATCGGGCCTAAAACAAAAAACCTAAGCCCAAACCTAAACTAAACCTAGTTACCCTAACCCTAATCTCACACCAATCGTCATCACCGCCAGCAAAGGTTACACCTACGCCGCTGTCACCTACCATGCCCGCCGCTGCTCACATCGAGAGTCACTCCCGTCATCGCCACTTCAATCGGTCCATGTTTGACCAAACCGAATCAATCAAGAACTAAATAAAAATATAAAAATATATTAACCTAAATCTGAGCCGATCTCGAAAAATCCAGGATCCTAACCAACTCACCTTACCCCTACTGACCTAACTTGCTGCTATGACCACCAAACACACAAGCTTCTTCATTAAAAAGAAGAAAGCGAGAAAATGCAGAATCGAAAAAAATAGAAAAAAAAAGAAGCAAAAAAATTGATAGAGAAGAAAAAAAGGTGAGCAAATTTGAGAGAAGACACATAAAAAACCATTTGAAATATAGAAAGAAAGAAAGAAAGAAAGAGAGGAAAATACTCATTTTTGCTTGTCCTTCACCAAGACAAAGAGAGGACTTCGTGAGCAAGTAGAAGACAAAGAGCTCGAACTCCGTTTCAGTGTAGGCGGCGCTACTATGCGATGGCCATGGGTCTCGAGAGGATTTCTCTCTCGTGAAAAAGAAGAAGATAAAATAGGGGAGAGGGCACATAAATAAAAAAATGGAAAAGGAAAAGGAAAATGAGAATAGGGTTTTCTAAAACCTAAAAAATGGTATATAACCATTTGAGCTAAACGACGCTGTTTTGGTCTCTTCAGACCCGTGTGGGTTTATTGCATGGGAGGTCCTTTCCATTTTGTATATCCCTATTTTGGTAAGGAAATGAAAGGGGTTATTCCTATCTACGAGCCTTCAAATTTTACATGTTTACATTTTAGTCACTATCTATTAATTGTTATAATTTAGGTAAATTGTTGATCATGTTTGGTAATTTTAGATTATTTACGTATTAGTCATGTGTAGTTATTTCATGTTAAAATGTGTTTTATTTACGCTTTGGTTCTTAAATACATGCTTTATATATTTTGATCACTGTTTAAGGTTGTTATGGTCTATATTCATGTTTAATCCTCGTTGTTTTGTTAAATTTGATTTAATCCTTTGCTTTAGTTCCAAATATTTGTTTCTTTATTATAAATTTCAATACGCTTCTTTTATTTCTTTCGACTAAATATATTTATAATATAGTTTTAAAATTATAATGTCATATATGTGTATAAGTATTAAATTTCTGTTGCGTGTTTGTTATACATATATATGTTGTAATTATTTTAATTATATATTTATATATGTATGCGTACGTGTTTGTATATATATTCACATAGTATGATTATCTATATATTTTAAAATCTTATCAATACCCTTTTTATTATAATTTAATAATATTTCAAAGTATTTTACTCACGTGTTTTCAAGATCGTATTTTGTAGAATGGGCGTGAAAAATACGACTTGATAGAAGTAGTGCAATTCGACAACATTCGAACGAAAAGTGAACTTGAAATAAATCGAATACATTTTTGTGAAATTTTGAGATTCGAAATAATTTAACAATGTTTGATAAAAAGGATCAAAATATAATTTTTGACTCGAGTTTGCAGATTTCACTGCAATGACAACCTGTAAGCGATTAGGTATTAATTTTTGACGTTGTCGGGGTGATAATCCTTCCCCACACGTAATCGACTCCCGAACTCTTAAAAAATGAATTTCTGATAAACACAAACCAAATTTTGTCTTTTAAATGATTTTTCTGAAAATAATTTAAAAAGATGTTTTTAGTTACTTAACCTACCTAACCTAAAGGTCAACAACGACTCCAAATCGAATTAAATCAAATTTCATTAAAAATCTTAATTTTCAAAAAATAAAGTCATAATTATTTTAAGTAAAATTATTATAAAAAATTGTTATGCAAGTCATATGTCCAAAATGATGATATGATACATACCACATCTCTAAAATGATTACACGATAAATATAACAAGTCAAAAACAATGACATGACATTGTTAAGTGTCCAAAGTGATGACTTCGTATTATCATGTCATCACTTTGAACACATAAGATTTGTTACGTCAACTCCAAGTGTTGACCGTTAGTCAGTTAACAATTTTCATCTAAGCAGATGTATTTTATCCCAACTTAAACGTTTGGGGGTCAAGATATTCAAAGAAAAAGAGTATGGATTAAAATGATTATTTTATCAAATGTTAGAGTGATTTTTGTTAAAATATAATCGAATTGATATTTTATGTGTGATTGCATAAAATCGAAATTCAATTACCATACTATGTATTAGACTAAAATCCATGTGTACTTTGAGATTTATCCTATAAACTAGTACTTATAATTTCAAATAAGCGAGGGTTAAAACATAAAATTGGTAAAAAAATTAGGAAACTTTGGCAAATTAAAGAAATCTATCCGACCAAAAAGGAAGGAAAAAAAGAAAGAACTAATCCAAGCATAAAATATAAAAATGTTCATCACTAGGATAATTAATGTTGTTTGGCACGATAGCCAAATCTTGTGTTGATTTTTTTTTTTGAACAAAAATCTTGTCTTGGTTTTGAGTTATTAACAGAGACAGAGATAACATGACCACCTTCAATGTAGTCTCCCAAAAGTAATGTAATGAAACAGACCAGCATGAACATGCTCCTTCCATGTTGCTATGGAGCACGTGCATGTGCTGGCTATGGCATTCTTTTCTTTTTTTTCCTTCCTACGTAAT
Organism: Hibiscus syriacus; assembly: GCF_006381635.1. Lineage (NCBI taxonomy): Eukaryota > Viridiplantae > Streptophyta > Magnoliopsida > Malvales > Malvaceae > Hibiscus > Hibiscus syriacus. Next base: position 529,738 of record NW_024063270.1, read on the forward strand.
TTTTTAGCGTTCGAATTTTATGGTATTAAAGTTTTATATATGTTTTTATATTTATATCGATTATGTGTATAGAAAATTACAATTTTAAATATTAAATTAATTAATTTACGAAAATACTACAGCTCAAGTGATCAATCTAATTATCAAACTTTATGCCTTAAATTCTTGTGATTTTTATTATAATCACCGGTATCCGGTCTATTGATCGGCTAATCCAAATTGAGTACTGCAGAGTCAAAGACGACTCTCCCAACCAGTTTATTTCATGAAAATTCTTGTGATTTTGATATTGTAGAATTTTCTTCTCTACTCATAATTTTTTTATTTTAAAACTTTTCAAGTAAAATTTATATATCTTTTCTGTTATACAATCATTTATATTTTTCGTGTAGTATATAATATAACAAAACTTTTGTATCAAAAATTTGTCAACTATTTTTCTTTGAAAAAATATAATTTACAATTTCTTGAGTGTGAATCCCTATTATCCTAACTTCTAGAATTCTTTTTAAGAGTAGGAAAAGAAAAGAAAAAGAAACGGCACGATCATCAAACAAGTAGAGGAAGAGCGGCATCAATTGCAAAATTGAGCAACTTGGGTGCATACCCTTATCATTTATGCCACCAGAAGAGAAAGGAGAAGACTAATAAATAAATATTTTACAAGAAAAGAGACCAAAAAGATGAGCAAAAACTGAGAAAATGTGCTCAATGCCATAGCAAAAGTTATTAAATAAATTGTATATTATGGTCGACTCTAGTTTCATACCATTGGGTCAATGAGATTGTCCTTTAATGGCATCTCCAAAGTAGAGAAAATCTCTACTTTGGAGATGAATTTCAACTCCAGTCCATCTCTAGAGTAGAGTCTGGAATGTGAAGATATTACAGTGATACTCTACATGTAGCGCAACACTGTAGTCCATCTCTATAGTAGAGTCTGATTTTTGGGGTTTTTTTGTTATTTTCTTATTTATTTGTATTTTCACAATGTTATTATGAATATTTTATTTATACTTTTTATCTTGATATTTATTAGAAAGGAATATGTTTTATTTTATATTTGCAAAATCAATATTATAATAGTTAAATATTATGAATAAAGTAGAGTTGGTGGTAATGTAGAGATAATGCTGGAGATAAATTATTGTTTCATCTTTAGAGTAGAGATAATAATGTTGTAGAGTATAGATGAGGGATGGAGATGACCTAAAGGTCACTAAGGAGGGCTCCACTACCCTAGAAAAAGAAAATTCAACCTCCATGGAAGTTGAAAATGTGGCCGCCCATGGAAGTTAAAAGATTATTTAGAATTTGTAGTGTCATTTTTGTCTAGGATAGCCCCTTGATTTGATTATTACATGTTGCCGTGCTTTAGACTTTCACACCGTCAAACTAAAGCCATGACGGCAAAGGGGTCTTATTCGACTTTGATTTCCGGTTTTCTTTTTCAATAGATATAATGTAGAAATTAACTCTTATTATATATGTGTAAGTGATCATTTCATTCTTTTATCTTTTAAAATTTTAACTTTTTAATTAAAATAATCTTTGTTGGATAAAAATTATCAGTTGGTTAACTGTAACACCCTCAGACCGATACAGATGACTCGATCCAATCTGAGATGTCACATTAAGGCCAGAGCGATCCGTAGTAAAAATCTGGGAAAAATTAATTTTTTTTGTTAAACCATTTAAAAACCATGGAACAATTTATAAATAAAAACACAAGTTCAAAGATTCATACATATATTAAAAATAGAATCCATTTAATATTCAGTATCTAAACCATTCAAACTCTAATATATAGATAAAAAAATAACCTACATGCCCCATAATTACATATGTATTGTACCCTGCAAGTGACTTAGAGAGAACTCCCAATACTAATGTCAACAACTGTACATGATTGATTCTTTAATCTGAAACAGTAAGTATTAGAGTGAGCTTTAGAATCCAAGTAATACAGAACTACCAGATGATGCTAAAGGACAAACATATATATGACAAGACATAAAGTTTTCTTATGGATCCAGGCTTATACATGTTCTAGTGGTGAGTTGAGGTTCATTAATCAAATCTTCAAGCGACAGTCATGAAACCTATAACTTAGAGCAGGCATTCAAAGAGACATATTCAGAAGATTAGAAACAGATGTCTAGTGTGTTCCCACAAAATCATAATAAGTATACATATAGTTTAAAAACAGTAGTAATTTATTTCAGGAAAATAGATTTTAAAATCATTGTAATACCCTCCAACCGAACATCGATGTGCAGTTCCCTAAAACTGCATCCATAAGGACTTACCCTAGGCCTATTGAGCATATTTGCCAACCTAAGAGAGTACCATGGGTGTAACACCCTAAACTGACACGATATAAAGTTGACAGATTTAGAATGCTACACGAAACCACCAGAATGGCTAACCAAAAATTTTCCTTTAAATACTTTGGAAATCATAAATTAAAACCATTCAACCAAAAGAAATCAACATAATTTAAAATGAGGTTTACATCGGGAGCTCCCAAAATAAGTATCGCAAAAAAATAAATACAACCGAGTATAAAAATAGAGTTACGATTCAAACATAAAAATGTCCATGAATAATACATGCTCCATAAAGAAATGACACGAGACATACTCTACTACTTGAACTGTTTGAAACGTCCACTGTGCGATAGGCTCCTCGGATGCTCCTCCTAAAGACCTGCGCGCAGAAACAAATTCCAAATGTTGAGCTCACTCACCCAATGCCACATTACCAACTAAACCATACTAAAAGTGCTCATTAAATGCTCATGCTATCAAGTATAATAGAAGGGTGAGTATACTCGTATACTTCACACTATTCTCGAGTAGACATCATGGTGTGGTTTGAGGGTTACACATCTCAGGACTAACACCACTTTATGTTGGTAAAATAGACTGCAAAACTACACCATTAGCACTGACTGGAAATATAAACAGTAATTAAAAGGAACAGATTCGTAAACCGTGTTGTGGTATAACCACTGCCTTAGAAACGAATCCGCCCCGATGTGTGTAATCGCTGCAATAGGCGGACCGTCCCCCGAGGTTAACACGGTCGCTCCGAATTCTGTACACCCGAAATCGGAGTGGACTGCCGGTGGTATTGCTCTTCTTATCGGAAAGCACACAGAGAGAATATTTAGAAAACACTTGGAGAGTGAATTCTGAATGCTGAGAGTGAGTTGAGAAGCTTAATATAGCTCTCTATTTATAGGCTAGAAATAGGGTTAAAATCATCCATAAAATTTCAGGATTAAATCCCTTCTTTGTAACAGCTGAAACGTCTAGATGAACCTGATTCAGAAATAGTCCATGTTCATTGCATCATTATTCAGCTGTTATAACTCCCGAAATTATATCATGTAACCCCTGGAATTAAATCAAATAACTCCTGTAACTCCTGATATTAACAACTTGTCTCCTCTGTACAAAGCTGGAAATCAGTCCAGATACATCTTAACGTTTTTGATTTAATTTAGGAAAAGCTGTTTAATTTCTGATAACTCTCATAAACCAGATGTTATCATTTGAATTTAAACAGTCCTCAATATCAGTTGAAATCTTTCACATTTTCCATTTGTTTCTTTCAAAGAGAAATTCCTCAAGAATTTTCTCTAAAAAAAATAGTATCCGCGCGGACGTGTCAAAGACACGTAATACCATGACCACGACCACGACCACGAGCTGAGCCGAGCCGAGCCGAGTCGAGACAGACAGCAGCGGCGGGACGCGAGAGTCCCCCTTGTTCTTTTTCACTCAACAAGGAAGTGGGAAATCCAAACCATAAATACCCATTCCCAATAGTATTTCCAATACTATGTGGGATTAAGCATTACCAACATTCCCCCACTAATGCGAAAGAATTCTTCTGAAACTCAAAAACAAACTTTCCAGAAGAGCAATAGCGAGATTAGTTGCTTAAGCACTAGTGAACGTATCTCGAACTAGTACATAGTGATAATGAGCAATCCTTCTCTTAGATAAGTGAAACTAGTCTGGAACTTTCTAAGATGGGGGTAAACTCATAACACACAACTAACCCCTTCATCCACCTGAGTCCTCGATGTGTAAGATATATATATATATATACAAAAGTATATATTTGGTCATCTTACCTCAGGATTCTAGTAAGTGTGCTAGAAAAATGGCCCAACATTTTTCATAGAAGGCAGCTAACCCTTCTCACTTACATAGGTTATTTCATAAAGTTTATCTCGATATAAATCACCCTTAACAGGGATATGAAATAATTAAGAGCTTTTATAAAAGCTCAAACTCACAAAGAGTATGGTGACTTTCTTCAAGTTCATTATAAATGAACCACCCAAACTCTGGGCTAAGAAGTCATTAAGAATAAATATTCAACCTTATTTATCGGTAAATTCAATAAGTCCTTCTCACTAGAACCATCCAAATACTTGGATTTGAATTTATTAAGAGTTTAACAAACTCAACCTTTCTGTTGGTAAGTTCATTATTTCCTTCTCACTTAGGAATACCTACTCAAATTGGGTTATGAACTTATTAAGAATAGATATTCAGCCAAAATCGGTAAATTCATCAAGTCTTTCTCACTAAGACCACCTAAAGCCTGGGCTATAAATTTATTAAGAGCACTTAAGCTCATCCTGGGCATGCACATTATTCGTCATAGGGATAGGAAGTAGGAATGTGTACTATGAGTCTTTCCATGGTTTCGTTTGACCACATGGAACTTAGTTAACTAAGTTGGGTATCCACCATGAATTCCTCAACCGATGGGCTTGAGACCAATCCCCCTCGATGAATCTAGGACCAGCTTTCGACTTAACCTTTTAGTAAGCGGATCTACTAGGTTCCTTTCCGACTTCACATACTCTAAAGAGAGCACTCCATTCCTTATCAAGTGTCTAACTGATTCATGTCTTATGCAAATGTATCTTTTCTTACTATTGTAAGCTTGGTTCTTAGCCACACATATCGCAGCTTGTGAATCACACAACAATGAAACAGGAGGAGTCGGTCTTCCCCACAACGAAATATCTACTAACAAGGTTCAGAGCCACTCGGCTTCTTGCCCAGCTATGTCAAGAGCTATAAACTCTGACTCCATGGTAGAATGAGCAATACAAGTCTGCTTTGATGATTTCTACGAGATTGCTGCTCCACCCAAAGTAAAAACATACTCGCTCGTAGAGCTTACCTCATCATTATCAGAAACCCAGTTGGCATCACAATATCCTTCTAGCACCGCAGAAAAGCCAACAAACTCAAGTTTCCAATCCAAAGTACCCTTAAGATACTTCAGTAAGCATTTAAAAGCAATCCAATACTCACCACTCAGATTATGAGTATATCTACTCAGTCTACTCACAGCATAAGCAATATCAGGCCGAGTATAGTTCATTAAGAACATTAAGCTCCCAATTAATTTAGCATATTCAATTTGGGAAAAGCTACTTCCTTTATTCTTAACAAGATGTATGCTACGGTCATAAGGAGTTCGAACAGGGACGACATCAAAACTGTCAAATTTCGTTAGCACTTTCTCTATATAATGTGCTTGACATAAAGAAAATCCCTTCTCAGTTTTGGTAACTTTGACTCCTAAGATTACATCTACTTCTCCCAAATATGTCATTTCAAACTTAGTGAACAAGAAATTTTTAACTTTGTTAATGGACACAATGTTAGAACTGAAAATCAACATATCATCAACATAAAGACTTATGATAACACATTCAGTGTCAAACATCTTCGAATACACACAAGCATCCGAACCATTCATAACAAAACCAAAACTAAGAATAGTTTTATGAAATTTCTCATACCACTGTTTAGGAGTCTGCTTAAGTCCATAGAGTGATTTTTTGAGTCTACAGACTTTGCCTTCCATACCAGGTGCTTCAAAACCTAGTGGTTGCTCCATGTAAATCTCCTCATCTAGATCTCCATTCAAGAAAGCAGTTTTAACATCGATTTGATGTACCTGCAACTTATGAATAGAGGCTAGTGCAAATAATGCATGAATCATTGAGATTTTTGTAACGGGAGAGTATGTATCAAAGTAGTCTGAACCAAACCTTTGAGTGAACCCTTTGACAACTAACCTTGCCTTGTACCACTAAATCGAACCATCTGGCCTTAGTTTCTTCCGGAAGACCCATTTTTTGGAGATTGGTTTGAATCCCTTAGGCAAGTAAACTAATTCCCAAGTATGATTAGACATTATCGATTCTAGTTCATCATTAACAGCGTTTTTCCAAAAACTAGCATCGATAGATCTTATAACTTCTTCAAAAGTTTTAGGATCCTTATCTAACAAAAAAATTTGAGCTATAGGACCTGAAATAGAGTCTAAGTCATTTATTTCAGAAATAAGGAAGTAATAAAGTCTGGTCCAAAAGAGGTTTCAACTCTTTGCCTTTTACTTCTTCTAGGCTCAAAATCAATTTGTTCAGAAGACCTATCAGGATTACTAGAAGAAGTTGATGGAATATATTCTATTTGTGTTTCAATATTTATTCTCGGATCCTTTAAAGGAAAAGTATTTTCGAAGAAAACAACATCCCTTGACTCACAAGTAGAATAATCTTGTAAAAGCATGAATCTGTATGCAGCACTATTCGTAGCATACCCTATAAACACTGCATCAACAGTTTTAGGTCCGATGGTGGACTGCTTAAAGTCTGGCAAACCCACTTTAGCCAGACACCCCCACACTTTTAGGTATTGTAAATTAGGAGCGTATCCTTTCCACAATTCATATGGGGTAGAATCTAATTTCTTATGAGGAACTCGGTTCAAGATATGAGTTGACGATAGAATGGCTTCCCCCACATGTTATCAGATAACCCTGAACTTATTAGTAAAGAATTCATTATCTCTTTTAAAGTTCTATTTTTCCTTTCGGCTATACCATTCTGTTGAGGAAAATAGGGGGCTGAAGTTTCATGAATTATGTCATTCTTTTCACAAACATCTTTTAAGAAATTAGATCCATATTCACCACCTCTATCAGATCTAACCCGTTTGATTATCCTATCTAACTGATTTTCAACTTCTGCCTTATAAATAAGAAAGAAGTTTTCAGCTTCGTCTTTAGTCATTAGGAGATAAAACTTTTGTATATCTTGAATAATCATCTACAAAAGTTATGTAGTAGTGTTTTCCTCCTTTACTTTCAGTGTTTCTAAAATCTGCTAGATCAGTATGAATAAGTTCTAACAACTCAGTCTTTTTATTAGAAACAGTCTTAAAGTGAGGTCTAGTATGCTTAGCTTCTACACAAATCTCACATTTGTTAAAGCTAGTTGTGTCTAGTTTAGGCAGAACATTTATATTTATTAATTTCTTTAAAGAATGAATATTCACGTGTCCTAATCTAGCATGCCACATATCAATGGATTCAACAATATAAGCAGAAGCGGTAGCTTTATTTTCATTAAATTGAGTTTCTATGACAAATAAACCATTGCTTAAAAACCCCTTCCCAACATAATCACCATTTCGGGAAAGTACAAGTTTATCTGCCTTAAAAACTAACTTAATGCCTGCCTTATTCAGAAACCCACCACTTATCAAATTTCTACGCAAGGCAGGTACATACAGAACATTATTTAAAGCCAGAGTTTTACTAGAGGTCAGCTTGAGTAAAACCTTGCCTTTGCCTAGCACTTTAGAGCTACTAGAGTTCCCCATGTACACACGTTCACCTACGTTCCCATCCTCGAATTCGGTGAAAAACTCCTTCCTTGCGCAGAAATGCTTTGAAGCGCCAGTGGCAACAACCCATTCCGAACTGTTTTCCACCAGATTAACTTCTGAGACCACCGCAGCAATGCTCTTATCATCTTCTTCTACAACGTGCATCTGTGGCTTGTTTTTATTCTGGCGATCTGAGCGGTGTTGGCATTGGTAAGCTTTGTGGCCGGGTAAACCGCAGACATAACACTTGAGCGTCTTTCCTTCAGGTTTGGCTTTTCCTGACTTCTTGAAGTTGGTAGCCTTATGAGGTTTCGTCTTCTTGTCTTGATTCCCACGTTTCATGATCTTCTTAAATTTAGACTCAACCAAGTTAGCTCTAAAAGATAAATTACTCATAGAATTAGTAAGCTTATCTTTTAAACGGTTGGCTTCTTCAATCTTCATATGGCCCACGGGCTCTTCAAGCGAAATTTCTCTATTCTTATGCTTAAGAGAGTTGCGGTAGTCAGACCAGGACTTGGGCAGCTTCTCAATGAGAACATTGGCTTGCAGCAACTCGCACATTTGCATCCCTTCGGCGATGATGTCTGCGACTAGGTTCTCATAGTCATGGACTTGATCTATTATCGGCTTATCATCAGTCATCTGGAATTTGAGCCATTCGTCGACAACGTACTTCTTGATGACAGCATCGTCTGCACCATACTTTTTATCGAGAGTATCCCATATTGCATTGGCACTCCTTTCTCTAAGGAACATATCAAATAATTTATTTGACATGTGACTGAGCAGATGTCCTCGCACCGTTTTGTTGTCTTTCTCGTACTTCTCATAGGTAGCGAGTGCAGCAGTGGCAGTTGCTAGGGCATCATCATTGAGGACTGCATCAGCATCATTACTGGTAGCTGGGGTTGGCGACATGGTAGGTGGTGACTTGAGCAACACATAGTCAAGATCAAGTAGCTTGAAGAATATCAGGATTCTTTAGGACCACCTTCTATAATTCTTTCCATCAAGTGCATCGAGCTTGGAAAGATCGGGTATTAGTTTGCTCAAATGTGTTGACATGATTGCGGTATATAGAATTCATTTCTAAATTGTTGGTAAAATAGACTGCAAAACTACACCGTTAGCACTGACTGGAAATATAAACAGTAATTAAAATGAACAGATTCATAAACCGTGTCGTGGTATAACCACTGCCTTAGAAACGAATTCGCCCCGATGTGTGTAATCGCTGTAGTAGGCGGACCGTCCCCCGAGGTTAACACGGTCCCTCCGAATTCCGTACACCTGAAATCAGAGTAGACTGCCGGTGGTATTGCTCTTCTTATCGGAAAGTACATAGAGAGAATATTTAGAAAACACTTGAAGAGTGAATTCTGAATGTTGAGAGTGAGTTGAGAAGCTGAATATAACTCTCTATTATATGCTAGAAATAGGGTTAAAATCATCCATAAAATTTCAGGATTAAATCCCTTCTTTGTAACAGTTGAAACGTCTAGATGAACCTGACTCAGAAATAGTCCATGTTCATTGCATCATTATTCAGCTGTTATAACTCCCAAAATTATATCATGTAACCCCTGGAATTAAATCAAATAACTCCTATAACTCCTGATATTAACAACTTGTCTCCTCTGTACAAAGCTGGAAATCAGTCCAGATACATCTCATAAACCAGCTGTTATCATTTGAATTTAAACAGTCCTCAACAGCCTATAAATATCAGTTGAAATCTTTCACATTTTTCCATTTGTTTCTTTCAAAGAGAAATTCCTCAAGAATTTTCTCTAAAAAGATAGTATCCGCGCGGACATGTCGAAGACACGTATTACCACGACCACGAGCCAAGCCAAGGCGTGCCGAGCCAAGACGAGATGGACGGCGACGGCGGCGGTGCGCGAGAGTCCCCTTGTTCTCTTTCACTTAACAAGAAAGTGGGAAATCCAAACCATAAATACCCATTCCCAATAGTATTTCCAATACTATGTGGGATTGAGCATTGCCAACACTTTAGTCTACCAAAGATGAGGTTTGGAATCTTTACTTCGAACACAACAACCAACTAACCTACCTATCGCTGGTGTTTGGGCCTCGCACCCTAGTTAGTCTCAAAGTGTCTCGCGTACTACCTAAGGATATCTAGACTTCGTTGCTAATTTCCTCTTCTAAAGTAACTCGGGTGTCCTAGTCGTTTTCCTGAGCATCAATGATGGCTTATTTTATGTTGCCATAATTGATATTGTTTCTAGCTGTAATTGCATACCAATTATGATTCTCAATTGTAGTTTTATTTGATGGTATATTAGTGTTCTAGGGTCCCTCAACCTTTCTTCTAATTCACTTGGGCTTATTGCCCAAAAATGTCCGATGGTATCGATACTCACCCTTGGGTACCGATACTTTAGGGTTAAAACAACTGAAAATTAAGAGTAGTATCAATACTACTAGGCCTCGATACTCTCCTAGCACTGATACCAAATTTTCTTCGATGTTTTAAAAAATACCTTAGTATATATACTTTACCATCGGTATTGATACTCAATAAAGGAGTATCGATATTTCTATACTAAAGTTCTCACATTTTGTTCTTCACAAGAATAGTATCGGTACTGTTCTTCCAGTACCGATACCCAAACCCATAAATGCCCTATTTAGGCACGAATTTGACTCCGAAAGCTACCCAAGAGTCCCTACTGAGGTTCCCAAACATTATTAAAGTCTTATGTAGAAAGTAAAAGATCATAATAGGTCTTTAAACATGCTAAAAACACCAAATTCGTGAATCTACAATGTATGCTCTACAACTCAAACTCCCTAGCTAGATGCATTTTAATGATTCACAAATGATATGAAGAAATAGTAAATGTGTTACCTTAACTTCCTAGTTACTGGAAACTCCATCAAATCATTCAAGGGTTAATTTCTCTTTCCCTCTTAACTTAGAGCTTTTTCCCAGCTCTTTCACTAATCAAAACAGGGTAAATGAGTTTTTAGAAGCTTGCATTGTTAATAATTAAAAAAATATTATGAACAAATAATATCTTGTAATCATCTCATACTATTAAACAAAAACAATCATTTCAAATTACTTTAGTTTATCTATACTTTCTATACCATTCAGTTTATAATCAATGATTCCAGACTCAGGATTTTATCCCATGTACTCCTTTTGATGCCCAAGTGATGGGTGGCCGTATGCTACCTTCAAGTTTTCCGCAACAGTTCTTTTTATTGGATTCCCTTGTGATCAAAGCTGAGATAAAATTTATGGTTAAACTACATATTCAGTCATCCGATTATCACTTTTGGTTCTTCTTTAGTCATCCAATTACTTTTTTTTCAAAATAATTACTATCTTTACGTTTTGATTACCCACCGTTAAAAAATAAAATCAAAAACGTAATGTTAATGACGATTTTAAAAGAAAATAACCAAAACGGAACTAAAATAGTTAAATAACTAAATGGCTATATGCATAGTCTATTGCAAATCAAGCTAGTTGCATTCTTTTCTAAGAAATTGGCAGCGTACAATTGAGACATTGGGTAGTCGACATCCAATTTTTCACCACAACTTTTATGTCAACGTCAATGGTTTATATCCATAAACCCCTGTATTTGACTTTATCTTTATTCTCTTTGCCTGTTACTATTTCCAGTCCTAATCTTATTCAAACAACATCTCTCTTATAATTTCGTGTATCGATTTCTGCTCTTCTACCAACCAATTTGTGATTAAGTGATTTGATACCATATCTGTCTGCTCAAAGAATGTTTCCCGAAGCAGAGATTAAACATGGGTGCGCATGCTATAGGCTGGCTGCCACAAACACCAGATATCTGAAGATTTGACGTATCAAATCCATATGTTCATTGAATTCATTCACTTTCACTCTTTCGTTTTAACCAAAGTTGTAAAAGAAAAATACATCACACAAAGTGTGGGCTCGAATTAGATTGTGTTTTTGCAATTTGCATGATTTTACAACACCTAACGCAATGATTCTACCTCCAAAGCATGCATATTTCTAAAGTTTTACTTCTTCCTTGGGTTTAACCGCCAACAATGGCATGGTTTAATTTTAGGCATAATATCAAAAATGTTGGTAATATTTAATAAAATAATCATTTTAATTTTAATTTTTTAAATATTTTAACCTTATCGTTTTATTTTAAGATATGATAATCTTGATTTGATGAAAATCGTTAATTAATTAATGGTAAATGTTTGTCGCTAACATGACAAGCCTTATGTGTCCAAAGTAGTGATGTAGCACATGTCACGTGTACATAGGTGATGATATGGCACGTACCACATATAACTGATGATATGACACATGTTACGTGTACATAAGTGATCGATGTGGCACGTACCATATCATCACTTTAGACACAAAAGACTTATCACATCAGTGATAGGCATTGACCGTTATTCAACTAACGATTTTTATTCGATCAAGGAATATCTTATCCTAAAATGAAATGTTGAGATTAAAAAGGTTTTAAAAAAGAAGAATAAACGTTAAAATAGTTATTTTTGTAAAATGTCATAAATGAATTTTGATATTATGCCTTAATTTTAGGATAGTTGAACTTTTTTCTTCGATTTTTTATGAAATTAAAATTTAGTTTTCTAAAAAGCATTCTCCGACATGGAAAATGAAACCAAGACTTCATTTTCATGAATAAAAATTAGTTAATGTAGAAAAGATATGATCTTGATTACAATGGTGAGATCCTGCCTGGGGCCTGAGATGGGAACATAATCGAAAATATAATTTGATGACAATGACATTTTGAATGAAAACCCCCCAATGTCATAAGATCATGCATTCATATAAATAATTAAAGATTAATCCTCAAAGTTGGAAACTTTATGTTGTTGATGATGATTACATATGGGGATGGGAGGGAAGTGTGGGTGCCTTGATGCTTAAGCAAAATCCTTTTAGGTCCAACGTCCATTTTATCCACTAATCTAAAGTGATTAGTGGGGTTGTCTTCTTAACCAACACAATGTTTTTAATCCTTATGATACGATAAGATTCTCTTACATATATATATATATATATATATATACATATCTTCCTATATTACTTTTTCTTTAACCTAGCCTTCACCCCCCATGTATTTCTTTTTTTCTTTTTACAATTATACATGCGGTCTAACTATAGTATTTATCTTATTTTAATTCTTGATAAACTTAACACATATCTTATAGATTATTTTAAACTCGGATATTTTATCATTGAAATCACTTTTTATGTTCGACTCTATGTATATATCAAAACATGTATTAGTAAGTTTTGTATTGCTTTCAAACCGTATAAACTTTTCTTATACCGATCTGTAGCTTGTTTTTTTAAGTGGGTTTTTTTAAGATCATTTCGTCGTGTATTTTGTGTTAACTTCAAAGGTAGAAAGGGTGAAATTAAGAAATAATAGTGTGGTGAGGGGGACAAAGGGGGCCATAATTAATCAGTTCTTCTCAACACTAATCAACCTTTTCCAATTACTACTTTAATGTCATCATATATTCCTCGGTTGTTGAGGTAGTGAGGTGATGGTCCCTCTTTGATGAGATTGACTTACTATTATACAAAATTTCAATTATTTACCGATATAATCACCCAAATAATGATGTAATTTAAAAAAATGGTCAGAATTTTAATTTTTCAAGTAGAGTGGTCTTTAAAATGGATAAAAAAAAAAAGAGGTATAAATTACTAACATTTTTATGAAGATAAATAGAAGAATCGACGTCTTTTCAACCTCCAACGCGAAAACGCTAATATAGTTGTTAGTGTCCTTAAGTTGACCAAGGGTGATCTTACCTGAGCCATTGTTGGACCAAAAGGTGTAGGGGCTAACAGGCACTACTGATGGAGCTTGGAAAGACCAAGAAGACAAATACAAAAACTAATGCGAAATTACGTCGTATGTTTCATGCGTCTTCTTAAATATACCAAATGATCCATGCAACATCTTATTGGTATTATAACATTCACCTTATTTTAAAAAAGTAAAATTTACCCCACCGGTCAAATTTATTTTCCCATTATATTATCCAAAAAATTTACCACTATTTCTTAAATTTAAATACATCTTCAAAAAAAAGATCATTTAATAAATTAATTTTTTTTTATTTTACACGATATTATTTTAAAATTTATGATGATTATTTTTTGAAGTATCATCTTTAAATTCAAATTCAAATCTATTTGACATATACGAAATGACGAAGGTCCACAAATCCATAAAAAAAATATAAAAGATATGTAATTGTTGATGGGTGGAAGCAAAAGATTATGTGTAGGGAAGAAAGAAGAAGAGACATGTTCTACATTACAAGATACTCAAAACATTGGGGGCCTCTTGCTTCTACAATAAAATAAATTAGCTGACCCTATTCCCATATATAATGGGGTAAGGGGAGGTAGGATAGTTGGCTGCTGTCAACGCCAAGTTAAGAGTAGCTTCCGTGGGAAACCTCCGGCAGTCAGAATTATGAATTTCCAAGCTTCACGTTTTCATATTATAATACATTAATACATATAAAGGAGTTATATTTGATGTTAAGGGAGTATAATTATTTAAAAATAAAAAATCTAAACTATTAGAAATTATTATTTTTTAAAATAAAAATATACAAAAATAATTATTTTACCAAATGATTTAATTTGAGTTACAAAAGTCGGATTTCAATGATGGCGCATAATAGGTGGCGGCAAACGAGCAAGCAAATTGTATGAAGTGAATTTGAGTTTTAGATGAGAGAGGCAAAGAGGTTTTAGTGTACGATTGGAGACATGGAAGATGAACAACAAGAAACCTAGGGACAATGGCTTGCGACACAAGTTGGGGGAAGCTAGGGTTTCAACGAAGGTGGTAGTTGAAAAAACCATTTAAAAAATGAATAAATTAAGAATTTGTCCCTAAACTATTTTATGTTTAAAACAACCCATAATTAATATTTTTTATCTAAAATTTAAGGATTAAAATAAAAATTAAACTTTTTTTACTATCATTTCACATCATCAAACTAATATCAGTAACTAAAACGTAACAAAATGATAACATAAGTGACTAGAATATATATTTTTAAAATTTGATGAGAAAAAATTATAGAAAATTAAAAGGTACGAGATCATTCCAACAATTTACTCATTTTTAAAAGGTAAGGTTCAAAGTCTCGTCTTGCCACAAAGGCCTTTGATTATTAGAAAACCAGAACCCCAACATCAGCAGATTAAGCAACCGAGCAACACCATTACTTGATATTTGTTAATTTCTGATAAATACTTTAGGTTCCTTGTGATACTAATTAACGTGTATCATTGTCAGCTGTAATTAACTCGACAGCTTATTTTATGCGAAGAGACGGAAAATTACTCGATCTTAATCTAAATAATGTGTATGCATAATGTATTTGCTTTGATCATAACCAATTTTGATGCTTTCATACATTCGTATCTATTTGCACTTCCACCTATCTTCATACATTCGTATCATATTCGTACCTCTGTCGATAGGCGAGTGATCAATACAGCTTACAACTGCAGCAATGGAGCATATCCATTCCATTAACAGCCATCTTAATGTTAGTACTACTGTGTCATGAAGGATAAATTAAGCATGAAAGAAAAATCGGATTCTTCAGTAGCGGGTGCAAAAAACTGGGATAACATTGCTTGGAAAGAAAAATAAATGTACCAAAATTGACTACATTCTGTATCACACTGACACTCAGGTCAAATGAGTACCTGAAACATACGTTGTTTTCCCTGAATGAATCCCTCACTATATACTATTCGAATCTCGCTTCTGTTTTACTACAGGATGAAGTTGCAAAACTTCTTATCGTAGAATGGAGATGGTAGATAATAATCATCTGTATAAGAGTGTTGCTGAATCATCAATCCCATCAGTACTGCCATGTATTGTTATCATCTTCTACTGCTATCCCTCTGTTTCTTCTTCTTCTTCTTCTTCATGTTTCACTTTAAGTCTCTTATTACTTCTAACTATAGCATCTTTTCCCCGCAGTCTTTGCCAACCAAAATAAGAAAAAGGAAATCAAGGAATTGAAAAATGATCATTAGACTTAATAGGAAATCTAAATTCAAATGGATAATCTTTAAACATACCTTTTCACAAATTCCTTCCTTGTTGTAAATGCAATACTTTCATTTACCTCTTCAATGCTCATCACCTCACCAAGCTTACATTTTAGTAAATTTGAAGAATCAAGAAATGCAGCAGACTCGTCCATCCCAGGAATAAGCGACAAGTGCTCAACCTTTTGTCTCAGACATTCCATCAAAACGAAGCCTGAAAATTATTAAAATTGAAATCATAATTTAAGAATCAAGTTCAACTATACCATTCTAATGAAATAATATGCAAAAACTGGAGCTTGATGGAATTGATTCATAACACAACACAGAAACTTCATGTCTTAGGAGCCTAACAGAAAACAGATTCGTGACAGATAAAACAGAAAGTTCTAGTACCAGACCTCCTATGTTCTCAACAAATGTCGGTTCAAGCCACAAATCATCTCCGGCAAAAGGTGCTTTTCTATACTGCGGTTCTTTTTCACGGACACTCAAACCAAGTTCAACTATACCATTCTAATGATTAATGAAATCATAACTTAAGAATCAAGTTCAACTATACCAATTTAATGAAATAATATGCAAACCGGAGCTTGATGGAATTGATTCACAACGCAAGACACAAAATTCATGTCCTAAGAGCCTAAATGAGAACAGATTCATGAAAAAAATACAGTAAGTTCTAATATCAATCTCAGACCTCCTATGTTCTCACCAAACGTTGGTTCAAACCACAAATCACCTTCAAAGAAGAGTACTTCTCTATACTAGAGTTCTTTTTCACGGAAACTCAAAACAATTTTCACAGAAACAGTTCTTAGCATGATAACAGAGAAATGTATCAAATTGAGGTTTAGTGTATGGTATCTTAAAATGCTACTAACCACTCATGAACGTGCAAGCAAACCACTGACACTGAGAAACTACAAACTTAAATTTCCTCTGAAATGTGTTAAATTCAGCAACAGTAAAACTGCAGGAATAACATGACAGCCATTATCTTTCATTCACAATATAACTTACATTAGCTAATAGTAGAAACAACCCAAGATACCATGATAATTCAAAAATCCAATGTTCTCAAAATTGCTTCGGAAAAACAATGAAATAAGACCAACCCATCAAACTACCAAATTAAAACAAGCTTGAAGAACCAAAAATATACCGAGGGCTCGAAGCATCTTCAAATCGAACTTTTGCGCCAATTGGACATGCCCAAATGCACTCGCACGTTTCAAAGCTAGTTTCTTTAAGCTAATCAATAAATCCTGCAAAATGGGTTCGCTTTGATTTAAATTTTCTCAATTAATTTTAAAATAATAATAATAATAATAATAATAATAATAATAATAATAATAATAATAATAATAATAATAATAAAAGATTGAATACAGAATGATAACTTACAAGTTCGGATTCAGAGAGTGAACAAAGCCAATTGACATCCTCAATGTTATTATTTCCTAAACCTTCTTCTTTCTCCTTCCCCATCTAAATGGGGCAGTTAAATTATCTCTATTTTTCTCCGGTCGTAAATAACAATGGCGGCTAAATTTTTGGGGAAAGCTGCACAAAGGATTTTGATTTAAGAACCTATGCGAAGCTCAAACAGAAGCAATCGTTAAACAGAATCGAAGAATTTTAGGGTTTTTTTAATAAACAGATTTGTATGTTTGGGCTCAAAGCCCATTATAAATTTATTTGGAACCAATACACCATATGTTTTCTAATAAATCCTTTTTTTATGCAATTAGATGCTTAACTTTGTTATTTATAATGTAATATGGTAGTAAGATTTCTAATGGTATAATTAGGTTTCTAACTTTTTTTAGTGCAATTAAGTATATTTTTTATTTTTTATAATTTAATATCCAACTTGTGAGGGTGTCCTTCGATCCTCGAATGGTGGTTAGATGATTGGATTCTCAAAAGCGATCAGAATATGTTCTATAGTTGAAGCGGAGTTATAGGGTATCCATGAAGGTCTTTCTCATGCTTGGAATCTAGGAGAGAGGCAAATCACAGTGGAAATAGATAGTTTGGAGGTTGTCCGAATGTTAAAGGAAAACTCTAAGAGATGCTCGATTTTTACTCTTATAGACCGTGTGAATGAGTTGATTAACAGAGACCGGAACGTTGTTTTAAAGCACATAAGCCGGACTGCAAATAAGGTGACAGATAGACTAGCTAAGATTGTCGCGACTATAGTAGAGGTTCATTTGGTTTTCTCCACCCCATCACTAGAAGTGATTGATCTAGTCCAACATGATGTTACAGATTGCACATTGACAGTAGAGGACTAATCCTATGTAGTTTTACTTCTTTTATTCACCAAAAAAAATCCAACTTTATTTTTTGGTACAACGGACTCAATATAAAATAAGAATGTCTGTTCACACCTAAATAATTCTAATTATTTTTTCTTATATAAATTTATATGTAAAATATAAAAAAGATTAAAATTATGTCACTCTTAAAAGTTTCTTTACACCCACTTAAAAATTTAACCCTATCTTTTCTAAAACTATTTATAAAATATTTAATAAACATATCAAAAACTCTACGGAGAAATTATTAGATGAATCTTTCTCACCATATTAATAATGGTTCTTAACTAATAATATTATGTCAAATAAGAATTAGTATGCACGTAATTACCACATATTAATAAAAAAATTGTTTACTCTATTAAATCAAGTTTATTTTAGAATATATATTCTAGACATATTTTTCATCCAAATCACACTATATACAACCCATTCCCATGCATTAAACAAAATCCCCTCTCTTTTGACATTATATTATGTGATTACAGTCTTCATCTAGTTTTACTACACTAAAAAACATGACCATCCTATTGGAAATAAAACACTCAAACAAACAACTTTTATTGAAACTCAAAGAAATATTACAAGAGCACTCTCACTCAAAAACAAGAACTACAACTCACTCTTATAAGACTTTGCTTTTTCACTCACTTAGAAGCTCTTAATTTTTCTTGATGCTTAAACTAAAATGGGAAGGGGTATTTATACTACTTAAGAACAATCCTACACCACACAAATAAACTAATTTAAATCATTACAAATTCAACAAATACCTAACTCTCACCTAACTAAATTGATGTAAGCAATGACATCATTACTTAAATGATGTAAGCAATGACATATTTACTTAAATGATGTAAGCAATTACATCAATTTAGTTTGGGTTTGGGTTTAGGCTCCCATAATGGATCAAGTTTATGATCCAACACCCGCCCTTAAACTTGATCTTGTGACCCCTAGTAAGTTCCTTAATCTTATGAAGTCTTCACTTTTCAGTGGTTTTGTAAAAATATCGGCAACTTGATCTTGTGACTTCACGTATTCAACTTCCACATCGTTTCTTGAAACACTCTCTCTTATATAGTGGTAGCGAATGTCGATGTGCTTGCTTCGATCATGGAATACTGGATTCTTTGCTAAGGCAATGGTTGACTTGTTATCCACACAAACCTTGGTAGGCTCTTCTTGTATCAAACCTATCTCCTTCAATAGATTTCTAAGCCAAATTGCATGACAAACGCATGAGGTAGCAGCAATATATTCCGCTTCACAAGTGGACAATGTGACAACCGGTTTTTTCTTTGACATCCATGTGAAAGCAGTATCTCCAATGAAAAATACGAATCCAGTAGTGCTCCTTCGATTACCTATGTCTCCACCCCAATCACTTTCGTTATATCCAACAAGCTTGTAATCATTAGAAACTGAATAGAACAAGTCGAAGTCAATTGTACCTTTCAGATAGCGAAGAATTCTCTTTGCAGCTTTAAAATGGGTGGTTGTTGGAGATTCCATGTAGCGACTAACCAATCCAACTGCGTGAAGAATATCGGGCCTCGTACAAGTTAGATAGCGTAGACTTCCCACCAAACTTTTGAAGAATGTTGGATCTACACTTTCGCCTTCTTCATGTTTGGACATCTTGATCCCGTATTCTGTCGGTGTGCTTATTTGCTTACAGTTCTCCATCTTGAACTTCTTCAGTGTCTCCTTTGCATAACTTTCCCGTTAAATAAAAATTACATCCTTTTGTTGCTTAACTTCAATGCCAAGGTAGTACGCCATGATTCCCATGTCTGTCATCTCGAATTCCGTCATCATCACATCCTTGAATTCTTTAAACATGTTTGGGTTGCTTCTGGTGAAGATCAAATCATCCACGTAGAGGCACACGATCAAAATATCTCCATATTTGATCTTGATATATAGAGCGTGCTCGTAGGGACATTTATTGAAGCCATTATCTTGGAAGTACTTGTCGATTCGACTATTCAATGCTCTTGGTGCTTGTTTTAGCCCATAAAGAGTCTTCTTCAACTTTAACACCTTGTCTTCGTGCCCTTTGACTTCGTAGCCTGATGGTTGCTGAATGTAAACTTCCTCTTCAAGAACTCCATTTAAGAAGGCAGACTTTACATCCATCTGTTGTATCTTCCACTTGTTTTGAGTTGCCAAAGAAATGATTAGTCTGATAGTCTCCAATCGAGCAACAGGAGCAAATACTTCATCATAGTCAATTCTAGCCTTTTGACTATAGCCTTTAGCAACTATCCTCGACTTGTGCCTTTCAATCTCTCCTTTGGCGTTTTGCTTTGTTTTGTACACCCATTTGACACCTATCGCCTTATGTCCCTTGGGAAGTAAGGTAAGTTCCCATGTGTCATTCTTCTCGATGGCCTTGATTTCTTCGTCCATCGCATCTCTCCATTTTTTTCTTGTACCACTTCTTGAAAGCTCACTGGTTCACAATCGGCAAACAGACAAAATAATGTAAGATTATCTTGTCATTTAGTTACCTCATAGAGATCTTGTGCGTTGCACAACTCTTTCACTTTGACTCCCACTTGACGATGACGAAGGTGATGAGTCTCCTTAAGTGGTTGATGTTGGTGAAGTGGGTGGAGTTGCAAGCTCTTGTTGAGATTCATCTAGTTGTTCCCTCATTGTCTGCTCATCTTCTTCAAACTGAGGAAAGAAATTGAAGTCATCTGTATGAGAGTTAAAATCCCATTCTCCTTCTTCGTTGAAGACCACATCTCGACTAATCACAAACTTTTTATTGTCTGGATTGTACAACTCGTAGCCCTTCGAATTAGCATCATAACCGATGAAGATAAAACTCTCGCTTTTATCATCAAGTTTCATTATTCTCTCGTCTGGTACGTGAACATGGTTTATACTTCCAAAGGTTCTCAAGTGGGAAATGTTAGGCTTTCTTCCACTCCATGCTTCTTGCGGTGTCTTTACCCATACACTTCTTGTTGGAGATTGGTTTGTCAAGTAGACTGCACACGCTACTGCTTTCGCCCAAAATTCCATAGGTAGTTTCTTGCTTTTGAGCATGCTTCGTGCCATGTCAAGGATTGTTCTGTTCTTTCTTTCTGCCACACCATTTTGCTGGGGGGATATAGGAACTGTCATTGGTCGACGAATTCCATTTACTTTACAGAACTCTTGAAACTCCCTGGAAGTAAATTCTCCACCTCGATCGAATCTCATGGCTTTGATCTTTCTACCGCTTTCTTTCTCTACTGCTGCTTTGAACTTCTTGAAGACTTCAAAAACTTCTGACTTTTGTTTCAAGAAATATACCCAGGTTTTTCTTGAAAAATCATCAATGAAGAGAAGAAAATAGTTATTGTTACCGAGAGATCTTGGCTTGATCGGTCCACACACATCGGTATGGATGAGCTCAAGTGGCTTCTTGGCTCTTGTATCTGACTCCTTTAGAAAGGTTTTCCTGAATTGTTTCCCGACTAGACACCCTTCACAAAGTTGGTCAGGATGGTTGATGCGAGGTAGTCCCTTCACCATCTTCTTCTTAGATAACAGCTATAGACCTCCAAAATTGAGACGCTTAAATCGAAGATGCCAAAGCCATGATGCATCTTTGTAGCAAGCTTTCAGGTACTTTGCAACATCATATTGTATGTTGATCAAGAACATTCTATTCTTTGACATCGACACTTTAGCAATGAAGTTATTCTTATCATCTTTTATAGAAAGATTATAATTATTCATATGAATATCATAACCTTTCTCTACCAGTTGCCCTAAACTTAATATGTTACTTTTCATATTGGGCACATAGTAGATATTTGAAATAACTTGATGTATGTCATCTTTCAAACGGATAAGAATGTTACCTTTCCCTTTCACTGTTATTGTGGAATCATCTCCAAACGAAACATTTCCGCTTACTGACTCGTCTAGCTCCACGAACATGTCTTTCCTTTCACACATGTGATTGCTTGCACCACTGTCAAGATACCAGGAATTTGCTTGGCCACCATCAGTTTCCTTTCGTGCTAGAAAAAGAGTTTCTTTGCCATCTGTCTTTTCCTCCACGTAGTTGGCCTTCTCCTCAATTTTGTTGTTGGGAGCTCTACATTCTGAAGCATAATGCCCAAACTTCTGACAATTATAACATCGAACTTGAGATTTGTCATGCCTTGAGTTTGGATTGATTCTTTCACAGCCTTGTGTTGAGCTTTGCCCTTTCTCATAGTTGTTGTTGGAATTGTTGTTGTTGGAATTCCAACCTCGTCCACGACCTAGACTTCCATCTCGTCCATGACCTCTGCCTTGGCCACGTTGGTTTCTATCATTGTGTTGGCTTTCATGCATATCCTTGAGTTGCAGCTTGAGGAGTTGCTCAGTAAACTCATGCTTCTTCTTATGCTTCTCTTCGTATGCTTGCAATGATCCTTGGAGTTGCTCGATCGTCATTTATTCCAAGTCTTTAGTTTCTTTAATCATCACAACGATGTGCTCAAATTTGGGATCCAACGAACGAAGTATCTTCTCTATTATCCTCACATCTTCTAACTTTTCACCATTTCTTTTTAATTGATTAGAAACAGCTACTACTATTGAGAAATAATCTAAAATAGACTCAGATGCTTTCATATGTAAGGATTCGAATTCACCTCTTAATGTTTGGAGACGAACCTTCTTTACTTGCTCGGATCCTTTGTAAGAGGTTTGCAGCTTCTCTCACGCTTCCTTGCTAGAGCTTGCACTTGAAAACTTTTCAAAACCATCATCATCTAATGCTTGATAGATGAGTTAGAGAGCCTTCTTGTCTCTCTTTCTTGAATCCTTCAAAGTTGTCTTTTGATCTAGTGTAAGAGTAGCAAAAACATCATCATCCGCAGGCTCATTATAGCCTTTCTCTATGATATCTCACACATCTTGTGATCCAAGAAGTGCCTTCATTTTGATACTCCAATTGTCGTAGTTGTTGTTGTTGAGTGTCAGAACTTGGAATGGTGCCATACCATTTGCCATATCTATCAATATATTGAGAATTTGCAAAATCCGATTGCACGGATGAATCCAGAATGCCAAAAAAACTTTGGGATGGACTTGGACAACTCGATCAAGGGGCTCCAACTCGGTGAGTCAAACTCGATTTTTTGGCAGCAGCCTTCTGGCGGTACGTGGCGGTGCATCAGAACTCAGATTGAAAAAATTATGGCGGCATCGGATTCCTCTCGTTGAGACCTTCGATCTTTCTAACTCGCTCTGATACCACTTTGTTGGAAATAAAACACTCACACAAACAACTTTTATTGAAACTCAAAGAAATATTACAAGAGCACTCTCACTCAAAAACAAGAACTATAACTCACTCTTATAAGACTTTGCTTCTTCACTGACTTAGAAGCTCTTAATTTTTCTTGATGCTTAAACTACAATGGGAAGGGGTATTTATACTACTTAAGAACAATCCTACACCACACAAATAAACTAATTTAAATCATTACAAATTCAACAAATACCTAACTCTCACCTAACTAAATTGATGTAAGCAATGACATCATTACTTAAATGATGTAAGCAATGACATATTTACTTAAATGATGTAAGCAATGACATCAATTTAGTTTGGATTTGGATTTAGGCTCCCATAATGGATCAAGTTTATGATCCAACACATCCATCGATTACTATCTATTTGTAGAAGAAATTATTGATTATATCAAGGATCAAAGTACTATATCCTATGACTAAACCGTCGATGATTACATACGCATCCACTAACATTTAGCAGTCACTATATAGCAGTGTGCAATGATGTGCCTAAGGTATAGTCAACTACTGGCCTAAGTTCATCCTAGTTTAAATATGATGAAAACATTTGAGTTGTGGTTCCTACAAAGTGCAAACCCTCCATGGAAATCATCATGCACCGACTTTCTTTCCATTTCCTTGTCATCTTCAACCTCACAACACTTGAACTTGACACTGCTTGTTCTGGAAAAGTTTGTCTTCTTGTTTTGCCAATCTGATGCAACAAGTTTTCTACTCGAAACAACCCGTTTAAAGATTCTGCAAACTGTCCAAACTTCCTACAAATGATAAAAAGAACACCTCTTAATAAGGTTTTGGAGAGAGATTAATCTCAGTTAATTAAGAAAATGGATACTTACAGCTTTTGGCAAGTGGTCATTCTTGGTATCAGTAGGAACTTGAATTGGTGGAAGGCGAAACTCATGCATCATCCAATCCGTTTTGGTGCCTTTTCCTGCACTTCCCTTGTAATAAACCAATGATTTCTTGAGTCCTAAGAAATCATGAAATCTGCCGACGGCTGCGTAAATCGGCTTATCGATCCTGGTTGCTTTCCAGAATCCGGAGCTTGTAACCCTATTTGGCCTTATATTGTTCCTATATTTCCTCCCTCTCTTGCAAAAGAAGTACCATTCCTTCTCTGCAACACTATTGAGTTTACTAACTTCTGCAATATAATTCACAGTAATTTAATTACCATCAATTGAAAAAAAAAAGTTAAGAAACTGTAAAACTTAAGAAGAAAGAATAATACTGGGAAGATCCCAAGGATCATATTTGTAGATATCGACCTGTTTGATTAGGTCAATGGTAAATAGTTTCTTCTCCACTTTTCTTTTAAGATAAAACCCTACAAGCTCTTCATCAGTAGGATGAAACCGAAAACCAGGGAGCAAAACTTCATCTTGATCTTCATCGTTTACTGAAGAGATCATCTTCTTCATCACCTCCATTGCCCGTTGTTGTTTTTACCACTTTGAGATTGATGTAAAGAGACTTTATATTATGTTGAGAAGAGATTTTGGTTTTTGTTTTTGTTAGTCAAAGTCACGGTGTTCAATATACTGAGTATTCGACCGAGTCATATTTGATAACTCAAAATTTGTTTAAAATTTATTCGAGTCAAATCGAGTTGATCGATGTCTATCTGAATTTAATTACAAATATTTAAAATGTTATGATACTATTTGAATCCAATTAAAACGGTTTTCTATAATCATATACGATATATATATATATATATATATATATATATATATATATATATCATATTTTTCATTTATGATATGCATATATCATGTAGAACTAAAGCATAAGTCTAATCGTCCGGAGGAGGAGGGGTGAACGACATCCGATGACGAGGTAAGGAAAGACGAGAAGTCACGAGCAATAGCCTCAACTTTTCTCGACATCGTGTATAAGTTTATGATTAATTATATTGCTTTCTAAGTATAAGTCTATGATTGAATTATGTGATCAAGTGGGAAGCTTCTAATTCAACCCATTCAATGATGGCATAATGTATATAATATATAAGGGGTTGAGTCTAGAATTAAATTTCAAAAAGAAAATATTTGATAAAGATGAATTAAAATTACATTTGACAACTTGCGTTTTTGTATTTTTTTTTCCTATGTAGTTTAAAGTGTCATAATTTATGTTTAAAATTACTCGCGATAAATTAGATAGCAATGTCAGCCTCCCAACCAATGCCTAGCAGATCAAAAAGTCCAAAAAGGGTTGTAATCAATAAGTTTTTATAAATAATACATATTCAAATAATGAATATTAAAGGATATCAATCTATAATCATCCTAAATTCTCATCATACGATAATTTTAATACCTGAACATATGGAAGTAGTTCTCATGCAACTGACACTTCAATTTTTTTTAAAACCCTTATAAATTTATTATATAAAAATATTAAGATGAAAAAGTTCAGTTAGTAAGTTATAAAAATTAAAAGTATAATAAGCGAAATAAGAGAAAAAGTTAAAGTTAAGTGGGTAAATTTGTAATTTATCCCAAAGGATTTATCATAGGTGCATCTAAAGTGAACCGAAAAGTGCAGGCTAGAGTCCAAAAACTTGAAAAAGAAAAGACTAGTCATGAGATCCCATGGTTGGTCCTTCCTTGGTCAAAACCCTAGTCAAAGTGACCCCGTAGCAGGAGTGTTTGTACCACTTTTTTCCTGGACCTAGTTGGCCGATAGATAAAAAGCGAAAAAACTTGCCGATGTGTTACTGAAGCCTTTACATGTCCTTGCTTAAAAGGACAAAACTGTCCTTGTCATCGCATAGTTAAATTGCTTGTCCAAACGGTTGAAGGATCTTTCATGTAATAATAATACCCCCAACGTTACCACGTGACATCTTCTGTTACCAGTTTCTCTTAGCATGGGACTTATTTAAGAACCCTAACCAAATGATTAGGGTGCTCTTAACCATGCTGCTTAGTCTTTTAATGTAGATCTCTCTTGTCTGATCTTGTTTACAGGAAATATCCAGTGCCTCAAGCGCTCCATGTTATTCATTAGTTTTTTCATGTAGATTTTACTTCGTTCTTTTATTAAAGTAGAGGATCATACAAGTCAAAATTCTGCTTGAATTTTACTTTTCAGCGAAGTTTAGAGTCAAATGCCACATGGAAGTTTAAAAGTTTGAGTGATGATTGGAGGCTTATACACTTTTTCCAGTATGCTTTCATTGTAACCCTATATCTTTTTCCTCCATCCCTAATTATCTACACTTTCCTAGAAAAAAAGAAGTCTCTCTTTCTCTTTCTACTTTCCTTGAGAAAATTTTTGGGGTTTGTTGTTGTGTCAGTTTGAGTGGATTTTCCTTGGCCTTTTCTTATAATGCTGCTTTCATAACACTTTCTCTCTCCTTCCACCCTTCTTTTTCTTGCCCTCACTTTGTGGGAACAAGTGGTTTGAATAAGTAGTTTTAGATTTCAACTTTAAACTTTTGAAGATTCTTTTGATGATTTTAATGGCTTCTGTTGGTTCTCTCCTCTTCTTTTACATATAAGAATCACCAAAAACCATGAAGCAGCATTTTCTTTGATGTTTATTGAGTCATTGATCATTTTCTTTCTTGTCGAAGTGTTATTTTCGGCGATGGCTGATCAAGGTGGTATTGTGACCAGAGAATACAGGAAAGGAAACTGGACTGTGAATGAAACATTGGTGTTGATCGAGGCGAAGAAGATGGATGACGAGAGAAGAATGAAGAAAAGTGAGGGAAAACCAACAGAGCTGAGATGGAAATGGGTGGAGGATTATTGTTGGAGGAGAGGGTGTTTGAGGAGCCAGAATCAGTGCAATGACAAATGGGATAATCTCATGAGGGACTACAAGAAAGTGAGAGAGTACCAAAGGAGAAGAGGTGAGAGTGGTAGTGATTATTGGGAGATGGAGAAGAATGAAAGAAAAGAGAAGATCTTGCCTACTAACATGTTGAGGCAGATATTTGAGCATTTGGAGCAGGTGGTGGAGAAGAAAGGTGGTCAGATTGCGGTGGCTACCGGTGGTGCTAGTGGTGGTGGCTCGGTTGCCGTTCATAACATACCTTATGTTATGGATACACCAATTACTAGCGTGCAACCTTCATTGCAACGTCAACTTCCACCTATTCCAGCTGCGATTCCATTGCCTCCAACAGCACCACCTCAGCTGCCGCCGCTGCCACCGCCACCAACAGCTGCTCCTACACTTCTACAACCATCCCTTTCGTATGCTCAGCCATTTCCAACAGTAGGTACTCTCCCCTCTCTCGCTTGCTCACGTGCACATATTCTTTCTCTGTGGCACTGCACAAATTCCAATGATTTTGACACGCCATGTTACATACTTACCTATAGGGATGTATATTTGATCAAGTGGAATAAGTAAAAAATTTTGTGTTATTCGAATTGATAATCACTATTTTATATTTTAAAGTTTATTTGAAATTCTTTTAATAAATTCGAGTTTATAAAATTTGAGTAAATAAAGTCGAGTTGTTCAATTCTTTTAAATTTAATTATAAATATTCATATTGTTACATTAATATTTCATTCCAATTTAAACTATTTTCTATAATCATACAATATACATATGTATTTCTTCATATTTTTTACACATACAATATACATATATCATGTAGAGTTGAGATATTCGACTCAATCTTTAAAATCAATTCATTAATTATTAAAAATTTCGAATTATTCAAATTATATTTTATAACCGACTCCAATGTGAAACTTTTTTGAGTTTAGTCAAACTATTTAGCTTGGAGTCTAGTTTCTCTCACCCTATTTGCATACCATGATGGTGCACTGATTTTAATATTGAACTACTGAATGATTTTATTGGTTCCATTTTTATGTGTCGGAGATGTACGTGAAAGCTCAGATTCTGATACAAGTGAGCACTCAGACTCCGTAGCAAAGAGAAGGAAAAGATCGGGAGGTAATGGGGAAGGCACTGCTAGTCCAAACAATTCAGATGAACATGGCACTGCAATCTTTAAAAGTGCTTCCATTATAGCAGAAGCCATACTGGCCAGTGAGGAGAATGAGGAGAGAAGACATAGAGACCTTGTTGTTTTACACGAGAGGAGGCTACAGATTGAGGAATCTAAGACAGAAATCAACAGAAGAGGAATTGATGGACTGGTTGGTGCCATTAACAGGCTTGCTAATTCCATCATTGCTTTGGCTTCCAATAAAAACCAGTCTGATCCAAAGTAATTCTCTTGATGATGCTAATTACGTTTTAATTAAATCTCTCTCATCTCCTTCATGTCAAGTATTTGAACTCCCCTGTCTTAAACATGGGTTGGTTGTAATACTACAAAAAAGTTAAATATAAGCAAATTGTTGTGCATTTGGGCTTATCTTCAATGAAAGCATATATATATAGATGCCAAAAACCTAATCTTTATTGTTCAAAAGCAAGTTTTTTTTATTAGTATGTAGGTAGTGATTACAAGGTTTAAAAATTTTCTTAGTTTATTGACAACGCATATACTTTGTAGACACAACGACTTAAACTCGTATCTTTTAAAGAGAACGACATTTTATTTTACCACTAAAGTTGCTCAATGATTCTCGAAACACAAGTTACTTCAAGCAACTAAAGAGTGTAAAATGAACAAAGTATTCAACAAATTGTTCGTAGGATATTTGTTTATTAAGCTAAATAAATGAGTATGAATAAAATTATTCTATTCATTTAATAAATGAATTGACGCGAATAGATGTGTGTTCGACTCGTTTATGTTCACGAACAAACTCGTCTATTGTCTCATTTATAAGCTCTTTTATCGACTCATTTACTCAGTTCTTTTTTTTCTTCTACATTTTAGATATTAGTGAAGATAGGAATAAAATTGAACTTAAAGTGAATTTTGAAGTTTAAATTGTGAAGCCTAAAAATTTAAGGACTAATCGCGCATTTCATCATTTTTTTCATGAAATAAAATGATAAAAAGATAATGTTGGTTGCTTAATATTATATGAAAAAGTTGGCAAACGTTAAACGAACAAATACAAACACATTTGAATATAAATAAACGGACAAAAACATTATATTAAAAATTTAAACAAATGTAAATACTTAAAAAAAAAGTAAATAAACAAATACCTTTTATTGGATGAAGCTAGTTCATTTACGCACCCTTTTAAAAGTTGATAATTCTGATACACAGATTTGGAGTGTGAATTGCAGATGGGGAGGGCTCATCTTATCATTCAATCATATGAGCTAGAAATGTGAGAGAAGTGTGGCATTGACCAGAACTTCTCTGACACTGGTCAAAGCGACCAGTCAAAGTATCTCTGAACCGAACCCTCTGAACCTGACCTAAACAGAAAGGCCATTGTAGGCACTGTTCTGAGGACAAAATTTGAAATTAAACATTTCATGCATCATGTCATCTGTGCACTCAAAAAAAAAAAACCACCCTTATACCATGCATAATGCATTTTAAGAGTATATCATAAGATATTTTGGTGCATGTGATTTTATTTTGGGTAACTATGCATTTAGTATCTAATTTATTAGTTTTTGATATGTTTTAAAACTTAAAATTTTAATTTTTTCAAAATCATACCTAACGTTTAGTATCCTGCCGTTAAAAATTTAACAACATATCTGACGTGGTCTTTTTTTAATTTTTATATTATTATTTTTATTATATTTAATTAATTTTATTCAACTAATAAGATTGTGACACGTGTGAGGTAACACATACAATTGTTTCTAAATGCCAAAGTATATATTTAACTTATACTAAACAATCACTATAAAATGAAAGAAATTTGTTAGATCTATGATTCCAACTTAGAACATCTCACAAAATATTCAAGCATTTAATTAATAAATAAGATTAAGAATTAATTAAATAATACTAAAATTATTATGTAACTTATAAAAATGTAAATTTAAATTAAATAATTTCTCATTTTAATTTAAAATGAAAAATAATTAAATAATTGTTTATATATTTTATAAATCAATATTTATTTTAAAACTTAAAAAATAATAATATAAATAATAATATAAAAATTTGAAAATAATTAAAAAAATACCACATCAGCTGTGTCGTTAAGATTTTAACGACGGGTTGTTAAAATGAAACAAAAATTAAACGTTAGGTATGATTTTGAAAAGATATTAAAAGTTTAGGTATTAGAACAGATCGAAACTGATAGTTTGTATACTAAATACGTGGTTTACCCTTTTATTTTTAAGTTCCTTTTTCACCCATGTGAGATTTCATCTTTGTATCACTCTTTTCCCTTTTGATTTTCTTGAATTACGTGGATTCAATCTTTGATGCTTTCAGTTCAGAAGATTTGGTGGTGCCCATGCTTAGGGATGGCAAAAAAATCCGAATTCGACGGGGAAAATCGAAAACCGAATTAAACGGGTCGGATTCGGGGATGATAAACAGGGACGGGGATGGGGAAAATCCATTTATTTTAAACGGGGACGGGGACGGGTTTGGTAATCTCTGCCCCGATTACCCGCCCCGATTACCCGCCCGATACCCGACCCGATAAATATTAAAAATAATTATATATATATATATATATATATATAATATTAATAAATTTAATTTAAATAAAAAATATATATTTATATATTTAATTTAAATATATATATATATATACTCGGCCCGATTCTCGGCCCAATACCCGTTTAAATAACCGTTTATGCTAAACGGGAATACCCGTTTCCCCGCGGTTTTTCCCGATTACCCGACGGGGATCCCCGTTTAAATCCCCGCGGTTTTTTAAACGGGGACGGGTACCGGTTTTTTAAACGGGGACGGGAACGGGGGACCAATACCCGGCCCGAACCCGGCCCGTTGCCATCCCTACCCATGCTCCAATTTAAATTTCAAATTGATCTCGACAAATAGGTAAAAATATGATTTGTGTATACCATTATTTCTAAGGAATATAAAATTTTCAGACCAATAATCAAAATCTCTAAGCAAAAAGTGCAACAATTTCTAACAATATTACTACGAGTATCAAATTTCTATCGATTATTACTGGTAACGACCCAAAATTTTAAGAGTTAATATCATATATTGATTTGGATTAAGATAAACCGAGTGTTGGGCTTGAGTGGAGTTAGATTGAACTTAATTGAATAGGATTTGGATACAAAACATGCCAAAAGGGAGATTTTTTAGCTAACAGTCGCAGGGATGGGCACAAGCGGGGAGGGACGGGTTGGTTTTTTGACCGTCACGACCGTGATCCGAAAATATGTACCTAAAATTTGATTTTATCATGTGCCAATTAATTTTAAGTTATTTTTTGTCCTGGATTCGTTCTGATTTTTAGACTAAAATCTAAATCTAGACTCGACTTGATATGAATATATTAATATTTTAAAATAATTAAAATAATATATTTTATAATTATTTATTATATTTAAAATAGTTAAATTAATATTTTTATAATATGTTTTTTAAATTTTTAAATAATTAAATAATATATTTTAGGGTTAATTATATGGATGATCACTTATGTTTTTGTTTAGTCTACTTTTGGTCACTGTTTCAAAAAACATAAGATATGATCACTTTCATTTTATTTAATTAAGATGTAGTCACCCCGAGTTAACTGTCGTTAACAGGAGTTAAATATTTTTATATAATCACACATTTAGTCCCTGTTATTTACATATTCTCTCAAATTAGTCACACTTTTAATAAATTAAAATAAATTTAATCCTTCAATTAAATGATATCACATGTTATGTCATGTATTACTATTCGGTTGGAGGACTAACTTTATTTTAATTTAATATATTTATTTTCATCAATCAAAAAGTGACATGTGTCACTCTCTGGTTGAAAGAAAACAAAGGAAAACAAATTGGGGCAAAAAAGATTCAAGCTTTGTCACTTAAGAAACTAAACATGCATCCAACCATTAAGCGAAGTGTCACGGACTTAGCCTAGTTGGTTCGGATGCTAATCCGTGTGGCACTCGAAAGGGACGCTTCCCAACCAAGTCAGCCTTAATCTCGTAGATCTGATCAAGCATAAACAAACATCGCGTTAGATCTTTATAGCCACATGGTCCTTCGACCAATAATCCGAGCCCGTGGGGCATAGCGGATGCACACCTCAACCCCCGGACTTCTCCGAGAGAAAAATGTTTTATTAATAAAAGAAATATCGGGTTACAGAAGACTCACCCACACCACCGATTAGGCCGTAGGGGCGGCCCTCGATGGTGTTCACAAGACACGTACCTTTACCTGTGGATCAGCCCAAACTCTGCCGGCTGTCCACCCCCTACATATATGCGAAAACAAAATAACAGAAATGCTACCTATAGACGTTGAAATGCTCGAACAGGGGACAATAAGTCATACCCATACTCCCTACCTAAAACATTAAAATGCTTGAAAAGAGGACAAGCTTGTTCTACCCTGCCACTAGACCCTATACATGGTTGGCCTTGGCGTACCTACCCGGTTGTGGCCCCATAAAAGGGACGGTCACGACAATCTCCCCCACCTAATTTGTCGACGTCCTCGTCGACTGCTTGGCCTGAAACTCTTCAATCTGTTGCTTAAATGCCCTGAGATCATACTCTCTTTCCCAAGTGTTCTCTTCCTGATCAAAGCCTCCCCACTTGACTAGATACTCCCGTCTTTGCTTTCCACCCACCTTAACAATTCTCCCTGCTAGAATCTCGTCAACATGACGCTGTGAGGGTGGTTGTGTGCCGATTGACTCCCTGGCAGACATACTCTGATTATCGATATTGGGATCGGTGTGAAACGGCTTCAAATTGCTCACATGGAAGACAGGGTGAACTCTCATCCAAGTAGGAGGGTCAACTTTGTACGAAGCATTCCCCACCTTTGCTACTATTGAGACTGGACCCTCGTACTTACGCACCAAGCGACGATCCCTCTGGCGTAAAAATCTAAGTTGTTCTGGCATCAACTTGACTAGCACCAAATCTCCAACCTGAAAGTGTAGGTCTCGCATGTTACGATCTGCGCATTTCTTCATACGCTTCGTTACTTTCTCTAAGTAAGCCTTGGCAATCTCCATATTCTGCTTCCACTCCCCCACAAAATTTGAGGCACGAGGGCATCTACCTTGAGAGGTCTCATCCACAGTGTGAGGAAGTCTTGGCTGCTGACCTGTCACCAGTTCAAAAGGGCTTTTATTAGTAGACGAACTCTTTTGTGAATTAAAACATAATTGCGCCACATCCAATAATGGAGGCCAGTTCTTTTGATTGGCCTGAATAAAGTGCCTCAGAGTGTCACGGACTTAGCCTAGTTGGTTCGGTTGCTAATCCGTGTGGCACTCGAAAGGGACGCTTCCCAACCAAGTCAGCCTTAATCTTGTAGACCTGATCAAGCATAAACAAACATCGCGTTAGATCTTTATAGCCACATGGTCCTTCGACCAATAATCCGAGCCCGTGGGGCATAGCGGATGCACACCTCAACCCCCGGACTTCTCCGAGAGAAAAATGTTTTATTAATAAAAGAAATATCGGGTTACAGAAGACTCACCCACACCACCGATTAGGCCGTAGGGGCGGCCCTCGATGGTGTTCACAAGACACGTACCTTTACCTGTGGATCAGCCCAAACTCTGCCGGCTGTCCACCCCCTACATATATGCGAAAACAAAATAACAGAAATGCTACCTATAGACGTTGAAATGCTCGAACAGGGGACAGTAAGTCATACCCCTACTCCCTACCTAAAACATTAAAATGCTTGAAAAGAGGACAAGCTTGTTCTACCCTGCCACTAGACCCTATACATGGTTGGCCTTGGCGTACCTACCCGGTTGTGGCCCCATAAAAGGGACGGTCACGACAATCTCCCCCACCTAATTTGTCGACGTCCTCGTCGACTGCTTGGCCTGAAACTCTTCAATCTGTTGCTTAAATGCCCTGAGATCATACTCTCTTTCCCAAGTGTTCTCTTCCTGATCAAAGCCTCCCCACTTGACTAGATACTCCCGTCTTTGCTTTCCACCCACCTTAACAATTCTCCCTGCTAGAATCTCGTCAACATGACGCTGTGAGGGTGGTTGTGTGCCGATTGACTCCCTGGCAGACATACTCTGATTATCGATATTGGGATCGGTGTGAAACAGCTTCAAATTGCTCACATGGAAGACAGGGTGAACTCTCATCCAAGTAGGAGGGTCAACTTTGTACGAAGCATTCCCCACCTTTGCTACTATTGAGACTGGACCCTCGTACTTACGCACCAAGCGACGATCCCTCTGGCGTAAAAATCTAAGTTGTTCTGGCATCAACTTGACTAGCACCAAATCTCCAACCTGAAAGTGTAGGTCTCGCCTGTTACGATATGCGCATTTCTTCATACGCTTCGTTACTTTCTCTAAGTAAGCCTTGGCAATCTCCATATTCTGCTTCCACTCCCCCACAAAATTTGAGGCACGAGGGCATCTACCTTGAGAGGTCTCATCCACAGTGTGAGGAAGTCTTGGCTGCTGACCTGTCACCAGTTCAAAAGGGCTTTTATTAGTAGACGAACTCTTTTGTGAATTAAAACATAATTGCGCCACATCCAATAATGGAGGCCAGTTCTTTTGATTGGCCTGAATAAAGTGCCTCAGGTACTCCTCTAAGAGTCCATTAAATCGCTCAGTCTGACCATCTGTTTGAGGGTGGTAACTCGACGAAAAGTTGAGTTGTGTCCCTAATAACTGGAACAATCATTTCCAAAATTTCCCAATAAATCTTCCATCTCGGTCACTGACTATGCTCTGAGGAATGCCCCAATATTTCACCACATGTTTGAACACCAACTTAGCAGTCTCTTCCGCCGAACAATACTTTGATGCTGGTATAAAAGTGGCGTACTTCGAGAACCTGTCCACTACCACCAAAATTGATCCCAGATCTCCTACTCGAGGCAAGCATGATATAAAATCCAAGGAGATACTCTCCCAAGGTCGGGCGGGTACAGGTAGTGGCTCGAGCAACCCAGCAGTCCTCTGTCGATCTACCTTATCTTGTTGACAGATAAGACATGTCTTGGTGTAATCCATCACATCTTGGCGCATTTGAGGCCAATAATACCCTTGTCCCAACAAAGCAACAGTACGCCTCCAACCCTGATGCCCGGCCCATAGGGTATCATGACATTCCTTCAACAGCTTCTGTCGTAGGTTTCCAGCTCGAGGAACAAACATTCGTGGCCCTTTTGTCATCAATAAGCCATTTTCTATCCAAAAACATTTCGAAACACCCTTTTTAACCATCTCCATAAGGGCCTCCACTTGCGGATCTTGCTTGGAAAAGTTCACAAGGAGCTGACGAATTTCATTGGACACTCTACTAGTGGATATAGGGGCCACACATCGGAGTGCTGCCAAATCTGCCCTGCGACTCAAAGCATCAGCAACCTGATTCTTTTTCCCCGCCTTATGCTCAAAGTTGAAGTCAAACTCGGCCAGAAACTCTTGCCATCTAGCTTGCTTTGCTGTTAGTTTCGGTTGTGTAAGGAAGTGGCTAACTGCTGTATTATCAGTCTTTACCACAAATTTGGAACCCAACAAATAATGCCTCCAAATCCTCAAGCAATGAATTACTGCGAGAAGTTCTTTCTCTGGAGCCGTATATCTCGCTTCAGTTTCATTTAGCTTCCTACTCTCAAACGCCACGGGATGTTTGTCTTGTAAGAGTACGCCTCCAATTGCATAGTCGGATGCGTCTGTCTCTACTACTAGAGGTTTTTCCAGGTCTGGTAAGGTAAGCACTGGTTCACTGATTACAACCTTCTTTAAATCGTCAAAGGCCTCTTGACAGTCCTTGGACCAAACCCACTCGCAGCCTTTCTTCAGCAAATCGGTGAGTAACTTTACTCTACGAGAATAACCTTCTACGAATCGTCTATAATAATTGGCCAAACCAAGGAAAGATCTAAGCTCACTAACATTTTGTGGGGTCGGCCACTCCTGGATAGCCTTCACCTTCTCTTTATCCATACGAATGCGCCCTCGTTCAATGATGTGGCCCAAAAATTGGACTTGTGTTTGGGCGAAAGCACATTTCTCCTTCTTTACAAACAACCGATTTTCCCGTAATCTCGTCAGCACTAACCGAAGATGCTCCAAGTGCTCTTCTATCGAATTGCTAAAAATCATTATATCGTCCAAGTAGATGACTACGAATTTATCGAGATAGTCATGGAACACCTGGTTCATTAAAGTGCAGAAAGTAGCGGGAGCATTGGTTAGTCCAAAAGGCATAACGAGAAATTCAAATGCTCCATACCGAGTTACACATGTCGTCTTTGGCTCATCCCCTTCGGCCACTCTCACTTGATGGTATCCCGACCTGAGATCCAACTTCGTGAAATACTTAGCATTACTCAGCTGGTCGAACAAATCAGCAATCAACGGAATGGGATATTTATTCCTGACAGTCACTTTGTTTAATGCTCTATAATCAACACATAATCTCAAACTCCCATCATGTTTTCTCTGGAATAACACAGGTGCCCCGAAAGGTGACTTCGAGGGTCGAATAAATCCTGCTTGGAGCAACTCATCCAACTGTTTCCTCAACTCTGCCAACTCCGGAGGACTCATCCGATATGGGCATTTCGCAGGAGGTTTTACTCCCGGAATTAATTCAATCTCATGGTCCACCAACCGTCTAGGGGGCAACTCTTTCGGCAATTCACCCGGCATTACATCCTCAAAGTCTCTCAGCACTTCTTGAACATTCCTGGGCACCAGGCCAGGATTGTCATCCGCTTTGGAAATTGGAAAGACTAAGAAGGAGGGCTCCCCTTTTTTCACCCCTCTCTTAAATTGGATAGTGGACAATATCTTCTTCCCAGGACGAGGGAGAATCGTAGCTGGTACCACACATGGCTGCTCCCCCATGAACATTAAACAACTTGATGCCGGAACAGGAATCACCTGGGATGCCATCATAAAATCGAGCCCTAACACCACGTCAAAATCATCCATATGGGAAACAGTGAAATCTACACTTCCTTCCCAAGACCCAAGCTTGATACTGACCCTCTTCACACCTCCACATATCATTGAAGCGGCAGAGTTAACTGCTTTCATTTGTCCCACCTCCTTGGTTACAATCAACTTACATCTCTCCGCTTCCTCAGGAGAGATAAACGTATCTGTGGCCCCTGTGTCGACTAGAGCTTTAGAGGTTTTCCCATTTACTGAGATGTCCACATACATCAATCCCCTCTCTGGTTCTTTCCTCAAGTTACTCAACTGAGACTGTAATGCAGTTATGAATCGGATGGAGCCCATTCTAGCCGGCTCAGGCTCAGTATCTCCCATCGGAGCGTTCACTCTTTCTCCGTCCTTTGTTGTTGCAACCATAGCATTAAAAGCACTTCGTTGTGGACACTCTGTAACCCGATGAGGTCCATTGCAAAGAAAACACCTTAACGAGGGTCTATTCCCTCCATTGCTCGATCCAGGACCAGTAGGGACTTTATTTTGAGCTGGGTCCCTTCCAGGGACTCTTCTATTTGCTCCCCAACTCGATGTCTTCTCCCCTCGAGCCAACTTGTTCCCGCTAACCTGTTGGGTGTTAGCTCCACTCACAGAAGGCGTCTTGCGCTTTCCAGGATGATCGTTATAATCATTAAGGCACTCGGCAGCAGCTATCGCTACTGTCAAATCTTGAACCTTCTGTCTCTGCAACTCGAGTCTAGCCCATGGCTTGAGCCCTTCAAGAAAATGAAACAACTTATCTCTTTCTGACATATCCTTTATATCCAACATCAAGGTTGAGAACTCTCTCACATACTCCCGTATAGTCCCAGTGTGGGATAATTCCCTTAGCTTCTTACGAGCGTTGTAATCAACATTCTCGGGGAGGAAGGAGGTCTTCAACTCCTTCTTTAACGCATCCCAAGTAGTAATGGAGCACACTCCATCTTTGAACTTGGACCGCCACCATAACTTGGTGTCAGTCCTCGATTGAAGCACAGAGGTGCTCAATCATCTTAGCTACACAGAGGTGTCAGCTCTCGGCTGAAGCACAGAGGTGCTCAGTCATTTTTTTTAACTGCACAGAGGTGTCAGTTCTCGATTGAAGCACAGAGGTGCTCAATCACTTTTGGTTATGACCAACGATATGAATTGCAAGGAATGTCAGGGGACATCGAAATCTACAGAAAATATCTTGCGATGTTGTAAAATAGCTAAGACAGTGTGGGAAGAGATCGAACAATACCATTGTTTGAAACCTACTGAAGAAGAAGGCTTTGTCGACTAGATCAAACAGAACTACTGCTCTAAAAAAACAAACTCTGAAGGAACTAGATGGGATACCGTGTTTACCACTACTATATGGGGAATTTGGAAGGAAAGAAATGATGCAATCTTCAACGGAAAAACTAGGAACCCAAACCATATATTGCAATATGGCCACAAACTTGTGCAAGATATAGAAAAAGCCAATGATACAAAAAGAGAAGACTTATTTAAGCGAGATTCCCTTGTCCACCGACCTTGGTACTTATTTGGGGGTGCGAAGCTCGAATACCTACGTATCTCTTGGAGAAGGTTATGAAGAAGTTGGCAGGATGGAAAGAAAAAGTGCTCTCGATGGCTAGGTGACGTACGCTAATTCAAACGGTAACGACAACAATTCATGTTCATACGATGCAAACTACACTTCTCCCCACAACAATATGGAATAAGTTGGATCAGCTAAACATGAATTTTTTATGGGGATGAGAGGCTGAGTATAAGCATAATCACTTAGTAAATCGGAATGTGGTGTGCAAATCTAAGACAGAAAGATGTCTTGGTCTTCTGAAAGAGAGAGATAGGAATGTGAGACGGTATTTACCCGGCGAAAACAAATGTCGTTATTTTCTAAATCTCGTCTCGAAAAAGTAAGTGTTTTTCTTCTTGCATAAGATAAAACACAATTTTGAGGAGTCGCCACCAATCATTTATTGAGGTGTGATTGGTCACAAAAAACGCTTGGTTATTTTAATAAAATTTATAAAAATATTATTAAAATAACACAAAAAGGGTTTGCTTACCAGAAAATGAGTTCATGAGTCAGTTACGTATGGAGAATGATTAACACCCCCACAACGCCCAAAATTGGTACCTTTGTTTATTAATTAATATATTTGCAGTAAAAATTTATAAATTTGAATTTAATTTATGATCCCATAAAAAACATTAGGGATATTAT
This sequence comes from Hibiscus syriacus, assembly GCF_006381635.1. Lineage (NCBI taxonomy): Eukaryota > Viridiplantae > Streptophyta > Magnoliopsida > Malvales > Malvaceae > Hibiscus > Hibiscus syriacus. The sequence continues at coordinate 569,423 of NW_024063270.1, forward strand.
TTTATATCAACAAATCATTTAAAATACATTCCTAATAAGTAAAGGAGATATTTTATGATTTATTGTATAAAACAATATAACCCAAGTACATGCAATAATTATAATAAAATTATAGGGATTAAAATGTAAAATATCTAAATTAATGGCTCTAATTTGAAATATCATGAAATATAGATACTGGAAATGTAATTTAACCATAATTAACTAATTGGGATTAAAATAAAAGTTATTAAAGTTTATGGACTAAATATGATATTTATCCTAAATATATATAAATATACGGGTAGGGACTAAAAAGAAATAAAATAAAAATATGAATGCCAAATTAAAATGCATAGAAACTCAATTCAGTGACTAAAATGGAAGGCTTAAAAAGTACAGGGACCACAGACGTAGTTTGCCCATTCTTAAAAGTACGCAGAGGTCCCTCCCAAAACAACGTAGTTTCGGCAAGAGTATTTATATCCCATTAATCGGCCATTTAGGCAAAAAACCTTCATTTTATCTCTTTTCTCTCTAAATTTCCCTCGTCGGAGGGAAATGGTCACCGGCCGACCACAAACAACCGCCGCACGATGGCCGAAATTTGTGAAAACACATAAATCGAAGCCCCAAATTCCCTTAAAGTCGAATCCGACATCTTTTTCTCCAAACTCCGTAGATCTAAAGAAATACCTTCGACGTTTCAACTTTCCGAAAGCACGTGGAGGCTCCAACGGTTGGGTAAGTTCTCTCGATCTCTTCTCTTTTTCTTTCTTTCTTTCTGTTTTATCCTTGCTATTGGTGGTTATTGTGTCTTTTTTGGTTGCTGTTGTCGTCCCTTCGAATGGCTTTTCTTTTCTCTCATTGTTTCGTATATCTTTTTATGTGTGTGTTTTCTTTGCAGGATGAAGGGCTTTTTTATAAGCCTCCATGGTGCTTCGTAATGATGAAGCCTTCGGTGAGTAATCGGAGCTATGGTGGTGACTCACTCTAGCGTCGATAAGGTGTGCGGTTATCCTGTTGCTTCTAGAGTATTCTGGTGAGGCAGTGGTGGCGTGGCAGCATTGGAGTGGACCATTTGGAGGCGACGGCCGGAATACCCCTAGGGTGTAATGAAACCCTAGGGTTTCTACTAGATAAATCTAGGCTATTGATATCCATCTGGATCAGACGATGGTGATGAGCTGACGACTGGAGAGAATATGTGAAACCCTAAATGGGTTTGGGCTTCCGGGTCAAATGAGTCGATATGTTGGACTTATTGAGTCTGGACCTCTAGTTGTTGTAAATGGGCCTCCAAGATTTGTTATCAATTGGGCCTCCAGACTTATAATTGGGCCTCCATGTATTATTTATAATAATAATAATAATATTATTATAATATAATAATAATAAATACGTAAACTAGGACGAAAATAACTGTCGACAAGGAATTTAGCTTTAATGGCCAAAAATGGTTGGAGACTTTATACGAATCAGGATTCCTTATGGTGCAAGATATTTCAAAACAAGTATTTAAAACAAACACTATTTATGGATTATGAAGCTAAGAATAACAACTCCTTTAATTGGAAGGAAATTTTAAAAATTCAACACATTGTCAGGAAATAAAACAAATGGAAAGTCAACACTGGTGAACAGATTAGTGGCACGATTGGTGGTTGGGTAAAAACCCCCTTAGAAATCAATATCTCATTGTTGATATGTTGAACCTATTTTGATATAACAATTTTAAGGGGAAAAATGATTTTGGACTAAATTGAATTTATTCAAAGTTTTCAACAATAATTCAAAGTCCATAAAACTTGAATTTGAACACAAAAATGATACCATTCTTACAATATCGATATTGTTCTTGTAGTATAGATACCCAAGGTAAGGGAAGTATTGATACTCTCATGGAAGAATCGATACTGCCTATTTGTTTTAAATATGTTCAGATTCTATGAGGCATTTTTTGTACTGATACTCTAAGGAGTATCAATACTACTTTATATAGTATTATCGAGACCAAAACCTCAGTACTGATACTCTCAGCCCAATGGTTGAAAAATGACTAGTTTTTTTAGTGCAAGATCGATAGTCCAAGCTCGAGTATCGATGCTCCCTAGTTTGGGCAGTTTTATTTTGTTGTAATTACGTCTTCAACGACTCGAAAGCATCTTCAATGGCTAGAAACGGTCACAAATACATTCCAACATATAAAATGAAGTTGAAGACACTTGAAGAATGTTACACAACACTTATCCAAGCATTGAACAACAAGAGAAAAGCTTTCATTCTTTATTCTTTATTTTCTCTTGTACATAGTGTGTTTTTAGTGAGCTTAATTTGTAAACTCCTTTCGAAAAAGGGGTTAGTTTCTAGTTTAGCCATAAAAACTAGGGAGTTGAAAAAGGTAACTCTTAGCTTAGAAAAAGAAAGAACAAATTAGTGAATTTGTTAGAAACTCTTAGTATGAAGCTAAGGTAGTGGATGCAAACTTCATTAAGGAAGTTGAATCACTCTAAATACTTGTGCAAATTTTCTATCTTTTCTCTCCAAACTCCCAATTTTTTTATTTAGCCAATTCACCCTCTCTTGGCTCTTTTTCGGTTGATCGATAGAGCATCATAAATCCCAACATTGATACTTCAGCAAGAATCGAGAAGATTGCTCATTATATTTCTACAAACCGAGATTGAGATCTTCAGAACATTAGGCAAGTAGTGTCCAGGGCCGGTCCTGACATTTTAAGGGCCCTAAGCAAAATAAGAGATAAGTGCCCTTAAAAATTAACTTAAAATTCAAGAATAAATTTCGGTAAAGCCAAACAAATATTTTCATTAAAATTATACGAGTAGATTCTATTACATTAACCAACATTATTTTACCAAATATATAAAGAGAAGTCTCAATTTTTTACTCAATTTTATCCTATTATGTCTTCAATCATCTCTTAGAATCGTTTCTCTCAATCGAAAATTGACGCCTCTCACCTACAAAACAACATACACAAATTCTCATAAGAAACGGTTTCCTCCAACATTTTGAGATGCAAAGTCATTGATAATAACATCAACATCAATGTTTCCTATCATCTCCTTCTCAATAGCTAATGTTGCTAAACCATTCAGCCTTTCTTGTGACATTGATGACCTCAAGTACGTTTTTATAAATTTAAGCTTTGAGAAACTTCTTTCGGCTGAAGCTACGATCACATACACAGTTAATAAAATCATATAAGCAATTGAAGCATTCATATAACAATTTGCAGATTTGACAAACTTAAGAATTTCAGTGGAGGATAACAATTCTGTCGGCAAAGTCGTTTGTAAGACTTTCAATTCAGAGAAAAGATCATCTAAGTCAACATCCGATGAATTGTCATGAGAAAAGGTAGAATGAAAATGAGCACAACATTCTTTCAACTCATTATTATCTAATGACTTTAACTTATTTGAATCATATAAAAATCCAAAAAATACTTTCAAATGTCTTTAATTTCTCAAATATATTCTTCAAAGAATTAATTTCCATATCTACCACAACAAAAAAATAATTGACTCTAAATGACTCATTAGGCGATTCAGCTTCGTTATTCTCATTATTCTCTCCAAAAACATTCTTCCTAATCACACGACGTTTTGTGGGAAAGATATGCTCCACATCCATTTCAAGTGCAAGACTTTTAGCTACATTCATACTAGTTGTAAAGCCTTTATCTCTATATTTTTCAAAGTATGACATCACACCTTCTAATTGCCTTATGGTATTATCAATGCACATAGACTTAAATTGTAATTTCTTGCTTACCATATTAACAACAAATAAAATGTCATACCAAATCACAACACCAAGCAAAAACTCAAAACTTGAGAGTGCATTCACCAAACATTCAGCTTCACTTTTTGACTTTGCATTATTTTCACAAAATTCATATAATTCACACAAAACCAATCTTATTTGGGGACATTGAAATATAATAGCTTTGACACTTTTAATTCGACTCTTCCATTGAGTATTTGATAAATATTTCACAGTTAATCCAGGAACATTATCAAGTAAAATTTTCCATGTCTTTGTAGAACCCGAAAACAATGCATATATGCGTTGAACAACTCAAAAAAAAGAAATAACTTTAACAAAAGAATGTGTCATATCACCAGGAGTGAGATTTAGACTATGACAAGAACAATGCATGTATAATGCTTTTGGATTAATTTCAAGAAATCTTTTTTGAACACCTTGGTATTGTCCTTTCATATTACAACCGTTATCATAACCTTGTCCCCTCACATCATCAAACATTAAGATCAAGAGACTTCAAAAGATTTTATAGTTCATTAAAGAGTCCTAATCCAAATGTATCATCCACTTTTGGAAACTCAAAAAGAACTCCTCAATTTTAACTTTGTTATTTAATATATTAACACATCGAACTATGAGGGTCATTTGTTCTTGATGGCTCATATCAGGTGTACAATTAAGAATTATAGAAAAGTATTTAGCCTCTTTAATGATCTTAATGATAGAATTTTTCACATTTTGAGACAAAAGGGAAATGAACTCATTTTGAATTCTATGTCCAATATAATGATAATGAATTTCACAATCCTGAATGCGTCTAACATGATCTTGCGTAATCACGTCAAACTCTGCAATCATTTCAATTAATCCCAGAAAATTACCATTGTTATTTTGATATAGTTTTTCATTGTATCCTCGAAATGCAAGATTATGTTTAGCAAGACATTTCACAACTGAGAATATTCTTTGTAACACTTGTCTCCAACGCTCTTTCTCTTTCATAATCTCTTCTTGCAAATTTTTATCGATTATTTGATTTTTATCGAATCGTACTCTCAATTCATTCCAAGTATTCATATTAGTCATATGTTCAACACTATTTTCATGTTGTTTAAGCCTTTGGCTAATATGTTTCCAATCACTTAAGCCATCATTTGCTAACAAACTTACATTACTAATCGATTTGAACAACTTGCAACAAAAACAATATACTTTGTCAACATTTTTGGAATAAACTAACCATTTTCTATCACTAGTCTCACCATTGCTCAACATTCTAGAATAACATGCATATGAGAAATGTCTATAATATTATCAACAGGAAATTCAAGATTCATTTCTCTTATGGGCACTTTTTCAACTAATATATCCCTCGCATTATTGTCAAGATTCTCCCAATTTATAGGATCATATATATTCAAATGAGGAAGTGTTTCTTCACCAATTCTTAAATTTTCAACATTGTCATCAATTGACACATCATTAAAGTCAATTGGATCATTCACTTCATCATTCACTTTTTTAGAATTTTCAGGATTTTCAGTATGCAAATTTTCAGTTGATTGATTCAAAGTTTCATGAGAATCAGCCTTTTTAAACACAAATTTATCAAGAACACCTTTTTGTGATTTCTTTAACTCCTCTCGCTTCCTTTTTTCTTTTTTCACTCCCAGACAAATGTTTTTTAGGAAACATCTCACGAAAGAGTCAAACACAAACCAATTCTAATAAATAAGTATAAAAAAAGAACAATTGCACTTGGATACTTCAATTAGAATTGCAACTCATTGGAGTAAGATAAAATCCCAAATTCCCAATTTGATAATTGACACTGTTGATAAATATTAATAGTTATAACATGAACACCACAATAAAAACATCAAAAAGTATATTAAAGATACAAGGGTTGGAATAAAATAAACTAAAACTTAAAGTTTAATTCGAAATAAATAGGCTGATGACTACATCCAAAACCCCAAAACTAACCTTAGATCTAACCCGAAAAAGACCCAACCCTTCAAATACCTTGCACTCCGACAACCCTCGACGGCGGAACAACCACTACTCACCCCCAAAACCGCCGAACCTACCTCTCAAAACCTAGATCTAGGTATACAAACAATATGCAAGAACACTAAAACGTTTAAGCTATTCGGCATCCTTTCCTATGACCTAACCGTCGGCCCCAACTCCGGTGAGACCCCTGCCTTTCTCAGGTAAATTCTAGGCTCTCCTCTATTTATTTATTTATTTTTGTTATTTGACGGTTAGTTGATTAGAGTCAAAATACACTTATTTATTTTTTATATTTATTATTTTGAATATATATATGAATCATTACTATGCTTGACAAGAAAAAATGTTATGTATTCGAACTAAAAAAACATAATCTCTCGATGAATTAGAAATGAACCGATCAGAAAAAACACATACATTTGAACAAAATAAAAAAATCAATAATATGTAACCTTTACCTTTGGAGTCTGTTATTTCTTAAAGACTTGAATATAAGCGTTTACAATGTATTTTTGCTAAGATTTTCCCCTTGTTTCAATCTATTTTTTCTCTTCCCGTTCGATTCCTCCCACCTCTCGTTGTTATGCTCCTTTCATTTATTCTCCTTAGGTAAGACGATAAGGTCTAATGAGTAGGATTCTATTTTTCTCTGATTTGGTGAAGAAATCCCTACTTTTCGAGATTTATTTTTGTTTTTAAATCTTTAGTGATTTAGGTAAAAATTTGAGTGGGATTATGAGAATGGTGGTGGCATGGGCTGCTTGGCTTCAATTAGGAGTTGAGTTGTTGTAACATGTGCAATGGGAAAGTGTTTCTCATGGGGTCATGGCTGTTAAATAAAATAAGAAAATAGTGCTTACATTGATATATTTTTATTATTAGATTAACTATATAATTATTCGTTAAATTGTGTAAAAATATTTTTTTAATTATTAAAACTTAAAAATTATAAAAATATTATTATTTTTAATAATGGACCCCTCCAAACCTAGGCCCTAGGCGGTCGCACTCCACGCCTGGGCTCAGGGCCGGCCGGTTTCATACAATGGTATTGTTCGATCTCTTCCCACATTGTCTTAGATATTTTACAACATCGCAAGATATGTTCTGTAGATTTTGATGTCCCCTGACATTCCTTACAATTCATATCGTTAGTCATAATTTTACTCTTTCGAACCTCGTTTGTGTTCAATTTGTTTAAGCAACATAACCAAATGAAAAATCTTATGCGCTCCGTGATGTTAACTTTCCATATCCACCCAAATATTTTATTATTAGTCACCTCCTCGCTTTTGTTGATGATATATTTGAAAGTAGATCTAATAGAGAAAATCCCATCTTTTCAATAGCCCCATTGAGTTGTATCTTGGTTTTGGTTCCAATTATCTCTTGAGATTTCAATCTATTGAATCTGATCCAAAGTATCTTATGACACTACCGGGGTTGGCCCTGAGCCCAGGTTTGGAGTGCGACCGCCTAGGGCTCATGTTTGAAGGGGACCCATTTTTAAAAATAATAATAATTTTATAATTTTTAAGTTTTAATAATTAAAAAAATAGTTTTACATAATTTAACAAATAATTATATAGTTAATCTAATAATAAAAAAATATCAATGTAAGCACCATTTTTCTTATTTTATTCAACAGCCCATGACCCCACGTGAAGTACTTTCCCATTGCACATGCTACAACAACTCAGCTCCCACTTGAAGCCAGCACCCCATGCATCCACCATTCCTATAATCCCACTCAAATTTTTACCTAAACCACTAAGGATTAAAAAACAAAAATAAATCTCGAGAAGTGGAGATTTTTTCACCAAATCAGAGAAAAATGGAATCCTACTCATTAGACCTTATCATCTTACCTAAGGAGAATAAATAAAAGGAGCATAACAACGAGAAGTGGGAGGAATTGAACGGGAAGAGAAAAACATATTAAAAAAGGGAAAAAAATTAGCAAAAATACATTGTAAATGCTCATATTCAAGTCTTCAAGAAATAACAGACTCCAAAAGTAAAGGTTACATATTATTCATTTTTTTATTTTGTTCGAATGTATGTGTTTTTTTCTGATTGATTCACTTCTAATTCATCGAGAGATTATGTTTTTTAGTTCGAATACATAACATTTTTTCCTTGTCGAGCATAGTAACGATTCATACATATATTCGAAATAATAAGTATAAAAAAATAAATAAGTGTATTTGACTCTAATCAACTAACTAACCGTCAAATAAAAAAATAAAATAAATAGAGGAGAGCCTAGAATTTACTTGAGAAAAGGAGGGGTCTCACCGGAGTTGGGGCCGACGGTTAGGTCATAGGGAATGAGGCTGAATAGCTTAAACGTTCTTGGGTTCTTGCATGTTGGTTTTATACCTAGATCTAGGTTTTGAGAGGTAGGTTTGACGGTTTTGGGGTGAGTAGAGGCTGCTCCGCCGTCGAGGGTTGCCGGAGTGTAAGGTATTCGAAGGGTCGAGTCTTTTTTAAGTTAGATCTGAGGTTAATTTTGGGGTTTTGGATGTAGTCATCAGCCTATTTATTTCTATTTTATTTCGAATTAAACTTCAAGTTTTAGTTTTTTTTATTGCAACCCTTGTATCTTTAATATATTTTTGATGTTTTTATTTTGGTGTTCATTTTATAACTATTAATATTTATGTCAACGGTGTCAATTATCAAATTGGGAATTTGGGATTTTATCTTACTCCAATGAGTTACAATTTTAATTGAAGAATCCAGGTGCAATTGTTCTTTTCTTATACTTATTTATTAGAATTGGTTTGTGTTTGACTCTTTGATGAGATGCTGCCTAAAAAACATTTGTCTGGAAGTGAAAAAAGAAAAAAAAGGAAGCAGAGGAGGAGTTAAAGAAGTCACAAAAATGTGTTCTCGATAAATTTGTGTTTAAAAAGGTCGATTCTCATGAAACTTTGAATCAATCAACTGAAAATTTGCATACTGAAAATTCTGGAAATTCTGAAAATGTGAATGATGAAGTAAATGATCCAATTGAATTTAATGATGTGCTAATTGATGAAAATGTTAAAAATTTAGGCATTGGTGAAGAAACACTTCCTCATTTGAATATATATGATCCTATAAATTGGGAGAATCTTGACAATAATGCGAGGGATATATTAGTTGAAAAATGGCCCATAAGAGAAATGTATCTTGAATTTCCTGTTGATAAATATTATAGATATTTCTCATATGCATGTTATTCTAGAAAGTTGAGCAATGGTGAGACTAGTGATAGAAAATGGTTAGTTTATTCCAAAAATGTTGACAAAGTATATTATTTTTGTTGCAAGTTGTTCAAATCGATTAGTAATGTAAGTTTGTTAGCAAATGATGGCTTAAGTGATTGGAAACATATTATCCAAAGGCTTAAACAATATGAAAATAGTGTTGAACATATGACTAATATGAATACTTGGAATGAATTGAGAGTAAGATTCGATAAAAATCAAATAATCGATAAAAATTTGCAAGAAGAGATTATGAAATAGAAAGATCGTTGGAGACAAGTGTTATAAGAATATTCTCAGTTGTGAAATGTTTTTCTAAACATAATCTTGCATTTCGAGGATCCAATGAAAAATTATATCAAGATAACAATAGTAATTTTCTGGGATTGATTGAAATGATTGCAGAGTTTGATGTGATTATGCAAGATCATGTTAGACGCATTTAGGATCGTGAAATTCATTATCATTATTTTGGACATAAAATTCAAAATGAGTTCATTTCCCTTTTATCTCAAAGTGTGAAAAATTCTATCATTAAGATCATTAAAGAGGCTAAATATTTTTTCATAATTCCTGATTGTACGCCTGATGTGAGCCATCAAGAACAAATGACCCTCATAGTTCGATGTGTTAATATATTAAATAACAAAGTTAAAATTGAGGAGTTCTTTTTAGAGTTTCTAAAAGTAGACGATACATCTGGATTAGGACTCTTTAATGAACTACAAAATGTTTTGAAGTCTCTTGATCTTAATGTTGATGATGTGAGGGGACAAGGTTATGATAACGGTTCTAATATGAAAGTATAATACCAATATGTTCAAAAAGATTTCTTGAAATTAATCCAAAAACATTATACATGCCTTGTCTTTGTCATAGTCTAAATCTCACTCTTGGTGATATGGCACATTCTTGTGTTAAAGCTATTTCTTTTTTTGGAGTTGTTCAAAGCATATATGCATTGTTTTCAGGTTCTACAAAGAGATGGAAAATTTTACTTGATAATGTTCCTGGATTAACTGTGAAATATTTATCAAATACTCGATGGGAGAGTCGAATTAAAAGTGTCAAAGCTATTAGATTTCAATGTCTCACAAAAAGATTGGCTTTGTGTGAATTATATGAATCTTGTGAAAATGATGCAAAGTCAAAAAGTGAAGCTGAAAGTTTGGTGAATGCACTCTCAAGTTTTGAGTTTTTGCTTGGTGTTGTGATTTGGTATGACATTTTATTTGTTGTTAATATGGTAAGCAAGAAGTTACAATTTAAGTCTATATGCATTGATACTACCATAAGACAATTACAAAGTGTGATGTCCTACTTTAAAAAATATAGAGATGAAGGCTTTACAACTAGTATGAATGTAGCTAAAAGTCTTGCATTTGAAATGGATGTGGAGCCTATCTTTCCCACAAAATGACGTGTGATTAGGAAGAAATTTTTTTGAGAGAATGATGAGGATAACGAAGTTGAATTGCCTGAAGAGTCATTTAGAGTCAATTATTTTTTGGTTGTGGTAGATATGGAAATTACTTCTTTGAAGAATATATTTGAGCAATTGAAGACATTTGAAAGTATTTTTGGATTTTTATATGATTCAAATAAGTTAAAGTCATTAGATAATAATGAGTTGAAAGAATGTTGTGCTCATTTTCATTCTACCTTTTCTCGTGGCAATTCATCGGATGTTGACTTAGATGATCTTTTCTCTGAATTGAAAGTCTTATAAATGACTTTACCGACAGAATTGTTATCCATCACTGAAATTCTTAAGTTTGTCAAATCTGCAGATTATTATCCGAATGCTTCAATTGCTTATAGGATTTTATTAACTGTGTCTGTGACCGTAGCTTCAGCCGAAAGAAGTTTCTCAAAGGTTAAATTAATAAAAACGTACTTGAGGTCATCAATGTCACAAGAAAGGCTGAATGGTTTAGCAACATTAGCTATTGAGAAGGAGATGATAGGAAACATTGATGTTGATGTTATTATCAATGACTTTACATCTCAAAATGCTGGAGGAAACCGTTTCTTATGAGAATTTGTGTATGTTATTTTGTAGGTGAGAGTCATCAATTTTCGATTGAGAGAAATGATTCTAAGAGATGATTGAAGACATAATAGGATAAAATTGAGTGAAAAATTGAGACGTCTCTTTATATATTTGGAAAAATAATGTTGGTTAATGTAATAGAATCTACTCGTATAATTTTTAATGAAAATATTTGTTTGGCGTTTACCTAAATTTATTCTTGAATTTTAAGTTATTTTTTAAGGGTCCTTATCTCTTATTTTGCTTAGGGCCCTTAAAATGTCAGGACCGTCCTTGGACACTACTTGCCTAATGTTCTGAAGATCTCAATCTCGGTTTGTAGAAATATAATGAGCAATCTTCTCGATTCTTGCTGAAATGTTGGGATTTATGATGCTCTATCGATCAACCGAAAAAGAGCCAAGAAGGGTGAATTGGCTAAATAAAAAAAAATAAGTGTGGAGATGAAACCCTAAAATTGTAAGCCAAAAAACGATGTCGTTTTTCCATCCTTTGTACCACAAAATTTACTTATAAATTATTTTCTTTATTTTATTTAATAAAATATCTGATAGATATGTTAAATTTTAAATAAAAACATCAAAAAAAAATTATTAAATATTCAACTACTCACATAAAAAATAATTTATATCGATGTGTAATAGGATGTCTTTGCTGTTTGGTTTATGAAGTAAGAGAAGTGGGAGAATCTTCGAAGACCAACAGGAAACATAAAGTGATCAAACATTAGCCTAAAAACTCTTACTTGTTCAGCTGTTTCATATTCACAACCACACTTTTTTTTATGTCATTTAGTGTTAGTTTCGATTTTATTTTTAATCGCTTCCTTTTTATTAAAATATCGAATCAGATACATTCCTAACTAGATTCATAACCTCATTCAACAAGTCCACTATCACGATTAATGGTTATTAATAATCATCTGATTGCCGATTGTATAGGGCGCCTCAACCATGTCTCCACCATCCGACAAACTACTGTTGGCATTCACGGTACTTTCATGCGCATTTGTTGATTTATCACCTCCTATCCCACATCGATCATGATTCTCTGTTCAATTATTATGGGCGAGCTTGTGGAGACATGAACAAAACAAGGTAATATTTCATGATTATGTAAAACATGAAACCAACAATGATGAGACATTATATCTTTTAAGCAATGTCAGGGGTTCGAATTCTAGTCATTGAAAATGGAGTAAACTGGGTTGAGAGGGTTGTTCATCGTTTTAGCAGGCGGCCTCCCTCAGTGCTATGTTCATACTTGGTTGTTTATTGTGTTGTATTCATCACCAAATGCCAGTCCTCCTAATAAGGTTTAAATGTAGTTTTGTTGATTTGAACTTGGTGCGCTTCCGTAATCATGGCCTCTTCTTTTTTTCTTAATATAAGTTTAAAGTTTTTAACGAGGTTCATAAGATCTTTTTTCTACACATAAATTTAGAAAGGTTTTTAACAGGGCTCATAAGAAGAGTTTTAACGAGGCTCCTAATTTAGTTTTCGTTCCGTATATGTTTCTTTAATAAAATCGTACAAAAGCTATTTAAAAATCAAATCATGTTGATGAAACACAGTCGAAATGATTTTTAATAAAAGTGTTCCAAATTTTTAATAATATATAATTTTTTATAAATTTTATTTTTAAGTTAATATTTACCGTTTTATAACTTTTTAGTTTTAAATTTTTCTTACTTTTTAAGCTCTCAATAGTGTTTTGACTTTTAATTATTTTATTTTTGAATATTTTTATATTCTTTAGTATTTTAATTTTTAATTAATTTCACATTTTGAATTTAAAGATATCATATTTTGATAAATAATTATTAATATGTGCTATTTTCGTATTTATTTTTAAAGTTTAATTAATAAATACTCAAATTATATTTTTTTAATATTTGTTCAATTATTTTTCAAACTATTCATGTGTTTAACGCTATAAATTTTGTCACTTTAAATATCTTAATCGTAAAGAGTGTCATCACATTCATTAAAAAAAATTATCCTTAAAAAAAGTATTAAAAATATTATTTTAAAAAAGTTACCTGAGACCCACTTCACCCCTGAAATCCTATAGGATTATTAGGACTAAATCCTAGTTTATTTTCTTACCCATTAAATTTAAATTTAGGGATTTAAGAGATTAAAATTTAAAACGATAATATTTATAACGTTAGACATTAAATAAATTAAAAATCGTTTAAATATTTATTTTAAAAAAATATATAGTTTAAAAAATTATTTTTTAATTACCTATTTTTTATGCAGGAGTAGTTTAGCCTTAAATTTGGGAAAATATTCACGTGTGGCACCTTAAGATACAATTAAAATAAGATACTATCGATTTTGTTATTATTTTAAATAATAGAACTGATAAAAAATATTAAAAATATTATTATTTTTATCGATTTTAATTATTAATATAAATAAATTTAATAAAAAAAATAATATTTTAAATAATAACAAAATCGATAATTTTTTTTAACGTTTACAAATCAGAATTTCCCTCAAATTTGATCCGGTACACAAAACAAGAACAGAAAGAGCAGGTGAGTGAAAGAATAAGAAAAAGCCAATGGCTCAGCCTAGGCCACGTGGATTTGTGAATATAAAAAATAAAAAAAGCAAAAAGGACAAAAGAAAATTCCAATGAAGAAAGAGAAAATGAATAAATAAAAGCAATCGTTGTCGTGTTTGGGTTGAAGAGTCATTGGCAATTTTCCGTAAGTGGTGTTGAGGAGGATCTTTCCCTTTGCTTTTACCCTTTGGATTTAACATCTCTTCTTCTCAATTCCCTTTCCTTTACTCCTTCGTCAACGCATCCTACAACCCTCAATTCTCAATCTTTTCCTTTACCCCATAAACTTTTGTGTGGGAACATTAATCTGATTTCAAAGGATTCATTCTCATGGCCACCACCGGAAACAAGAACATCAATGCTAAACTAGTCAGTCTCTCCCTTATGATCTTAAACCCTCCTTTTTTATTTAAAATTTGTTTATTTTTACTAGTATTTGATGCTTTGGGGTCTGGTTTAGATGCTGAATTCTGATCTGGGTCCTGATGAATTGTTGATCATGCTTGTTTTTTTGTATGAACTTTGATATGAGTTTAGTTTATGTTTGCAATAAAATATTGTTTTGATTTTGTTGGTTTGTTTTTAGAGTTGAGAAAATCCCATCTGAGTTTTGTTTACATCCTGGAGGTTCTTTTTCTTTGATTCTCATTATGCATTTATGCACCTGATTTAGGCTGATTGAATTATGCAATTTTCTCTCTTTTCGTCATTTATAAAGCTTGGAGATTTTGTAAAAATTTTGTGCTTAAGGTTTATGCCTAATTTCTATTGTACTTCTTGTTGTTAAGATTGTGGATATTACGTTGATATTTACCGATGTTTTTGTTGCCTGTATTTGTTATTAATATGTATTTTATTCTTCAGGTTCTACTTGGGGATGTTGGAGCTGGAAAGTCTAGCCTTGTGTTGCGCTTTGTGAAAGGGCAATTTATTGAATTTCAGGTTGTTGGTGTTCTTATTTTCAAGATAGAAAATACAATAATTAAAAAAATCTGCAGGAAAATTATAATTTGACATTTATCTTATATCATGTAGGAATCAACAATAGGTGCTGCTTTCTTTTCCCAGACATTGGCTGTGAATGATGCTACTGTAAAGTTTGAGATTTGGGATACTGCTGGTCAAGAGAGGTACCATAGCTTAGCACCAATGTACTACAGAGGAGCTGCCGCTGCGATCATTGTGTATGATATGACAAATCAAGTAAGTGTGTTCTCTGTGGGGTTTGGTCATTGAACCGCTAAATTGTCTATTTCTCTAAATGTGACATTGGGAGTTGAAGTATTAAAACTTTGGTAGCATGTAATCTAGGTCATACATTGTTCAATTCCCTATTGTTCTGTTTTCTTGGTGATTTTGCTCTGTTTGCCCCTTTTGTAAGTTCTTTTTGCATTTATTGCTGTTCTCTTTTTATATATAAAAAAAGTGAAAAGTGCTAACCAGACAGCGGCTGAGCATTATTGGTACAGGGCGAGCTTTGTATGCGTCTAATTTTGTATTTTTTGCAACTAGGCCAACTATATGTTATTTTTGTCTGGTTTTATGCCTTGATCACTATTGTTTGTATTTTCTCCAAAATCATATTAAGATATCGTTTAAAGGATTCTCAAACCGGATCATCGTTATTTGAAGGAAAACAAAGGTTCTCTTCAGATTGCTGTTCTCTCTTCTTTCCTCGTTAATTAGTTTGTTTGATATTTTTAAATTTTTTGTACGTAAATTTGCTTGTTTTGCCCCTTAAAGAATGAGAGTGGGGAGTGAATGGGGTTTATATTTGAATTTGAGGCATTTTTAGTGTATTATTCTTTTCATTATTACAATTGTCACCACACTAAAGTTTACATTTGCAAGCATTTTAAGATCTTGGTGAACATTTTAGTTTGAAATGTTAAAATAACCTCTAGTGAATTTTAGTAGACTATAGAGATGTGGAATGGCTTTCAGTTTCCAAAGAATGGCAATAGAATTTCTTTTTTTGTAGGCATCATTTGAGAGAGCCAAGAAATGGGTCCAAGAACTTCAAGCCCAAGGTAGTATTTTTCCTTCTTGATTGTTAATATATCCGTTTTTTTCCTTCTGAAATGTTTAATTTTAAGGACTCCTGATTGATTGAATTCTAAGTCTTTGTTTTTTTTTTTGTCTGTTTCATTTCTCTGTGAAGGCAATCCTAATATGGTAATGGCACTTTCTGGGAACAAAGCTGATTTACTAGATGCAAGGAAGGTGGAACCAGAGGCAAGTTATCAGTTTTTTTAGTTCACAACACTTTTTATTGAAAATGTAAACATATATAATTCGACACTTAAAAACAACTTTCTTTGAGATGCTAAAAGGTCAATTGGTCAAATAGATTCATGGTCCAATTTTGTTGGCTTCAACCTACATGCAAAAAATTTCTATTTGACTTATTCTCGTTGGTGATTCAGGAGGCACAAACTTATGCTCGGGAGAATGGTCTTTTCTTCATGGAAACTTCTGCGAAGACTGCATCCAATGTCAATGAAATTTTCCAGGAAATAGGTGCTGTCTATGTTGTTTTGTTAAATTTCCTAGAAGCATGCAGTATTTGTTTTGTGAAATGGCAAGTGACTTATTTTTTTTGCATGCACAGCTAAAAGATTACCTCGAGTTCAGCCGGCACAGAATCCTGCTGGAATGGTTCTCATGGATAGAACTGCAGAACGGGCAGCAAGTGCATCTTGTTGCTCTTAGACGGCGGCGTTTTTTCCCGCATGTATCTTCTAAATAGCACTTGTAATGCTCTCTGGCTCTGCAATCAGAGTTTTATCTTTTCTTTACCCTGTTTGACTATTCATTCAGGGCTGTACATGCATGTTGTCTAGAGGCATTGATGTCGAACTCATTTATTATGTCGGATATTGTTTTTTCATGTAACTAAAAGAATGGTAATGCTATGCTTATGTTCAAATAAATATGCCATTGCTTGTGTTGGCTTGGCTGCTTTTTACAATTCCTATGTACTTTTTTCTGAATATATCTGGATTAGGGTCTTGGCTATTACCCAAACTCCTTAAAAGTGGAAAGCATTTAAGGACTTGTTATCATCCGTGGGAATGGTTTGGGAGCTTTCTTCCTTCTCATTCGTGGTCCGAATTCGTTAGATCCAAGACCAACCATCTTTTGTTGACTTCTAAATAGTTGAACTCAATGTGACAACTTGAATATAGTTTATGCTAATGATTGATTGTATTCGAATATGGTTCTAGTAAATTGGGAAGCTTGCTGTTAATTGTTTAATCACGAGGGCCTTGGTATCCGCCATCTTCAAGCTCAAATGAGGCTTTCTTCATTAAGTTAGGCAATCATTTTCTCATGCGGCCAAACTCGCTTTCGGTTAGAATAATGTGGGGCCAAAACACAGTAAGGAGCCGATGCCTTTATCCATTGATGGTAAGCATGGGTCTTTCGTTGGAAATCCTTGTCGAAAGTTTGGATGCACATTCGGGAGAATGTTAGCTGGTGTATTGGGAACGGCCGAAATACTAGCTTCTGGTATGATTCGTAGATTTCTGATATGGGTCCCCTTGCTGATCTTACTACTGCTAGCCATGGTTATAACCCCCACGCCATTATTCGTGATTTTGCTACAGCAAATGGAGACTGGGACCACACTCGCCTTCAACAAACTCTGCCTGAAGATGTGGTTCATATGGTCCTTGGAATGCCTCCCCCAATGAAAGTATTGGCGACGATCTTCCCATTTGGAGATGGGACAAAATTGGAAGCTGCTCCGTTAATTCGGCCTTAAATATACTCAACAAAGACGACTGGGAAGTGAACGACAATAAATGGAAGCTCGCTTAGGATTTCAAAGGACCCCAAAGGATCAAGAACTTTATTTGGCTACTGTTGTGGCGTCGCCTTATGACTAATGAAGAGTGCATGAGACGAGGGACCGCGGATGATGATCATTGCCCGTTGTGTGGTACCGGCGTTGAGTCCATTATTTACGTGTTGCGTGATTGCCACCTAACCCGCTTAATCTGGACGCAACTAGTCCCACAACATCACAACACGGTATTCTTCGCTGCTCCTTTATTTGACTGGCTTCATTTCAATTTATCTAATAATGTAGGGCTAGATACTTTGGATTACAATTGGAGTCAGGTCTTTGGAATTCTATTATGGAGAATTTGGAAGAACCGGAACTGCTTTGTCTTCCAAAGGCAAATCTGGCCAACCTCATCAACTCTTCTATCGGCTAAAGCCTTGGGCTAAGACCTTAAAGGAGAATCGAGTTACTCATTTTGTTCGTTCGTCCATTGGATTAGACGGGACTAAATGGAGAGCACCTGAACCTGGAACTTTCAAGCTCAATACCGATGGATCTGTAAATCCTGCGACAATGGAAGCTGGCAGTGGAGGAGCTATTCGGGACAGCAATGGTGGTTGGATTATGGGTTTTATCAGGAAGATCGGAAAATGCACAGCGTTCCAAGCTGAGCTTTGGGCAGTTTTTGAGGGTTTGGAGATTGCGTGGTCTCTCGGCATTAAAGACATTCTTGTAGAAATTAACAGTAAAGAAGCGGTTATAAGCCTAAACAATGCCCCCACGCTTCACGAATCCCTAATCCTGAGAAGGATACGTGAATATATGGCAAAACATCGGAGAATCACGGTGAAGTACATCCCACGAGAAGCGAACTCCCTGGCTGATAAGCTTACTAAAATTGGTCGAGGGAAGATCCTGGGCATACTTTGCTAACGCTTCCGCGTGCGGGAACTCATAGAATTATCAGCTCAGACCAACCTGAGCTGAACAGAACAACTTCCCACTAATTCTACTGGCTTATTCATTGTAAAAAAGAAAAAGAAAAAGAAAAAAGAACCAATTTATCTGCCTCTATTTTTTGCTGTTACTGATAATATAGTTTAATAAGGTTGGTCCACCATATTTATATTTTTTGCAGCTAAGCTATAAGAACAAAACCAGCTTGTTTTTCTTAATAAATCCAAAACCAAAACGTTACAGCCTCAAAATCTAGTTTTCACATTAACTCAATGAGTCCAAACTAACTTCACTAAAATAAGAAAAAAGTTGCACATATTGTCCAAATAAGGACTAGCATTAAAATTATTTCTTATGAAGTCCCTGAGATGCTGCAGCTGCTGCACAGTCCATTGGTTGAAACCCAATTCTCTCTTTCTCCAAATCATAAACAACTTTCACATTTTGCTGTTGGAAGTTTCCAAACACACCCGCCGGTCCATAGTTGCTATCATCCATGCTTTGGAACAACAGGCATTTCACCCCGGTCGAGTTACTCGGAGCACTCATGGCGTAGAAGTAGTTAGCTTGGGGCAGAACAAGGCTCACATTGTTTAGGAAATGAAAAGTGATGGAAGGGAAAGGATCATTCGTGAATCTGTTATTTGGACATGGAACCCTATAACAGAGATCGAATCCGGTTCGTGTCTCAACATCTGTGGCCCGAGGATAAGTTATTGCTGATTGGAGCATTGAGAGAAGTTGAGAATAGAATGGCTCTGGGAGGTGAGTGTAAGTGGTGCCTGAATCAATCAACATTCCGCCGTTACCTTGAGAATCAAACTCTCTCAAGTTCAACGGAACTTGAGCAGAGCTAACGTTGCCGACTGTTATGGCCTCTAGACCAATGTAGTAGTAGTTTGGGAACATGGGACTCTTCAACATTGGGGTGAACTGTATATTGTCATTGGAAGATACAGCAACATCTCCCATGAACAATGGGCTGGAAATGTTCTGATTGTTGGCATACTTGAAAGCTAAGAAACAATGGGAAAACCCTTTTTGGAGGAACCCTAACTGTGATGGAAAAGAAAGTACACCCCTACCAAACCCTGCAATGCCAATAGGCTCTCTATAAGTAGAACCGACACAACCAAAAGAAAACCTGGGAAGATCCTTAGTGATATCAGGGCTAATACCATGGACCCTAAGGGTATCCCTTGTTAGTATCCCTGTGACTAGCCCTCCTTCACCATAGGAATAGGCAAAGTAAGGACAAGGCCTAGAGCAGGTGGCCTTGAGAAGGGAACTTAATGAACATCCGGCCTCGATGCATGTATCGAAAGAGTTATCAGAGCTATGAATATCTATGCAAAAAGAGCTACCGCAGGTGTCCCTAAAGGTTGATGAAGAAAATGAAGGGGAGAAAGTACCTATCAACTTATTGTTCCTAAAGTCATCACAATCTAGACAATCGAAGGATAGATTCCCACAAGGAACCCAAGTTAGGTCACTTCCAGTATCCATGTAAACTTGAATGACCTGTGCTGGTGTTCCTATATTTAAAGTCAGCAAGTACCCATCTCTCACTGCCCTCAATGGTTCAAGCATGTCGGAAGCTTGTGAAACTCTCTTTCTTGAGTATTTGGAAGGTTTAGGTATGGTGAAGGTAGGGCTAGAACGTTTTAGACCAAGAACAACTGAATTAGGGTTTATGTTCCCAGCTCGGATTTGATTGAAACTGAAGAAGACAATGAGTAGTAAAAGAATGGTGGCAGTAGTTGAATAAGATGTTGCCATGTGTGACCTGATATGAATTTGAATCTGCAGAAAAAGAAGGTATTTATAGCTGAAACTAGGTTACGTATATAAACAGATGTTGCCTGAATGCTAACAATGTGAGCCGCATTCATCCCCATGCCCATCCCCATCCCCATCCCCATCTCCATCCCCATCCCCATCTCCATGAATCATGATGATAAAAAAAATAGTTCTAAAAAGGGTTTGTGTTTATTTATTCAGTTCTTTGCATGGATGTTGGTTGAAGTACAAATGGAAGGCAAGCGGCGGTCTCTGAATGGATAATTTGGCTGACAAAGTCGGCTTTGAAGCTAGTTGAAGTGCGCATGCGAGATTTTATAATGTGTTTGAAGTTATTTTGTTGATGTTATGCAAGCAAAACAAAGAGGAAGCCATGTTTGAGTCTCATGTGAAGCAGGAGCTACCATGGAATATTATAATGGCATTGGCATCAAACTTACATCTGATTATAGTGGCGAGCACGTATCACATTCACTTTGGTAAAACAACCTCTAGATCTTTAGAGGAGAACATTTTTACACCAGTTATGTTATTCTAGAATTAATGTGATTTTGAACTAATTAAGTGGTTTCGGTGATTAAAAAGATTTTTGTTCTCTTTTAAAATTCTGAATTCAAACAGATACATCTATATAAATTGTCAAAAAAAAATTATGAATAGATACTAATTTATAATCGTTCCAAACTATTAAAAAAATTATTTTGCTCAACCTAAAAGTATACACTCTCAATTGCAATTAGTTTTTATTATTTTTTTAATCTTATATTAACGCGTTATATTTTAAAATTTTCGAAAGGATTAACATTGTGATCAAAGGTAAGAACTTAGAGAGTTGCAGCAGTAAAGGGCTTAGATTGAAGAAGAAAGAAGACGGTCCACATGGATTAACATTGTCTTGGTTAGTTACAAAGTGGTATATGTTATTATTGTTTAGGGAGTTTTGAAGGTCTTGGAATAAAATAATGAAATAAGATTTTCTTTCTTAAAAATTAATAATTTAATTTAAATATAAAATTTCTGGTTTTGGCCCAATAATTTATATTTCTATCTCAATCCCAATTAAACAAATTTTTGGTGTTGTCCATGGTCATGTTTCAAAGGTAATATTATTATTATTTTTATTTAGTTATCAAATATAATATTATCATTTTATAAATAAATACATTTTTATAAATTAATTATATTATATCCAAGAAGCAGCAAATTACTACAAGAAACAAGAGTAGACTCACAAAAGTTTAGAATATGTAAAGTCGTCTCTTTTTATGTTTCTCCTATACAACTTGAATCTAACAATTTCCTTGATCGAATAAAAAATAACACAGTCCCCTCTTGTTAAACTACGAAAAATCTTTCTATTCCTTTCCTCCCAAACAAGATAAAGGAATGCACTCCAAACAAATTTAAAAGTAATAACCAGAGTAACTTGCCTGTTGGGATATACGGTGAAGCTCAATTAATCAACCGAATGATTGCCAAGAAGGGTTGAAATGGAGTTGAGAAAAATTTAGGGATTAAGGAGTTTTAAGAGAGGAAAATTTGATACACAAGGATTTATAATGGTTCAATTTCTCAACCAAGTCTACATTCACTACCTTAGCTCCTCAATAAGGATTTTCTAACAAATTCACTAATTTGTTCTTTCTTCTTGCAGGATAAAGAGATAACCTTTACACTCCCTAGCTTTTAACATGCTTAGCTAGAACCACTCCCCTTTTACAAAAGTATAAAATGTGTAAACAAGAAAACCTCACAAGGTAGGTGTTTACAAAATTAAGCTCACTTAAAAAACTAATATTTACAAGAGAAAGGAAAATAAGAATGAAAAACTCGTCTCTTATTTTTGATTGCTTTGATAGGTGTTCTAACCCTTCTTCAAGTGTCCTCAACTTGTTTTTATAGGTTGAAATGTGTTTGTGGCCGTTTCTAGCTGTTGGGGATGATTTGAAGTCGTTGGGGATAATTTTATGCAAAATAAAATTGTACATGACATGGAGTATCGGTACTCCTTTAATGAGTATTAGTACTTCCTTTATAATATTTAAATAAATTAGTCGTTACTAGTCGTTGGGCCTGACCAATATCGATACTATGATCGTAGTATCGATACTACTGTGTAAAGTAGTATCGATACCCCTTTGAGTATCGATACCCCTTTGAGTATCGATACCTATTTTACCTTTGGTATCGGTACTACGTGAACAATATCAATATTGTTCATGCAGTATCGATACTATAACAACAGTATTGGTACTACGTAGCCATAAAAGCATTTTGTGCTCAAATTCTATTTTAATGGACTTTGAATTATTTTTGAAGACTTTTGAAAAATTTGAACAAATTCAATCAAGTCCAAAAACATTTTGCCTTAATTTGTTATATCAAAATATTATAAAACATAATTCAAAAATCTCTCACTTTTTGATATAACAAAATATATGAAAAATTGTTTTTGGCAAAAATTCCCCTTAATAAAATATTTAATGAAAAATAGCAATATTTGTAAAAAGTTAAAGCTTCCCCGTTTTCATTCTTGAAATTGAATTTTTTCAAACTCATACTTCCCCCTTTTTGTTATATAAAAAATAATTCAACTTTAAAGTTAAAAAATAACAATGGAGAGTAAGTGGTAAATTTTAACATAAACTAATTTGAAAAATCAAAGCTCCTCAATAAATGCATTCCAAACAAAAATTTGACTTTAAAAAGCATGATACTTAAACAAAAAAGATGAACAAATAATTTAGTAGCAAAAGAAATTCAATATATATCCAAGTCTAAAATACTATATACAATATCAATTGTTGAATTTAAGTGAATGTGCATAAATCTATCAAACAATATTATGCATTTGAAAAAAAATTGATATCAATAGTTAGAGAGATATCATTTGCAATAATCACATGCATAAACATTTAAATTAAGGTCAAAAATTAAAATTTGTAAAAACAAAGCATTTGAAAAATTGATATCAATTGTTAGAGAGATATCATTTGCATTTTAAACAAATTTTGACCAAAATTATTTATGATTAACAAACATTTATGAAAAATCATTAAAATTTAGAAAATGTTCATCATAACATATTTTCAACATACATGAGATGAAAAACAATGCATAATCATTTAAGATCAAAACTTATGCATGCTTAAACAACAAATAGGCAACCAATTAATCAAAACAAAAGCATTAAGCTTACATGTTACCCATTCCTTTTCAAGTGTGGCTAGAGCATTTGAATGTCTTCACTTTCATCACCATTGCTCCCACACATCTACAACAGACATTTAATTGGTTTTTGGTATCCAAATTGCTTTGGATCATTGGACGTTAGTTTCAATGCCCCTTGTTCCCTTAGAAACCCATAATTGTCTAATTTTAAAAGATTTTCTTTTCGTTATAGGATAAGTATGTACATGGTGACCATAAAAATGGCAATGCGAGCATTTTAATAAATTAAAATAAATTTGAACCTCCAATCGAATGATGCCACATGTCATACAATGTATCACCATTTGATTAGAGGACTAACTTTATTTTAATTTAATATATTTATTTCCACCAATCAAAGAGTGACATGTGTTACCTCTAGTTGAAAGAAAACAAAGGAAAGCAAATTGGGGCAAAAAAAGTTCAAACCTTGGTCACTTAAGAAACTAAACATGTATCCAACCATTAAGCCAAGACCATTATTTTATCTAAAGTAGACAACACATTGTAAATATTTTGTATCTTAGTGTATAAATACTTAAATTCGTAATATTTTATACATATTACCTTAAAATATTTTCTATATTGACTTATTAAATATATTTTATTATTAATTAATTTAAAAATATTTTTTTATTTTCATTTAAATATATATATATATATATATATATATATATATATATATATATAATATTATGTTAAAATTTATTTTAAAAGTATGCCTAAATTGAGAGAATATGTAAATAACAAGGATCAAATGTGTGACTATATCAGTTATCACGTCACATATTCTGTTAATTGTTAACATCAGTTAACCTGTGATGGCCACATCTTAATAAAATAAAAATGAAAATGAGCATATCCTAATTGAATAAAAATGAAAGTGATCACATCTTATGTTTTTTGAAATCAGTGACTAAAAGTAGAGAAAACACAAACATAAATGATCATTTATGTAGTTAACCCTAAAAATTCTATTACCAATATAAATTCAAAACAAATCGCATCAAACATATATAAATTTTAAAATAATCTAAGGTAATCATCAGATAGTATATATTTAAAATCTTTCTTAATTCAGACATAAATGTAGACATAATTGCTTAAACCCGAGACCCCTAAAGAGAACAACAATATCTTTAACCACTTAATGAATTTGTATCAAAGATAATCTTAACTTTATGGATTATAATTTTATCGAATTAGATGACAGAAAACAATAAAATTCTCTTTTCAAATATTTGATGTTGTTATATTTTCAATGACCATAGACTCAAGACATTAACTAATTCGAAACAACACACTACCAATTTATTCAAACGTTTGAATAATTTTTTTAACAGTTTAGAGTAATTATAAGGTAACATTTACTTAAAATTTTTATTAGTCAGTGACAACGAACACACATCCTGCAAATATAAATGTTTGATTCTAAACTTAAAAAACACTTGTTTATATCACCGAAATTATTTAAAGGGTTCGTAATCCGTTTTATTTGTTTCATAATTAGAAGGAACTCAAGCTGAAATCAAGGCTGCGCTGCCTTAATTTAACGTTTTAAGTTTGTACTTGGACAATCAAAGAAGATAGTGGCTTTCATGCCACTTGAATTCAGCTTTGGGGACTTTAATAATTAAATAAAAAACAACATTGTTTTGGACCAAAATCCTTCTTTCATGGGGGCAATGACACGGATATGACGCGAAGATCCATAAACTTCATCACCATTATAATATTAATCACATCGACCGTCACACATGCATATAATCATCACATGCTTTTTACTTCATTTGGCAATCTCTTGTCTCTATATTTAGTATACTAAATAATGCTGGATTACTTAGTTTTTTTTTTAAACTTAACGACTACAACTCATGTATTGTACTTGCTACACAATTATATAACCAGTTACTTTGTACTCAACTGTCATAATTTAAAACAAGTGGCACTGCATTTTCCTGCAGAAAACTTCAGACTTTTTATTAGTTAATTTTGCAAGGATCTTAACTGTTTTCACTTGCTTGAGGTTGTTTTTAATTTATTCAACTTTCTAGTGGGATTCGTATGGTAAAGTAATGACAAATTTTAATCAATTGATAAATTTTAAAATAGTATGATGTCTATGAATGTATTTAGTGGTGGATCCACGGTTAGTTTAGAGTGGACAAATGTTTATTTTAAAATTCAAATTTATTTCTATTAATAGTTTATTTTATTGATTGTGTTCACTTTAAAATTTAAATTTTTTTATATTTTCGATCAATTTTATGTTTTTCATATATGTGTATCCACACTGGTAAATACAAAAAATTAACATAAATCAATATAAATATAATAAAAAATTTATTAATATAACGTAATATATGTTCAGAATCATTTTAATTTATTGGCAATTCACACATTTTACATATTCAATTGTTCGAATCTAAAATCTTTAGGAAAAACAATATTCTCTTTTACAAATAGAATAGTGGTGTAATAAGAAAAATAGATTAAAGAAAGAAAAAAACTATATAAAAAAAAGGCAAAACATAAAGAATAGAATGTTGGGATGCCACGTTTGTTGTACCAAAACTTTATAGAAACAAAATGAGGTTAAAGATTCGTCCTAACGCATTTTGTGCATCAACAAGCATTAATGACAGAGTAGGTAAGCATAATCTTAACGGACTATTGAAATATTTTAAGTGGCTTTTTACATTAGGATATTTGTTAAAGTAACATTTGGGTTTCTGATGAGCAAATCCCTCCGATGACATGTGCTTAATGAACAATCCAGCTAATCTCAATCGTAGAAGAAACTTCGAGAACAATAGTGGACTAATTTTTTTAATATAATAATTTGAAATGATAAAAATAAAAGAATATTTTATTAAATAATAAAAAAGAGTATAAAAGCAAATACACGATTGAAAATGGGTTGATTCTTGCATCTACGTAAATTTCTTAAGACGGATTTGTAGTCATTCCTGTGATGCTTGATATCGTTGATCATCTATCTTCTAGGATACAACAACTAGATCATCAACTACAGTTAGACTACTGTGAAGATCACGAACTATTCTTTGTCTTCATCTATCACCAAAAAACTAGAGGAGAATAAAAAATTCCTTTTGAGTTATGTTTTTTTAGTTGTGTTTAACCTAAAAGGTTTGCACCCTATAAATGAGAATCAATAACCATAACAAGCAATTTTCAAAATTACTATATGAATTAAAAAAAAAACTTTTTAATATTTATTATTTTAATTCCAAAAAAGAATTTTGAAAAAATATGGTCTATTTGAGAAAAAATATTTTAAATTTGTGTTAAAATATCTGTAAACTCATGGAGAGTTCGATCGTTTTAGATATTCGCGTTACCTATGTTGTGCACAT
The DNA here is from genome assembly GCF_006381635.1 of Hibiscus syriacus. Lineage (NCBI taxonomy): Eukaryota > Viridiplantae > Streptophyta > Magnoliopsida > Malvales > Malvaceae > Hibiscus > Hibiscus syriacus. Next base: position 596,228 of record NW_024063270.1, read on the forward strand.
CTGCACATTTACGAATCGGTTTCATATCTTTCTTAATAATATTTGGATCAATTTCTTATTCAAAGCTCCAAAAATATCCATTTTTTCACCAATCTTCCACATGAATGAAATTGATAATTTTATCAAAACTATTTTGACTTGATATGGTGATAGATTCTACGATCGATAATTGCATAGGATATGTAGGTGCCCTCCTTTAAATCTTCTCTTGTAACAACATATTTACTTTACTGGTTAATCAGTAGACATAATGTCATTGAATTGTTTTATTGTTTTTGTAAACGGTGATGTACTTCACACAACTATATTTCTAATAGGAATATTTGATATCATGGGCATGTTCATAAAACCATGAACACCGTTTGGTTCTATAATAGTCTTCATGACATGGTCCCACTCCACTCTCACATATGTGATTTATGTTACTCGAGTCATCGAAACACATAATGGTCATTAAAAGTTTTGCTTAGCTGTAATACCCCAATTTAGGGGCTAAATTTTAGAAATTATGAAGTGGTGGATTTAATTGGTATTTTTAGAAGAAATTGTGGATTAAATTATAAAATTTCAAAGTTGGCAGGCCGTTTTAAGAAGTGTAGAAATTTTAGTAACTAAACTTATGGTTTACCTATTTTTATTATGAGTTGAATTATAAACCCCCTTCTCATGCGCAGTTTTCAGATTTATTTCCTAGTTTTTCTTCTCCAACAACCCTCTTTTCAACTCTGATCTACTCGTCGTTTGACCTCCGATCGATGAACCGAAACCACCATCGTGTTCGTTGTCGACCGAGGAACAAAACCCCTCAAACCTTTTGTCATGAATCATCGTCGTTCGTCGTTAATTTCAGTCGGAAGTATCATCGGTAATAACTCGATTTCAGTTTGTTTTTCGTCGATTCACGATGATCCAACAATCCGTTTTCGACACCTCCTGTACCATCGTGTTCCTTGTATCGTTTCGAGTCCATCGGGGTTCTTCGTTTCTTCGTCGTCACCGGCGCGTGGAGGGGTGAAACCGTCAAAGTTTCTAACGTTTCAGAATCGAGCTCTCTGCCGTTCAAAATTATGAACCAAGCTTGGTAAGTGTCTCAAAATCGCTTAAAATAATTTTTAGGAACTTTTCCGGGAATTTTCCGACACCGTAGTACTGTTCACGCGCCGCATGCTCCATCTCCGAGAGTGGGCGTCGTCTAGGTGTTAATTTTGTAATTAATTTTTGTTTAGTGTTATTTGTGTAAAATTCGGGTGTTAGTTTCGTAAATATTTGCATAAGGTGACTAATTTTGTAATTAATTTCTGTTAGGGTGATATTTGTGTAAAATGGTCAATTGTTGACCGTTGTTGACCACAGTTGACCAAAACTTTGACCGGCGTTGACCGGGCATTAACGACCTTTGACTTTGACCGAGTATACCTATATTGAAGTTTTTCAATGTTCCAAATCCGATTCCACAGTCCGTTTTTCAAATTTCGGACCCGAAAGCCTCGAAATTGCCAGTCAAACCCGTTGATTTTGATTTTGACCGAAAATTCCAAAATTTCAAAAAGTCACATTTTATGTTTTCGACGTCCTGAATCCGTTTTTGGGGTCTGTTTCGCCAAACTCGAACCCGGTAAGTTGTCTTTGACTGATTTATCACCCGATTCGATCTGTTTTTTTTTAATTAAGCTCCTTTTTTTTATGTAATTTATGTTGATATGGATCCGAGGAAATATTGGAAGTTGAATTAAAGATCAAAGGCGTTCGAATGGATTTTATATGGTCGATCAGTATGGCACAGAAATCGAGGTAATACTTTACTACCTCTTTATACTTTATGGAATATGTTGATATTGATAAATGCATGAATAAGATAATGTTGGTCACTTTTGTGGAGTTGAATAATTTATACACTCGATATAAATGTGGTAGAAATTCTGTAACTGAATACGGATCAAATGACTAATATAAGAGATTGAGGAATTGTTATAATTAAATTACAAGTTTGTGATTAGTGATAAAAAAATCAGCCATGGATTTGTAACTTATATTTTATATCATAAAAGGTTAAATGTTAAAGGTACTTGGATGAGAAATTATGAGAATATTTCTATAGGGTAAAATTACGAAAATACCCTTATATTGTAGGATGACAAGAATTGTCCCTGGAAGTTGGTTAATAACTCTGAAAAGACATATTGATCTGATATAACTACTGATGTGCATAAGAAATATTAGTTTTACTTGGAAATTTTGGATAACCGATTTTTAACCCCAAGAGGGTTTATGCAAGATACTAGAAGTCTATTAAGAAATCATTTTAAGACTAGAGAAGGTTTAGGAAAACAATTAATTATATGATCTCCAAATTATATTATTTTTGTTAAGAGTTAATACCAAAATTATCTAGTTAAGAAATTATGAAAATGCCCTTGAGAGGTAAAATAGTCTGAGTTGACACTAAATGAGAAAGTACTTTGAGGATTCATACTTAACTCGATTAAGTAAAGATTTAATTGTTAATATCCTGTCTTTGTACAGAAAATTCCTGATAACCTGTTTGTAACTTCTAAGAAGACAGTGACCTGAAAATTCCGAGTTAAGAATAAATTATTGAGGGTGCTCTTTTATCAGAATTGTTTGAAAGGTCTGGAATAAATGATAAGTTAGAATTAAATAATAAGACAGAATGAAATGAAATGATTGAAATACACCAGATCTGTAAAATGACTAGAATACCACTGTAATGCAAATGACCAATAATATCACCAAGCTCAGGAATGAGTGGATATCCTCGAGCTCTGAAATGAATAGAATAAAACTGAACACCAAAATAACCAAAATACCCTTATGGCCTATACTAAGTAAATGTCTTGGATTAATTAAGGAATCCAAATAAGCATAGGTGTTGAACTACCTTTAAAAGTTATGGAACACAACTTAAGTGAGCCGATCAACCTTAATGATTTGTCAGTACCTGAATGACATAGATATTATTTGAACGCGTGTTCGTCTTCTTAAGTTTGGTTCGATGATAATTTTGGAAATATTCAGCTCCACAACTCTATATCACATTCAGTACTAAGAATTTTATATTTGTTCAAAAAATCAACCACGAAGACCGAACTGAACTGAAAGAAAGTACAATATGTATCCAAAATTCAGAAACATCTGGAATTACTCTGGAAAATTCCGATGTAGTTAGAATAGACTTGACTGCTAAATGAACCAAGTAACCTCAAAGACTGAGGATTAAGTAAGAGATTTGAATAAGTTTGGAAACTCGGATGAACTTATATGATGTATCATCCTAATGGATTATGAACCACAAGTCAAGTACGTCAACATTTCCTGGTAGAGTTGAAACATGAAAATGAAATAAAGACCATTAGAATATTTGTTCGTCCCCTTAAGATCTGTTTAGTGATGACTCAGAAGATGATCCATGGATAAGAATATTTGGTATTAAAGAGTGAATAACCTGGAAGGTTAATGAATTGACAAGTTGATAAGTATTGGTTCTCGAAGCTATTCATCTGGAGTTGTTCGATAATCATATTAATCGTCTTATATTGTAAAGATTTTGAATACCCTTCAGATTTCGTAGAGCTTCCGAAAATTATCCGAATAAGATGATCCTAATCAATTATATTATGAATAACTGATGATTCTGTTAGATATTGAACTCTTACAATAGTGATTCTAAATTCTAACATTCTATCGGTAAACTGAAGATTCGTGTTTCTCTGCTCGATAAGATTATCTAGTATCTCTGAATAATATCTATAAACTCTAGTGTGTTCCCTAATCATATAAATATTTTATCTGATTTATGACTTGAATTATGTTTTGATACATGACCTGAATTCTATTATGATTTCTGATCTAGATTCTGTTCTGATATCTGTTCTGAATTCTGTTTTGATTTCTGATATCTCTGTTTAATGACTGAAAAATATTTTAATTGGGGGGTATTGTTGAAGGAAGTATTTTCGCAGGTTCCTCGGCTTTGTGCTCAGGGCCTTACAAGTTGTGTGGGTTGGGTGTATGGTTCTGGGGAACCTACACATTATGTTGTGTTGGGATGGGATGGGATGGGGGTATATATATATATATGTTTTAAAAAGATCTGAAAAGTTACATAGTTTTTGGGAACACACTAGATAACATATTCTGATCTCCTGAACTCAGTCATCTGAAATATTTCTTTGAACTGAGAACTCATTGTCCGTTACCACTTGAAATATCAGTAGGATCTCTGCTCAGCATAAAAATCTATAAATGTTTGGAAATAATAAGAAAATATATGTTTATCTGTATCTGTACGTTCATCAGCATCATCTGGTAGTTCTGTATTACTAAGCTTTCCAAAGCTCACTCTGTTACTCATCTTTTCAGCCTAAAAGAATTGTACCAGTGCAGCTATTGACTTCAGTAAGGGAGTTCTTCCGATGCTGTTTGCAGAGTATGGTACATGTGATTAGGGGGCATGTAATTGTATTTTGTTTTATATACAAGTCTGAAAATCTGTTTTATTTTTTTAATACTGACAAATGAATTTATGAGTTTACAAGTTTTAAGAAAAGTTTTAAATTTTTCGCTATTTTTATAATGGGTCGCTCCGGTGGCCCTAATGTGACACTCCAGATCGGATTGGGTTACCCGCATTGGTCTGAGGGGGTTATATTTAATGGTATCAGAGCTATGGTTTGAGTCAAAATTTTCAAGATAGACCGGTCGATAGAATGTCAAAATATTTTTTATCAGTATATACCCCTAGACTACAATCGTACCTCTATGAACTGGAACTCCAGGGCTGAGTCCCTATCTATAACGAGTTAATCGAAGTTTTTATCCGTTAAGGCTATACTTGTACAAAAAAGAATACCAGTAACATCTGTATAAACGCTGTGAAGTACCTCACGAGCCATGTGAGAGTTATTTATCTGAAAAATTCTGACTCGACTCCGGAAATGAAATTGGGATATGATGCTGCTCTATGAGCCTAGTCACGTAGCCAAGGCTGAATTGATTTCACAAGGATAAAGTTGTTTTGATTATTTACTTGGACTGAGGGAGAATTATGATGAGAATGTATACTCAGCTGGTTAAGAATTTGTAGAGGATCCGTACTTTTGGTAAAAACATTGTGAAGCTATGAAAGAACTGAGGGAAGTTTTATTTCTGCAATAATGTGACATGAATGAATTTCGATGACGAAATTCTTTTAAGGAGGGGAGAATTGTAACACCCTAATTTAGGGGCTAAATTTTAGAAATTATGAAGTGGTGGATTTAATTGGTATTTTTGGAAGAAATTGGGGATTAAATTGTAAAATTTCAAAGTTGGCAAATCGTTTTAAGAAGTGCAGGAAGTTCAGTGACTAAACTCATGGATTACCTATTTTTATTATGAGTTGAATTATAAACCCCCTTCCCGTGCGTAGTTTTCAAATTTATTTCCTAGTTTTTCCTCTCCAATAACCCTATTTTCAACTCCGATCTACTCGCCGTCTGACATCCGATCGACAAACCGAAACTACCATCGTGTTCGTTATCGACCGAGGAACAAAACCCCTCAAACCTTTTGTCGTGAATCGTCGCCGTTCGTCTTTAATTTCAGTCGGAAGTATCGTCGGTAATAACTCGATTTCAGTTGGTTTTTCGTCGATTCACGACGATCTGACAATCCGTTTTCGACATCTCCCATACCATCTTGTTCCTTGCATCGTTCCGAGTCCACTGGGGTTCTCCGTTTCTTCGTCATCACCGGCGCGTTGAGGGGAGATACCGCCAAAGTTTCCGACGTTTCGGAATCGAGCTCTCCGCCGTTTAAAATTGTGAACTGAGCTTGGTAAGTGTCTCAAAATCGCTTAAAATAATTTTTAGGAATTTTTCTGGGAATTTTCTGACACCGTAGTACTGTTCAGGCGCCGCCCCCGAGAGTGGGCATTGTTTGGGTGTTAATTTTGTAATTAATTTTTGTTTGGGTGTTATTTGTGTGAAATTTGGATGTTAGTTTCGTAAATATTTTTGGAAGGTGGATAATTTTGTAATTAATTTATGTTAGGGTGATATTTGTGTAAAATGGTGGACTATTGACTGTTGACCGGCGTTGACCATAGTTGACCAAAACTTTGACTGGCGTTGACCGGGAATTAAACGACTTTTGACTTTGACCGAGTATACCTATCCTGACGTTTTTCGACGTTCCAAATCCAATTCCGCAGTCCGTTTTTCGAAATTCAGACCCAAATACATCGAAATTATCAGTCAAACCCGTTGATTTTGATTTTGACAAAAAATTCCAAATTTTTGAAAAGTCATATTTTATGTCTTCGACGTATCGAATCCGGTTTTGGGGTCCGTTTCGCCAAACTCGAACCCGATAAGCTATTTTTGACTGATTTATCACCCGATTCGATCTGTTTTTTTAATTAAGCTCCATTTTTTATGTAATTTCTGTTGATATGGATCCGAGGAAATATTGGAAGTTGAATGAAAGATCAAAGGCGTTCGAATGGAATTTATATGGTCGATCAGTATGGCACGAAAATTGAGGTAATACTTTACTACCTCTTTATGCTTTATGGAATATATTGATATTGGTAAATGCATGAATAAGATAATGTTGGTCACTTTTGTGGAGTTGAATAATTTATACACTCGATATAAATGTGGTAGAAATTTTGTAACTGAATACGGATCGAATGACTAATTTAAGAGATCGATAAATTGTTAGAATTAAATTACAAGTTTGTGATTAGTGATAAAGAAATCAGCCATGGATTTGTAACTTATATTTTATATCATCAAAGGTTAAATGTTAAAGGTACTTTGATGAGAAATTATGAGAATATTCTTGTAGGGTAAAATTATGAAAATACCCTTATGTTGTAGGATGACAAGAATTGTCCCTGGAAGTTGGTTAATAACTCTGAAAAGACATATTGATCCGATATAATTACTGATGTGAATAAGAAATGTTAGTTTTACTTGGAAATTTTGGATAACCGGTTTTTAACCCCAAGAGGGTTTATATAAGATACTAGAAGTCTGTTAAGAAATCATTTTAAGATCAGAGAAGGTTTGGGAAAACAATTAATTATATGATCTCCAAATTATATTATTTTTGTTAAGAGTTAATACCCAAATTATCTGGTTAAGAAATTACGAAAATGCCCTTGAGAGGTAAAATAGTCCGAGTTGACCCTAAATGATAAAGTACTTTGAGGATTCATACTTAACTCGATTAAGTACGGATTTAATTGTTAATATCCTATCTTTGTACATAAAATTCCTGATAACATGTTTGTAACTTCTTGTAACTTCTGAGAAGACAGTGACCTGAAAATTCTGAGTTAAGAATAAATTATTGAGGGTGCTCTTTTGTCAGATTTGTTTGAAAGGTCTGGAACAAATGATAAGTTATAATTAAATAATAAGACAGAATGGAAGGAAAGGATTGAAATACACCAGATCCCTGTAATACAAATTACCAATAATATCACCAAGCTTAGGAATGAGTGGATATCCTCGAGCTCTGAAATGAATGGAATAAAACTGAACACCAAAATGACCAAAATACACTTATGGCCTATACCAAGTAAATGTCTTGGATTAATTAATGAATCCAAATAAGCATAGGTGTTGGACTACCTTTAAAAGTTATGAAACACAACTTAAGTGAGCCGGTCAACCTTAATGATATGTCAGTACCTGAATGACATAGATATTATTTGAAAGCGTGTTCGTCTTCTTAAGTTTGGTTCGATGATAATTTTGGAAATATTCAGCTCAGCAACTCTAGATCACATTCAGTACTAAGAATTTTATATTTGTTCGACAAATCAACCACGAAGACCGAACTAAACTGAAAGGAAGTACAATATGTATCCGAAATTCAGAAACGTCTGGAATTACTCTGGAAAATTCCGAAGTAGTTGGAATAGACTTGACTGCTAAATGAACCAAATAACCTCAAGGACTGAGGATTAAGTAAGAGATTGGAATAAGTTTGGAAACTCGGATAAACTTATGTGATGTATCATCCCAATGGATTATGAACCATAAATCAAGTAAGTCAGCATTTCCTGGTAGAGTTGATACATGGAAATAAAATAAAGACCATTAGAATATTTGTTCGTCTCCTTAAGATCTGTTTAGTGATGACTCAGAAGATTATCCATGTATAAGAATATTTGGTATTAAAGAGTGAATAACCTGGAAGGTTAATGAATTGACAAGTTGATAAGTATTGGTTCTAGAAGCTATTCATCTGGAGTTGTTCGATAATCGGATTAATCGTCTTAGATTGTAAAGATTTTGAATACCCTTCAGATTTCGTAGAGTTTCCAAAAATTATCCGAATAAGATGATCCTAATAAATTATATTCTGAATAACTGATGATTCTGTCAGATATTGAACTCTTCCAATAGTGATTCTAAATTCTGACATTGTATCGGTAAACTGAAGATTCATGTTTCTCTACCCGATAAGATTATCCAGTATCTTTGAATAATATCTATAAACTCTGGTGTGTTCCCTAATCATATAAATATTTTATCTGATTTCCAACTTGATTTCTGTTATGATACATTACCTAAATTCTGTTCTGATTTCTGATCTGGATTATATTCTGATATATGTTCTAAATTCTATTTTGATTTCTGATATCTCCGTTTAATGACAGAAAAATGTTTTAATTGAGGGGTATTGTTGAAGGAAGTATTTCCGTAGGTTCCTCGGCTTTGTGCTCAGGGCCTTACAAGTTGTGTGGGTTGGGTGTATGGTTCTGGGGAACCTACATATTATGTTGTGTTGGGATGGGATGGGGTATATATATATGTTTTAAAAAGATCTGAAAAGTTACATGGTTTTTGGGAACACATTAGATAACCTATTCTGATCTCCTGAACTCAGTCATCTGAAATATTTCTCTTAACTGAAAGCTCATTGTCCGTTACCACTTGAAATATCAGTAGGATCTCTTCTCAGCATAAAAATCTGTAAATGTTCGGAAACAATAAGGAAATATATGTTTATCTGTATCTGCACGTTCATCAGTATCATCTGGTAGTTTTGTATTACTGAGCTTTCCAAAGCTCACTCTATTACTCATCTTTTCAGCCTAAAAGAATTGTACTGGTGCAGCTATTGACTTCAGTAAGGGAGTTCTTCCGATGTTGTTTGCAGAGTACGGTAAATGTGATTAGGGGGCATGTAATTGTATTTTTTTTATATACGAGTCTGAAAATCTGTTTTAATTTTTTAATAGTGACAAATGAATTTATGAGTTTACAAGTTTTAAGAAAATTTTTAAATTTTTTGCTATTTTTACAGTGGGTCGCTCCGGTGGCCCTAATGTGACACTCTAGATCGGATTGGGTTACCAGCATCGATCTGAGGGGGTTACATTAGCAATCACTATTTACATCATAGGAATATACTTGGGATAAGAAACTCCCACAATGACCAAGCACGAGTTATAAAATTAGGTTATCCCTTTGAACCTAGATCTTGGGATCTCTAATCAATTAAGTAAATTTTTCCTTCACATAATATCTTTAATTTTTCATGGGCTTTAGTCTCATTCTTTTATATATTTTCTCAACTTGATTTCAATTTCAACTATCTGGTTAATATATTCACAATGTTATCATTTGATCTTATAGAGTTAACAGATATAACTTTGTCGAAGATCAATTATCTAATGATTATATAAATGATACATATATCTCGACTTATCATTATGCATAAAGTTTTTTGCTTCACCGATTTTTGTTTGATTTTCAATTTATGAAATATCGTGGGTACAAATTTTGGTCATTCAAAAATATCCTCCAAGAAATTCTAAAACCAATCAATTTATTCTCTAAAATTATTTAGAGCTATAAACTCATATTCAATTGTGGATCTGATTATATCCATTTTCTTGGGGATTTGCATGACATGACTGCTCTTCCTAATGTGAAACTTATTCATTTGCACATTTGATATCTTAAATATAAGATATTTAATTGGTATTAAAATAATACAATCCATAATTTTGAGCATATCTGAGATATTTCAGTTCTCTCACAATTATTTTTCAGAAGTTTGACCCTAAATTCTTGTAAATATTTTTAAATTACTCATAGTGAAACTAATATCTGGTCTATTATAATTCATTTAGATAATTTATAACCTCTGCATATTCTATTTCGTTAATGTTTAACATCTGTTTTTGAAAAAATGTTGGCTCATATTCATTGAAGTTCTAACTATATTGAAAACATCCTTGTCAAAGTTTTTTTTTCTACGTATAATGAAATCATTAATTTGAGACCCTTAGAAAGATGTTTTGGATGTCCAAAGTCATATTGGTTAGCCTTAAAAAAATTATATCAAATCTTGAATTTAACATATTTTTGGTACATTTTTATCATTCAAATGTTATTCAAATGTTACTTATAATAATGAGTATGTCAACAACATGATAATTTTAACATATGCATATTTTCCAAACTCATTTGTTATTTTGACAATATTTATGTTTCAACCTCTTGTTGAACATCTAGGTTTATCTTTATTGATAGTCTTTAAGGTTTGTTTCGTTGAATGTTGATCAACCTCCCTAGTTTTATATAATAATATATTTTTAAAGAATGAGACATTCTTTGATTTTAATATTATGTTCTTATGAATCTTATGATTCTTTGATTCGTACATAATAATTGATATGTGTGTTATGCTCCACGTAGCCATTGAAAATATAATCCACCATTTAAGGACTTGTTTCATTTATTTTTGGTAATGAGATCATTACTTTTACAAGACAATCTCCCACACTTTCAAGTAGTTGTAGGAAGATTTTCTATCTTTTCATAACTTATATGGTGTCTTTTCCTTCTTCTTCTTTTTTTTTTTTACTTCTAAAGAACCTTATTTAAAAGGTAATTAACTCAAATAATAGTTTCCCCAACATGTTTTGTGATAATCTAGAATTTCCTACCATTGCGTTCATTATTTCTTTTTAAGGTTTTTCCGTTGTTCTACTCTATTTAATTTAAGAGAGTAAGATAGTATCACTTCATGAATAATATCATGCTGTGCATAATATTGATTAATTGATGGTTCAATTTATTTACCATCATAATCACTTCTTACCATCTTAATATTTTTATTAAGTTGATTTTCAACTTCCAGTTTATAGAAGATAAATTTCTCTACGACTTCATTTTTGCTCTTTAGCAAATATATATAGCAATACTTTTTGCTTTCATCAATGATTCAATAATAAAATATTTATTCCCCCTCTTTTACGTTATCATTTTGAATTCAAGAATTTGGTAACTAATTTTTTCTTAGTGTCACTATATTCTGTTTCGTTTTTATGTTTCAATATCATTCATAATTCTTTAGCCGTTTTAAACACTATACACTTCATAACGTGCATCAGATAAAGTTTGAGAATGCGATAGAAAAAAATAATTATTTTCATGCTTTGATCCGAGACCTCCGTCATAATCAATGCTCTAGGCTTTGTTGAATGGAATCAATAACTAATGTTACTTCCAGTAATGAAATCTGTTTATTAGATTTGTCCATAAAAATGAATAAAAAATATTTATTCAGTTGCTTATTGTTTAGAAAAAATAGATAAAATAAACTCGTTAAAACAGAAGAAATTAAATTCTCAAAAAAAAATTATTTATAAGATCTCACTTTACAAACATATCTAATTTATAAAAAATAAATTTAATAATTTATTTTTTAAATAATAAGATCGTATAATATTCTTAGGAAAATAAAATCAACGATTTATTTATTTTTATAAACATAAACATTTGAGATTCTAAAATATAAACTCAATGATTTATTTCCTTTCATAAAATAGAATCATTCAAAATTCTCAAGAAAATAAATTTAAAGATTTATTTATTTATAAAATAAAATCATTCAATATTCTCAAAAAAAAATTCAACAATTTATTTCCTTTCACAAAATAAGATCATTCAAAATTCTCAAGAAAATAAATTTAATAATTTATTTCTTTTTTAGGAAAATAAATTCAATACAAAATACAATCATTCAAGATTCCTAAGAAAACATGTAACACCCCGAACCCCGGGCTAGGAGTCTTAATCTAAATCGTAGGAACCTTAGTTAAACCCATTTAACTTTATATAAAGCTTTGGTCCAAGTGAGAGGGAATTTGGGCTTGGGTTAAGCCCCAAAAGGTAGTAAAGAGGACATTTTTAATCTATTGGCAAAAGAAGAAAGACTAAAAGTGTTAATGTTCCATATTTAAAAAAAAATGTTGATTCTTATTTTATGTTTGATGATATCATGTATGGTTTCCTTCTTTTTTTCTCCACACATCCTTGTCTTCTTCCCATTCTTAATCTTCATCTTTCCGTCAGGGACCATAAAAGGTTGGAACTTTGAAGTCTTGCAAGTTCATTTTGTAGACACCAAGAAAAGAGTTGTATTCTACTCCTCACTAGCTTCCTTTCAAGTCCTTAAAATTAAGATTTGGCCAAGTGACCCTATATGAGGAGGTTTGAGGGGATTTAAGAAACCATAGATTCCATCCTGTTTTTGATAGATTTAAGAAACCATATATTCCATCCTTTGTCATGATTAGTGAAGGAGATTGGGGAAAGTTCTAACACCAAAGATAAGGAGAAATTGGTTCTTGGTTGAGCTAGGATGTTTTCCAGCAACCTAAGACTAAGGTATCACATTTCTAACTTACCCATACCACATGTAGCTTATTAGATGTGAATGTTTGATTGGTTGAGTTCATGAAGCATGCCCAAGCATTTTCATGTGAATTTCATTTGTGATATTTTTAAGCATGAAAGATGACTCCTTTTAACCCCTAATAATCCCATAAGACTTAAGCATTTCTTCATGGACTTATAAGGGAGAATGAGTAAGGTATTGGATACATTTTCGTGCCTAAAATAAGGCATTCTGGGTCCGAGTATCAATATTGGATAAACAATACCAATATTGTTCTTCAGATGGTTCAAAACAAGGCATTTGGGCTCAAGAGTATTGATACCAGTTCATAGGGTATCGATACTCGATAAGGGGTATCGATATCCATTTTTAGAGTTGCAATTCCAATAAGTCATTTGGTATTGATACTCAGGGGAGTATCGATACCATAGAGAGGGTATTGATTCCCTAAATAAGGATATCGATACTCACCTTAATTTTCCAAACATCGAACTTAAAATTTGTATCAATACCAAGGTGACTATCGGCATCCTCGTTAGGTTTTGGATAAGAAATTCCCTCTAAGTTTTAACATTTAGGAGAAATAGGTATAAGGTTGTCCGAACATATGAAATAAGACTACAAGTAACAACGCCTTAAATAATTGTAAACACAACTAGAAATTGAATAAACTAGGGTGACATAAAACTATAATTTGTTTGACGCTCAGGAAACGATTAGGACACCTGAGCTACTTTGTCAGGTGAACGTGAGATTGCTAGAATTATCCGGATATGTCAGCTAGTACTAAGGCACTTCAATTATCGATTGAGCGCATATGCCCCAAGACTCGACGAAGTAAGTTGGCTGAGTATATGCTTCCAAATGTAGAAAATTCTATATTTCACCCTGATTCCCGAGGGTATCTTAAGTAGACTAGGGTGTCATCCTAAGATGTAGAAAATTCCTCCGATCACACCACTACACCTATCTCAACACGTACTAAATACTTTCGTATGCTCATACTTCTACTTGTCAGCATGTTCATAAAATGAATGCATGTAGTATAGTTTAGTTATTAGTCTGTCACTGAACTTTCGAGCTCATAATTCATAATTTGTTTCCATGCGCATATCACTAGAGAATCGACGAGGAACTTATCGTACAAATACATTCCAGATCAATCGTTTTTCAGAGTATGTCTCGAGTCTTTTAGAGAGAATGTACTTTATAGACCTTGTATTAATTCAAGTCATAACTCTGTTTAAACTTATTTTATTTTTGTGGAGATTTACCATTGTGTACTCCCATGTATTTTGTAAATTGAATTGATACTATGTTTTAATCTTATAACTATTATGGATGATTTTATAATTATCATTTGCATGTGATTTGAAAGAAAAATTTTTGGGTTACCCATTTTAGTAGTCTCTGTAATTCCTTGGTCCTTCGATATTCGGTTCGGATCGGATTAAGGTGTTACAAAACAAATTCAACAATTTATTTCTTTATACAAAATATAATCATTAAAGATTCTTAAGAAAATAAATTCAACAATTTATTTCATTTCCTAAGAAAATAAATTCAACAATTTATTTTCCTTACAAAGTTAGAATCAACACAAGATTCTAAGGTAAAATAAATTCATTGATTTATTTCTTTTTTACAAAACTGAATTATATAATATTCATAAGAAAATAAGTTAAACAATTTATTTTCCTTACAAAGTTATAATCAACTCAAGATTTTAGGGTATATTTACAAATATAGGAAGAGTCTACAACGCTTGTCGTATACCGTAAAGTATCACTAAAGTGTTGTATCGAATACACAAGTAAAATTGTCCTTATTATACAAATATTAAAAAAAATATAAGGATTTATTTAAAATTAATCATTAATTAAAATTTAATTTTAATAGAATTATAATTTAAATATATTTTTATTAAAATATAATAATTAATTTAATTGATTCAATTTGTTTAGAATTATAATTTTTAAATTATTTAAGGGTTTAGGGTGACCATCAGTAGTTTCACCGACGAAGCCAGAAAGTAACTAGAAAATAGTGTACAACAAGTCCAACGCTGCCTTTGCCCAGTTCGCTATTGACGAGATCATCGTCGTCTAGTTCGCTGTTTCAAAGGAACAGCAAAATTAGCCATCTATTGCACTGTTTCCATTGTTTTTAGTTTCTTTGACCTTCGAAAAAATAAACCCGTGATTGTCGTCCCCGATTCCAACCGCCGGCGACCACCACGAACGCGGATCATCCTTAATCCCTATCCGCTGTCGCGTGTAAATTATTCTGCAAGTTGTCGGTTTGTCTCCTTCCTTTTGCTTTTCACGATTGCAGATTGCAGGTTAGTTTTAATTTAGATTTAGTTTTGAATGGTTAAATTACATTCCATCCCCATTTATTTGTGTGTTATTTAAAAAGGTTAACTTTCATGGAAAACCCCCATAGTTTCTCTCATTTATATTTTAGACAAATTACTAAACTACACTACCTCATAATTTTATTTTAATTTAAATGGTTAAATTCATGAAACCCCCCATAATTTCTCCCACTTAGATTTTAGACATATATATATATATATATATATATATATTTAATAGACATGGCTAAATTGCACTGCCCATACTTTTATTTTAATTTAAATAGTCAAATTTCATGCAAACCTCCCACTTTCCCTTATTTAAATTTTAGACTTCTAGGTTTTAAATCTTCTATAACTTTTATTTTATTTTTATTTTGATAATTAGTTTCAAATTTATTCTTTTATTTTAAGTAATAATATTAATATTTTAATTTATTCATTAATATTTAACTTGATGCTAATAAAATTGTGTTGGAACGATCCTTAAGCTTTTTAGGGACTAAGGCGGTGAGCGATCCAACTTAATTTTGGAAAAGATTGGTTCTTTAAATAAATAAATAAATTTGGAGTCGCTATCGACCTTTGGGTTAGGTAGGTTGAATACTTAAAAATATCATTTAAAATAATTTTTAGAAAAATGATTTTAAAAGATAAAAAAGTGATTCTCTTTTAGTTATAAACTAATTTTGAAAAGAGTTCGGGAATCGATTACGCGTGGGGAATGAATTATGAATATTGTAATTCTTAATTGCCATCATCGCTTCTTCTTTGTATGAAAACTCTATTCCTTTACATAATTCACCATTATACGATGATGAGTTAAATCCAAAGTCACTGAAATTAGGTATATCCGTAAATTCTGGCACGTACATTGTACCATAGTTAGCTTCATACATGTGTGCTGGAGGTTCAATGTGTACAGTATTTATGGGAACTTCCTCTACATCATCATCATCGAAGTCTATGTTGAACTGCGGTGATTCTGGGTGAACGAATAGTCCAGTCTCAACACCTAGCTCGCGAAGAGGTTCTTCTGGTGGAGATGAGGGTTCCTCAACACTGTTGACATTTAGGTCAAAGAAGCTGACAGTTGCATGTCTTCCCCTTGAACTTGAAGGCATCTCGACATTAAGGTCAAATAAGCTCGCAGTTGAATGCCCCCTGGAGCTTGAAGGCATCGTGTCAAATGGGTACTTCACAGATTGTTGCGACGAGGGCATCTCCATATTTAGGTCAAAGAAATTGGCAGATGAATGTCTTCCCCTTGAACTGGACACGATGTTTTCATACGAATTGTTTGTGGAGCCACCTCGGTATAGATCGTAAGAAGTTGCTGATGAATGTCTCCCAATTGAACTTGATGAGATGACACCATGATGCAGATTTCCCATTATGACGTTAAAATCATTACATATTACTATAATTGGGTTGTCCACTTGATCAGCTTATTGAGTCAGCCTATAGTGGGAGCATAATGGCATACCACGAATGGCACACACTTCAACAAATTTCACATACATCTCTCTATCGACGTCTGAATAATGATTTTGAGAATCAATCATCATTGCAACATCGTCATCGTTCGATAGTTCGAACGCTGTATAAATTAACAGAAACACCGATGTTGGAAATCTATATTGAAACGAGGACAATCTTCTAGTACTTCCAACATGAACCTTTTTTAAAATCTTTGTTATCAACTACTTAAGAGTTATGTTTCTCTTGAATAGTATTTTGACAGAATGATTTGATACGAACACAACGTCGGTTTCATCTTCTCGAATTTCTCCATCATAGTAAATAATAGCTTAAATACGCGTCATTCTGAGAGTTTGAAAGATTGAGAGTCTTATTTCTACACAAACAACAGCTGAAATACACCTGATTAAATAAATAATATATGAATTCAATTATAACCTAATAAAAAAATTAAAAAATTTAAAAAAATTAATAATATAATTTTATATTGTTACCGTATTAAGAAAAATGTCTTGATGTATTATCCCACTTTCCAATTTTACAACTGTAAAAAATAATAGAAAAGAATTAGTACAAATATTTTTTTTCCAAATAATATATAAAATAAATATAATATATTAAAAAAAGTACCTTACAACAAAATATCGAATGAACTATTAAAGCAAATATAGGAAGAACTACTTAAGTAAATATAGGAGGAATTGATGTTGTGATTTTTACAGTTGAAGAGGTGTTATTTATAGGTGAGAGGGGAGTTTAAAGGCTGAAAAATTCAAAACCAATAATAAAAGTATCCGCATCTTTCTGATGCGTGTCATAATTGCATAAAGGTACATATCATCTGCAAAAGGTATTAAATCAGTAAAAAAAATTAAAACAATACTTGATAGATAATTAAAAGAGAAAATCACCTCAGTGACCAAAAATGCCTTATAATATACGATTTTAACCAACTTTTTTTGGATTTGCCAAAATGACCAACAAAATCGCAATGCGATCTCTAATTCGCAAAGCGATTTTCAGTATCGCAAATTCGTGTTACAATTCGCGTTGCGATAGTTGAAAATCGCGTTGCGATAGTCTACAGTGTCGTTGCGATCTTCATTTCGCGTTGCGATAGTGTACAGTGTCGTTGCGATTTTCCATTTCGCGTTGCGATAGTCTACAGTGTCGTTGCGATTTTCCATTTCGCGTTGCGATAGTTTATACTACAGTGTCGTTGCGATTTTGTTTCTTAAGAATTTTCTCTAAAAAGATAGTATCCGCGCGGACGTATCGAAGACACGTATTACCACGACCACGACCTGAGACGAGACGGCGACGGCGGCGGCGCGCGAGAGTCCCTCTTGTTCTCTTTCACTCAACAAAGAAATGGGAAATCCAAGCCTTAAATACACTTCCATATAGTGTTTCCAATACTATATGGGATTGAGCATTACTCAACACTTCAAAGAAAATATAACAATTTTTGTAGCATGTTTCCTACTTATCCATATCTAAAAATATTAAAACATTTTATCATATTAAAACTATATGTATAAGTTTGAATTGAAATGTAGATATCTACAACTCTTTTAATTCTTTTGATAAAATGATAAAATGTTTTAGATATGGATTAAGTGAGAAACATGCTACAAAAATTGTTATATTTTCTTTGAAGTGTTTGGTTGAGTGTAAGAAAGTGTTCGACGAAATGCCTGAGAAGAATCATGTTACTTGGAATGTGATGATCACTGGCTCGGCTAAGCAAGGAGAGATTAAGTTTGCATGTTTTCATGTTCGAACAGATGCCCGATAGGAATATTGTTTCATGGAGCGGAATGATTGATGAATGCATTAGTGAAACTCCATTTAATTTTGCAAAATCTTCTGTACAATACCACATTGTGAAAATTGGCTAATTACATGCATCTCCACATGTGAAACTCCATTTAATTTTCCATTTAATGTTAGGCTTTCATTTTGGCAGACCTCAAATGCCCTGCCCCACAGTTTCATGTTCATCTCTTGAATGGCTAACGTTCATGTTAGCATGTTTTATACATATAGTTTTAATATGATAAAATGTTTTAATATTTTTAGATATGGATAAGTAGGAAACATGCTACAAAAATTGTTATATTTTCTTTGAAGTGTTGAGTAATGCTCAATCCCATATAGTATTGGAAACACTATATGGAAGTGTATTTAAGGCTTGGATTTCCCATTTCTTTGTTGAGTGAAAGAGAACAAGAGGGACTCTCGCGCGCCGCCGCCGTCGCCGTCTCGTCTCAGGTCGTGGTCGTGGTAATACGTGTCTTCGATACGTCCGCGCGGATACTATCTTTTTAGAGAAAATTCTTAAGAAACAAAATCTTTTTTTAATTTACTGTACACTATCGCAACGAGAAATGAAAAATCGCAACGACATTGTACACTATCGCAACGACACTGTAGACTATCGCAGCGCGAAATGCCGCAACGACACTGTAGACTATCGCAGCGCGAAATGAAAAATCGCAACGACACTGTAGACTATCGCAACACGAAAAGGAAAATCGCAACGCGATTTTCAACTATCGCAACGCGAAATAGAAAATCGTAACGCGATTTTCAACTATCGCAACGCGAAATGCAGCGCGAATTTGCGATACTGGAGATCGCGTTGCGAATTAGAGATCGCATTGCGATTTTGTTGGTCATTTTGACAAATCTAAAAAAAATTAATTAAAATCATATATTATAAGATATTTTTGGTTACTGAATTAATTTTTTCTAATTAAAACATGTTAGTGTGATTTTTAGGTAAAAAGTCCAATGAGTCGAGGATTGAATGATGGCTTTCTTTAAAATTATTAATTTTTATAATTATTTATCCGTTTTTCAAGCAAAGATAAAGGGTCCTCAGCCCCCAACATCCAATTTTGGAGGCATGTAATGATTGGCCACAGCCTAGAAAATTGAGCCAAACATTTACTCCGCTTTTTATGCAAATAATATAGATTCTAAATTTAATAAAGGATAAACTCGATCACCAAATGTAGTCTTTTTTTTTATTTTGATCATTATTTTTTTTATATTTTTTAATTATATCATTTAATTATTTAAATATATTTAATTAAGTTATTTTCGTTAATATTTAATGAAAATGATAATGTGACAGTTAATAAAATTGATATAATTACATATTTAATCTTTATTATTTACATATTTTATCAAATTAGTTATAATTTAAAATTAATTCAAGAAATTTAATCTTCTAATTATATAATGATAAGTGTCCATGTGATATGTGTCATATGACATCATTTGACGGAAGAAAAATAAATTGAATTAAAGATATTACTGGAGAGTGTCTCCAAGGAGTTAAGAATGCCCCTCGACACCTATGCCAGCAAAAATATGTTTCACAATATTTCTTATTTAACTTATATTATAAGGAATGTCAAAAAAAAATAACGAAAGTACATAAACAAAAATCACTCAAAAAATAGTTGCCTTTGATTTTAATGTTTAACCATAACATGTCTTTAATGACGACGTACAACATGTACACAAAAATCTTATCAAGTTTAGGATAAACAATGTATATATTCACCTAATTATTCGTGTAATTTTGTTTTAATCATCTAATTATTATTTTTTAACCATATTTAATGTTATATGTTGGTTTCATTCCAATTGTTTATATTTAAAAAATAACAGTGACGTTGACGTGTCATCGTAAAATAATATCACATCATTATTGAAAAATAAAAAATATCATATTAGTAGTTTTGTTTATTTTTTAACTACATGTTACCAAAATGAAACCAAAACATAGTATTAAGTGTGATTTTGAAATAATAAATAGTTAGATGATCAAAATAAAATCACTTAACTAATTGGACGACCAAGTACATAGTTTACCCAAAAGTTTTTATATATAAAAATGGGTAAACTACATGTTTAGTATCCTAACTATCATTTTTATTCCGTTTTGATCATCTAACTATTTTTTTCAAAATTATACATAATAGTACATTTTGATTTCATTTTGAACACATGTCGTTAAAAAAAATTAATGATGATGATGTCATGCCATCATATGATAATGTCATGTCATTATTAAAAAATATAAAAATATCACGTCGACATTTATGTTAACCTTTTAGTTGTAGGTGAATAATATAAAACTAAAACGTAAATATATATATAATTTTAAAAAATAATTGACTGAACAAAATAGAATAATAAAATAGTTAAGAGACTAAATGTATAGTTTATCCTAAAAATATTAATTTTTATGAAGTAGGAATGAAGGATTCGACTTTCGTAGATAAATTTTTGCAAGACAAGTCCGTCAACACCAGGGACAGATACACTAAATTCTCATAAGAGTCAAGTACATCCTCGTTGTTTTGAAAAATAGTTAAGTTTAACTTAATATATTAAAGAGAGAAGAAAAAAATAAATTTTTGTGCATACTTATTATATAAAAAATTATAATTTTAGGCTCCATTCTTATGAATCCATCACTACTTCTCATTAAAACACCAAAAGAAGAACCAAAAGCAAGCACATGCGGCAGAGTGAGATTCGGCGTGTCAGTTTTCATCCGGAAAATAACCGTTCAAGTGTTTGTTGGCAACATCCAAAATTAAACAGTTCACATGGGGACCTCCATTTCTCCTTAAAGCTATAGAGGAGTAGATGAAATGTCCTTTTATGTGCCCCTTTTGAGGCCGTCCTTTCCTTCTCTTTTCCAATCCTTCATTTGTCCTCACTGCAAATAGTACTCTTCTCTTTAAAGCATCTTCTCCTTTTACCATACCCCTATAAAAAGAAAAGGACCTAGGAGTGCATGTCACTCCTCCGATGGGCACTTCCATATTCTACATCATCTCACTTTTTTATTATCTTTATATAGTCACTTTTATCTTTATATTTTTCAAATATTTATTATAGTCCTTAATTTTATAAGTATTTTGACTCATAACGTTTTATTTTACGATAAAAAAAATCATATTTTAGAAT
Source organism: Hibiscus syriacus (assembly GCF_006381635.1). Taxonomy (NCBI): domain Eukaryota; kingdom Viridiplantae; phylum Streptophyta; class Magnoliopsida; order Malvales; family Malvaceae; genus Hibiscus; species Hibiscus syriacus. Next base: position 617,772 of record NW_024063270.1, read on the forward strand.
ATTAACCATTTCTTAAGTTGTAATTTCGATCATAAAGGAGCCGTTTTGCACCAAAATATAAACGTTGGATGTCAATATTTCTAAAAAAAAAAAAAAGAAACAAAGTGATTATTTAATTAAACATTAGAGATGATTTTTATATTATATCCAAAAATACCTCAATTTTAAGTGGCAAATATGTATTTTAAATTAAATAATAATCTTATAATAATATCCCGTATATTTATTAAATATTAAATTATAATTATGTTTACTAAATATTAAATATTTCTTTGTGGTAATACTCATTTAAATATTAATATTAAATTATAAAGAGTTTAAGATTTTGTTATATGCGGAGGAGTCCTTCTTGATATAGAAGTCTAGGATTCAATGGATAAAGGAAGGCGATCAAATTATGGGGTTCTTCAATCATATGGTAAAGATTTGGAATAATAGGGATACTATCAGGGTCTTGTTTAAAGATGATGGTGAATAGCTTCAAGGCAAGCAAAAATTATCAGAGGAGATTGTCTCTTATTTTCAACGAATCATGTGGAGTGTTGACACTAATATCGAAGTTCCTTCGGTTCATCTCTTAAAGAAGTTGTTTGGAGGTGGGTTGACAGATGAGGCTAGGGAAGATTTGGGGCGTGAGGTTACAAAGGAAGAGGTGAAAGCTTCCATGTTTTCTTTGAACAGTGAGAAAGCGACTAAACCTGATGATTATACAACTTTATTTTTTCAGAAATATCGGGACATAGTTGGAAAGGATGTAGTAGAGATAGTCCTCTAGTTTTTTAATACTCTTGAGTTGTTGAGAAGATTCAATGCTACGACCATCATGCTGATTGTGAAGAGCAAGATCCCCGGCATTGTAAAAGAGTTCAGGCCTATATCTTGTTGTCAGGTTTTGTATAAATGTATAACAAAAATCATGGTGACTCGCATAACTCACTGTATGCCTGTGATAGTTTTGAAGAGGCAGTTGGTTTGTAACGTGTCAAATTCCAGGTTAGGAGTTTTGGGCTTTAGCCATTAGAGTCTTAGAATAAATAATTTAACTTAGAGGAGACATTGGCCCAAATTCGAGTGGTTTCGGCTTGGTTTAAGCCTAATATAAGTTTAAAAGGGTATTTTTAACCATGGCTTGAAAGTTGGTGGACCAAAAAAGCAATTAGAGCCTTGTTCAAAATAAAATTTGATTTCCCTTAAATTCAAGATGATATCACATCTGAACCTCCATCCTCTTTTTCACCCTATTGCTTATCTCATTCTCCTTACTCTTCATCTTCCTCCTTCATCTCCAAGCCAAGAAAAGATGGCAACTTTAAGAATTTCAAGCATCCTTCGAAACTACTAAGGTAAGAATCATAACTTCCATCTTCCAAGCTTCGATTTGAGCCCCTAAGTGTAAGTTTTGGTCATAGTTTCATAAAATAGGTTTTTGAGGGGTTTAAGAGTTCAAGAGTTCTCCAGATCGTTTTTAGGGGATTTGAGTCGTAGGAAGTATTTTTAATTCAAACCCAAGCTTTTAAATAAGTTAATAATTCATTTGTCTTGACTTGTTTAGAGAAAGAAGTTGATGAGTGCTCAAAAACTAAAGGCAATGAGAAGTTATTTATTCGGTGATTTGAGAGTTTCCAGCAGCTAGGGAATTAAGGTAACAAATTTACAACTCTTACATACCATTAGTGGTCAATGAAAATGCATCTCTAGCTTTTAAGTGGTGTGGTAAAGCTTGCATGGATGTTCATGGTAGATCACATATTTTGATGTTTTAGTATGATTTCAAACCTTCTTTATGATCCTTACGACTCACATAAACTTTAAAAATACTTAGGAACCTCAATAAGGTTGTTAAGGTATTCAAGGATCCATTTTCATGCCTAAGTAACATATTTTTGGGCCCGAGTATCGGTACTGGAAGAATAATACCAATATTATCCTGTAGTTCTTGAAAGAAAAGGGTTTTTAAAGTAGGAGTATCGATAATGAGGTCACGGTCTTGAGACATCCGGTCTTGATATCGATATCGATATTTCGGTGAGCATTTTTGGTATCAATACTCACATAGGGTATCGATACTAAAGTAGGAGTATCGATACCAGAGGGTCAAAATCAATAGCAATAGTTAGGATTTGGGCAAATAACCTAAATTATAAGGGATTTTAATGTGAGGGGCCCAAAAACGCATATATATATATACTCGGATAAGACTACAAGTGAGAACCGTTAATTATGAACAAAGTACAACTAGAAATAACATTAATTATGATGACATAATACTAGCCTTGTTTAACGCTCGAGAAAACGATAAGGACACCCTAGTTACTTTAGTAGATGATGTCACTAACGAAGTATAGATTGTCTGGATATCTGTAGGTAGTGCACAAGGCACTTAAGACTAACCACAGAACAAGGCCCCAATACTCCAAGGGGTGGGTTAGTTGGGTGTCGAATCTGATGCAGTAATTTTGAATTCATATCACTCATAGACTAAAGGGGTACGTGAGCTCCGATATACAATAATCCCTAAGCCATACCATGACGTCTAACCTAGAATAGCATGAGTATGTTTGCATACTCACTTCTGTTACCAATATGTTAGCATGAGCATTTATGAACACTTTTAGTATGTCATTGTTGTTAGTGTGGCACTGGGCTAGTGAGCTCAACTTTCAGAATTGTGTTTCCATTTACAGGTCTATAGGTGGAGCATTCGAGGAGCCGGTAGCTTTACATATATTCCAGATAGCCGAGTAGTTACAGTACATCTTGAGTCTATCTTATTAGAGGACATGTATAATTTATAGACGTTCTTGTACTTAAGTCGTAACTGATTTTAAAAACTCGATTGTACTTTTGATATGTCTATTTTAGGAGCTTCCAAGTACTTTAAACTTATATTATTTTGTATGATTTCATGGTTTTTAAATGGTTGTTAATAATTACATTATGAGTGTTTTAAAAATAATTGGATTGCCGCTCCAGTGGTTACGTGTAACGTTCTAATCAGTCATCAAATTAGGGTGATACATTTAGTAGTATCAGAGTGTCGGGTTTAGTTGGTTCTAGGACCCGCGAGTTTGAGTCAGTAAAAGTCTATAAGTATACATGCCCCTAGCAAGTTAAGAGTACGTCTATGCCTGGAACAACGATAATGACTCCTCGTTTTACTGTAATTTTAGGATTTATCCATGAGCGACAACACCAATCCTAGCCACAAGGGCAGAGTAGAGAGTGTAGTCTTTTTAGCAGGTGATTGTGGAGACGAGTTTGCCCTGGATACTGAGTTAGGGAGCCAGGGACGCAGGGGTCAACAAGGCGACATTTTTCAGAGATCTGACTACAACCCTCAGACGTATAGTACAGGCTATACCTAGGGAACCTACAGTACCACCTACACCACCCACACTGTCAACCCCTCTAACCGTGACTCACTAGGAGTCCCTGGTTAAGCGACTCCGTAGATACTGGACGATAAACTTCTTTGGGTTGGAAGAGGACGACCCTGTAGCTATAGACCAGTGGTTGAGGGAGACTCTGAGAACTCTTCACCAACTGCACGTTACCCCCTGAGGGTAATCTAGAGTGCGTCACCACTCTGTTTAAGGGTGACGCTATAGATTAGTGGGAGACCATCGAGATGACTATAAAGCCGGAGAGGCCGACGTGAGAACTCTTTCTGTCTGATTTTAGAGAGAAATATATTGGGGATGCTCACACGAATGACATGAGATATCAATTCCTACACTTAAGACAAGGGGATCGTTTGGTAATAAAATATGAGAGATAGTTCATTCGGTTGAGTTAGTATATATCAAAGTTAGTAGCATCAGAATATCACTACTGCAAGAGGTTCAAAGAGAACCTCCACCTCAACATTCTCACCCATCTAGATGCTGACCCACCTAGGGTCTTTGTTGACCTAATTCGTCAAGAAAAAGTGCTTGAGGGGTTTTAGGGATGAGAGTCCGAGCTCTTATTGCCGCCTTAATATAAGGTCAGATGGTGGTTGAGTCTTCTAGACCTACTCAATCTCAGGGTAAGAGGGCCAGAAATTATTAGGGGTCATAAGGGACCCAGTTAACCAGTTCAGGATATCGTTGGAGAGCACACATCATGAGGATAGATCCGGGTCCCATATGAGGCCACTATAGCCAGCTTTTTTGGCGAGTGCCATCGGATCTATGGGGATACCGTACCTGACTTCCCAAACTTATGGGAAGATGCATACTAGGACATGTCTTGCTAGGACACGAGGATATTTTGGTTGTAGCTAGACGGATCACTTCATTTGGGATTGCCTAGAGACTTAGAATGAGATCATAAATCAGACCTAGAGATCTATTCAGTTAGCCCCCAGTAGTCGGGGATCTACTAAAGGTATGAGCCATGTTTTAGAACAACACAGTAGGGGTACATCGGGATTGATAGTTGGTTCTAAGCATAGGGTTTCCTTCTATTAGTATGTCGTTAGATATCAAGAGGAGTATGACCCCTCAGATGTAATCTTAGGTAAATTTATAGTGTTTTTTTTATTTTTGTTATAGCACTAATGATCTAGGATCCACTCATTCATACATATATCACGACTTAGCTCGGGAAAAAAACTTAGTAGCAAAGGATCTAGAGATGAGGGTCAGAGTGTCCAGTTCTATAGGGTTGGACGTCTTACTAAACAAAGTCCATCGTTGTTGGCCATTGAAAATTCAAGACGAAACATTTCCAGCTGATCTCATGGAGCTACCTTTTAGAGAATTTGATTTAATTTTGGGAATGTATTAGCTTTCAAAAGCATGACACTAGCTTGAGGTGTAAAGCTAGAAAGCTTAAACTCATGAAGGTAGACGTAACCAATGTTGTAATGATTAGTGAGAAGCTGAGGCGTCTAAGGATTATGTTGGTCGTCAGGGCACAAAGAATGTTAGAACAAGGTTGTGAGGCTTTCTTAGCTCACGTGATTGGCACTTGAGCCACAACCCCGAGGTTGGGAGATATTCGAGCAGTACGAGATTTCCCGGACGTCTTTCTAGAGAAATTACCAAGACTACCATCTGATCGAGAGTTAGAGTTCAATATTAAGGTTTTTGTCGGGTTCAACCCCGGTTTCCATTGTCCTTTACCGCATGGCATCGATAGAGCTAAAGGCCCAAATTCAAGAATTGTTAGAAAATGATTTCATTCGACCAAGTATTTCTCCGTGAGGAGTGTCTGTTCTCTTTTTTAAAAAGAATGATGGTTCGATGAGGTTGTGTATTGACTACCGTCAATTAAATAAGTTAACCATCAAGAATCGCTACCCATCCCTAGGATAGATGACCTTTTTGACCAACTTAAGGGAACATGTGTATTATCTAAGATAGACTTACGATCAGGGTACTACAAGTTAAAAGTCAAAGATGAGTTTTATATAATGTTGTTCGGACTTAACAATGCCCCGACTACATTCATGGACCTAATGAATCGAGTGTTTCATCCATACTTAGACCAGTTTATGGTTCTCTTCATAGAAGACATACTTGTGTACTCGAGGTTGGAGGATGAGCTTCACCAACACCTCTGCATAGTTCTTCAGACTCTCTGAGAATGTCAATTGTTTGCTAAATTTGTGAAGTAGGAGTTTTGGTTATTTGAAGTTATGTTTTTAGGTTATGTAGTGACAGTGGATGGTATTCAAGTTGACCCTCAAAAGATTCAAGTTGTTTTGGAGTGGGAACCTCCTAAAAATGTTACCTACGTATGTAGTTTCTTCAACCATGTCGGGTACTATCGACGGTTTGTAAAAGGTTTTTTTATGATCGCCGCCCCAATGACTAAGTTTCTTCAAAATGAGGATTTTTTTGGATGAGAAGCGTTATAAAGGTTTGGAGTAGTTGAAATCCATTATAACCCAAGCCCCGGTTCTAACCCAACTGAAATCGAGAAATGACTTCACCATTTTTAGTAATGCATCGTTGAATGGTCTAGGGTGCATTCTCATGCAATAAGAGAAAGTTGTAGCTTATATTTCCCATCAAATCAAGCCTCATGAGCTTAACTACCCCCTACGACTTGAACTTGCAATAGTATGTTTTACACTAAAGATCTAGAGACACTACTTATTTAGCCAAAAATGTCATATCTTTATCGACCACAAAAGCCTCAAGTACCTACTGACGTAGAAATAGTTGAATTTGAGACAACGTAGGTGGGTTGAACTGTTAAAGGATTATGATTGTGTGATCGACTACCACTCAGGGAAAGCGAATGTAGTTGCCAACTCGTTGAGCAGAAAATGAATGTCAAACCTAAGAGCGTTGATAGAACATCTAAATTTTTTTAGCGATGGTAGATTATTAGTCGAGTTACGAGTATATCTTGAGTTAATGGGTGAGGTTAAGAGGTTACTGAGTTCAGATAATCGCTTAAAAACTTGTGCGAAACAAGTTCATAAGGGCGAGGCCATGGGTTTTAAGTTGAGAGATGAAGAGTATTTTTCTTCATAGGTAGGTTATGTGTTCCCTCCGATGAACGACTATGTAATAAGATCCTCCATGAAGCCCATTGTAGTCCACTCTTAGTCCATCCGGTTAGCAACAAGATGTACTAAGAACTTCGATCCTTATACTGGTGGCCATGCATGAAAAGAGAGGTGTCTGAGTTTATGGCTAAGTGTTTGGTATGTCAGCAGGTCAAGACTGAACACTAGGTTCCTTCACGTTTTCTTCAGCCTATTCAGATACTACAATAGAAGTGAGATCGCGTGACAACGGATTTTGTGACATGGTTACCGATGACTAAACTGATACATGATGCAGTGTGGGTTATGGTTGACCAAGTTTGCTCACTTTCTACCTGTTTGGATGGATTATACTATTGAGAGACTAGCCTAGTTGTATGTCCGTGAGATCGTGAGGTTACATGGGGTGCCGTCATCGATCATTTCAGATAGAGATCTCGTTTTACTTCCCGATTTTGGAAATCTCTTCACAAGGCTCTAGGCACCAAACTCCAATTTAACACTACATTCCACAATCAAACGGATGGTCATTTTGAGTGAGTTATCCTGATTCTTGAGGATATTCTTAGGTGTACCATCACGGACCTTGAGGATAATTGGGAGGACCACTTACCATTGGTCAAATTCGCATATAATAAAAGTTAACAATCTAGCTTACAGATGGCTCCGTACGAGGCTTTGTATTGGCGTAAATTTAGGACTCCACTTTGTTGGACTGAGCTTAACGAAGGAAAGATAGTGAGCCAGGACTTGTTTCGAGAGACTGAAGAAAAGGTTTAGTTGATTCAAGGTCGATTGAAGGAAGCTTTTGATAGACAAAGGTCGTATACGGATTTGAAACAAAATGATATTGAGTTTGTCGTAGGGGACAAGGTGTTCCTCAAAGTATCTCTATGGAAGAAAATACTTTGGTTTGAGAATAAAAGAAAGTTGACCCCATATTTCATAGAATCTTATGAGGTACTCAAGAGAGTTAAACCTGTAGCTTATCGATTGTCAATACCCCTAGAATTAGAGCACATCCACAATGTATTCTACGTCTCTATGCTTATGAGGTATCATTCATACCCTTCCTTAGAGAAAATTGAAGTGAGCCAAGATATGACTTACAAAGAACATTCGGTAAGGATCTTGGAAAATAAGGTGAAGCAGTTAAGGAATAAAAGGGTTCCCTTAGTGAAGGTTCTTTGGAGGAATCATAGAGTCGAAGAAGCGACTTGGGAAACCGAGGAAAACATGTAACTTCAGTATCCACGTCTCTTTTACTCAAGTAAATTTTGAGGATAAAATTTCTTATTAGGAAAGGAGAGTTGTAATGTCCCAAATCTCAGGTTATGAGTTTCGAGCTTTAGCCATTAAGGCCTTAGAATAAATAATTTAACTTAGAGGAGACCTTTGCCCAAATTTGAGTGGTTTTGGGCTTGGTTTAAGCTCAATATGACTTAGAAAGGGTATTTTTAACCTTGGCTTGAAAGTTGGAGGACGAAAAGAGCAATTAGACCTTTGTTTAAAATAAAAACTATATTCTCTTAATTTTAAGATGATATCTGTAACATCCCAAACTATGGGTTAGTGACTTAATTGTAAAGTTTCAGATTTTGATGATTAAAGTAGAAGAATGAATTAGTTCAATGATTTATCTGAAAATAAATCCTAAACGTTATTAGTAATTATTAAAGGATTTTAAGGGCAAAGTGGTCATTTGACTTGGAAAGGATAAGATAATGATATATATGGGATAAGATTGAGAGATTTCTCCAGAAACTCCCTTTTCTTCTTCTTCTTCCTCTCCTCCCGTATCTCCAAGCTCAAAGGTGAGTCTTCTACTTAGTTAATTATTTGTTAAGTTTAAGATTTGGTTTTGATCATTAGATGATAACTAAGCTTATGGAAAGCTTATGTTGTCCTAAAATCAAAAGATAAAGGAGATAGAGAAGATTAAAGATTAGTGGTTCTTGAATGAAATCTTGAAATAGAGTTTATAATAAGAATTGAAAGTTGGATTTGACTTGTCATCAATCTAAGTAAGAGATATGAAGTAATATAATTGGATTTGAAACATGTTGCAAAATTGATGTAATTATTGAATTACATATGGAATATAGGATTTTGAGGTTTAAGATGAAATAAATGAGTATAGATTGGTTTAAGTATGTGTACTAGAGTTAAGAATGAAAAAGGGGATGAAACATGAATGATTTAAGCCAAAATGAATGATTTTCGGGTTCAAAAAGAGGATTCTGGGCAGAGTGCATCGATGCATATTCATTGTGCATCGATGCATCAAGGTTAAAACCCAGAAATTTGTTTGAAGGTGTATCGATGCACAGGTAGTGCATCGATGCACTCTTTTAAAATAGAAAAATCGAATGCAATTAGTGCATCGATGCATCCCAATAATAATACAACATCGAATGTATTTTATGCACCGATGCATCAGTAGTGCATCGATGCATACCCTTATTGAAAGAAGAAATTGACATTTATCTTAATCTAAAGAGTGAACCATTAGAGTATATTAGTTATAATACTAATATAGATCTATGTATGATTATGTAGATATAGAACGTGATCCCGTTCTGAATCAATTGAAGGATTAGAATCGAATCAAAGCAAAGCTAAGGTGAGTGCACATTATTTAGTATATGATGTTAAATGGAAAATAAGACTTATGATAAGTCTATTTCCAATAGTAAAATGCATGAATTCATAGAGGTATGTGTTTGTTATGATTTATATGTGTGCATGAGTATATGTGTTATTGATATGATTCTATGATCATAGGATGTAAACTATGTGATAAGTGAAAAGTGACATATATGTGATAAATGAATGATATGAAAAGTGAGATAAACAAAGTATGGTTGATATAGGGTAATATAAGAATAGCTCATAGGTTATATGATAAAGATGGAACCATATAGGAACATTAGTTGAGTACTTGATAAAAAGTCATAAGGTTATATGCATAGGTAATATAAGTTATAAGATGAGAATATATATGAATATCAAATAAGTTATGAGATAAGTTATATGAAATTGATATATAGGCTAAATGAAAGTATACACATGAATAAATATATAAGTTTATATGTTATTTTATATGCTATGGGATATAACCATGAACGCATGTGATGTGATATATGTTATGAGAAATGACCCATGTGACTAAGTTTGAATTGATATAAGTATGTGATATGAAGTTATGGGTATATGTGTCATATGTTATTATAGGTGATATGATATATATGAGTTTATGCGATATAAAAGTGTATATGTGAAATAACATGATAGGTGATAAAACCGTGAGCCTATATGATTATGTGTTATATGTTACATGATATGACATGCAAGTTACCTGAACAAATGAGAAATGATATAAGTCATATGAAACGATCTACGTGAATACATGCACTTGTGATACATGTGATATGATATGAGATATATGGTTACACATACATGTGGTATGTGACAGAAGAGAAATAACAAGTGATATGAAATGTTATAAATGATAATGCCCATGTTATGTGATATGAGAGCTAGGGGTATAGTTGGCATGCCAATAGTCGAGGGTATACCTATGTTCTACGGAACATATGGACAGAATTACCTATGTCTTTCGAGACATATGGACAGTATACATATGTTCTAAGGAACATATGGACAGTTTACCTAGGTTCTTCGGAACCTATGGACAGTTGCCAAGGATCTTTTTGACCTCTGGATAGTTACCGAGGATCTTTATGACCTCTGGATAGGTCCTTCGGGACATATATGTATTCTTTGGAACATGTGTGAAGTCTGGTGAGACACATACTTGATCCTTGGCATATGTATATGATTCTTAAGGAATGATATGTGGTCCTTCGGGATATTTATATGAGCTGTGATGACAGCATATGTGTGCACAACCTCAATGTACTCACATACCTTAAGTTCTCACTAGTGTACATGGGCTAATAAAGAGATTAAACAAACATACTGAATGTGATATGTATACGATGTGTTTATAAATGGTTATCAAAAGTAAGTGGTTTGAAATGTGTTACATGAACCATATGATGTTATATGTGTTTCTTAATGATAATGATAGAGATTATGATAATAATGGTATATGTTTATGTATGCTTTATATTATATGAAATATTATATGTTTTATATGTCTCACTAAGTCATCGACTTAGCGTGTGATTGTTTCACACGTAGGTTTGGAAAGCGAAAAGAGAAGTAAAGAGGAACAAGGTAGGTCAGTTCTCCTTACCGAATGTCAGATCAGAAGAGAGGTGAATAATATGTATATTTTTTTTATATATAAAGTTCTAGTAGGCATGTAATCAAAAGAATATATTGAATAAGCTCTGAATAGTTTTGTAAATATTTTGAATAAGTTAAATGTTATAAAAGTTTTTAAAATTACTCACTATTTTATACGAATAAAGGTTTGAAAAGTCAATGCGACACCTCGGACTCGTATCCGGGTTGGATACGGGTTGGGGGTGTTACATTTAATGGTATCAGAGCTACGGTTTAGCCGATTCTAGGCTAAAAACGAAATCAAAAGTGTTTTAAAAAGTGTACATGTCAACATAAAGTGAAAAAAAAAATCTGATCTGATAGGGTAAGGAGTGTGCTATCTTGTTAATAGAGTTAAATTGTTATGTTATATAAGATAAGTGAATACTGAGAATGATTTATGAGATATATATATGTTTATATGATATGATAGGTGATATGTGAACATATGCAAATAACATGTTATATGATATGAATTGGATGATCATATGCACACGTGATATGTGATAGAAGAAATGATATGAGAGTTTCTAAAGTGAAATACAAGACGATAGACCTGAAGGTAATAGCATTCACCTGCCCTGGCCAGGCAGAGAGAAGAGCGAAAACCTCAGGGAATTTCTCTATAAGATTAGAGAATGATTCAGGATGTTGAATGATATTCCAATGTGTTTTCAATTGTATACTTAGTTAACTCATAGAATGAATGTATCGAAATAGTTAAAAGAGTTATGAGCACCCGAGCTCAAGGGTGAATTTGAGGAAGGCTCTGTTTTTACAGACCTTTGGATAAATGATATGAAGATAATGTTAGAAGATGTTCATTTCTCCATAGTGGAGAAATTAAATTGAGAAGTTTGTTATTATGTGGATAAGATGGAATATGGTGAACGAGTGTCACCATAAGGACGTTAAAAGATTAAATGAATTAGTGAGAATTGGTAAAAGATTTCAAGGATAAGTGCATCAGTGATAAGTGTATAAGGTATATAAAGCCAGAGCTTATGAGTTTGAAACGAAGGGATAATATTGGGTATAAGCAAGAGTGTGGATATGATTAAGAGAATTGGTGCTTCATAGAGTTCAGTACCATCAAAGAGAGTCAGACAGACTCAATTAGTATGGTCTGGTACTGAAAGATTAAACAATGATTTAATTGATAATAAACCAAGGTTAAAGACAACCTTTGTGAATTAGATTGAAAGTTCTGTTAGAGTTATGAAAATTGAAGCGGGAAAAGTATTATAAAGGGGTGAGATGAGTATTGAGATTTGGTAATTGTTGAAATAATTCCAATTGCAAAGAATGTATATGAATGGTTAGATGAAGGTTTTTGCTTTAGATTAGAAGAATCGATGTTGATTAACAGAGTTATGAAGTTGGAGTATATTAAGTTAAAAGATTAGAAGTTGATGAAGGAAAATACAATTATAAGAGATAGTAAAGAATGAGGTTATGTATAAGTGAAGTTGGTTATTAACGTTATAAAGAGGTAATAAAGATATGATATGTATATAAGAAGATTTTGATAATAAAAGGATAAATGGATAAAGAAATGAAAAGATGGTGTTTAAATGATTAAATATGATAAAGGGTCATAAGGAAGTGCAGATTGTAAGTTTGATTAGAAGTAAGAAAAGTATGTAAGGTTATATGATGAGATTATGTGTATCGTAATACAGACAAGGATGAAAGAATGAGTAAAAGTTTGGATTGTGGTGAATTAATTAGAAAATGAGGAAAGAAATCAATTGATTGATTTTTGATTTTGAGTGATAAGAATTGATGTTACTGTCTACATGATAAGTAACATTATATGAATTTTAGAAAGGTCAAAGGAAAAATGCATAATCGAATGAGAGAAAAGACAACAATGGATTGATATTACTGGTTATTGTTTATATGATAAGCAACAAAAGATGAATGTATAACGAAAAAGATAGTTGGAAAACTAAAGGATTGAAAAGTAAGTGTCCGATGATGACAATAAAGAATAAGTCAGGGAAGCAACATAAGAACATTAGAAGATATGTTCTTATCAAGATGTGTAGTGAAAATTTGAGGACGAATTTTCTTATAAGGAGGGGAGAGTTGTAACATCCCAAACTATGGGTTCGTGACTTAATTGTAAAGTTTCAGAATTTGATGATTAAAGTAGAAGAATGAATTAGTTCAATGATTTATCTGAAAGTAAATCCTAAAAGTTGTTAGTAATTATTAAAGGATTTTAAGGGCAAAGTGGTCATTTGACTTGGAAAGGATAAGATAATGATATATATGGGATAAGATTGAGAGATTTCTCCAGAAACTCTCTTTTCTTCTTCTTCTTCCTCTCCTCTCGTATCTCCAAGCTCAAAGGTGAGTCTTCTACTTAGTTAATTATTTGTTAAGTTTAAGATTGGGTTTTGATCATTAGATGATAACTAAGCTTATGGAAAGCTTATGTTGTCCTAAAATCAAAAGATAAAGGAGATAGAGAAGATTAAAGATTAGTGGTTCTTGAATGAAATCTTGAAATAGAGTTTATAATAAGAATTGAAAGTTGGATTTGACTTGTCATCAATCTAAGTAAGAGATATGAAGTAATATAATTGGATTTGAAACATGTTGCAAAATTGATGTAATTATTGAATTACATATGGAATATAGGATTTTGAGGTTTAAGATGAAATAAATTAGTATAGATTGGTTTAAGTATGTGTACTAGAGTTAAGAATGAAAAAGGGATGAAACATGAAGGATTTAAGCCAAAATGAATGATTTTCGGGTTCAAAAAGAGGATTCTGGGCAGAGTGCATCGATGCATATTCATTGTGCATCGATGCATCAAGGTTAAAACCCAGAAATTTGTTTGAAGGTGTATCGATGCACAGGTAGTGCATCGATGCACTCTTTTAAAATAGAAACATCGAATGCAATTAGTGCATCGATGCATAAGGCATGCATCGATGTATCCCAATAATAATACAACATCGAATGTATTTTATGCACCGATGCATCAGTAGTGCATCGATGCATACCCTTATTGAAAGAAGAAATTGACATTTATCTTAATCTAAAGAGTGAACCATTAGAGTATATTAGTTATAATACTAATATAGATCTATGTATGATTATGTAGATATAGAACGTGATCCCGTTCTGAATCAATTGAAGGATTAGAATCGAATCAAAGCAAAGCTAAGGTGAGTGCACATTATTTAGTATATGATGTTAAATGGAAAATAAGACTTATGATAAGTCTATTTCCAATAGTAAAATGCATGAATTCATAGAGGTATGTGTTTGTTATGATTTATATGTGTGCATGAGTATATGTGTTATTGATATGATTCTATGATCATAGGATGTAAACTATGTGATAAGTGAAAAGTGACATATATGTGATAAATGAATGATATGAAAAGTGAGATAAACAAAGTATGGTTGATATAGGGTAATATAAGAATAACTCATAGGTTATATGATAAAGATGGAACCATATAGGAACATTAGTTGAGTACTTGATAATAAGTCATAAGGTTATAGGCATAGGTAATATAAGTTATAAGATGAGAATATATATGAATATCAAATAAGTTATGAGATAAGTTAAATGAAATTGATATATAGGCTAAATGAAAGTATACACATAAATAAATATATAAGTTTATATGTTATTTTATATGCTATGGGATATAACCATGAACATATGTGATGTGATATATGTTATGAGAAATGACCCATGTGACTAAGTGTGAATTAATATAAGTATGTGATATGAAGTTATGGGTATATGTGTCATATGTTATTATAGGTGATATGATATATATGAGTTTATGCGATATAAAAGTGTATATGTGAAATAACATGATATGTGATAAAATCGTGAGCCTATATGATTATGTGTTATATGTTACATGATATGACATGCAAGTTATATGAACAAATGAGAAATAATATAAGTCATATGAAACGATCTACGTGAATACATGCACTTGTGTTACATGTGATATGATATGAGATATATGGTTACACATACATGTGGTATGTGACAGAAGATAAATAACAAGTGATATGAAATGTTATAAATGATAATGCCCATGTTATGTGATATGAGAGCTAGGGGTATAGTTGGCATGCCAAGAGTCGAGGGTATACCTATGTTCTACGGAACATATGGACAGAATAACTTATGTCTTTCGAGACATATGGACAGTATACATATGTTCTAAGGAACATATGGACAGTTTACCTAGGTTCTTCGGAACCTATAGACAGTTGCCAAGGATCTTTATGACATCTGGATAGTTACCGAGGATCTTTATGACCTCTGGATAGGTCCTTCGGGACATATATGTATTCTTTGGAACATGTGTGAAGTCTGGTGAGACACATACTTGATCCTTGGCATATGTATATGATTCTTAAGGAATGATATGTAGTCCTTCGGGACATTTATATGAGCTGTGGTGACAGCATATGTGTGCACAACCTCAATATACTCACATACCTTAAGTTCTCACTAATGTACATGGGCTAATAAAGAGATTAAACAAACATACTAAATGTGATATGTATACGATGGGTTTATAAATGGTTATCAAAAGTAAGTGGTTTGAAATGTGTTACATGAACCATATGATGTTATATGTGTTTCTTAATGATAATGATAGAGATTATGATAATGATGGTATATGTTTATGTATGCTTTATGTTATATGAAATATTATATGTTTTATATGCCTCACTAAGTCATCGACTTAGCGTGTGATTGTTTCACACGTAGGTTTGGAAAGCGAAAAGAGAAGTAAAGAGGAACAAGGCAGGTCAGTTCTCCTTACCGAATGTCAGATCAGAAGAGAGGTGAATAATATGTATATTTTTTTATATATAAAGTTCTAGTTGGCATGTAATCAAAAGAATATATTGAATAAGCTCTGAATAGTTTTGTAAATGTTTTGAATAAGTTAAATGTTATAAAAGTTTTTAAAATTACTCACTATTTTATACGAATAAAGGTTTGAAAAGTCAATGCGACACTTCGGACTCGTATCCGGGTTGGATACGGGTTGGGGGTGTTACAATATCACATCTAAACCACCATCATCTTTTTCACCCCCATTGTTGGTCTCATTCTCCCTACTCTTCATCTTCCTCTTCCTCCTTCATTTCTAAGCCAAGCTAAGTAGAAAACTTTAATAATTTCAAACATCCTTTGAAACTACTATGGTAAGAATCATAACCTCTATCTTTCAAGCTTCAATTTGAGCCCTTAAGTGTAGTTTTGATCATAATTTCATAAAATGGGTTTTTTAGGGGTTTAAGAGTTCAAGGGTTTTCTAGCTTATTTTTAAGGCATTTGAATTGTAAGAAGTATCCATAATTCAAACTCAAGATTTTAAATGAGTTAGTAATTCATTTCTTGACTTGTATATAGAAAGAACTTCGTGAGTGCTCAAAAACTAAAGTCAATGAGAACTTACTTCTTTGATGATTTAAGAGAGTTTCCATCAACTAGGGAATTAAAGTAACATGTTTACAATTCCTACATACCATTAGTGGTAAATGAAAATGCATCTTTTTCTTTTAAGTAGTGTGATAAAGCTTGCAAGAATGTTCATGGTAGATCACACATTTTGATGTTTTAGTATGATTTCAAGCATTCTTTATGATCCTTACGACACACATAAGACTTTAAAAATGCTTGGAAACCTCAATAGGGTTATTAAGGTAATCAAGGAGCCATCTGCGTGCCTAAGTAAGGCATTTCTAGGCTCGAGTATCGGTACTGGAAGAACAATATTGATATTGCCCTATAGTTCTTGAAAGAAGATGGGTTTTCAAAGCAGGGTATTGATACTCAGTCATGAGGTATCGATACTGAGGTCAGAGACTTGAGACCCCCAGTCTTGGTACTGAGATCGATATTCTACTGAGCATTTTTGGCATCGATACTCACATAGGGTATTAATACTAAAGCAGGAGTATTGATACTAGAAGGTTAATATTGATACCAACGATCAGGATTTGGGCAAATAGCCCAAATTTTAAAGGATTTTGATGTGAGGGACCAAAGAACGCCTATATGTATACTCGGATAAGACTATAAGTGAAAACCATTAATTATGAACAAAGTAAAACTAGAGACAACATAATTAGAATAACATAATACTAGCCTTGTTTGACGCTCGGGAAAATGGCAATGACACCCGAGTTACTTTAGTAGATGACGTTGCTTATGAAGTATAGATTGTCTGGATATCCTTAGATAGTGCACAAGGAACTTAAGACTAACCTTGGCACAAGTTCTCAACACTCGCAAGGGGTGGGTTAGTTGGGTGTCAAATCCGATGCAGTAATTCTAAATTCACATCCCCCATAGACTAAAGGGGTACGTGTGCTCCTAGATGCAATAATCCCTCAGCTGTACCATGACGTTCACCTTAGAATAACGTGAGTATGCATTAATACTCACTTTTGTTACCAATATGTTAGCATGAGTATTTATGAACACTTTTAGTATGGCATTGTTGTTTGTGTGGCACTTTGCTAGTGAGCTCAACTTTCAGAATTGTGTTTCCGTTTACAGGTCAATAGGTGGAGCATTCGATGAGCCGATAACTTTTCATATATTCTAGATATACGAGTAGTTACAATACGTCTTGAGTATCTCTTATTAGAGGGCGTGTATAATTCATAAACCTTTTTGTACTTAAGTTGTAACTGATTTTAAATACTCAATTTTACTTTTGATATATTTATTTTAGGAGCTCCCCAATGCTATAAACTTATATTATTTCGTGTGATTTCATGGTTTCTAAATGGTTGTTAATCATTACATTATAGGTGTTGTAAAAGAAAAAATTTAGGTTACCGTTCCGGTAGTCTCGTGTGACATTTTAATCTATCGACTGTGTGTCGTATTGAATTTGGGTGTTACACGGTTCTTGTGCATGGTCGAAGTGTCACAGAATATATCCTCCTCACTCTGGAATTAGTTAGAGGATATGGTAGGAGGTTCTTATCTACCAGGTTTACAATTAAATTAGATATACAAAATGCATTCGATTTCATTCATTGGGAAACGATCTTACGGGTGCTTAAGGCCTATTTTTTTCTAAAAATTTTTATAAGCTAGATTTGGGATTGCATTAGCACTCATAGATTTTCAATAAATGTAAATGAAGGCTTGGAGTGTTTCTTTCGGGGAGCTTGGGGGTGAGGTAGGGATACATTGTCTTCTTACCTCTTTGTGTTAGTCATGAATATCCAATTCAAGCTTCTAGCTGTGGTTGTTAGTAAAGGAGTTTTTCAATACCATCCTAAGTGTAAGCGGGTTGGTATTACTTTTGATATATTTATTTTAAGAGCTCCCCAACACTGTAAACTTATATTATTTCATGTGATTTTCATGGTTTCTAAATGGTTGTTAATCATTACATTATGGGTGTTTTAAAAGAAAAATTTTAGGTTACCGCTCTGGTAGTCCCGTGTGACATTCTAATCGGTCGATTGTGTGTCGTATCGAATTTGGGTGTTACACGGTTCTTATGCATGGTCGAAGTGTCACATAATATATCCTCCTCACTCAGGAATTAGTTAAAGGATATGGTAGGAGGTTCTTATTTACCAGGTGTGCAATTAAAGTAGATATACAAAATGCATTTGATTCCATTCATTGGGAAATGATCTTACGGGTGCTTGAGGCCTATGTTTTTTCTAAAAAGTTTTATAAGCTAGATTTGGGATTGCATTAGCACTCATCGATTTTCAGTAAATGTAAATGGAGGCTTGGAGGGTTTTTTCGAGGAGCTTGGGGGTGAGGTAGGGGATACATTGTCTCCTTACCCCTTTGTGTTAGTCATGAATATCCTATTCAAGCTTCTAGATGTGGTTGTTAGTAAAGAATTTTTTCAATACCATCCTAAGTGTAAGCGGGTTAGTATTACACACTTGAGTTTTGTCGATGACTTATTAATCTTCTCAAAACAAAATGCAAATTTTGTGGTAGGAATATTGTGTGTACTGTAAGAATTTTATACGTACATTGACCTTCAGCTAAATTATCTCAAAACTAAATATTCTCTACGGGTATGGGGAGGAGGAGCTTCAGCAAGTCCGAGAGATCTCTTATTTCAAGTTTGATAATTTTCATGTACGATATTTAGGGGTTGTTCTTGTTTCTCGAAGACTCACAGAGAAGGATTGCACCCCGTTATTGGAAAAGGTCACGACTCGTGTGAATATTTGGGTAACGTGAGTGCTTTCGTATGATTACAGCTTGTCCAAAGTATATTGTATAACATCCAAGCCTTTTGGTGTAGTTATTTTTTTATTCTAAGGTTGTGCTCAAGAGGATGACCCAACTTTGTTCATTTTCTTCTGGAAAGGTAGTGACAAATAGGCTCGTGGAGCTAAGGTTAGTTGGGAAAGAGTCTGTAATCCAAAAGAGTGAGGGGGTTTGATTTTAGAGAGCTAGATACTTGGAATAATACAAGCATGTTACAACATATTTGGACTATTATGATGAAATATGATTCTCTTTGGGTGTGATGGGCGGATATAAATGTTTTGAAGGAAAGAACTTTCATAGATTTCCCTGTTCCTAACACATGTAACTAGTTTTAGAGGAAGATATTTAAGCTTCATAGTTTAACGACTCAATTTATGGATCGAAATACATGTGTTTAGACGTTGCAAGGAAAATATCAGGTTGGGAAAGTATGACAGAAGATTAGGGGGAGGCAAGATAAGGTGCATTGGGCGAAACCCATATGATTTCCCTTTTATATCCCTCAAAATAATGTGATTGCCTGACTTGCTTGGATGAATAGGCTTCCCACAAAGGAGAGGCTTTTGCGTTGGGGTGTTATAGTTGATGAGAGGTGTTGTTTCTATTCTTGCGAATTGGTATCGTTACTTTTGGGGGTACCGATACTACTTTACACTATAGTATCGATACCATGAACCTGAGTAATGATATTTTTCTAGCCCAACGATCATTAACAACTTGTTTATTTAAAAGTTTTAAGGGCAGTACAATACTCTAATCATGAGTACCGATACTTCATGTTCTAAGTAGTTTTATTTTACAGAAAATTAATCCCAGTTCTAAAACATTCTCAAAGGCTAAAAAAGGTTACAAACTTATTCTAACATATAAAAACAAATATAGGACACTTAAAGAAGGTTACAACACCTATTCATGCAATCTACATCAAGAGAAAAACTCTTTCAATCTTATTTTTTTTCTTTTCTCTTGTACATAAGTATTTTTAGTGAGCTTAATTTGTAAACACCTACCTTTAGATGTTTTCTTGTTTACACATATTTAACCTTTTGTAAAAGGGGGTGATTCTAATTTAGCTATTGAAAACTAAGGAATTTGTAAACACCTACCTTTAGATGTTTTCTTGTTTACACATATTTAACCTTTTGTAAAAGGGGGTGATTCTAATTTAGCTATTGAAAACTAAGGAATTTGTAAAGATAACTTTTGAGCCTAGAAAAACAAAGAACAAATTAATGAATTTGTTGTAAAATACTTAGTGTGGAGCTAAGGTAGTAGATATAAACTTCATTGAGGAAGTTGAACTAGTATAAATCATTATGCTTTTTTTCTTATCATTTTTCATCAGTTCTCAATTTTTCAAAAAGTCAATTCACCCCTCTTGACTATATTTTCGGTTGTTCATAGATCCTAAAATCCTAACAAGACTGTGTATATTTACCATGTGCGGAGACAGATGAATGTGCAAGTTTTTTTTATAGGGGTTAGAGAACGACTGATGTACTGATACGAGAAATTAATGAAGAAATAAGGTTGAAGGTTATGGGGATGGCTATTGAATAGGAAGGGGTGAATTTGCTGCTATGTAGTACCTGGGGCATCGTGTAATTGGTTTTGGAAGATTTTTTTTCAATATGAAAGCATAAGTTTTAGTTTGTTTTCAATCGATTGTGTTCTTTAAGGTTTTAAATTGTAGCAGACTCTGCTTTCTCATGTAATAAAATGCAAATTATGCACACACACAAAAAAAAATACTCATTTAAGGGCAAATTTGGACTGATAACAGAATGAGAAAAAATTATCACTTAGGAAGTGGGAGAAATTGTTTTCAAGAGTGTATGTTAGAAAACGTTCAAAGAGAAATTATTTTCTCAAGTAATATGATTATTACAATATATGTTGAAAGAAACTTAAACATATGACATCTTCAGACGACACATCATCTTCTTTCTAATTGTATGCATGTTCAAAAACTTCCTACTTGTCTATCTTCCTCTATGCCGTTCAAATTATGCAAAAGATATCTTGTAGTCCATGCGTCTTTATAAAGATGTTATTTATTCTATGTGTCTTTCATATGTTACTGTCTAAAACATCCTAAAGTTATTTATTTTTATAAATAATTCTCTAAGAAAAATTCTACAACGTTCGACGAGCTTGAGCACCGTTAGCACTATTAATTTAGTTAATAAAAATTTAAAATTATAAAGAACTCAATATATAATTATAAATTAATTAAAAATATAAAGGTACATTATTTAACCAAGAAAAAATATTTAGGTTTTTTAATTTAGGGTTGGTATTTGATCCAATTATTATTAAAAATGATTATAAAAAATAATGTAATTATTATTTTATTTTAAATAATTTACTTTTTAAAATTTTAATTAATTTATAATTATATGTTGAGTTTTTTAAAATTTTAAATGTTTATAAATTAAATTAATAATATTCAGCCATACTCATAATTAGTAATTTTCAATACTACTCATCCAGCTTGAAGATTGATACTTTCTCTAATTGTATTTATTTAACCTAACCCCTAAGCGACAGGCTCAAAGGAAAAAAATGAAATAGTCTGTGATGTTCTTTTGGGGCTATTAGCCGAGAAGACAGTTAAAGTGAATTTATCATATTATTTTCTGAGCCTTCAAAAACTGCTCTCTTCTGACGCCTATGCACTTTCATTCGTTTTCAGTCTTTCTGTTTGCTATTTTCCCACAAATATCATCCCGTTAGATTCCCATCCTCTTTTACCATATTTCTTATTGTTTATCCTCCTCAATTCATCCATTCGTTCTTTTTTCATAATTATTCATTACTGAATCTAATACAAAGAAAATGAGCATGTTATTTTAATCATCTCTTAATACAATGAAATTATCCTGGTTGTCATGTGATGGCGATGGCGATGGCCATGGATTGTTTCATGTGAATTCAGCCCTTTTCTGAAATTTCTTTCTCGTGCATGATCATCACTTTCTCTTTCTTAAAATTTTCTCGTCCTTTTTCAATCCCGGGCCCTGTTGGGAATTCAAGGAAAATTGCAGATTTCAAAAGGTAAAATTTTTAACCAATTTCATCTTTTTTTGGATTATCTGTTGTTTGTTATTTTTTAATCTTTTTATATGGTAGACTTGGGATTTCCTTCGTCTTTCATCAGCATCCAATTTCAAGTATTGTCATGCAAAAATGGATTGTAATGATAATTTCTTCTGTGAATTATGCAGTGTGATATCAAAATGAACCCTTTTTCATTTCTCAACATTAGATACCCTTAATTTCCAAGGTTATCTGTAAAAGTTTGTGAATCTTAAATGGACCTGTCGTCCAACTGTAAGCTTTCGAGGTTATTTGGCTGCCATTTCACTTCTTTAACATGCAAATGCTGTCTTGCTTTGGTCACTATGGCTCTGTTTTTCAGAGCTATTTTTCTCCATTCATTTCCTGGCTATGGAGTGATCGAATGGAACAAGAACAACCTAGACTTGATTCTAAGCCCTTCTTTATTGTTGGAATTTAATGATGGGATTCGCGAAGATAAGTTCTTGGAAGTTCCTCAAATTGTTTGGGGACTAAATAATCAGAAGATAGCACTTGCAAGAGCTTGTTTAACTGCTAGAATGCTGAACCGAACACTTTTGATGCCTAGTTTAAGTGCTTCACTTTTCTACAAGGAACTCGATCGCTTGCAGCCTATTTCATTCGACAAAGTCTTCCGATTTGAAAGGTTTAATTCGCTTTGTAAAGGGTTTGCTAGGTTAGGTCGCTACTCGGACCTTAGGAGTCAAACAGGAATACATGATCTTCAGAAGGGAAGTGGAAGAAAGTGGACGGTTGAGAGAGACTTGGAGCAGCTGAAGGAAAGCAGCCGAGGTTTTCTCGATGAGTACGAAGTGATTAGAATAGTCGGAAAGAATCCGTTTCTTTGGAATGATCATTGGCCTGTTAAGGACTATGTGAGGGTCTTTGAGTGCCTTGTTTTGGTTGATGAGATTGCCAAGGAAGCGGATAAAGTTGTGTCCAAGATCAGGCGGATCGGGAGAAAGCTTAGGCGTAAAACCGAGACGGTAGAGAACAATTTCAATGCACAGGGTTCTTCATCGCGACGTGTTCCTTATGTAGCAATCCATATGAGGGTAGAAATAGATTGGATGATTCATTGTAAGAATTTAGAGGAAAGATCAGGGATAAACCAAATTTGTAGTAACAAGCAAGAGATTATGCAAAGAGTGGGGAACATTGTGGGCTTAGAATCTCCCACTGTTGCTTATCTTGCTCTTGCAGATAGCCTCCTTAATGATTCTTCAATATTGGATGGTTGGACGAAAGGATTGCTTCCGTTCGAGAAGAAGAAACTAAGGGTCGACGGAATTTACAAGAAGCATCCATATCTGATTCAGTCAGCAATCGACTACGAGGTGTGCTCAAGAGCTGACATATTCATAGGCAACAGTTTCTCCACTTTTTCTAGCCTCATTGTTCTTGACAGAACACAGAGGATGATCAAAATGGGCATCACGAGCTCATGCGGCGTTGATGTTCGATGGCCATCTTATGCATATAATATACCAGGGGAATCAAATGGTCCTCGGAAATGGATGACTAATATGTCTGATTCAAGTCTCAAAGCAATTAGTTATGGTTCTAATGCTATCTCATGTAGAAGTTTCTGAATGAAATTCACCCGGCAGGGTACGTGTACATTACATACTGAAATATGTACAGCTTCATTTTTGTATATTTGGCTTTTTTACCCTCACATTTCATTTATATATCTTATATCACATGTTCATAGACTACATACAGTTGAATACTGAAATATGTGATGAAGTGAATCACCACCCTTTATTGCCTTCACTTACAATCAAAGAATTAGGTGTTCTTTATGTTTATGTAGGTCCAGCAATGGCGGTGCTATTCAATTATGAATATGATGGGATGAGTTGTAATAAAATGACTAAACCAGCAGGATTCTCATGTTTTCTTTTCTTTCTTTCTTTTTCTAATGTCTTGTCCAAATCATTGCTTTTAAGTTTTTGCTTGGGGAATGCTAGGCTCTTCTCAATGCTTTCTTGCTCCTCCATTGGATGTAGTCTTCGTAACAGTTGTCAGTTATTACGGAGGCGAATCTCTCGAGCCCAGGAAGCTGATGGAGGTCGTTCATGGCATCGACATAGGAATCTGTTCGGCGAGGTGGAGATCGATATGGATAATGGTCACTCAGACTAAAGCCCCCAGCAAGGAACCTTTGAATTAGTGCAAGTTGTGATATTTCCTGGTCTGAGTATGCATCAATGATCATAGGGAGTGAATTGAAAGTATCCCATGCCCATTGTTCTGTCACATGGGTGATCATATAATTAGGTCCATAAAAGAAACTGCATGGCCTGTTACTAGATTCTGGTGCAGCAATTTATATATATGTGTGTGCAGAATGTGGATTTCCATGGTATGTCATGTGATTGCAACCTTGGTAAGTTTGATCATCCAAGCAATGCAAGATGAAAACAAACCTTTGACAAACAGGGAACTCAACACATTATATTATATTCAACAAGTATGGAGTTGCAGAAATGAGTTGTGCTGTGTTCGCATGGAAACAAAAGTGTACTTCAAAAATTTGGGGGTCAATTTATGTTTAGGACCTAAGAACAACTAGAAATTAGAAAGATTTAGGAATAAATTAGATATAAAAGTATCGTTGAAGGATTTATTTGATGTTTTAGTAGTATTCTAAGGCTAAAATTAAATATTAACTTTTTTTATTAATGTTATCACATCATTAAATTAACGAGATGATGATAGAATGATCATTTTATTACAAAATGATTAATGTTAATGATCAATTTATTATTGTGAAATTCTAGTGTGAGAAAAAAGAATTATACATATATTAGTGACCATTTACGTAATTTATTCAAAAATTAAAAATAACGGAAGGAAGGAAAAGTTTCGTGGAAAACAGGCAATTATGGCATTTGCCTGTTGATTCCTGATCCGACCTTTCTATCCATGCAAGGACAAGCGGATGACAAAAAAAAGACTAAGGGGGCCTAATTTAAGAAGGATAAAAAATACGATTAAAAATGTTATAAAAATTATAATATTTTTTATTGGGTATAATTTAAAATATTATAAAATTTATAACATTTTCGATTGGATACAATCGAAAATATTAATTTTTTATTAGTATTTTTTCGGTTGAAATTTTTTTATAATATTTTTGTTAGTTCATTTTTTGCCGTTTAATTTTAAATTAGGTTGATGTAGGGTATAATTATCCAAAAGAAAAGTGAAAAGAATAATAAATCTATTCATTATGGGTAAACTATACGTCAACTGAACTTCACTCTCTTTCTTATTCTACTCATCGTACTTTTAATTTTTCAATTTACTTATTGATTGTATAAATTGATTTTTTTTATCATTCCCTTGTTAAATAATTAAGAACGTTATGAAATGATTACATTTTAATTAAAATGTTATTGCTTTAGTCTAATTTTTTTAAAATGATGTTGTTTTGATATAAGGTGTCATGTCTTAACGTCGTTTAATTATTTAACGGCGGAGTGATAAAAAAATTCAATTTATAAAGTTCAATGAGTAAATTGAAAAAAATTTAAAGTAAAATGAGTTAAATAGGAGAAAGAGTAATATTCAGTTACCAAATCTGTAATTTACCCATTTATTATATAAGCTTATGTCACAACTTAGTATTTAAGCTATATTATTTTTTATCTAAATATTTAAAATATTTTTTGTCATAATAAATGCTTAAAGTTATTATTTTGATCAAAATAAATATTTAAAGTATTTTGTTCTATTAAAATAGGTACTTAAATTATTTATTAGTTTTTAATTAAGTTCTAAAAAATTGACATGTGATATTAATAAAAAATACTTTAAGTACTTAAATGGAAAACATATAATCTATTCTAATTAAAAAAAATATTTTAAGTACTTATTTTGATCAAAACGTTAACATTAAGGACCGAAAAACATTTTATGTACTCAAACAGAAGATGGCAGTCCTATATTTTATATTAAGATTTTCACGAAAGAGTGAAATTGATTTTCTTTGATTGGTGTTTGTACATGATGAAAGGGTCCCAAAAACTAAGTTAATAACATAACAGACATGGATGGTAAGACAGCTTACAACTTTGCACTCTCTTTTATTCCAAAAAACACAAAGTAATGTTGAGATAATTAAGCCCATTTGGCCATGAGAGACATGCCACCAGCACCTAAAAGAACTGCTACATAAGACTTTAGTTGGAGCTTAATGCTAGACTGCAAATTTGGACCCATGAAATCTGCAGAAAGAAGATCGACCAATGCCATATATATCAAAAGTCCAGCCGACGACGCATTCAGCAGCAGCACCATGATCAACCCCGTTGGACTATTCTCTTTTTATGTCCTCGACAGAGCGAT
Organism: Hibiscus syriacus; assembly: GCF_006381635.1. Taxonomy (NCBI): domain Eukaryota; kingdom Viridiplantae; phylum Streptophyta; class Magnoliopsida; order Malvales; family Malvaceae; genus Hibiscus; species Hibiscus syriacus. The sequence continues at coordinate 644,261 of NW_024063270.1, forward strand.
TCCCAGTGCGATACCGAACGGCGTTGTTACGGAGAAGAAGAACACCATTATAAACTTCTTCAACGCTTTGTACTCCGACTATATTTGTATGTATTCATGTATATGAGAAGAGAGGCTTAGAGTTTAGGTTTTGAGAACGTAGAATTGAATGAATTACCTGAAGAATGCAACCGCCGAGGCCCATCCCTTCAAACATTTGATGGAAGCAAAGGGCTGCCACGAGACCTTTGATGGTGCATGTGTTGTTTGAGGTTCCGACTGAAAGCCCTATCACCACTGAATGAACTACAATTCCCAACTCCAATACCTGCCATCAACAATTACGATAATCAAGTAACGGACCTAATATTCTATGTTAAGAATATAAACTTTATATTTAATAATTTATATTATAATTTTAAGATACAAAATTATAGATCATCATCGTTGTTGACACTTCTTAAATAGTAATACTAAAAGATGAAATATCTTACAATGGCAATAACACGATAACGCATCAATTGTTGACCAGCATCATCTGCAGGCTTTAGATTATGGTGATGGTGATGGCCATGTAATTGTCCAACATTCTCAATAGCCCATCATGTTGTCCTCCCCTAGTTTCCGGTATAACTCCGGCGGTGCATTTCCGGCTGTATATGGATATAGCCATGGAATCCACCATTAAAGTCACTATCGAGGATAACATGTCACAAACCTGTAAACGTAAACTAATGCCACGGGTTCTCGTCCAAGCAATTCGACGATTAAATGTCGAAAGAATCCGGCAACACGTGCATGAACCCCGTTGCCAGAATGATCCCGGCTGTGAAACACTTGACGATCACGAATAAACTCTTGTCGGGTTGAAGAGCCGGGATTGAACGCATGAGTAGAGGCGCGGTTACGCCTACGATACTAGTGATCAATATGGAGAAAATGGCTATGATTTTGAAGGGCAAGGCCTTCTTTTTGTTGGTGCAGCTGTTGGTTTCTGTTTGGCACTCCTCTGGTACTACTGAAAGTGCAAGGGGAGTGAAGATGGAAATGATAATCAAGAAGATTGTGAAGAGCTTGACAAGTGAAGAAGAAGAAATCATTGAATCTTTCTTGGTCACCTTACAAGCAAGATTGATTGATTACTTGTTCGGATACGTCGACTAGGTATTATTGGGGTCCTATATAGGGAAATGTTACATTATGGACTAAATTTTCTTTTGCTATAAAAATATTATATTTATTAATTTATACTTATAAGACCCCAATAATTCGGATCATGAGTTATTTTTTATTTAGAAAGTGTGAACTTTAATTTTGTTGTGATGGATCAAATTAGGATTTTATGAGTTAAGAGAATGAAAGTCTTACGTTTTCTGCTTGAAATGATAAAATGTTTATTATAGATATTATGTTGTAAATTAAAATATAATATTTAAATTATATTTACATTTATACGCGAATTATATCAATTTAAACTATAATAAAAATATAAAACATACAATTATAATAAAAATATATTTTATATAACTCATTATTAATATTTTAATATGTAAATCATAAATTTTACTTATTTTTAAATGATTAAAAAAATAATAATTTTTTAGGGATGTTAGTATTAGATTATTAAAATAAATTATAAATACATTATTGAGTGGAGTTCATGTATTAGTAAAAGTAAAATTATAATTTGATTCCAAACGTAAAATTGAAAATGAAAAAGTTAAAAATCTTAAGGTCCGTTTGCTTCTAGAAAATATTTTCTATTTTTATTTTCTGTTTTGTTTTTAGAAAAATAGTTTTCATTTTCAATTTTTTGAAAATTAGAAAACATATTTGATTAATATAAATGAAAATTTGAATTCAAAACTAAAATACTAAAAATATATTTGATATCTAATTTTTGAAAATATAAATAAAAAGAATAGCTATTAAATAATTAAATTATATTGTCATTATTATTGTAAATCATTACATATATTTAACACGCTAGTTATACAAATATAAAACAATAGAGTTGATAAGAAATTCCATAACACAAAATTTATTTAGTTTATAATAAGAATATAATGCTAATGAATATTAGACATTAGTTAAGTTTTAAAAATACACAAAAATATTGTTATAAGTAATAGCATACAAAAGTATCATTAATATAAAAAATAATCTAACACTTTGAATAACGGAATCAAACATTGATTGTCACAACATTTACATGACAATTCACAAACTTACATGACAATCTACAATATTATTGTGGCAGTTCACGATACTGTTTTGACAGTACTCGATAGACGATGATGTGGTAGATGGACTTAATTGATTATTTTATAAAGTTTTGAAATTACACCAACATTTATTTATCTCATAGCATTATTAATTATATAAAAGTAAAAAATAAAAAATATTCAAATTGTAGTTAACGTTCAATATTTTTAAATTTTTAAAACAAATTTACATATGAATTGTTTGATAAAATGCTCGAGAAATGAAACAACCGTGTACCGGCAGTGTACATTAAATTCAATTATTTAAAAATATAAATATAAAATTTATTTTGTTTAAATTTATAAAAATATTTTTTATTTTTATATTACATGATTTTTTCCATAAATTTTGTTTGCAAATATAAAAAATATTGACTTTGGTTTTAAAAATAAATATTAAACTTATTTTGATTTGTCTTAAAAATATTAAAAGATAAATATCATTTGAATATTCTTATATTTTAATTTTATTTTTATATAACTAATAATATTATGATATAAATAAATGTGGGTGTGACTACCAAATCAAATAAAACAATTGGTTCAATAGTCTGGCTACCCTATTTTCATTCTACAGAGTCCATGTTCAAAACCTCGTAAATGTGATACGTGTCATTGTACGGTTGAATAGAAATAAATTTAATTATAAATTTAAATTTAAATTTAGGACTAAGTTAATAGAGTTTACATATATTTATAATCAAATATGTAATTATACAGATTTATGTAAACTACCATGTTACCCCTCGTAAATTTTAACGACATTTGACTTAAATGATATCACTTAAACATTTCAGTGATCATATTGATGTAAATTTAAAACTTATGGTCATTTTGATACCAACCCTATAATTGGATGGTACCCTAAAAAAAACTATACACGAGTCATCTAATTCTCACGCTCTCGTGGACATGATCTCACAACTGCTCCAAAGAAGATTGAATGGTGAAATTTAAATTAATTAGAAACAACTAAAATGGAATTGTAGATGAGCCGCGGAATCCCGACCGTCGATTATTTATTTCAAATACCTTCATCAACCGCTGTTCAAGCTGAAGCTAATATAATATTTATGTTGTAACATATTTTTCTTTTCTTAATAAAAAATGTGTTAGTAGAGCAAGGTGAATTTGCAAAATTACTGAAATAATATTCAATTAATATTTTAATGGTTAATTTAATGGTCAATTTAATCCATAGTTTTAGTTTAAATAACCTCTTGTCAAATAAAAATAATTTATTAATTTACTATTAACATCCACCGGTCGGAAAGAAGATCTCTCTCCCGGGTTCCATCTCGTCGGAGAGATAACCACATTAAGTGTAAACAAAACTCGGTTCCATCTCTTTCATTTAATCGTTTTTTATCAAATTTGAATCACATGCTCCTAAATCATTGTGGAATACATATATACTTTCAGTTAATCTTTTTATAATAAGTTTTATATTTATTAATTTATCCTTTATTTTAAGATTATTTTTATCAAATTTGAACCACATGATCAAATACCACTATAGAATATATACATAACTTCAATTCTTATTTTTTTTACTAAAAATGTACTCTCCTTTTTAGTTAGTCTCTTTACTTTGCATTTTACTCAATTCAGTTTTTTTTACTACAATTATTTGCAAATTCTTTATTCTCATCAATTGTTTGACTACTTTATATTCTCATCAATATTTTACCCTCAAAATACTTTCTTTAAAATATGATATTTTGAATATATTTTATAATTTTGGATTGTATTTAATATATTAAATAACATTATAATATGAAAAGAATATTAAATATATATAAATCTTATATGGTTAGATAAAGTCAAAAAACTAGAATCAATCCTTACCATAATCCTATAAATAATTATAATAAAATTAGAACAGAAACTCGAATAATTGACTCAAATTTCTTAAACACGACTCGACTTGAAAATATTTTTACAATTGGTACATATATATTAACTATATAAAAGTTAAAAGTTAAAAATAAACACAAAATTTTAAAACAAACACAATCAATAAAATAAATAACTAATTAAAGAATGTGACCAATGGAGCAAGAAGAAAGGTGTAACAACCCAGAAATTGGAAACAAATATTTAATCGAAATTGGAAGAGTTAATTAAGTAAATTGGTGAAAATTAGAAGACTAAATTGAAAGTATTTAAAATTTGTATATGTTTTAGAGTTGAGGAAAATTCAGGTACTAAACCCTGAATTTACCCAAAAAGTATCGACAGACACTATATTAAAAGCTAAATCAGATATGCGTGAGGGGAATTCATAAGCAAAATTGATAAGTTTTTATTCCTTCCAACACCCAACTTCCAACCACGATCACGACGCAGTCTGAATTCTGATCGTCGTTTTGAAACCACCATCGCGTTCGTCATCGAGCGAGGAACAAATCCCTTAAATTAATTGAAGTGAAACGCAGCCAAACGCCATGAATTTCAAGTCAAAGTCTCGACGTTTTTTTTAACTCCATCGCCGAGAAAATCTTAAATTCATTGTCGATCGTTGCTCCGTTTACGACACCTCCCGCACCATCGTGTTACTTGTGCCGTTTCGAGTCTGCCGGTGTCATCCTTGGTCTCCGTCGACAGCGGCGCGTGAGGAGGTGAGACGGTCAAAGTTTCCGATTTGTTGAAATCGAACTCTCCGCCGTTCAAAAATTTGAACCGAGCTTTGTAAGTACCTCGAAATCACTCAAAATAATTTCTGGAAATTTTTCTGTGAATTATAGGACACCGGAGGAGGTCCCACGCGCCCCCACACGTTGCCACTGCGCGTGGGGAAGGCTCGGCCAATGCTTGAAACCGGTTTGAATGGTTTTTAACCGGTTGGACCGGTTACGACCCGACGTTGACCGTTGATCGGGTGGTATTTTAGTAATTATTTGGAAAATGGTGGTATTCTGGTAATTATTTTGAAAAATGTGCTATTTTTGTATTTTTTTTAAAATGATAATTTAGTAATTTTTTAAAGAAAGTGATATTTTAGTAATTATTTTAAAAATTGTGATATTTTGGTAATTATTTTGAAAATGATGTTATTTTCGTTAAATGGTTGATCATATCTTGACCACATTTGACCAGAACTTTGATCGGCTTTGACCGGCCATTAAACGACCGTTAATATTTTCCGAGTATACTTATCCTGACATTTTTCGACGTTCCGAATCCGTTTTGCCAAATTCGAACCCGAAAGCCTCCAAATCGTCAGTCAAACCCGTTGACTTTGATTTTGACCAAGAATTCAAATTTTCGAAAAGTCATATTTTAAGTTTTTTGACGTTCTGAATCCGATTCCGAAGTCCGTTTTGCAAATTTCTGACCCAAAATTCCCGAATCGAGCTTGTAAACCCAAAAGGCTTAGTATTTTAGCATTTTGATTATTTATTTGAAAGTTGATTAAGGAATTAATTCAATAAAATATTTTATGAAGGTACTTGTGTTTTACCTGAGAGGGGATCAGTTAGGTCCGATCTTGTCTGTTCGTCAAATCAGCCCGAACTACGTACTACGAGACTGACCCATAGGTTTATGTAAATTATTTTTAATAAAAGGTTAAGATTATTTATATTAGGATTCTAAATATGGATTTTTCCTATTCGTAGGATCTAGGGCTGCAGCAGAGCATGATCGACAGACCCAGTAATAGGTTTCCCTATCTGATTTCTCAGACTGTTACAGGTGTGCTTCCTGACAGTGTTATCTTACATTTTTAAACTATATATCTGAAATTGGTTTATAGTTATAGTATTTTTGTACATGATTTCTAAATATGGAATATTTCCATATTTAATGGATTAATTACATTTTTTACTCCAATGCATACATGTTTATTTTTGTCATTGGGGGTATGATTGAAGGAAGTATTATCAGGTCCCTTTGCTGTGTACAAAAGTAAGCCTTACAGTTTCCCAGGTCCCTTTGCTGTGTGCAAAGGTAAGCCTTACAGTTTCCCAGGTCCCTTTGCTGTGTGCAAAGGTAAACCTTATAGTTTCCCAGGTCCCTTCGCTGTGTGCGAGGGTAAGCCTTATAGTTTTCCTAGGCTCCTCTGTTTTGTGCACAGGTTAAGCCTTACTGGTGTACAGGTGGTGTACGGTTCAGGTGAACCTACACATTTTGGTGATTGGATGGGGGTAGTGAGCATATTATTAAAATGTATTTGATAAATTATTTCTTTATCTGAATTATTTTGATATGTATGTTTTATACATTGTTTGAAGCACACTAGGCTTTTTAGCTCATTCTATAGTTTTACCCTTTTTCAAATAACAGCAGACAGTAAGCAGCAGATTTGGCATCAGGGGAGATCAACTACTTTATTTTGTACGAACGTATATCTCTATATATTTTTCATTTTGGTGACATGTATTTTTCTATCGTGTTGGATATATTTGTATTATCGATATTTTGTTTAGTATTACCTGTAATGTTTTATAAGTTGTTTTAAAAAAAAATCTCTGAATGGGATATGTGACCACTTAGATTTGAGTCTAACTTACAGACCGGATCTGGGAGTTACAAAAGGTATGGAATTCACAGATGGATTATAAGAGATATGCCATATTGGGCCAAGCTCAACCCAACAACAATGATAACTTCAATTACTTGGGTTCTCGTATCTCACGTCCTTCAGCCCTATTTGTTAAGCCCCTTCATTTCAACATGTAGCAACAATGTTACTGAAAATTCAAAAGAGGAAAAATAATCAAAGTATGATCACAAATAAGAGATGAAATTTAAATTTTTTTCATTTTTATTTAATTTTATGAAAAATAATAATAATCGATAATAAATATAGAGATTTCGAAAGATATAAATACATAATATTTCGTGTGTCTTAAAATACCTTATATTTATACCAAAATCCAGAATATCACAAAATTATATTTTTCAATATTCTTACAAAATTCATCTCTGCAATATAAATCTCAAAAACTTGTAAAGACTACAAAAAAAATTACATCTCTTTAAAATAATTCTTCATCATAATTCTAAAGACTAAGCTTTACTCTTTATTTATAGAGTTAATTACTTGATCATTAAGAATTTTTATTAAATAAATTTAATTATCAAATAATCTTCGACATGTCTAATTTAATTTCTAATTAGAATTTAATTTAATATCTAATAAATATTTTTATCAAAATGAAGATAAAGGCGAAAATCCACCTCAATTCCCTTGCAATCTTGTTACTTTACCTATATACTATTCAACCTAAAAAAGGGGGTCAAGTTTGCTAGAGATTGTAATGAGTATCCAGTTGGACATTATGAATGGACCAACCATTTATGTTGAGAAGGAAAACGTAATCCTTGTGCCCAAGATGAGTGTTGGGTTGATTTGCACTAAGCAGCCTTAAAAGTCCTCCATTAATGGAATTGAAAAGGACCCAAATATTTTTAGTGGGAGAATAGGATGTGTTCACCCATCTTTGCCAACACCTTTTAAAAATGTTACTTTTTTATAGGTTGATCCTTACTGGGTTTTTGACTGATTCAACTATCAAATGATGATCACTTAGCTTTACTCCCACTCCACTACCACCCCCAATCCAAGCAAAATCACACCACCAAAATTTATATGCCTTAAAAGTAAACCCACGCCTTAAAAATATTCCCAAATAAAGGCACATGCATTGTGGGAGGGTCATGATTCTGGATTGGTAGTGCTCATTCTCTCCCTTTTTTTTTATCTTTCTCTTACAACTTTGTTTTGGGAGTGGGGCACCTTGTCATAAAGGGAAATTGTGTTGCAAAGGGAACAAAAGAAGCAAACATCAATTCTAAGGCCATGGAATAGCATTATGCACCAATATATTTCACCCCCAAACAAAGTAGAAGAAAGGTTAAGATTCACAGTTAGGGTCCCACAACTCTTACTTGGATCCATATTTCAGGTTCCCTTTTGTGCTCTCCATCCCCTTCAACATCTTTACCCTAACCAATGATAAGGCGTGGTTGGTTTTACAAGGAACTTGGGTTGTTGTTCGGTGTTTATTGCTGAATTTTGGGTTGTTGTTGAGGTTTTGCAGATAGCATGCAAGGTTTTTAAGCAAACTGCTAATTCTCTACAGGAGATTTCGATTGTCAAATCGATTCGTAAACTTCTGTAACGTGAGTAACAGATAGAGTTTCAACATGTGGTGTGTCAAGAAAATGTAACGGTTGATATGTTAAATAACATAGATCAATATAAACCTATAGAGTGAGAGATTTTCGACATATCCCTCCCTTGATGATTGTACTAATGCGGAGTGAGTTTGTACAAATTCCATCGAATTTTTTTAAACATTTTCCACCTAAGAGAGAGAGAATGAGAATTTTGCTTTTTAACCATCTACTCTAGATATTATTATTGACGACTATCATCGAATTAAGTATACTGTTTAAAAATATATATATTCATAACGAAAAATTTAATTATTATGACACACCTTTCCATCTGTTTACACAATCGGGACCCATTCCCCCTCTATAGTTTTCACCGTCTTGGACTATGCCCCACTAACCAAAGATGAAAGGATTAGGAACATCGACATGAGTCTAGACATTGGAATCCTCTGCTTTATGTTAGATAATGGATTTTTAACAAAGACAAAATACCAATACAAGTAAAGATGGTGGGAGCCAATGTGTCATTTTCAATTCTTGTTTGATATCAAATGGTTGGCAAAAACATGTGGGATGAACTAATAGGTTGTCTTGATAGCCTATTTTGTTACTTTCTTCTTGATAAGGCCATGTTGTCTAATGGATGAGTCTTTTTCTCTTCATGACAAAAGTTCCCAAAGCATCTCCTACACTCCAAACCCTTTATTCACATTGATTCAATCAGCGGGTCATTTCACAAAAGCAATCAACTTGTAACTATTTATATACTTGATTGCTCGATTTATTCATTTCTTATAAGGATAAACTTTTTGGGAGTTTTAAAATTTTATCAATTTGTGATTAGGTACAAGTTAAGAAATTAAGCAAAGGGAGAGAAAACGACAAGATTCCTTTGTGTTTTAATGTAGTTGTGCTGGACATTGCTTAATCGGTTGGTATTGAATGAACCATAAGAAAAGCAAAATGCAAATAAGAATTCAAGATGTTAGTGTTCTTAGTGTAGTAATTTTGGAGAACTATTGTTATCTTATTGATCTAATTTATTTAAATAAAGTTATTATATGTTATTTACCTATATCTTGTGCACATTATGCCTTCAAACTTGAAATTGCACGTAAAGCAATAAGTGAAAACAAATATCACCTTGTTTATATATTAAATTCACTGGACATTGTAAATGTATTTACCTTAGTATTCAATCATTTATTTAGTCACTAAACTTTAAGATTGAATTTGAGGGTCAATTTGTAAACAAATTGAGTTTAATTTTCTCGTGTGATTTTATTTACTGTTTAATTACATGAATAAACTAGAAAATTAGGTTTACATGTTAGTACTGAAATTTATTGCCAAAATTCATTTTTTTAAAAATGGTTTTGTTCGATTTTATTAGCAAAACACGTTCAAAACGACCATACAACCATGAGTCTCGGTAGAAAACTTTCCCAAGTCTAACTGAAGGAAAAAGAGTGCTTCATGGTTGCTGAAGCAATTACAAGTTGTCTTTTACAGTAAACACAACTCTATCAACAGTTTACATGCTGAACTCAAAACCCTATAAAACCCTTTGAACCCATCACTGAAGGATGCCACCAGAAGAGCCAGAAAACCACCTCCAGCAGACCTTCAACTATCGACTCCAAGCACACGCTACTTATAGAGATACCTAGCATCAAATTAGCATATGGTGCATCACTAAAACCAAACTGTGCCAGCTTACGCCTGGATACAGTCACAATCCTGTACACCGAAAGCAAAGGGCAGCAAACAGACTAGCAACCACAATTATTACCTAGCTTAAAACGCTAGTACAAAATCAGCACTTCAAACAATAGAGTATGAGAGCAATCAAACAGACTACATTATACTACCAGGGCAGAAAGTAAAGATACCAATCGCCGGGAAAGATTGAGGCCACTTACTTTTGCTCTAGTATCCAACCCTAAGTGTTGCCAAATCAAAAAGTAGATCCACACAGCATTGCTTTTTGTTAAATATTACTTCATTACGGAGCAACCATACTGACCAGATAAAACCGAAAAATGACATATTCCACAGCGGTTTATTCTCCTTTCTGATTGGTTGGGAGTGCATGTTGTCTAAATGATGTATAAATGACCTAAAGTTTTGCATGTTGTATTAAAATGACCTTAATTACATATTGATAAATTTAAATCATGTTTTGTGTTGTGATAAGAAAAGATGAAAATATATTTATGTTCGTTCGTATCGACTTGTATGGAACTTGAATGAATATTCTTGCAATCGATATCTTATGTTTGGTGTGAACTTTCTATGTTTGTTGTATGGTATGATCATTGGTTGCGAGCATGTTTAAATAGAAAAAGTAATGATTTGTTCCGAATCAGGTGACACTTGATATTCAGATCGATCTAGCTAGGTATTGGTGTTACATGTCTTCATCAGGTGCATAAACCCAGTCGTAGAGAAGGTGGTGAACTTTTGTTCATGATGGTCTAAGAGATAAAGAGACTAAGCCCTGGGAAAATGTTGAAGAATAGATGAAGAAAAATTGAAAATGAACAGTTTTAGGAAGAGTGGGTGAGTGGTGGCACTGAGTTCTAGGGGTGTGCAAAATTAACCGACCCGGTTGACCCGATCCGCCGACCCGTCGATCAAGATCTAAAAAAATCGAATAATTCTCTAAAAAAATTATCCGGCTGGGTCGGGTACCTGGCCTGATATTCCCCGAGTCGGGCCCGGGTCACAAAATCTAGTTTTTCCGGGTACCCGGTTACTCGAGTACCAGGTTAGTTTTTATTTTTTTTTGTTTTTTATATATAATTATATAAAATATAATAAATTATTTATATTATGGATTATTATATTTTGTATTTTGAACTTTTAAATTTTATGTTCGGATATTAGAGTATGTAATTCGAAATTTCAAACATTTAAATTTGTGTATATATATTTTTTAAATTAATAATTTGAAAATAAAAAATTAAAAGCCGGGTATCGGGTACCCGATTACCGGGTACTCGTAAAATCCGAATACCCGATTATCGGATACCCGTAACATCCGGATCGGGACACGAGCCAAGAAATCGTCAACCCGAAAGTTCCGGGTACCCGAAAATCGGATACCCAAAAATTCGGGTACCCGGATTTGCACAACCTAGCACTGACTAGAGAAAATGGCCTGGCTCTTTGTCTATTAAATAAACGGATCGCTTTTTATTTAAAAAAAAATATTATTAAGTAAATTAATATAAAAATTAAGTAGAAATTTTAAAAATAAAAATCAATAAAATATGCAACACCTGAAATGATTTAATAAATTAATATTCATAAAATACCAAATTAATTCAACCTCCTAAAAAGTATTAAATTCTCTTTTTAGAAAAAAAGTACTAATTATTAAATATTCTTGTTTAATTATATTTTATAAACCCATTCATTACATTTAACGAGGTGCAACTTTTAATTAAAGTAAGCTAATGATGATTTCACTCAATGTAATTTTTTATAGTATTCTTGGGATCTGATGCAAGTCCAACAAAGCTATTTGCTTGTCATGTGGGATTTCCAAATTAATGTTATTTTAGGCCGACAAATTGACAAATAATTGAATTAATTAAAATGAAAAATGATTTTTTTATCATTATTTAAAAAAAAACGTACTCGTTATACAATTAAATATTATAAAAATTATTAGATTAAGTTAATTTTTATTAGAAATATATTTGTGGATAGAAACAAAAAAAATATCAATTGTTGATGAATAATCTCTTTTGGTTTGAATAAAGGGTCATAGTAAGCGGCTGCACGACGACCGTTACCATTGTTAGAATCCTCTATTTCCATGAGGAAGGAGATGAAAGTAATAGGTGAGGAGTGATTCTAAATCCTTCTCGCGGTCTTAATCGATAAATTTTGTAGCGGTTATTAGTGTTGTTGTTAGGGGTAAGAATATTATGACTACTCATAAGTTGACAATCTAAGAAATATGGCATGTTATCGATTTGATTTTGAATTTGAGGGATCATGTGGTATATGTTCAGGGGCGGAGTTCTGTTGAGCCTCAAAGGAATCTTGACCCCTTTAATTTTTTTTATGTACGATAGATTAATATTTTCGTTCATCTAAAAATAAATACTCAAATTAAAAAGATACAAGAATTTACTAAATATTTAATCAAGTAGGGTCGAACTAAAAAAGGCTAATCCAATGTTTTCAATTTTTTAGTTTAATAACAATTTAAGTTATTATAAGTTTAAATATTAGACAAATTAGACATTGTCTTATGAATTTTAAGTTTAAATACCTAATAAGTCATTGTATTTTTCTTAAAAAGTTCAATATTTCGGCCCTTATTAATATTCAGTCTTGGTTTCGTCCCTATATATATTAGAGGTCACGCCAAAAGCTTGCATTAAGAATTTTCGACTTCTTGATGAGTGCAAAACTCTTGATTCCTCAAGTTCGAAGATATTTTTCGGAGACCTTGATCTGCGAAGGCTTCACGTTCGGAGATGTTCCTCAAAACCCTGATGAGCTGAGGAAATGTACAAAAATTAATCTTGTGGAGGAGATTTGAAAGAAGATATGTTCTTGTGAAGAAAGATATATGAATGTGGTATTGTATCCAATGTTTATATGTTTATATTATTTAATTTTTTTTTCATTCGTAAATTAAAAGATATTAAATATGTTTGACCTTACGTATTTATTATAAATAATATAATATATAAATAACCCGAACTAAACTCAATGGACAAGTTCAAATTACCTTGGGAAACAATTATCATAACAAAAGTTATAATTGAATAAAACCTAGCTATTACATGACAGTTGTGTGATTATGCTAGGTTGAATTAAATAAACGTTATGCAGTATTAATATTAGCATTTGTTTGTGCCGTAAGAAAAATAGCAGTCGTTTTTTTTTATATTAATACGTATACATTAGTAAATATAAAATATAACGATAAGAACACATTATATTTATAAAGAGAAAAAAAAACATAAAAAATGAATTTGAGTCTTTAAAAAATAAATGTGTGTGCGTGAGAGAGAGAGAGATGACACAACTTATGAAAGGAAGTAGCCAAAAACAGTTTAAAAGGAAATCGAAAGGAATATCAATTGAATTAGCTGACCAAACTTTTATGATACAAGAAAAATACCCTTTAATGACGTGCATTGCGCGTCATCTATGTGTGCGGATGACACACAAATGTCTGTCGTTGAAGCCACCGACATGAATTTTTGATGACGCGCATTAATGACGTTCTTTGAGTGTCATTGAAGCCCCCGTCATAAATTAAGATGACACACATTTGTGCGTCATAAATTTATGACACGCACGTATGACTTACATTGCGCGTCATTGAAGCCCCTGTCATAAATCTGTTTGACATACATTTGTGTGTCATAAATTTATGACACACATATATGACTTACATTGCATGTCATTGATGCACACGTCATTTAAAAAGACCACAAACGTTCGTGTGTCGTGATTGTATTTCGGAAATATATATATATATATATATATATATATATATATATATATATATATATATATATATATATGTAGATTGACAAATAATCAAACTAAATCACATTGAATGCCTCATAATACTAAATATATGTACCATATTATATATAAGCAATCCATTTGCATACAATATATTCACATTAAGTTATCAAAATATTGTATTAATCATATGTCGATACAAAATATCAATGCATAATAAAGTTTGCCACATAAGATACCCATTCTTTGCGAATATCATCAATGTCATCATCCGTGTATTCTTCTTTCCCATCGCCAACCTAAGTAAAAAAATATGAAATAAGTATATAATTTATACTTATTTAAAGTGAAGTATATAATGAACTATTAAAGAGTACTAAAATGACCAATTTTACATATGCATTCTTTGAAGCATAATAACATTATGCAAAGTCATAAAATCAATAGCATTATAAAAAATTCCAACTTTGTTCACAACAATATCATCACAAATAATACCCACAAGAGAGTCCCTGTTACGTCTATAGTACTTGACAAAATCAAATTTTGGATTTTAAGTGCTAGTACGTGTCAAATGCTTTCACAACTCCACCGAACATTTCAAATTGTTCCTTTAGACATTGATTCATATATCGAAAAATAGTATCAATTGCCACATGCTTAAAACGTGCAATTAGATTCAAGAATTCACTCATTACTTACAACAAAATCTATCAATATATAGAAGCAAATAACAAGAAGTTTACCATCAATGTAATCTTTCATTAAGTTAAATTCACAAGATTTTTAAGTTTGTTTCAAATTATAAACGATAACCTCCATTCCATGCAGAAATAAAAAGAGCATGACAATTCTTATTAATATGAATAGACAAGATGTTATCGTAGATGAATTTCCAATAATATCATCCTACTTCAAGTCCACATGATAGTTGTATGACTAATGTGTATGTATGATATGACAGATGTGTATCAGAAAAGTTTGCTTACATTCTTATTGACCAGCACTTGAAGTCCGTTCTCGACTATCTCTTTCATGAACTTACAAACATAATATCCACACTCGGTACCTCCCGACTGACAGGGACACTACAAATAGTTTACAATAAACGATTAGTCAAAATGAAAGCTACAATTTAAACAAGGAATGATCGTTCGAAGTCCTCACCAAAACATTGATCCATTTGAGGCTAACCCTTTTGTTAGATCCACTTTGAGCATTGTTCAATTTCATTGCCCTATAAAAATTGATGAAATATATCAAAGAATATACTATAATGTTTCGATAATTTATGTTACTTACGCATCAATAACTTGCTTCAACTGTTGATGGACATTGGTGGGCCCTCAGGAATCAAGATAATAACAACTTGTTGCTTTCATATCTATCACCGCCAATACCCAATGTCTTCTATAAAAACAAAAAACCAAATTAAGTTACTAAAATATATTAATAATCAAATGAAAAAACAAATGAAAAAACAAACCCGTGATTATATGGCACTAGGACGATGTCATTGTCCTTTCTTAGAGACAATTGATCTGCAACGCTTCGAATTGCCTCATCACTATTTTTGAATTTTGCCTTACGTCCTGATGGCGAGATTGCAGACGGGCTCATAAAACAAATTCCATGATCTATTTTTGGCCCATTCTTGATTTCCTCAAACAAGTACCTATATATTAACATTAGACAAGTACGATGATTAAATATATTGTGTTTGAATAAAATTAAAATTATGCACTTACATCATATAACAAGTAATCGCAGAACCGATCATCTCATCCACAGTAAAAACCACTTCAAAATCTTCCCAAGTTATGTACGTCACATTGCACTTTCACGGAATCCACATTTTTAAGTTGTATATCAACTATAGGTGCAAACACTTTCAAAACACAGTTGCTTTCAACTCTTAGCCTTGTCCTCATTTGTGCTCTCGTCCTTCTCCTTTGCGGTGTTCCTTCCTCCTTTTCTTTCTTTCTTTCCCTCTTCGGTGTCCCTTCTTCTTTCTCCTCTTCCTTTTTCCTTTGCGGTGTCCATTCTCCTTTACCCTCTTCCTTTTATTTCTCTTTTTTCATCTTCGGTGTCCCTTCTCCTTTCTCCTCTTCTTTTTCAACAAGTTCTCTTTGTCGTTTTTTTCCTTTATTACTTTCTACTTCATCTCCGTTCACACGTTTTTTCCCCATAAACGCCAACACTTTTTCCTACAAAAAAAAATAAAGATATCATTTAAATTAGACATATATAATTTCTATAAATAAATGAAAATATTACCAAATCAGAGCATCGAATGACTAGATGTCTAGGCCACTTCACTAGGAACCCCACTGCATCTTGAACCTTGTAAATGAACTCCTCATCTAGTGGAAACGGTAGTAAAACGTCTCCTTGCACACTCATTTCCATCATTACTTCAATGTTTTCAACTGTTATATAAAGTTATTACTAAGATACAATATTCTAAAAAGTCAAAAAGAAAACTGATATTTTTTGTAATACCTGATTGATCATTGTGCTTCACTATTGTTCCTTTGGCAACTATATTGGAGGCAATATCAATCGCAAGATAACAGGAAGTATCCTACAAATTATATATATATTAGTTGTAGTCAAGACTTATATTTAATTCATACTATAATTTAATAAGACTTAC
Organism: Hibiscus syriacus; assembly: GCF_006381635.1. Taxonomy (NCBI): domain Eukaryota; kingdom Viridiplantae; phylum Streptophyta; class Magnoliopsida; order Malvales; family Malvaceae; genus Hibiscus; species Hibiscus syriacus. Next base: position 660,788 of record NW_024063270.1, read on the forward strand.
AAGTAATTCCTCGGGTGGGTTGTCTTCAAAATCTGCTTTGTCCCACCCTTGGCAACTTGCGCCTTCAGAAGCATGATTTGTAACATCCCAAAATACGGGTTAGTGATTAACTTATAAAACTTCAGAGTTTGGTGATCGAAGTAGGATATTTGAATAGTTTAATGATTTGTTCAGAAATATTTCCTGAAAGTTATTAGTAATTGTCAAAAGAATTAAAGGGAAAAATGGTCATTTAGCATGAAAGATATTTTCCCCCAATAATATGAATAAATCACGTGGAGGTGGGGGAAAGAGTTATCTGAAAACTCTTTCTTCTTCCTTTCTTCTTCTCCCAATCGAGGAAGCTAGGCAAAGGTAAGAGTTTTCTGAGTTATTGATTATTTGTTAAATTAAAGGTTAGGTTTTGATCACTAGATGATAATTAAGCTTAAGGAAAGCTTAATTCGTTCTAAAACAACAAGATGAAAGGTATAGGAGAGATTAAAGATTTTGAGTTTTTGAATGAAATTTTGAAATAGAGTTGATGAGTTGAATTTTAAGTTGAATTTGACTTGTCATCTATAAGAATAAGAAGATAGAAGTGTTGGAATTAAGTTTGGATAATATGGAAAGTTTAGTATGATTCTTGAATTACATATGAGGGATAGAATTTTGAAGTTATATATGATTTTCATGGATGTAAGTTGGTTTAAGTAATGGTAATTGAGTTTAATGTCATGAAAAGGGCTTAATATAGAAGAATTGAGTGAGAAATTGATGATTTTCGGGCTTAAAGTACAATTTTTGGGCAGAGGGAACCGATACCTATGAAGGGGAATCGATTCCCCTTCTTGAACGAAAAATTTCCAGTATATTCAGGGGGTATCGATTCTCCCGGGGGGGGGGGAATCGATTCCCCCTAAAGGAAAAATGAAATTTGGTTCAATAATCTGGCTTAAGTTGTTAACATCAAGTTTAAGGTTTAGACTTCTGATAGTTGTTTTGAAATGTTATATTTATGTAGATATTGAGCCTAAACAAGTTCTCGAATAATCAAAGGATTAGAATTGATTCAAATCAAACAAGGCTAAGGTGAGTGCAATTTTAATTGTACTTATATTATTGAACGAACATTGGCTTGCGATGAGTCAGTGATGGAGTTACTATGGTAAGAAGTGACTCCTAAAATGTTATTTGATTGCTGATTCTTATATGTGCATGAATACATGAAATGAGTATAGGTTTTTATATATGTTACATAATATGCATATGTGATATATGCTATGAGACATGACCAATGTGAAATGAGATAAGCTATATGACTATATGAAATGATATATGAATATGCAATACGTGATACATGTGATATGATATGAAATGACATATGAATATGTAATACGTGATACATGTGATATGATATGAAATACATGGTTACACATACATGTGGTATGTGATAGAAGAGAAAGAACAAGTGATGAGAAATGTATTCATAATAAATGCCCATAGTATATGATACGAGAGTTATAGGTATAGTTGGCATGCCAAGAGTCGAGGGTTACATATGTCCTATAAGACATATGATAGGTCCTACGGGACACAGATTACATCCTTCGGGATGATAGGTCCTTCGGGACACAGATGACATCCTTCGGGATGATAGGTCATTCGGGACATTTATACGAGCTGTGGTGACAGCATATGTGTGCACAACCTCAGTGTACTCGCATACCTCTATTCTCAATAATATACATGGGCAATACAATTGAAAGATAAATTAAAGTGAAAGTGGCACAAGAAGATAAGTTTTACATGTACATGACATGCTTATATATATGTTATAGATACATGCATGTTGAAATGTCATGATCAAATAATAAGAATGCATATTCATGAATTGGTTGTTAAATGTTTGTTTATTGCCTCACTAAGTCTATGACTTATCGTGTAAGTGATTTACACGTAGGTACCAAGAAACGAGAAGAGCAAGAATATAAGTGGCAAGGACAATATTATTACTAGAAGATCATATCAGAAGTAATCGACAAAGTATGTATTTTGGTGTGTATAGAGTGTTGGCATGTAATAAGTTGTTAATTACGAGTACTCTGATGGAGTTGTATTTTGTGGTCATTTTTATGTAAATTAACGTATTTTTCTTTAAACAAAGTTTAAAATTTCTCTGTTTTTCAGAAGAGTCAAACTTTTAAAAGTCAATGTGACACCTCAGACTTGTATTTGGGTCGAGTACGGGTTGGGGTGTTACAGTTAATGGCATCAGAGCTAAGGTTTAGTCGATTCTCGGTATAAACCGGAGTCTAGAATGTTTTATAAGGTATACATGCCAACAAAATAGTGAAAACTTCTGATGTGATGGAATAGTAAGTATACTGTTGTGCTAATAGAACTATATGATTGTATTTTTATAGATGTCCGGATAAGGTAGTTCTAGAAATGAAGTGGGAGATGATATACCCGCTGGAAACAGTAATTCACCTGCCCTGGCCAGGCAGAAAGAAGAACAGACACCCTCTGGAGTGCCTGTGAATGATCAAGATGTATTCTTTAGAACTTTAGACACGGTATTGACGCGTTTTCAACCTCCTATTGCTTTAACTCCAAAAATGAATGTTGCAAAAGAGTTGAAGGGTTTAGGAGCTCCAGAGTTTAAAGGGGAAGCTGTTGAAGATCCTGTTGCTGCGGATCTTTGGCTCAATGATGTGAAGATTATGTTAAATGGACTCCACTGTTCTGATGTAGAGAAGTTAGATGGAGTGATCTCTTTGCTTCGTGGATAAACAAGAATCTGGTGGACAAATGTTACCTTGAGTATGACCAGTGATCAAGTGACATGGTCCTTGTTTTTAGAAGAGTTTAAGCACAAGTATATTGGAGATCAGTTTATAAGGCAAATGAAGCAAGAGTTTATGAGTATGAAACAGTTGAATTGCACCGTATATGAATATGAGTGTGAGTTTAATAAGTTGAGTCGTTTTGCTGCTGAACTAATTCTAACAGAAAAAGATACTTGTGAATGGTTTGTTGAAGGCTTTCTCCCGAGGTTGAAAGAAATGTTGATCGTGTTGAACTTTTCATCGTTCCAAGAGGTTGTCAATCGTGCTAAAGCTTTAGAGAGAGCTCAGAATGAAAGGTTTGGAGATCAGAGAGCCCAACCGTCTAAAAGAACTTGGGCTTCATCAAGTTTTACACCACCTAAGAGAGGTAGAGATTCTGGTTTTCGTTCTCAGGCGAGGTCTGAATCAATGGCATCTTCCGCTAGAGGATCAAATCAAATTAGAGCTAGACAAACTCAATCAATAGGGCCTGGTACTAGTAGAGCAAATCCGGGTCAAGAAAGACAATGTCAGACTTGTGGAAGATATCATAGTGGTATATGTAGAGTAAGAGTCGGAGCTTGTTTTTGATGTGGGGAAACGGGACATTTCATGAGAGATTGTCCAGTGAGGTCCGTAGAGCCTTCACAGTCGGAGCGATCTGTTTGGATGTCTCAGAGAGGAAAGGGTAGAGGTAGAGGAAGAAGTTAGCCTGAATCTTCTACTCAACAAGAGGTGCGCTCTGTTGCTCGGGTGTATAACCTTAAGACCAATGAAGAACGTGATGATCCTGAGATAATTGCAGGTACCTTTCAACTGTATGATAAATGTGTTATGATATTGATTGATCCGGGGTCAATATATTCATATATTTGTAGTAAATTGGTGAGTGAACTGGGAATTCAATTAGAAGCCATTAGTAATGATGTGATAGTAACAAATCCATTAGGGCATAGTGCTCAGGTAAATAGAGTGTGTCATGGGTGTCCCATAAAGATTCAAGGAATCGAATTCCCTGCTAATCTGATGGAATTACCCTTTGACGAATTTGAAGTGATACTGGGAATGGACTGGCTATAACGCTATTATGCTAATGTTGACTGTAGACTAAAGAGGGTCACATTAATCAGTCCTGACGGAGTGGATGTTATAGTGTTCATTGAAGGATGGAATCCATTGGCAAATGTAATTTCAGTAATGTCGGCAAAGAAGTTACTGCTACAGGGATGTCAAGGGTTCATTGCTAATGTGCGGGATATTAGAACCGAGGAAAAAAGGATTGAAGAAATTCCTATCGTCAAAGAATTTTCTGACGTATTTCTTGCAGGGGGAGAAATTTATAACATCCCAAAATACGAGTTAGTGATTAACTTATAAAACTTCAGAGTTTGGTGATCGAAGTAGGATATTTGAATAGTTTAATGATTTGTATATAAATATTTCCTGAAAGGTATTAGTAATTATCAAAAGAATTAAAGGGCAAAATGGTCATTTAGCATGAAAGATATTTTTCCCCAATAATATGAATAAATCACGTGGAGGTGGGGGAAAGAGTTATCTGAAAACTCTTTCTTCTTCCTTTCTTCTTCTCCCAACCGTGGAAGCTAGGCAAAGGTAAGGGTTTTCTGAGTTGTTGATTATTTGTTAAATTAAAGGTTAGGTTTTGATCACTAGATGATAATTAAGCTTAAGGAAAGCTTAATTTGTTCTAAAACAACAAGATGAAAGGTATAGGAGAGATTAAAGATTTTGAGTTTTTGAATGAAATTTTGAAATAGAGTTGATGAGTTGAATTTTAAGTTGAATTTGACTTGTCATCTATGAGAATAAGAAGATAGAAGCGTTGGAATTAAGTTTGGATAATATGGAAAATTTAGTATGATTCTTGAATTACATATGAGGGATAGAATTTTGAAGTTATATATGATTTTCATGGATGTAAGTTGGTTTAAGTAATGGTAATTGAGTTTAATGTCATGAAAAGGGCTTAATATAGAAGAATTGAGTGAGAAATTGATGATTTTCGGGCTTAAAGTACAATTTCTGGGCAGAGGGAACCGATACCTATGAAGGGGAATCGATTCCCCTTCTTGAACGAAAAATTTCCAGTATATTCAGGGGGTATCGATTCTCCCTGGGGGGGGGGGAATCGATTCCCCCTAAAGGAAAAATGAAATTTGTTCAATAATCTGGCTTAAGTTGTTAACATCAAGTTTAAGGTTTAGACTTCTGATAGTTGTTTTGAAATGTTATATTTATGTAGATATTGAGCCTAAACAAGTTCTCGAATAATCAAAGGATTAGAATTGATTCAAATCAAACAAGGCTAAGGTGAGTGCAATTTTAATTGTACTTATATTATTGAACGAACATTGGCTTGCGATGAGTCAGTGATGGAGTTACTATGGTAAGAAGTGACTCCTAAAATGTTATTTGATTGCTGATTCTTATATGTGCATGAATACATGAAATGAGTATAGGTTTTTATATATGTTACATAATATGCATATGTGATATATGCTATGAGACATGACCAATGTGAAATGAGATAAGCTATATGACTATATGAAATGATATATGAATATGCAATACGTGATACATGTGATATGATATGAAATGACATATGAATATGTAATACGTGATACATGTGATATGATATGAAATACATGGTTACACATACATGTGGTATGTGATAGAAGAGAAAGAACAAGTGATGAGAAATGTATTCATAATAAATGCCCATAGTATATGATACGAGAGTTATAGGTATAGTTGGCATGCCAAGAGTCGAGGGTTACATATGTCCTATAAGACATATGATAGGTCCTACGGGACACAGATTACATCCTTCGGGATGATAGGTCCTTCGGGACACAGATGACATCCTTCGGGATGATAGGTCATTCTGGACATTTATACGAGCTGTGGTGACAGCATATGTGTGCACAACCTCAGTGTACTCGCATACCTCTATTCTCAATAATATACATGGGCAATACAATTGAAAGATAAATTAAAGTGAAAGTGGCACAAGAAGATAAGTTTTACATGTACATGACATGCTTATATATATGTTATCGTGTAATAGATACATGCATGTTGAAATGTCATGATCAAATGATAAGAATGCATATTCATGAATTGGTTGTTAAATGTTTGTTTATTGCCTCACTAAGTCTATGACTTATCGTGTAAGTGATTTACACGTAGGTACCAAGAAACGAGAAGAGCAAGAATATAAGTGGCAAGGATAGTATTATTACTAGAAGATCATATCAGAAGTAATCGACAAAGTATGTATTTTGGTGTGTATAGAGTGTTGGCATGTAATAAGTTGTTAATTACGAGTACTCTGATGGAGTTGTATTTTGTGGTCATTTTTATGTAAATTAACGTATTTTTCTTTAAACAAAGTTTAAAATTTCTCTGTTTTTCAGAAGAGTCAAACTTTTAAAAGTCAATGTGACACCTCGGACTTGTATTCGGGTAGAGTACGGGTTGGGGTGTTACAGTTAATGGCATCAGAGCTAAGGTTTAGTCGATTCTCGGTATAAACCGGAGTCTAGAATGTTTTATAAGGTATACATGCCAACAAAATAGTGAAAACTTCTGATGTGATGGAATAGTAAGTATACTGTTGTGCTAATAGAACTATATGATTGTATTTTTATAGATGTCCGGATAAGGTAGTTCTAGAAATGAAGTGGGAGATGATATACCCGCTGGAAACAGTAATTCACCTGCCCTGGCCAGGCAGAAAGAAGAACAGACACCCTCTGGAGTGCCTGTGAATGATCAAGATGTATTCTTTAGAACTTTAGACACGATATTGACGCGTTTTCAACCTCCTATTGCTTTAACTCCAAAAATGAATGTTGCAAAAGAGTTGAAGGGTTTAGGAGCTCCAGAGTTTAAAGGGGAAGCTGATTAAGATCCTGTTGCTGCGGATCTTTGGCTCAATGATGTGAAGATTATGTTAAATGGACTCCACTGTTCTGATGTAGAGAAGTTAGATGGAGTGATCTCTTTGCTTCGTGGATAAACAAGAATCTGGTGGACAAATGTTACCTTGAGTATGACCAGTGATCAAGTGACATGGTCCTTGTTTTTAGAAGAGTTTAAGCACAAGTATATTGGAGATCAGTTTATAAGGAAAATGAAGCAAGAGTTTATGAGTATGAAACAGTTGAATTGCACCGTATATGAATATGAGTGTGAGTTTAATAAGTTGAGTCGTTTTGCTGCTGAACTAATTCTAACAGAAAAAGATACTTGTGAATGGTTTGTTGAAGGCTTTCTCCCGAGGTTGAAAGAAATGTTGATCGTGTTGAACTTTTCATCGTTCCAAGAGGTTGTCAATCGTGCTAAAGCTTTAGAGAGAGCTCAGAATGAAAGGTATGGAGATCAGAGAGCCCAACCGTCTAAAAGAATTGAGGCTTCATCAAGTTTTACACCACCTAAGAGAGGTAGTGATTCTGGTTTTCGTTCTCAGGCGAGGTCTGAATCAATGGCATCTTCCGCTAGAGGATCAAATCAAATTAGAGCTAGACAAACTCAATCAATAGGGCCTGGTACTAGTAGAGCAAATTCGGGTCAAGAAAGACAATGTCAGACTTGTGGAAGATATCATAGTGGTATATGTAGAGTAAGAGTCGGAGCTTGTTTTTGATGTGGGGAAACGAGACATTTCATGAGAGATTGTCCAGTGAGGTCCGTAGAGCCTTCACAGTCGGAGCGATCTGTTTGGATGTCTCAGAGAGGAAAGGGTAGAGGTAGAGGAAGAAGTTAGCCTGAATCTTCTACTCAACAAGAGGTGCGCTCTGTTGCTCGGGTGTATAACCTTAAGACCAATGAAGAACGTGATGATCCTGAGATAATTGCAGGTACCTTTCAACTGTATGATAAATGTGTTATGATATTGATTGATCCGGGGTCAATATATTCATATATTTGTAGTAAATTGGTGAGTGAACTGGGAATTCAATTAGAAGCCATTAGTAATGATGTGATAGTAACAAATCCATTAGGGCATAGTGCTCGGGTAAATAGAGTGTGTCATGGGTGTCCCATAAAGATTCAAGGAATCGAATTCCCTGCTAATCTGATGGAATTACCCTTTGACGAATTTGAAGTGATACTGGGAATGGACTGGCTATAACGCTATTATGCTAATGTTGACTGTAGACTAAAGAGGGTCACATTAATCAGTCCTGACGGAGTGGATGTTATAGTGTTCATTGAAGGATGGAATCCATTGGCAAATGTAATTTCAGTAATGTCGGCAAAGAAGTTACTGCTACAGGGATGTCAAGGGTTCATTGCTAATGTGCGGGATATTAGAACCGAGGAAAAAAGGATTGAAGAAATTCCTATCGTCAAAGAATTTTCTGACGTATTTCTTGCAGGGGGAGAAATTTATAACATCCCAAAATACGAGTTAGTGATTAACTTATAAAACTTCAGAGTTTGGTGATCGAAGTAGGATATTTGAATAGTTTAATGATTTGTATATAAATATTTCCTGAAAGGTATTAGTAATTATCAAAAGAATTAAAGGGCAAAATGGTCATTTAGCATGAAAGATATTTTTCCCCAATAATATGAATAAATCACGTGGAGGTGGGGGAAAGAGTTATCTGAAAACTCTTTCTTCTTCCTTTCTTCTTCTCCCAACCGTGGAAGCTAGGCAAAGGTAAGGGTTTTCTGAGTTGTTGATTATTTGTTAAATTAAAGGTTAGGTTTTGATCACTAGATGATAATTAAGCTTAAGGAAAGCTTAATTTGTTCTAAAACAACAAGATGAAAGGTATAGGAGAGATTAAAGATTTTGAGTTTTTGAATGAAATTTTGAAATAGAGTTGATGAGTTGAATCTGACTTGTCATCTATGAGAATAAGAAGATAGAAGTGTTGGAATTAAGTTTGGATAATATGGAAAATTTAGTATGATTCTTGAATTACATATGAGGGATAGAATTTTGAAGTTATAGATGATTTTCATGGATGTAAGTTGGTTTAAGTAATGGTAGTTGAGTTTAATGTCACGAAAAGGGCTTAATATAGAAGAATTGAGTAAGGAATTGATGATTTTCGGGCTTAAAGAACAATTTCTAGGCATAGGGAACCGATACCTATGAAGGGGAATCGATTCCCCTTCTTGAACAAAAAATTTCCAGTATGTTCAGGGGGTATCGATTCACCCTGGGGGGAATCGATTCCCCCCTAAAGGAAAAATGAAATTTGGTTCAATAATCTGGCTTAAGTTGTTAACATCAAGTTTAAGGTTTAGACTTCTGATAGTTGTTTTGAAATGTTATATTTATGTAGATATTGAGCCTAAACAAGTTCTGGAATAATCAAAGGATTAGAATTGATTCAAATCAAACAAGGCTAAGGTAAGTGCAATTTTAATTGTACTTATATTATTGAACGAACATTGGCTTGCGATGAGTCAATGATAAAGTTACTATGGTAAGAAGTGACTCCTAAAATGTTATTTGATTGGTGATTCTTATATGTGCATGAATACATGAAATGAGTATAGGTTTTTATATATGTTACATAATATGCATATGTGATATATGCTATGAGACATGACCAATGTGAAATGAGATAAGCTATATGACTATATGAAATGATATATGAATATGCAATACGTGATACATGTGATATGATATGAAATGACATATGAATATGTAATACGTGGTACATGTGATATGATATGAAATACATGGTTACATATACATGTGGTATGTGATAGAAGAGAAAGAACAAGTGATGAGAAATGTATTCATAATAAATGCCCATAGTATATGATACGAGAGTTATAGGTATAGTTGGCATGCCAAGAGTCGAGGGTTACATATGTCCTATAAGACATATGATAGGTCCTACGGGACACAGATTACATCCTTCGGGATGACAGGTCCTTCGGGACACAGATGACATCCTTCGGGATGATAGGTCCTTCGGGACATTTATACGAGCTGTGGTGACATCATATGTGTGCACAACCTCAGTGTACTCGCATACCTCTATTCTTAATAATATACATGGGCAATACAATTGAAAGATAAATTAAAGTGAAAGTGGTACAAGAAGGTAAGTTTTACATGTACATGACATGCTTATATATATGTTATCGTGTAATAGATACATGCATGTTGAAATGTCATGATCAAATGATATGAATGCATATTCATGAATTGGTTGTTAAATGTTTGTTTATTGCCTCACTAAGTCTATGGCTTAGCGTGTAAGTGATTTACACGTAGGTACCAAGAAACGAGAAGAGCAAAAATATAAGTAGCAAGGACAATATTATTACTAGAAGATCAGATCAGAAGTAATCGACAAAGTATTTATTTTGGTGTGTATAGAGTGTTGGCATGTAATAAGTCGTTAATTACGAGTACTCTGATGGAGTTGTATTTTGTGGTCATTTTTATGTAAATTAACGTATTTTGCTTTAAACAAAGTTTTAAATTTCTCTGTTTTTCAAAAGAGTCAAACTTTGAAAACTCAATGTGAAACCTCAGACTTGTATTCGAGTCGGGTACGGGTTGGGGTGTTACAGTTAATGGTATCAGAGCTAAGGTTTAGTCGATTCTCGGCATAAACCGGAGTCTAGAGTGTTTTATAAGGTATACATGCCAACAAAATAGTGAAAACTTCTGATCTGATGGAATAATAAGTATATTGTTGTGCTAATAGAACTATATGATTGTATTTTTATAGATGTCCGGACAAGGTAGTTCTAGAAATGATGTGGGAGATGATATACCTACTGAAAGCAGTAATTCACCTGCCCTGGCCAGGCAGAATGAAGAACAGACACCCTCTGGAGTGCCTGTGAATGATCAAGATGTATTCTTTAGAGCTTTAGATACGGTATTGACGCGTTTTCAACCTCCTGTTGCTTTAACTCCAAAAATGAATGTTGCAAAAGAGTTGAAGGGTTTAGGAGCTCCAGAGTTTAAAGGGGAAGCTGATGAAGATCCTGTTGCTGTGGACCTTTGGCTCAATGATGTGAAGATTATGTTAAATGGACTCCACTATTCTGATGTAGAGAAGTTAGATGGAGTGGTCTCTTTGCTTTGTGGACAAGCAAGAATCTGGTGGAGAAATGTTACCTTGAGGATGACCAGTGATCAAGTGACATGGTCCTTATTTTTAGAAGAGTTTAAGCACAAGTATATTGGAGATCAGTTTATAAGGCAAATAAAGCAAGAGTTTATGAGTATGAAACAGTTGAATCGCACCGTATATGAATATGATTGTGTGTTTAATAAGTTGAGTCGTTTTGCTGCTGAACTAATTCCAACAGAAAAAGATACTTGTGAATGGTTTGTTGAAGGCTTGTTCCCGAGGTTGAAAGAAATGTTGATCGTGTTGAACTTGTCATTATTCCAAGAGGTTGTCAATCGTGCTAAAGCTTTAGAGAGAGCTCATAATGAAATGTTTGGAGATCAGAGAGCCCAACCGTCTAAAAGAACTGGGGCTTCATCAAGTTTTACACCACCTAAGAGAGGTAGAGATTCTGGTTTTCATTCTTAGGTGAGGTCTGAATCAATGACATCTTCCACTAGAGGATCAAATCAAATGAGAGCTAGAAAAACTCAATCAATAAAGCCTGGTACTAGTAGAGAAAATCCGGGTCAAGAAAGACAATGTCAGACTTGTGGAAGATATCATAGTGGTATATGTAGAGTAAGAGTCGGAGCTTGTTTTCGATGTAGGGAAACGAGACATTTCATGAGAGATTGTCCAGTGAGGTCCGTAGAGCCTTCACAGTTGGAGCGATCTGTTTGGATGTCTCAGAGAGGAAGGGGTAGTGGTAGAGGAAGAAGTCAGCCTGATTCTTCTACTCAACAAGAGGTATGCTCTGTTGCTCGGGTGTATAACCTTAAGAGCAATGAAGAACGTGATGATCCTGAGATAATTGCAGGTACCTTTCAACTGTATGATAAATGTGTTATGATATTGAATGATCCGGGGTCAACATATTCATATATTTGTAGTAAATTGGTGAGTGAACTGGGAATTCAATTAGAAGCATTATTAATGATGTGATAGTAACAAATCCATTAGGGCATAGTGCTCGGGTAAATAGAGTGTGTCATGGGTGTCCCATAAAGATTCAAGGAATCAAATTCCCTGCTAATCTGATGGAATTACCCTTTGACGAATTTGAAGTGATACTGGGAATGGACTGGCTATAACGCTATTATGCTAATGTTGACTGTAGACTAAAGAGGGTCACATTAATCAGTCCTGACGGAGTGGATGTTATAGTGTTCATTGAAGGATGGAATCCATTGGCAAATGTAATTTCAGTAATGTCGGCAAAGAAATTACTGCTACAGGGATATCAAGGGTTCATTGCTAATGAGCGGGATGTTAGAACCGAGGAAAAAGGGATTGAAGAAATTCCTATCGTCAAAGAATTTTCTGACGTATTTCCTGCAGAGTTACCAGGTCTACCTCCAGACAGAGAAGTGGAATTCCAAATTGAAATAATGCCTGGAACTGCATCTATTGCCATGTCACCATACAGAATGGCTCCAAAAGAGTTGCAAGAATTAAAGATTCAATTACAAGAATTGCTAGACAAAGGTTTTATTAGACCAAGTGTATCACCATGGGGAGCTCTAGTTTTGTTTGTTAAGAAGAAGGACAGTTCAATGCGTCTCTGCATTGACTACAGTCAGCTCAATAAAGTGACTATCAAGAATAAATATCCACTTCGTCGAATCGATGACTTATTTGATCAATTAAAGGGAGCTTCAGTGTTCTCAAAAATTGATCTACGTTCAGGTTATCATCAATTAAAGATTCAAAAGATGTTCCAAAGACGGCGTTTAGAACAAGATATGGTCACTATGAGTTTATAGTGATGCTGTTTGAAATTACGAATGCACCAGCTGCTTTCATGGATCTAATGAACAGAATTTTTCAACCCTATTTGGATCAGTTCGTTGTGGTTTTCATTGATGATATTTTAATATATTCAAAGTCAGAGAAAGAGCATAGTTCTCATTTGAGGATTGCCTTGCAGAATTTACGAGATAAGAAGCTTTATGCTAAATTCTCTAAATGTGAATTTTGGTTGAATGAAGTGACATTCCTTGGACATGTAATTTCTGCAGAAGGAGTTAGAGTGGATCCTCAAAAGATTAAAACTATTTTGGAGTGGGAAGTTCCAAAGAATGTGACAGAAGTTTGAAGTTTTCTAGGGTTAGCTGGTTATTATCGAAGGTTTGTTAAAAACTTTTCGATCATAGCATTACCCATAACTAAAATGTTGAAAAAGGAAGTAAAATTTGTTTGGACTCAAGAATGTCAAAAGAGCTTTGAAAAGTTAAAGAATATTCTTACAGAAGCTCCAGTGCTAGTTCAACCTGAGTCTGGCAAGGATTTTGTAGTGTATAGTGATGCGTCTCATAATGGCTTGGGATGTGTGTTAATACAAGAAGGCAAGGTGGTGGCCTATGCTTCGAGACAATTAAAGCCGCATGAGAAGAATTATCCGACACATGATCTGCAGATGGCTGTAATAGTGTTTGCTCTTAAGATCTGGCGTCACTACTTGTATGGTGAAAAATGCTACTTGTATACAGATCGCAAGAGTGTAAAGTACTTGATGACCCAGAAAGAATTGAATTTAAGACAGAGAAGATGGGTGGAATTTCTCAAAGATTATGATGTTGTGATTGATTTCCATCCCGAAAAGGCAAACGTGGTAGCGGATGCCTTAAGCCGAAAGACGTTTGCAGCCTTATGAGCTATGGATGTTAAACTATCATTAGGCGGAGATGGTTCGATTTGTGCGGAATTGACTATCAAACCATTATGGTTAGATCGAATTAAAGAATTACAAGCTAAAGGTGAAAAGTGTTCAATGAAGTTGCAGCAAATAAAGAATGAACAGTGTACAGATTGTGAGATGAAAACTGATGGGAACCTATATTATCAAGGGAGGCTAGTGATTCCAGATGATAATGAATTAAAGAATGATTTATTAATGGAAGCTCACTGTAGTCCATTAACGATGCACCCAGGAGGAAACAAAATCTATATGGATCTCAAGAGTCGATATTGGTGGATGGGAATGAAGAAAGACATTACGGAATTTGTATCAAAATGTTTGATTTGTCAGCAAGTTAAGGCTGAGCATCAAGTTCCGTCGGGACTGTTACAATCAATTTCATTTCCTCAATGGAAATGGGAGAATATAACAATGGATTTTGTGACGGGGTTTCCTTTAACTCCAAACGAAAGAGATTCAATATGGGTGATTATAGACAGGTTAACTAAGTCAGCCCATTTTATTCCGGTACGGACTGATTTCTCTATGGATAAATATGCTGAGCTGTATATCAGAGAGATTATACAGTTACATGGTGTACCTGTTTCCATAGTTTCTGATCGGGATCCTAGATTCACGTCACGATTTTGGAAGTCTTTACATGGAGCATTGGGCACAAGACTAAATTTTAGCACAACGTTTCATCCTCAGACAGATGGTCAGTCTGAACGAACTATCCAAATTCTAGAGGATATGTTAAGAGCTTGTGTTATCGAATTTAAGGAATCGTGGGAAAAATATTTGCCACTTACTGAATTTGCATACAACAATATTTATCAGTCAAGCATCAAAATGGCTCCCTATGAAGCTTTATATGGGAGAAGATATCGTACACCCTTGAATTGGTATGAACTTAAGGATCGAGAAGTTATTGGTCTCGAGTTGATTCAGGAAATGGAAGAGAAAGTCCAAGTAATTCAGAATAATCTGAAAGCTGCAGCTGATAGACAGAAATCATATGCTGATTTAAAAAGGAAAGAAATTGAGTTTCAAATCGGAGATAAAGTGTTCTTGAAAGTGTCTCCGTGGTAGAAAGTATTGAGATTTGGACGTAAAGGAAAATTGAGTCCTCGGTTTATTGGACCATATGAAATTGTTAAGATAGTGGGACCAGTGGCATATCAATTAGCTTTGCCACCTAGAATGGAGAAAATTCATAAAGTCTTTCATGTCTCAATGCTTAGGAAATATCGATCTGATCCATCTCATATTGTGACTACCGAAAAGATCGAGGTTCAACCAGATTTGACTTATGAGGAAGAACCTGTTCAAATATTGGCTCACGAAGTCAAGCAATTAAGGAACAAGACTATTCCATTAGTTAAAGTGTTGTGGAGAAATCACAAGGTGGAAGAAGCGACGTGGGAACGTGAAGAGGACATGAAGATTCAATATCCCCATCTCTTTGTACAATGAAAATTCGAGGACGAATTTTCTTAAGGGGGAGAAATTTGTAACATCCCAAAATACGGGTTAGTGATTAACTTATAAAACTTCAGAGTTTGGTGATCGAAGTAGGATATTTGAATAGTTTAATGATTTGTTCAGAAATATTTCCTGAAAGTTATTAGTAATTATCAAAAGAATTAAAGGGCAAAATGGTCATTTAGCATGAAAGATATTTTTCCCCAATAATATGAATAAATCACGTGGAGGTGGGGGAAAGAGTTATCTGAAAACTCTTTCTTCTTCCTTTCTTCTTCTCCCAACCGTGGAAGCTAGGCAAAGGTAAGAGTTTTCTGAGTTGTTGATTATTTGTTAAATTAAAGGTTAGGTTTTGATCACTAGATGATAATTAAGCTTAAGGAAAGCTTAATTCGTTCTAAAACAACAAGATGAAAGGTATAGGATAGATTAAAGATTTTGAGTTTTTGAATGAAATTTTGAAATAGAGTTGATGAGTTGAATTTTAAGTTGAATTTGACTTGTCATCTATGAGAATAAGAAGATAGAAGTGTTGGAATTAAGTTTGGATAATATGGAAAATTTAGTATGATTCTTGAATTACATATGAGGGATAGAATTTTGAAGTTATAGATGATTTTCATGGATGTAAGTTGGTTTAAGTAATGGTAGTTGAGTTTAATGTCATGAAAATGGCTTAATATAGAAGAATTGAGTGAGGAAATGATGATTTTCGGGCTTAAAGAACAATTTCTGGGCATAGGGAACCGATACCTATGAAGGGGAATCGATTCCCCTTCTTGAACAAAAAATTTCCAGTATGTTCAGGGGGTATCGATTCACCCTAGGGGGAATCGATTCCCCCCTAAAGGAAAAATGAAATTTGGTTCAATAATCTGGCTTAAGTTGTTAACATCAAGTTTAAGGTTTAGACTTCTGATAGTTGTTTTGAAATGTTATATTTATGTAGATATTGAGCCTAAACAAGTTCTGGAATAATCAAAGGATTAGAATTGATTCAAATCAAACAAGGCTAAGGTAAGTGCAATTTTAATTGTACTTATATTATTGAACGAACATTGGCTTGCGATGAGTCAGTGATGAAGTTACTATGGTAAGAAGTGACTCCTAAAATGTTATTTGATTGGTGATTCTTATATGTGCATGAATACATGAAATGAGTATAGGTTTTTATATATGTTACATAATATGCATATGTGATATATGCTATGAGACATGACCAATGTGAAATGAGATAAGCT
This sequence comes from Hibiscus syriacus, assembly GCF_006381635.1. Lineage (NCBI taxonomy): Eukaryota > Viridiplantae > Streptophyta > Magnoliopsida > Malvales > Malvaceae > Hibiscus > Hibiscus syriacus. The sequence goes on from NW_024063270.1 coordinate 677,130, forward strand.
ATATGACTATATCAAATGATATATGAATATGCAATACGTGATACATGTGATATGATATGAAATGACATATGAATATGTAATACGTGCTACATGTGATATGATATGAAATACATGGTTACATATACATGTGGTATGTGATAGAAGAGAAAGAACAAGTGATGAGAAATGTATTCATAATAAATGCCCATAGTATATGATACGAGAGTTATAGGTATAGTTGGCATGCCAAGAGTCGAGGGTTACATATGTCCTATAAGACATATGATAGGTCCTACGGGACACATATTACATCCTTCGGGATGACAGGTCCTTCGGGACACAGATGACATCCTTCGGGATGATAGGTCCTTCGGGACATTTATACGAGCTGTGGTGACATCATATGTGTGCACAACCTCAGTGTACTCGCATACCTCTATTCTTAATAATATACATGGGCAATACAATTGAAAGATAAATTAAAATGAAAGTGGCACAAGAAGGTAAGTTTTACATGTACATGACATGCTTATATATATGTTATCGTGTAATAGATACATGCATGTTGAAATGTCATGATCAAATGATATGAATGCATATTCATGAATTGGTTGTTAAATGTTTGTTTATTGCCTCACTAAGTCTATGGCTTAGCGTGTAAGTGATTTACACGTAGGTACCAAGAAACGAGAAGAGCAAAAATATAAGTAGCGAGGACAATATTATTACTAGAAGATCAGATCAGAAGTAATCGACAAAGTATTTATTTTGGTGTGTATAGAGTGTTGGCATGTAATAAGTCGTTAATTACGAGTATTCTGATGGAGTTGTATTTTGTGGTCATTTTTATGTAAATTAATGTATTTTACTTTAAACAAAGTTTTAAATTTCTCTGTTTTTCAAAAGAGTCAAACTTTGAAAAGTCAATGTGACACCTCAGACTTGTATTCGAGTCGGGTACGGGTTGGGGTGTTACAGTTAATGATATCAGAGCTAAGGTTTAGTCGATTCTCGGCATAAACCGGAGTCTAGAGTGTTTTATAAGGTATACATGCCAACAAAATAGTGAAAACTTCTGATCTGATGGAATAGTAAGTATACTGTTGTGCTAATATAACTATATGATTGTATTTTTATAGATGTCGGGACAAGGTAGTTCTAGAAATGATGTGGGAGATGATATACCTACTGAAAGCAGTAATTCACCTGCCCTGGCCAGGCAAAATGAAGAACAGACACCCTCTGGAGTGCCTGTGAATGATCAAGATGTATTCTTTAGAGCTTTAGATACGGTATTGACTCGTTTTCAACCTCCTGTTGCTTTAACTCCAAAAATGAATGTTTCAAAAGAGTTGAAGGGTTTAGGAGCTCCAGAGTTTAAAGGGGAAGCTGATGAAGATCCTGTTGTTGTGGACCTTTGGCTCAATGATGTGAAGATTATGTTAAATGGACTCCACTATTCTGATGTAGAGAAGTTAGATGGAGTGGTCTCTTTGCTTCGTGGACAAGCAAGAATCTGGTGGACAAATGTTACCTTGAGGATGACCAGTGATCAAGTGACATGGTCCTTATTTTTAGAAGAGTTTAAGCACAAGTATATTGGAGATCAGTTTATAAGGCAAATAAAGCAAGAGTTTATGAGTATGAAACAGTTGAATCGCACCGTATATGAATATGAGTGTGAGTTTAATAAGTTGAGTCGTTTTGCTGCTGAACTAATTCCAACAGAAAAAGATACTTGTGAATGGTTTGGTGAAGGCTTGTTCCCGAGGTTGAAAGAAATGTTGATCGTGTTGAACTTGTCATTATTCCAAGAGGTTGTCAATCGTGCTAAAGCTTTAGAGAGAGCTCATAATGAAAGGTTTGGAGATCAGAGAGCCCAACCGTCTAAAAGAACTTGGGCTTCATCAAGTTTTACACCACCTAAGAGAGGTAGAGATTCTGGTTTTCGTTCTTAGGTGAGGTCTGAATCAATGGCATCTTCCACTAGAGGATCAAATCAAATGAGAGCTAGACAAACTCAATCAATAAAGCTTGGTACTAGTAGAGCAAATCCGGGTCAAGAAAGACAATGTCAGACTTGTGGAAGATATCATAGTGGTATATGTAGAGTAAGAGTCGGAGCTTGTTTTCGATGTAGGGAAACGAGACATTTCATGAGAGATTGTCCAGTGAGGTCCGTAGAGCCTTCACAGTTGGAGCGATCTGTTTGGATGTCTCAGAGAGGAAGGGGTAGAGGTAGAGGAAGAAGTCAGCCTGAATCTTCTACTCAACAAGAGGTACGCTCTGTTGCTCGGGTGTATAACCTTAAGAGCAATGAAGAACGTGATGATCCTGAGATAATTTCAGGTACCTTTCAACTGTATGATAAATGTGTTATGATATTGATTGATCCGGGGTCAACATATTCATATATTTGTAGTAAATTGGTGAGTGAACTGGGAATTCAATTAGAAGCATTATTAATGATGTGATAGTAACAAATCCATTAGGGCATAGTGCTCGGGTAAATAGAGTGTGTCATGGGTGTCCCATAAAGATTCAAGGAATCGAATTCCCTGCTAATCTGATGGAATTACCCTTTGACAAATTTGAAGTGATACTGGGAATGGACTGGCTATATCGCTATTATGCTAATACTGACTGTAGACTGAAGAGGGTCACATTAATCAGTCCTGACAGAGTGGATGTTATAGTGTTCAGTGAAGGATGTAATCCATTGGCAAATGTAATTTCAGTAATGTCGGTAAAGAAGTTACTGCTACAGGGATGTCAAGGGTTCATTGCTAGTGTGCGGGATATTAGAACCGAGGAAAAAAGGATTGAAGAAATTCCTATCGTCAAAGAATTTTCTGACGTATTTCTTGCAGAGTTACCAGGTCTGCCTCCAGACAGAGAAGTGGAATTCCAAATTGAAATAATGCCTGGAACTGCATCTATTTCCATGTCACCATACAGAATGGCTCCAAAAGAGTTGCAAGAATTAAAGATTCAATTACAAGAATTGCTAGACAAAGGTTTTATTAGACCAAATGTATCACCTTGGGGAGCTCCTGTTTTGTTTGTTAAGAAGAAGGACAATTCAATGCGTCTCTGCATTGACTACATGCAGCTCAATAAAGTGACTATCAAGAATAAATATCCACTTCCTCGAATCGATTAATTATTTGATCAATTAAAGGGGGCTTCAGTGTTCTCAAAAATCGATCTACGTTCGGGTTATCATCAATTAAAGATTCAAGAGAAAGATGTTCCAAAGACGACGTTTAGAACAAGATATGGTCACTATGAGTTTATAGTGATGTCGTTTGGAGTTACGAATGCACCAGCTGCTTTCATGGATCTAATGAACAGAATTTTTCAACACTATTTGGATCAGTTTATGGTGGTTTTCATTGATGATATTTTAATATATTCAAAGTCAGAGGAAGAGCATAGTTCTCATTTGAGGATTATCTTGCAGAATTTACGAGACAAGAAGCTTTATGCTAAATTCTCTAAATGTGAATTTTGGTTGAATGAAGTGACATTCCTTGGACATGTAATTTTTGCAGAAGGAGTTAGAGTGGATCCTCAAAAGATTAAAGCTATTATGGAGTGGGAAGTTCCAAAGAATGTGATAGAAGTTCGAAGTTTTCTGGGGTTAGCTGGTTATTATCGAAGGTTTGTTAAAAACTTTTCGATCATAGCATTACCCATAACTAAAATGTTGAAAAATGAAGTAAAATTTGTTTGGACTCAAGAATGTCAAAAGAGCTTTGAAAAGTTAAAGAAGATTCTTACAGAAGCTCCAGTGCTAGTTCAACCTGAGTCTGGCAAGGATTTTGTAGTGTATAGTGATGCGTCTCATAATGGCTTGGGATGTGTGTTAATGTAAAAAGGCAAGGTGGTGGCCTATGCTTCGAGACAATTAGAGCCGCATAAGAAGAAGTATCCGACACACGATCTGGAGATGGCTGCAGTAGTGTTTGCTCTTAAGATCTGGCGTCACTACTTGTATGGTGAAAAAAGCTACTTGTATACAGATCACAAGAGTTTAAAGTACTTGATGACCCAGAAAGAGTTGAATTTAAGACAGAGAAGATGGGTGGAATTTCTCAAAGATTATGATGTTGTGATTGATTTCCATCCCGGAAAGGCAAACGTGGTAGCGGATGCCTTAAGCTGAAAGACGTTTGCAGCCTTACGAGCTATGGATGCTAAACTTTCATTAGGCGGAGATGGTGCGATTTGTGCGGAATTGACTATCAAACCATTATGGTTAGATCGAATTAAAGAATTACAAGCTAAAGATGAAAAGTGTTCAATGAAGTTGCAGCAAATAAAGAATGGACAGTGTACAGATTGTGAGATGAAAACTGATGGGAACCTATATTATCAAGGGAGGCTAGTGATTCCAGATGATAATGAATTAAAGAATGATTTATTAATGGAAGCTCACTGTAGTCCATTAACGATGCACCCAGGAGGAAACAAAATGTATATGGATCTCAAGAGTCGATATTGGTGGCTGGGAATGAAGAAAGACATTACGGAATTTGTATCAAAATGTTTGATTTGTCAGCAAGTTAAGGCTGAGCATCAGGTTCCGTCGGGACTGTTACAATCAATTTCAATTCCTCAATGGAAATGGGAGAATATAACAATGGATTTTGTGACGGGGTTGCCTTTAACTCCGAACAAAAGAGATTCAATATGGGTGATTGTAGACAGGTTAACTAAGTCAGCCCATTTAATTCCGGTACGAACTGATTTCTCTATGGATAAATATGCTGAGCTGTATATCAGAGAGATTATACAGTTACATGGTGTACCTATTTCCATAGTTTCTGATCGGGATCCTAGATTCACGTCATGATTTTGGAAGTCTTTACATGGAGCATTGGGCATAAGACTAAATTTTAGCACATCATTTCATCCTCAGACAGATGGTCAATTTGAACGAACTATCCAAATTCTAGAGGATATGTTAAGAGCTTGTGTTATCAAATTTAAGGAATCGTGGGAAAAATATTTGCCACTTACTGAATTTGCATACAAAAATAGTTATCAGTCAAGCATCAAAATGGCTCCCTATGAAGCTTTATATGGGAGAAGATGTCGTACACCCTTGAATTGGTATGAACTTAAGGATCGAGAAGTTATTGGTCCTGATTTGATTCAAGAAATGGAAGAGAAAGTCCAAGTAATTCAGAATAATCGGAAAGCTGCAGCTGATAGACAGAAATCATATGCTGATTTAAAAAGGAAAGAAATTTAGTTTCAAATCGGAGATAAAGTGTTCTTGAAAGTGTCTCCGTGGAAGAAAGTATTGAGATTTGGACGTAAAGGAAAATTGACTCCTCGGTAATAGATACATGCATGTTGAAATGTCATGATCAAATGATAAGAATGCATATTCATGAATTTGTTGTTAAATGTTTGTTTATTGCCTCACTAAGTCTATGGCTTAGCATGTAAGTGATTTACACGTAGGTACCAAGAAACGAGAAGAGCAAGAATATAAGTGGCAAGGACAATATTATTACTAGAAGATCAGATCAGAAGTAATCGATAAAGTATGTATTTTGGTGTGTATAGAGTGTTGGCATGTAATAAGTCGTTAATTACGAGTACTCTGATGGAGTTGTATTTTGTGGTCATTTTTATGTAAATTAACGTATTTTGCTTTAAACAAAGTTTTAAATTTCTCTGTTTTTCAAAAGAGTCAAACTTTGAAAAGTCAATGTGATACCTCGGACTTGTATTCGGGTCGGGTACGAGTTGGGGTGTTACATGATTCATCCCTTTTTGTAGTTTCTCTATTGGAACTTGAATTTGGTTGAATCTTTTTTCAATCTTTTTCTTCTCACCATATAAGTAATTCTTCACGGTATTGGGTAAGACAAAGTATTGGTGTGGCCTTACAAATTTTCCCATCCCTCGTAAACGCCCACGTTGTTCCTGGGTACCGAGGGCTTGGGTAAGCATGTCATTTGTTCCACAACTGACCTCTCCTAAAGTTTCTGACTTCTGCATCTCTTCCTGTAGTGAAAGAAAATATTCATATTCAAAATATTCAAAGGATTAAATCTTATATGGTGCTATAACAATAAGATGAAAATAAATAAAGTAGGAATGTTCACGGGAACTTACCATTTTATCAACAACAATCTGGACATTCGGGTCATAACCTCCTTTTTTCATTTGTCTTACCTTTTTCCACAACAATGCTCTATCAATCTCGTCTTCCTCCTTTCCCGTTTCTTGCATCTAAATTAAAAATAATAACAACAATGAATTAACATAAACAAATGCATATCTAAACTATTCAATTAGTTTACTACATACAATCTCAAGAGTTAGTCCAGCATATCCTTTTCTACTCAACGAATGATTTTATCTATGATGTCCATGTATTTTTTTAGCTTTCTGACTTATTTCCTGCATTAGAAACATTGAAACAGTCAAGACTGGTTTCTAAAACTAATATATATAACAAATACAGACTGGGTTCTAACCTCCCACTTCTTTGAAATTCTTTACGATACAAAAACCTTCCACTCATCTATCTTCAAATAAGGATACATCTCTAGAGGGTTGAACAGATTTGCATTAAGGTCATTCTTAAACTTCTCAATGAATTTCTTATACAGATAATGCTTAAAGTTCTTCCACTTTGTCCCAATGGATTGAAGGGTGTTATTCCGACTCCTTGGATCAAGTTCAAAATTCATCTTAAACATAAAGCATTAATTAAAAAAAATATTATTTTTAACAAAAAAAAAGATTAATTGGAAGTTAAGATCAGATGTTAGACTTACCAAAATGTATTTCCATAAGTCTTCATTTTTTTTCTTGTTCAACATCTCGCCAAGTGGCATAAGTGATAGGCACCATTGATCTTGCTACCATTCCCTCAAAGGAAGCAAGTTTCGTTGCTTCAACGCCAATCGAAACACCCTTTTTATTATAAGTAACGATAACTTTTCCTTTAGTAGTTTTTCCCTTTATTGTCGAAACTCTTTGTTTAGAGTCTTCATCATGACTCGAAGACTGATCCGATTCCATGGTACCAAGTACAACCTGCTTCAACATGATTGAAATAAAAAAAAGTTAGTACATTGCTATTTCTTGCAGTTGGGACAGAATTAATAACATACAGATGTTGAAATAAAAACATACCAAAAAGTAAAGATTTATTTTGCAAAAACATATTTTAAACTTATATGCCCTCGCCATCCAAGCGTGTACACAAAAAATCATCATCAAGTTCTACTAAAGGGGAGTCTTGTGAAAAATCAAAAGTAACATGGTATTCCAACATATCATCAGTTTCACCATTTGCTCCATACTTGTACATCTTATGTGGTGTGAAGCCGACAACAGACAAATTCGCATCTTGTTGATCTTGAACATAAAAAACTTGTTTGGCTTGACTAGCTAATATGAAGAGTTCAGATTGGTGATCAAGCCTAGCAAAGTTAACCACTGTGAATCCAAAGTCATCTTTTTTTATTCCATGACTATCAACCCAATCATACATGAAAACAGGAACAGTGAATATGCGATAATCAAGATCACATATCTCCTGTATACGACCATAGTAAGTAACAACTCCATACACGGGATTAGAGTCTTTTGCACTAGCAATCTGCATAGCATGTGCAACTAGAGATACTCCACTACATTGAGTTGTTCTTGATTCATCTCGAGATGTTATATGGAACCGATACTCATTTATGGCAAAACCGCTATATATCTTCACAGCAAAACTTGGCCCTTTGGCCAACCAACGAATACTCTCACAAATGTCTTCCCCGTTAGCGAAATGTGTATCAGCCTTGGTCTTAAGCCAACTAATAAATGTTCGACTGTGCTGAGTCTGCAACCATTTACTATTTTGAGAGGCACGGGGGTTATGATCCTTCAATTCCAACATATGTTGCCTAAATAATATTTGAAGATAGAATCATATTAGAAGTTAGAAAAAGTTTAATGCATTACATAGAGTACAAAGAAGACACTGTGGTTCTTACTCTATATACGGCTCCACATCAGCAGTATTTCGTAATACATAAAGATGAGCTTCATCAAGTAGCTTAGCATCTACAACCTCGACTGTACCCCGTGATAAAGGTTTGCCGGTGCGAATTCTTTCATCAGCACGTTCATGAGGATTGCCAATTGATTTCATATTTTTTAAGTAGTCTGAGCAAAATTCCAAGGCTTCCTCTGCCACATAACATTCTGCAATACAACCTTCGGGTCGATAATGATTCCGTACATAGCCTTTGAGTGTTTTCATGTATCTCTCAAATGAATACATCCACCTAAAATGAACCGGGCCACATAACCTCACCTCTCTAACTAAATGCACCATCAAGTGGATCATGACATCGAAAAACGAAGGAGAAAAATACTTCTCTAACAAACACAAAGTTAATACGATGTCACTTTGCAACTTGCCTAGCTTATTAACATCAACGACTTTAGTACACAACACATTGAAAAAATGACACAAACCTATGATTGTTTTCCTTACTTTCACATGTAACACCCCCTTTATTGCAAAAGGGAGAAGTTGTTGCATCAGTACATGATAATCATTAGACTTCAAACCATTCATCTTTGATACATCATCAGACACGAGATTCTTGAAATTTGAATAGTACCCATCAGGCACTTTTATGGTAGACAAGGTCTCATAAAATCGGTGTTTTTCTGTGGTATTCAATATGTAGCACGCATGAGGAAGCCAAGTACAATTCCCTCTTGGTTGAGTTTGTAATTCAGGCTTAATGCCCATCACCTCAAGATCTTGTCGTGCTCTTAACCCATCCTTCGTCTTGCCAGGAAAATTCAACAATGTCACATAAACACTCTCACACACATTTTTCTCTATGTGCATAACATCTAACTGATGAAGAACGAGCAACTTCTTCCAATATTCAAGTTAAAAAAATTGATTTATTGTGCCAAAATTTAGCTCTTTCATCGATGCTTTCTTTTTTCCTTCTTAGACGTTGTCTTCTTACCCCATAAAGTCTCAAACCCCGTCAGATAGTCGTAAATCACTTCACCTGATAATGGTTGTTTTATAACACCATCCTCTTGTTGATTGTTGAAATCTTTTTTTCTTTTACGAAGAGGATGTTGAAGTGGCAGGAATCTTCTATGACCAAGAAAGCATACTTTTTTCGAATTTGGCAACCACTGTGAACAAGTATTCTCTGAACATATTGGACACGCATAATAACCTTTGGTAACACACCCCGAAAGATTACCATATGTAGGAAAGTCATTTATAGTCCAAAGTAATATTGCTCTTAGATTGAAGTATTCTTTCTTATAAGCATCATATGTCTTCACGCCATTTTCCCACAAGAGTTTTAGATCTGCTATCAATGGTGCCAAGTATACATCAATATTGTTACCAGGTTGTTTTGGACCTGATATCAATAGAGTCAACATCATGAATTTTCTTGTCATGCACAAATAAGAGGGTAGATTATAAGTTATTAAGATAACCGACCAACAACTATGCTTGGAACTTAATGACTTGTGAGGATTGATATCATCAGCAGATAAGGCTAATCTAAGATTCCGTTTTTCTTCTCCGAATTCTTTCCACGTTCTATCAACAAGCTTCCAAGAGGGGGAATCGTGATGATGACTTAGCATATTGTTATTAACCCGACCTTGTGCATGCCAAGTTAAGTTTTGTGCCATTTTTGGTGACGAAAACATTCTCCTAAATCTGGGGATGGTAGGAAAATACCACAAAACTTTCGAAGGTACGTTTTTGGTATTCTTCTTCCAATGAGATGTGCCACAAGTTGGACATTGAGAAGCATCCTTATGTTCTTTCCAGAATAGAACACAATCGTTTTCACATGCATGAATTTTTTTCATATTGTAAACCTACTCCTTTTAGCAATTTCTTGGCATCATATATGGAGTTAGGTATTCTATTGTTTAATGGTAAGACATCTTTTAGGGAACCTAACAATACTTCAAAACTAGCATCAGACCACCCAAATTGACCCTTGATATGTTAGAATTTAAATAATCCACTAAGTGCATTATACTTTGACCCTACGTAAAGTGGCTTCTCACATTCTTCAAGAAGTGACTTCAATGAATCGGGTTCTTTTTCTACATCTCTGAAGGCATCATGTAGCATATCTCTTGTATAATCAAAGTCGGGAGGAATACATTTGTTAGGGCATCTAGAATCAAGCTTGGGCTGTCTTTCTCCATGGAAAGACCAAACCTTATAACTTTCATCGAAGCCATAGGCAAACAGATGATAGCGCACGGTATGAATTGACTGGTGCCACAAATTAATACAATGTATACAAGGACATCGAATAAGATCTGAATTTGGATCATTACTTTGTGCAAAGTCTAGAAAGATGTTTACACCCACTTTATATGCATCAGATAACCTATCAGACGAAATCCATACTTTATCCATCGACCATTACTTACCAACCTAAATAATTATAAAGTATTAGCAAAACTACAACTTTATAACTGATGATTGATGAAATATTTATGTAATATATGGAGAACAAAATGTTTACCCTAAATTACCGAGTACAAAGTAACCCTAACAAATTCATTTTGTACTATGCTATAGAACAATGTTCAAGGGTTATGACCCATTCATAAAATCTAAAAACCCCATTTGAAACTGGAATAAACCCTAACAATGTTAGATAAATTATTGGTGTTACCCTATTCGATATATTCTAACATTCTTGGTGTTAGCCTCAAAATCTCTGTCTTGTGCTTGTTGTAATTTAAGTTGAAGCACATAGTTGTAACATGAGAAAGCCTCATTGCATATATTCGTAATCATCATTCAAAGAATGTTGCCTAAATCTAAGTTAATAATCGTATTTTACGATACTTGAATTCGGGTGTGAGCATCATATAGGAGTACATGTCTGAAATGATTATATTAGACAGAAGATTCTTAAAAGTCATATGCTAGTACCCATATGACAGACAAAAATGTTAGAAATAAACACTTCAAGAAAAGAATGAAAAATCAGAGCAACATATAGTTACAAAATTCGACTAAAATAAATAATAAGATAAGATGCCACTTACCAATATACCTATAGAACTGTGGATATTATGTATGGGGCATTTCTTGAGAGAGACTTAGGAAAGGAATGTCATGTTCCATCCAATGATAGCATCCGTGCCAAAGTTATGCCAACCTACATTTATCAAAAACAAAAATTAAATTTCAAGAGGGAGTGTTTAGTTAAACTAGCAAAACAATAAAAAGGAAACTATCTACTCGAACGTAAGTATGAGTTTCGAATACATGTATTATTAGATATTTTAAAGTTATTTCTATGCATTTAGAAGATCTTTGGAGGTCATATCAACATATCTATATGTCCGACACAAAATGTCAGATATTGATACTTCAAATGAAAAGAAGAATCCAAATAACATAGAAAGCAGAAAAAGGCAAGAAAAGTTATGTTAGTGAAACATTAAGTACCAATGCAAAGGACAGAACCAGATATTTAAAGCCTCTTCACTAATGAAAAGTCAACAACTAGCAGCCATAAGCAACCAAAAGTAAATCCATTTGAAACATGATAATTAGGTAAAAACTTGGAACCATTCTAGTTAGCGAATTAAATACATATGTGGGAACTGGGAAGCAGAGGCACCTCCCTCACTCATTTGTTTTAAACAAAAGAATCCTAAAAATAATATAACCTTCCAAAAATCCTCGAAATATATACTATTGTAGGGTCATTCATACCTATATCGCTTGGACTCGGAAGTGAGTAACGGATACGAGATTCTTTTTGAGGTTTGTCCATATACTTGGAGAGTCATATCACCATACCCTCCTTATGTCAAACAATGATACTTCAAGTCAAGTGAAACAAGATATGTTTGTAAACATTTCAACAAGCATAACAAAAAATATATCACAAGACAATCAAAGTTCAACATTTTTGAACCAAAATACATAATCCATCAAAACCCAAAAATCAAAAAGAGATCAAGAACTAGCATAAGAGTCCACTGAAGTAAAAAAATTGAAATAACACACTTAAACGAAGAATGAAATGAACAAATCAGTAATGATTAAACAAATAATAGAAAATATAAAACAAGCATGCATGCAACAAATCTCGATTCAAAAAAGCATATATGAAGTAAAATCATCAAACCCATTAAATCAGACAAAATAGAAATCAACAAACCCACAAATGTTGGAATATAGAACGAGGATTACCTTTGGAACTCCTTGATTTTTGACTCCCTCAACTGCATTGTGGTGAATGGCCAAACCGGTGGGAGGATGCAAAGACAAAAAGGGAAAACAGAGAAAAACGGGGGAAGCACGGCATGAACTTTTGTTAACTAGGGGGAAGATCAAGCGCGCGGGAAATGATGAAAAATAAGGGGGGAATTAGAATACGACTCCTAAAGATGACACACAAAATTATCTATACTCCGTGTTTTTGTAAATTTTTTTGGATTATGACTATTAAATATGACACACATCATTGTAAGTCATAAATCGTTTAGATTTTAAAAAACATGACATTTTTTTATGACACACATGTTTTGCAAGTCATAAATTAGCGTGTGTCATCGTTCGTGTGTCATTAAAGGTATATTTTCTTGTAGTGTAAAGAAGTTGGTGGGTTATGTCATGAAACCCTTACATTAATTATTCTAGTATTTTATTAACAGCTTTCTCGTCAGCGTTTTTTATCTGGGTGGGAAAAAAACTAGTACGACTTGAGAGATTTTTTTGAAAAGATATTGAAATGTGAGAAGTCACCACCAATCATTTTAAGGTGCGATTGAAACACCATAAAATCGTGTAATTTTAATAAAATATTTTTATTTTATAAAAATATCAAGTTTAGGGTATGCGAAAACTAGAAATCAGGTTCGAGAGTCGGTACACGTGGGAAAGTATTAGCACCCCCACAACGCCAAAAAATTGGTACCTAGTTTGAACTTTATTTAATCAAAAATTCACTATGGATGCACAGTTGAAAATGATGTTCGTTTATTTAAGTCAATAGTGTTCGCCCCTAGCATGAATAGGGGAGATCGACCATTGTGCCCAATAACCGGATATTGCCTTGATTTTAAGAAATCATGATGCGACTTTGAAAAGGATGTCGACTCATTACGGGAATCACTAGTAGTCGTCCCCTGAGCATAATAACGGGAAGTATACCATTGATACCCTAATTGAATGAACATTGCCTCGGGTTTTTTTAAAAAAAATGCAATTAAACAATCGATTTAAAAGCCTAATTTTACTATGTCAACACAATTTTTTTCTCCCGGGTGGGGGAAAACCTAGTACAACTTAGGGGTCTGTGAAAATCAGAAAACAGGTTCTGGAGTCAATTACGCGTAGGGAAGGATTAACACCCCCACAACGCCAAAAAATCAGTACCTAGTTGATTACCCTATATTTAAAAATTGGAAATTTTGAGATCAAATTTTTATTTAATTTAAAAAATCATTATAGATGCAAAGTTAAAAAGGGTATTCGTTTATTAATGCCAATAGCATTCGCCCCCCTGGCATAAATACGGGAGATTAACTATTGTGCCCAATAACCGGACATTGTCTCGATATTTTAGAAATCATAATGTGGTCTTGAAAAGGATGTCGACCTATTTCGGGAATCACCAGTAGTCACCCCCTGAGCATACTTGCGGGAGAGATTCTATTGACTACCTAATAAGTGAACATAGCCTTGTGTTTGAGAATATATGCAATCAGTCAGTCAATCGATTTATAGTCCTAATTTTACTAGGTGAGTTTTCTAGCCTATAAATTGTCAAATTGTGTAATTAAAGAATCTAGAGGACTAAACCTAAAAATGTAGGTTCTAATATTAATCCTAATCAATTTTAACTTGTTATTAAATTGAATAATCGAGATGGTCCCTTGAGCATTTAGGCGAGGGTCAACTTAGGTTACTCCTTAAATTAAATGGACTAGATTAAAATCTAACCTAAAGCGGAGGCTTTAATTAATAACTTATTTAATTATGTTAATTTAAAATTCTAATTAAAAGTTTAAGTGCTAAAAATGTAAGAGAACTAAAATCTAGAGACCTAAATGTAAAAATCTAAAGTTTAGGGACCTAACAGCAAATAAGCTAAAGTAGAAGGATTTAATCTATAACACCTAAAGTTTAAAGACTAACCAATAAGCTCTAATAGTTGTCCTAATTAATTATTAAAAATTAAGGGATTAAACTAAGTAGGATTTAAAATTAGTTAATGATTAACAATTTAGGAATTCAAACAACCAACTCGAGTAATCGGACATTTTATGTGAAAACTCAAATCGAATTGCTCCCTAATTAAAACTTAAGTGAAAGCCTAATTACTAAATCAAATTTTGTTTTAGAAGATCCTAATCTAAGGAAAATTTTCTAAAATTTTAATCAAGTATAAGCTAGAAGTACCAATTAATCATATCAATTTAAATGACAATAAAAATGGGACAAATTAAAACAAAAAAATAAAATGGAACAACTAATTAAATTAAATGGCAAAAAACATATTAGTCATAAAAAAATTAAATAAATTAAAATTAAGAAATAAACAAACAAAAACATTTAAATTAAAATATAAGAAATTAATTATGCATGGACTAAATTGCATTAACATTAAATTATAGGTAAAAAATAAATTGAACATGTAATTAAAAAGGGATCGAATTAAAATAAAATGAGAATTGAGCAACTAAAACAACAAACTAACTCAGGACTTGAGTGCAAAAAACACGCTAAAACTAGAGGAACTAAATGGTGATTTTTTGTTTTGTAATCAGCCAAATATGCATTAATAAACAAAAATACGAAAATTACACAATTAGGCCAACAAAATTAAAATAAAATTAAATAATAATTGCATGTGACCAGAATGTTAAAACACGCTAAAACTAGGGGGACATGAACGCAATTATACCAATCGATACAAAACACACGTGAAAAAGGGGAAATAACAAGATTGGTGCCATAAAGAAAAGGGTAAATAACAAATTTGGTCCTCACATATGACCAAAACACAAAAATACGTCAATCTTAGGGAGACTTAGACGCGATTTCACCCTAAACTTCTTCTATAAAATACATTTCCTTTTTTATTTCATTTTAACCTATTTCTAAAAAAACCAAAAAAAAAATCTCCCAACTCTCCCTTCTCCCTCTAGGCTAAACCTCTGCCGGCCCTTCAAGCCACTATCCCAACCCCCATTCCAGCCACCACCCATGGTGGTTGGTGTTCCTAAACCAAACCCAAAATGACCCTACAACCCTCCTTTCACTATCCTAAACTCATATCTAGGGTGTAAATCACCTAACAAGGCTCCTAAATACCCAAAAACCCTCAAAACGCTTCGGTTCTCCTATCTCTGGTGGCCTCAAAAACTCCAAAAAATGAACCCAAAACCCACCAACATTCCGATCTACTCACCAAGCGCTCGCTTCGACTACCCCTCTCAGGTAAACTTTTCGACTTTATTTTTCTTTTTTTTATTTCGAATGCTTGCTAAAAAGAAAAAAAAGAAACATTTTTTTTACCTTGAAAATTTCCTTTTTTATACTTCGAAAAATGAGGGAAAGCCCCTTTTACATGTTTGATTCTCGGGTTTTTATACCCAAAACTTTACAAATATAAATAATAATAAAACAATCCTAATCTCTACTTGCTTCTCTGACCATCACTGTCTGTGATGATTTGAGTTTTAATAGTCCATATTTTTCGAGTTTTGTTGAGATCTCTGATGAGATTTGGTTCAGATAGGCTTGGTGGCGGCGACGATTGGACGATCGACACCTATGTGGGAACCAACTTGAAAGCGACAATGGTGACTTAATATATTAGGGTTAGTTTAGGTTGTTGGGTATTAGACTAGGGTTTTTTAGTTTGGGCCAGGGTTTTGGGTTTGTAATTGGTCCCGGTTTTGTGTGTTGGGTATTTAGTTTGTAAATAAATAATAATATTTTATTTATTTGTAATAATAATAATAATAATAATAATAATAATTTGGGTCGGGTTAAAAATGATGATTACATACTAGATGGGTAATTTAAGGAATTTCCTACCTAAAGTTGTCAAATTATGTAATTAGAGAATCTAGAGGACTAAACCTAAAACAAGTCTCTAATATTAAACCTAGCTGATTTTATCAACCAATTATTGAATCAGATAATTGATTTGAACAATTGGGCATTTTCTTGCGAAAACTCAAATCGAATCATCCCATAAGTAAAGAACTGAGATGAAATTAAACCTAATGTGTAGACTCTAATTGTTAACCTAATTGATTATGTTAATTTAAAATTCTAATTACAAGTTTAAGGACTAAAATGTGAGAACTCTAAAGTTTAGGGACTAATCTAAAAAAGACTCTAATAGTTGTCCTAATTAAATATTAAGGAATTAAACTAGGTAGCCTTTAAAAATTAGTTAATGATTAACAATTTATGGATTCGAGCAATCGACTCAAGTAATCGAACATTTTATGCGAAAACTCAAATCAAATTACTTTCTAATTAAAACTAAGGTAAAACCCTAATTACTAAATCAAGTTATGTATTGGAAGATCCTAATCTAAGGACAATTAAAAATGCTAATTAAAGTAAAAAAAAGTAAATATGTCGTACAAATTTAAATATAAAAAATAAATGGATGAATTAAATGTAAGCAAGAAATAAAATAAACAAACTAATTAAATTAAATGGTAAAAAAACATAAATTAGTCATGCAAATTTAAATATCTAGAAACAATTAAATAAATCAAATACAAGAAAGAAATAATCAAACATATGATTAAATTAAAATCTAACAAGTTAACATGCAAAGGATTAAATTGAAATAATATTAAATTGTGGAGGATTAAAAATGAAATAAAGCATGCAATTAAAATATAATGACCAAATTAAAATAAAATCAAAATTGAATGAGTGAATGGCAAATAGACTCGGGACCCAAGTGCAAAAACACACTAAAACGGGGAGGGCATAAACGAAATTAAGCCAAAATTATAAAGCACGAAAAAATGGGAAAATAACAACATTAATACAATTGGAAAATGGTAAATATGAAATTCGGTCCTCGTAGGTGACCAACTTGTAAAAGCGTGCGAGACTTTGAGGGACTAAACAAAAAAGTTCCCATTTTCCTTTACATAAAACACCCTTAATCCCTAATTAACCTAAACCTAAGGCATTTTACACTTTCTCAACCGGCAGAAGAGAGAGACACTCGACTCTCTCTCTCAATTTCTCACAGAAATCCCCCTTGACCTCACGTTTTATTATGCTCCGACGAGTTCCTATAACTATTTTTGGTGGTCGGGAGGCCAAACGATAGCCTAAATACCCTAAGTCACTCTGTTTTCCTTTTTTTCCTCATCGAACAACCACTTGGCCCAAAAACCCTAAAAACATTTTTTTAAACCCTAAAGAAAAAATCTGAAACATGCAAGATTGAAGGGCTTCTCCTCTGTCGGTCATCGACGGCGGAACCCTCTCCCGAACATCATAGGTGCTCGGAGACAACCCAAGCGTCTCAGGTAAGAGAAATCGACATTGTTTTTTGTTTTGTTTTGTGTTATATTAAAAAACATCAAGTAAAAAGAGAAAGAAAAAATAACTATTACCGTGAAATGAACTGTGTTTTTTTTCCTTTTTTGTATTGATTCCGAACTCTCATATTACATCTTTGGGAGGGGATTTTATAGAACCCCTCCCCCTTACAAATGGTAAGATTGTTTTCTGATTTTTGTTTTTGTTTTAGTTTTGTTTTCTTTTTGGTGCTTGATGGAGAGGGGTAAAAATGTTTTACCTCGAGGCACGTTTGGTCGTTTCTGCTAACCGGCGTAACTCAGGGCAGTGGTGGCAGACCTCGAGAACGTGAGAGGGCTCGGGCGCGTGGAGGAGTGTGTGGTAGTCGAAGCGGCTCTCGTGTGGCGGATGCAACAAACTTGATTAGGGTGAAACCCTAACTGGGAGTGCATATGGATCGTTGGATCTCTCCCAGATCTAACGGCTGGGAGCTGACGGGACGGATGGCAAAGATGTAAACCCTAGTTGCACTAGTTCTTCCAACATTGGGCCATTTAATTTTTGACCTTGTAACTTTTTGGGTTTTATTGTAGATAATAATAATAATAATAATAATAATAATAATAATATAATAGTAAAAATGAAAATAAAAATGGTGATTTCACGCTTCATCAAAATTGAACTCTTCACAACACTTCCAACTTGTCGTAAAATATTTCATTGAGTTTTGTCATTTGAAACCGAATATATTTTAATATATATATAATGGTAAATTATATATAATTAATCATCCATTTATTTTCGCAGTTCAATTTTGCTCCCTCAATAATTTTTTTTTTGGAAAATTACATCTTAAGTTACGTTTCGATCACTCATTATTAAAAATTTAACGATAATGCTGATGTGTCATTATAAAATAATGTCATATTATCATTGAAACAATTATCATGTAACTAATTCTGTTTATTTTTAACAACAGATGACCAAAGTAGAACCAAAACATAACATTAAATATGATTTTTTTAAAAATAGTTGAATGACCATAACAAATCAAAAAAACAAGTGGGTGACTAAATGTATAATTTACCTATTATATAGTTTATCGTGACCTACGTTTTGGAAAACGATGAAAAGAAGTTAATTAGTTCCGATGTCAGGTTTAGGGTTTATTAAGCAAGGGGCAAACCACCAAGTTTGATGCGTATGCAAATGAAATAGACCATATTATTACAATTAATTAGTTGCAATACATTTGACATTGATTAATATAAAGGGCAGTTGACAACATCAGCTTTGTTTGGAGTAGCTTGAACATCTCTCCCATTTTACTAACCCTCTTGCTTGGGGTTTATATGAGTAAAATAATCAATTCTTCACGTAGAAAACCTGGTCAAATGCTCTATATAATTCCCTCTCGTACATGTTGAAGTTTTGGAGTGGTGGGCCGGTGGCAACTTAATTGCAACGTACACCCTAATAAACAAAAGCAAAAACCAGTTGCCAAACTTGAGAATATAACTGATGACCTACTGGGGTTGAGCCTGGATTTTAATTCAATTTACTCGTATACTTGTGTTTTAAATATATAACAATTTCAATCTTACTTTTCATAGACACAATGATAAAATTAATCTCAATATTCATTCAAATAATTATTCTAATTTATATATTGTTGGAGTATTTTGGTTTAACATCTTTCCTATCTTCTTCTTTATCTGAGTTTTGTCGGCTTTGAACCCTCCAAGATTTACCATCTCTCTGCCAACACAATTAAGAAGCTGCAACAACAGAAAGAAAGAAAAGCATGATGTTTGAGTTATGGTGACGCCACCAGTATAATTCTGCACGTCCTAGCCTTGTTTAGAGGGCTGTTGGATTCAACCCCCCATGGAATGGACATTTCCGTTCTATGTATCTTCAAAACAATGGACCACTTTCTTCATTATCACTTCTCACTTTTCATTTACTTTGTTACATCTAAGATGGAAACATTAACAAATCAATTTATTTATTAATATAATTATTATAGATATTTGGTGGAAGTTATACATCAACTTTTACTTTGGTTTTAATATGGTCAAGCTCGTGCATTATTTTAAAAAATTTCATTTATATATCTTAATTTTGTGATATTACATTCTTATCTTTTTCCTTATAATACTATATATATATATATATAGATAGTGTTAGGATAATTGGCTCCGGTTTCCACTTAAAATAATTTAAATTGAAAGATAGCTGCACGAATCAAGTAAAAAAATTATTATTTTTTGAGATCACAAACTCAAGTATCAAGAATGTCAAGTACGAGCGTTTAGTGACAGATAATATTAAGATAATTAATTGGACTAATGGGAAGTGATAGAACCCAACAGACAGCTCTCAAAAATTTTAAAAATTATAATTTAAACCTTTATAATTTTTAAAAATTTTAATTTGATCCAAAATATTTTTTAAAAATTTATATTCTTCTTCAAAAATTTTAAATATTTTCAATTTAACCCTTTCCATATTTTTTAAAAATTCTCATCAAACCTCTTAAAAATTAAAAAATTTTAGTTGAGCCCATTTAAAAAAGTTAAATTAAACCCTTCAAGTTTTTTTTTAAAAATTTTAAACCTCTAATTTTTCTAAAAATTTTAAGTTAATCTTCTAAATTCTATCACCAAATTCTGCTACTGTTAACGAGATAAAATATTATTATTTTTAATTAAGCCAATTGATCGAATTTTGATATTGTAAATGAAAAATTAAATTAAATATATCGACTTATAATATATGATCTAAACTAATTAATAATAGATTAAAAATCTATTAATAAATAAGAATATTAATTATTTTTCCTTTGTTTCACTAATAAATATGAGGAAAGTAAAAAAGGAAAGAGGAAAGAAAGTTTATCACGACATGTTAACATGAACACTGGCATTGGCAACAGAAAGACAAACAGGGCAAGTGCCTTCCATGCTGGACCCGCACATCGTACATAGACATAGATGTCTGCATGGCAGCAACAATACACTTGACTCCTTCTCCCCACACTTTCTGCACTTACGGTCCTCATTCCCAACAACCACCGCCTTATCCTCCGCCGCCGCCGCTGCCACCACCTTCCGCCACTCGTCGTCGCTGCTGCCACAGCTAGACTCCGCGTCATCTTCCAACGCGCCACCTCGCACGTGTGCCAGGACTTGTTCTAAATTGCTGCGTAGGGAATTGGCCGTCGCTTCGTTCGTTTGTGCCAAATCTCTCCACAGCTGATTCTCCACGTACAGGCTTTTAACCCTTTCTTGAAGAACCCAGTTTAGTTTCCCGATTCTTTGTATCTCTTCATCTTTCTCCTTCAGTTTCTTCATCACCCCTTCTTGGATTGCGTTAATCAAAATTCTTGATTGCCTCTTTCTTCTCTCTTCAAGTTCCATCCTCACTTTTTCCGTCTGTAATTCATCCAAAAACATAAAACTATATCAATATGTCGACTGTAATTAGAAAACGTTGTTTTTTCTTCAAGGAACTTACATGATCAAAGATAAAACGGTCAATATCTTCTTGTTGTTGTTGGATCTGGGAGAAGACATCAGAAAGGTTGGTCTTTTGAGGGACCGAATATGAATCGAAGCCATTGTGGAACGAATCTCTAGACCTTTTTCTCGGAGCTGAAACTGGGACATTCATGTTGTAAGTAAGACCACTATCGGCTTTGTTGATAAACGTTTTGCCTGAGATATTTGGATCACAGACGAAAGATCGATATAATGGTTGCATTGAATCAACCAGATGAACACAAGAATCCATCTGTGTATTGTATAGATTTCCCATCCCTTGATTTGTTTTGATAAAATTTGTGCTGCAAAAAAAAGGAACAAAATCATGTTAAAGAAGAAAAAGAAAGAAACCCCATGTTGAAGAAGAAGCACCTACCTGTTGGTGATTAACTGAGGAGAGAAAATATCTATACGACGAGCTTCGACTGCCATTGGCTTTGATGTGTTGTTCTTCGAGTTTGCTATATATATGGGCTTATCTGGTTTTTTTAACGGGAAGAGAAAGTTTTGAATAAAAACAAGAGATAAGAGAGAGGGAATCTAGTAGTCATTTATCGTACACAAAATTTGTTTGGAACTTTTTTGTAAAACATGGAGTGGCTGATGTATATATACACCTCACTTGCACATGCTTTTTATTGTGTTTTTCCGGGGGGGATCAAAGATGTTTTTTTTTTTTTAAGGTTGTGGATTCAGACAAAGACTTAATCATGAATTAACAAGTCTATATACATTGCTTGTCACGCTAATGTTTACTTTCTATTCCATGGGTACCTTTTCATTATTAGTTGAAATGCTGAATCCATGTAGGTATCATATGTCCATGGGTAATGGTTTGTTTTCCTTGCATTCCAAACAGCTCAAATCTGTCGGTGCTATACGAGGGGATAAAATTTCAATGCGTCTTATTTTGGTATCCAAATCCGAATAGAATTATTTTACACTCGCATACGAGAAAGAACTTCATGACTTAAATACTAACTAATAGCTTCGTCTTCTACCTTCAAATCCATTAGTTATTTTTGCTTTAATCCCATTCTATCTCGTTTGTTAACTGATTTACTGTGCGTACAATGCAAAAATAATACTTTCAAATCTCGATGCTCTGAAACAAAGGATGCTCTTCATCTTTCATTAATGGATCGAGAATTGTATTTAATAAGTTTAAAGGTGGAAGATAAAGTAGAATATGAAAGTGACTCTTTTGAGAAGATCACATAAAATTTATCATAAAATCAAAATCAACACCTCTCAAAATTTTATTAGTGGGACACAAAGAGGGGCACTAGCAACAAGAGGGATAGGATTTATGTTCCCTTTCAAACTATATACACATATAATGTAAGGATAAGCATTTTAAGCATTTTTTTTCTCCATAACATAATTTATTTTACTTTGAGCATCAATTTTTTTAATTCACAATTTAATCATTTTAAACATATTATATAGTATTACTTAAGCAAGGTTTTCGAGTCATTGTGTAAGCAAAAAATCTCCACTAGGAGACTCACCCACCAAAAGCAAGTGTGCGACGTGGGTCGGTCTGATTTAATCAAGGCAAAGCCTTGGAACCAGAAGAACAAAAAAAAAGATAAAATGTCCCTTATCATATTGCAAATTAAAAATATATTAATTTAAATTATTTTCAAATTATGAATAATTTAATATTTAACATATATCAAATTAAATTACAAAAAATACAAATGAAAAATATAATTATAATAAAAATATAAAAGGAATTTAAAAGTTTTTTTCTTGGGAAAAACATAATTAGCATATAATTAATACCTAATTTATAAAAACAACTTAATTCTAATTTTTTTTAATAAAAGAGTGGTGCTCATATATCATAGTTGAAACACACTTTTACCTTCAAATTTTACCTGTTTGATAATGATTCTGCATTCAAACTTGACTCTTAGAACAAAAGTGCATTTAAACAATATTACAATCAAACCTAAGCATACATGCAATTTTAAAAAGTATATAATACAAAAGAGAAGACAAGTCAAATTATTGATGAATCTAAATAGGCCCATCAACCAAATTTTGGTCTCCCATAACCTTGGTTTTCTCCCCCATAATAAATCGAAATGAAGGGCAAAATTCACAGGCAATTTTCCCAATAAATCACCAGTGGTCGGTATATTTACTGATCTAATACCGGTTAGATTATATTTCTCGATCTAACACTCGTAGCAGTAAAGCGTGCCCCTTGAACCGCGCTATACGCTGATTTGGCACCACGTGGGTATAGCATGCCCCCTGCCCCTCGATATACAGTGATCTGGCGCCACGTGGGTATAGCGCCCCCCTGATCCGCGCTATACCTAGGTATCTGACACGTGGGGTATAGCGCGGTGCAAGAGGCGCGCTATACCCCTAAATACCCATCCCTTCACGTCTCCATCCTCCCTATAAATACCCCCATCCTCAATCACTTTTATCACACCAAATTCTCTCAAATTCTCTAAATTTCTCTCAAATACTCTATCTTTTTAAGGTATATTTTATAATATTTTCACTATTATGTATTTACTTTATTTAATATTTTACTAATATAATTCTTTTGCAGTTATATAATGGAAGGCAGTCTACTTTGCTCGGATGGAAATCATATATCTCTACACTTTGCTGATACGGTAACATTTTAACGTTTTAATTTAATTTAAATTATTAGCAATATTTAGTTGATTTATTTAATGCATGATTATTAGATTAAGAATTAAATATCTCGACACTTTGCTGATACAGTAACATTTTAACGTTTTAATTTAATTTAAATTATTAGTAATAATTAGTTGATTTATTTAATCCATGATTATTAGATTAAGAATTAAATATCTCGACACTTTGATGATACGGTAATATTTTAACGTTTTAATTTAATTTAAATTATTAGTAATAATTGATTGATTTATTTAATGTATGATTATTAGAGTAAGAATTAATTTTTGTAATTATTTATTTTTAGGAGAAGGACCGCGTATTAGATCATTTTATTAGGAATCTTAAGTTAGTGATACCCAACCGTGTCTTGCCGTATTTAGTAGAGGTTGGATTCGGTTACATAGGTAGATATCAGGGTCATTGTAAGATAGAGCCAAACATGATTTCTGCCTTAGTAGAGCGGTGGAGGCCGGAGACCCACACATTCCATCTTCCGTGAGGAGAGTGCACGATCACGCTTGAGGATATTTCTATGCACCTGGGGCTTTCGGTGGATGGAGATGTGATATCAGGGATAGCTTCCGGTTCTTGGAATATTTTGTGTCGGGATAGTCTAGGACGTGTCCCGGAAAATTTTATCGGAGGTAGGATACCGTTAAATTGGTTAGATGCCAATTTTTGGGAGTTGAGCGCAGACGCCTCTGAGGATGAGGTTAAGATGTATGCACGGGTATGCATACTGTAGTTGATAGGAGGGTTGCTGATGCCGGACAAATTGCGCAACCTAGTTCACTGCATGTGGTTGCGACATCTTAGCGACTTTCGTCTCGCCGGATCATTCAGTTGGGGCTCGACAGTTTTGGCTTTATTGTACAGGGAGATGTGTGGAGCCACTGACTACAGACGTAATGCTATCGGCGGATGTCTCCTGCTGCTGCAGTCTTGGGCATGGTATCGATTGCCCTTTTTATGTCCTGTTGTGAAGAACCAATTCGTATTTCCACTACTTCTGACGTAATTATAAAACTGATTTTGTATATTAATAATTTTATACAGCGTATAACAAATTTTTTTCCTTGAATAGGTGGTTTACTGATAGGAAAAATCATCAGGAGCTACCTGATGATTTAGAAAAAATTAGGGTGCTAATCGATCAGAAGACTGGCACACAGGTATGAATTTTAATGTTTAAAAATCGATTTTAGATTATAGTTATATAATTAGATTATTATTTTGATAAAAATTATATATTATTTGTTTTAGTTTGAATGGGTGCCATATTCTACTGATGATGTGAGGGCGGTGATCCCACCTGAGTTGAGGGGTCCATCAGATGTTTGGATGGCGATGGTCCCTCTGATCTATTATGCGACCGTCGAGTGACACTCCACTGATCGCGTGCTCCGGCAGTTTGGTTGTTTTCAACCAATTCCGGAAGCACCTCGCAATATGGACGAGTTGCATAACTTAGATAGATGCGGCAAGACAAATACAGATTGGCTGGTGAGGCATCATGGGTGGGTCGTGTTGTGGGAGGATCGACATCGGCGCCTTCCCCGTAGAGAGCCCATTTTTGATGACCTCTTGATGTATGCTGAGGATTATTATGAGTGGTTCAACAGTAACGGGAAACCTTTTCTACTTCCCGAGGATGCATGAGGGCAGACCTTTCCACGACATCGACAGAGACGTTCACCGACACATCACCATCGTCCCCCGACTCGTGGACGGAGAGCAGGTGCTTCCGGTTCATCCTCAGCTGCACCAGCAGCCACCGTGATAACATGTGCACGTAAATTTCAGAGGAAAAAAACCCAAGAATCTGTATCTTCTCCTTCGACAAGAGCAAAAGCAACTGGAAGAATGTTGCGATTGCCATCTTGGACAACTGTCAATAATAAAACTTGTTTGTATTTTCCATACAAGAAAGTCTCGTCGATCTGGACCACAGGCTTGCAGTATTTGGCAACATTAACACACTGTGGGTAACTCCAAAAAACCCGGTAGAATTGACATCGATCGCGAAGAACTCGATCATTATGGTATGCATAGGAGGTTTTGAAGTGCACAATTGTCCCATGATTCAACATCCGCACCAGCCTAAACCAACCTGGAAGTTCGTTGTAAGATACATCCCATTCGCCATGAACTTTGACAATGGTATTTTGTTTTGCCAACCAAGCTTTTTTATAGGAGACGGTGTACCCATACTGCGATTGTATAGCTGAAATCAACACTGCAACAACTATATGAGAGCTTGCTTTTACCATGGGCATGATGGCTTGGCATATCACTTCAGAGTCCAAGTTGGGATGATCTTGGTTGACCCCTCCAGCACAACATGTGTGAGGACCGTTGTATACTGTTAGTTCTCATATGTTGTTTTTCCTCTTCATTTTCGATACGTGAACTATCAAATTGCATCCGTTTTCGCGTCGGGCACAGTAGCATACATATTTTTCGGTCGTCGATCGGTTGACTCTAGACTGAACATAATTACGGATATTGTAATTTTTGATAGCCATCATCGCTTCTTCTTTGCTTGAAAACTCCATGCATAAAGATAATTCACCATTATTTATTGATGAGTAATATCATAGTCACCGAGATTAGGCATATCCACAAATTCTGGCTCGTACATTGCACCATAATCAGCTTCATACATGTGTGCAGGAGGGTCAGTTTGTGCCATATTTCCTGGAACTTCATCATCATCGGAGTTGAATTGCGGTGATTCTAGGTGAGTGAATAGTCCAGTCTCAGCACCATCCGCACCAGGCTAACGAAGCGGTTCTTCTGGTGGAGATGATGGTTTCTCCATGCTCTCCACATTTAGGTCGAAGAACCTACTACTACTTGCACGCCTTCCCCTTGAACTGGAAGGCATATCGACATTGAGATCGAAAAAGCTCACAGTCGAATGCCTCCCCCTGGAGCTTGAAGCCATCGTGTTAAATGGAAACTACACAGATGATTGTGTCGATGGCATCTCCATATGGTCAAAGAAATTTGCAGATGAATGCCTTCCCCTTGAACTGGACGCGGTGTTGCCATACGGATTGTTCGTGGACCCACCTCGGTACATATCGTAAGGGCGGATGAATGTCTCCCCATTATGGCATTAAAATCATTACACATTATTGTAGTCGGGCTGTCAACTTGATCAACTTGTTCAGCCAGCCCATAGTGTGAGCTTAAAGATTGACCCCGAACAGCACGCACTTGAACAAAATGTGCATACATCTCAATAGCGGTGTCTCAATAATTACTTTGAGCTTCAACCATAATTTGAACATCATCATTGTTCGAAAGTTCGAACGCTGTATAAGTTAATGGCAACAATGATGTTGGAAATCTGTACTGCAACGACGACATTCTTCTGTTACTTCCAACATGAATCTTCCTCGAAATCTTCGTTATCAGCTCCTCAAGAGTTATGTTTCTCTTGAATGATATTTTAACATGCTCATTTGATATGAAAACAACGCATGTTTCATCTTCTCGAATTTCACCATCATAATAAACATAGCTAAAAGTCGCGTTATTCTTTGAGTTTAAAAGTGCGTCAATATTATATCTGCAAAAAAAAAAAAACTTAAACAAACCTGATTAAATAAATTATATATGAACGAAAATATAACACAAAATTTTTTTTTACACATCAACGTAAATAATTTAAATAATATACTTTTATATTATTGCCTGCACCGCAAAACTATTTCAACGTATGCTCTCGCTTTTCAATTTTACAAACATAAAAATTAATTAAAAATAATTAGTATAATATTTTTTCAAATAATGATAATAAACAATAAGTATAATTAAAAAATTATAACAAAATTACCTTATAACGAAAAATCGCACGAACTTCTAAATCAAATATAAGAAGATTGCCAAAATTATTACTCGTTGAATGAATTATTGTATTAATTTATAAGAGATGAGAGATGCGAGGAGATGTGAGGAGAGATGCGAGAACGGGAGGTATTTATAAACATATAAGGCGCGGTACCTGTACCGCGTTATATGTAATTATTATATAGCGCGGATCAGGGACCGCGTTAAATATAATTTTGGTACGACGTATAGCGCGGCTACTGATCCACGCTATACCCCTACGTGGCGTATAGCGCGGATCAGGGGGCACGCTATACCACACGTGTAACCCAGTCAGCGTATAGCGCGGTACAGGGGACGCGCTATACTCCACGTGGCGCCAAATCAGCATATAACGAGGTTCAGGGGGCGCGCTTTACTGCTACGGGTGTTAGATCGGGAAATATAATCTGACCGATGTTATATCGGTATATATACCGATCACCGGTGATTTTTGGAGAAAATCGCCAAATTCACAACCACCATGAGAGGCAATTGACCAAAATTTGAATGGGATAGAGCAATGATGGGGCTCCCACCCCACGTCCTATACAATCTTTACATCCCCTAGTTGATCATTCCCCTTTCAAACACGCACATTGAAAAGGAAAAAGTGGAAAAATATTTATTCCCCCAAAACAACAAAACAAAAGGAGTTGGCACCACCTTGCAAATAAGTTTAGACGATGAGATGGATTCCCACACCCCCACCACCTTCCTTATCTACTTTTATTATTGCCTTGCTTCCATCATTTTTTTTCACTTTAACCATCTCTAAAGAGAACAAAAGTAAACCAAAATAGGAAGCAATGGAATATTACATCCAACAACAAGGAAATACAAGATATATATGATCACCTAAATTCATCATTTGTCCTATCAAATGTTTTATCCATTATTATAATTATAAAGTAGTGAATAATAATGAGCTAAAACTAATAAATCATAAAATGTTGTAGTTAGTTGAATCTTAATTTGATTAATATGATTGTTACTACAATATATGATTGTCATTGTTAAATGGAATTATAGTTTTTGTCTGAGTTAATTATATCATATATCTTCAAATTATTGTTATCATTATAAATAAATCTTTAAATTTTAATATATTTAATTTTTATCTCAAAATTATGACTCTTATTTTAAATTAGTATTTAAACTTTTGAATATTCAAATTTCATCCCTAAACTATAACTCTCATCTTGAATTGGTCCTCGAACTTTTGAATCTTTCAATTTCATCCAAATATGTAATTAGTTTCAATCCTATTTTACCTATTTTTTAAGCATATAATAATATAGTTGGGATGAAACTGAAATGTTCAAAAGTTTAGGGATAAATTTAGAATAAAATACATAATTTGAATATAAAATTAAAATATTTAAAAGTTTAAGGTTTGATTTAAAATAAAATTCATAATTTAGAGATGAAATACAAATATTCAAAAATTTAAAAACTTAATTAAGTTAAAAAAAATTAAGAAATTTGGATGCTACTAACTGTTTTTACCTTAAAAAAATTAAATCGGAAGTATTTGCATTACCTGAAAATAAGTGCCAAAGTTGATGGAATATTGAATTTCCTAGGCAGCTAAAACTATAGAATGCAGAATTCCTAGAAAGTTTGAATGGGATTCCTAGAAATCCAAGATTTTCACTTTTAAAAGTAGGGTTTGTAGGGTTGTAGCAACAAAAAAGCTTCACTAGGCAGCCACTAGTTACTAGTTTACTTTCTTTTTTATATCTTCAAAGGTAGGTTTTATATGCCAACCAATGTGGGATTAGATCCCCATGATGATTCAGAAAGCTCCTCCATGTGGAGAGGAAATAAAAAAAAAAGGTATCCCTTTCTGGGGCTTGCCTACTTTATAATGGTTTCTTTTGCTTTTAAAGCGGGTGGCTAAATAAGGCTATTAAATTAGACAAAAAAATCACAGATAAAGTGGTAATGCTTTTCTAGTAAGGCAGAAGAAAGGGCTACATGGGGTCCCTCCAAAAACCTTTATACGCTAATGTACATATTAAAATAAACAAACAAAACCAATAAACCCAATTCTAGTGAAATTAGGTTTGTCACTGCGACCAACATGATTTAACACCACCTTAGTATGCTCATATACATTAATAAACTTTTACCCTAATCAAAGATAAAAGTGGTCATCAACAAACAATATTTGGTTAGTTTTTCAAGTTGTTTATCTTTAATTTTTTATATTTATTTAGTCATGCGTATTCTAAACTCACTATGATCATTTCCTTTCTCTAGAGTCCCATTCCTTTTAAGTATGATTAAGATTAGATTTAAAACTTACAAAAAATAAAGAAAGAAAGATGAAAGTGGTGATACTATTGAAAATCTGTCTTCTTTAGTTTGAGTTATAGCTGCTCTTGAGTCCCCTTCCTTTTAATGTAATTGCTTAGGCCTCTCACATTAAAAAGAAAAAAAAAGGTGGTAATTGTCTTCACATGACAAATTTACTTGGCCAACCGATTAATTACCTACAATCATGTTGTTGATTAGTGCTAAACTTACTCTAAATTAATCAAAACTTTGGGTTTTCACACAAACATGAGAATCCAAGAGAAATCGTGCACCTGATTAGTGCTAAACTTACTCTAAATTAATCAAAACTATGGGTTTTCTCACAAACATGAGAATCCAAGAGAAATCGTGCACCTGATTAGTGCTAAACTTACTCTAAATTAATCAAAACTTTGGGTTTTCTCACAAACATGAGAATCCAAGAGAAATCATGCACCTTAAGATGTAATTGATTAAGTTGTATTTTGACCTACTCTTTTGGTTACCCTCCTTTGATGAGTTTTATGTGTCAAAAAGGTATTAAAAGTTTTGGTTTCCAAGAAACAAAGGAAGCCCATTTGTGGGAAAATTTGTTAGATGGATCCAGCTCATCACGTCATCTATGGTCTTAGCTAATAATATTTGTTCATCTCATTTTTATCCAACGTGAATCTTCACCTATTTCTTACATGTAAATTAGCACTGGGAAGTTATTTAGAAACATTTTAATATTTCTTAATCTCATTCACGAGGATCATGGATGACGTGGTGAGCTAGATCCATCAAATAATTTCTCTATTTGTGGGGACAATCTTCTTTTTGGATATTGATGCAATTTGTGACAGTGAGTTTTGGCAACATTGTATGCTTTATTTTTATTTTTTTATTAATTTGAATTAAGCATAAAGTATCATATGTTCAAAGATAACTCTTAATCATTTGACATTAAATGCTCATATCCCTAATATTTTTAGTGCTCGAACCTGAAACCTCAAGAAATAACGTTACCTAGTATTTTTAGTACTCGAACCTGAAACTTCAAGAAATAGCGTTAATTCCTCTACCGCTGAGGTCGCTTTGTTTGTGCATGTTACGCTTTCCTTTGAATTAACAATGTTAACGAAAATCTTTAAACTATTAGGGTAAATTGTAATGATGGATATCAAGTTTTTAGAGAATTTATATTAAAGTCATTGAATTTTAACTAATTTGACACCTATATTTATTAAATATTACACACTTTATACACTTATGTATTAAATCAACGTCAAAGTTTAAAAGTATAATATGGATTCAATATTAAATAAGTATTCAACATAATTAATTTTATGTGATATTTGTTAAATATAAGTATTAATTATATTATGTTTGATAAATGTATATATTAAATTTGTTCAAAGAAAAATACAGGTACACATTAACAAAAATAAAAGTTCAAATATCAAATTAGTTAAAAACTCATATATATCAAAATTTAGCTGTCAATATATATATATATATATATATATATATATATATATATATATATATATTGCAAGCGGTTGATATTTCTAAATATTTTAATTTTATGCTCATTCAAACCAAAATCTAGAATTGTGACCAAAGTAAAATTTTCTCAACGCAAAACCATTCGATCCCACAGGTTCAACATATATAATAAATGGTCTATTTACTAAACAATGCTCTCCATTCATAATGATTTCATATTAGTCCTTCAGTCACCAATTTTAACAAATAAGTAATAATTTATATTTTATCCTCGTATACATGAAAATTACAAAATAATAATAGTTTGACACATGTACTATCAAAATCCACTAAACTTACAAATTAGGGATAATAGCCAATTAGCCATGCGGACTTCAATACTTTACAAATCTTACAATGCAGTCCATAAACAACCCATAATTTAGTAAAAAATATCTTCAAAATAATTTCATTAATTTTATTAAATTTGAATCATATAATTGATTGAAAAAATATCAAAGTATGTTGAAAAACGAAAAACAATTTTTTTTATCAAACAAACCATTATTGTATTAAGATTTGAGTTGTATTTTTCTCTTTTATCACTAGCTACTTCTAGGGGTAGCAATCGGGTGGGGGAAAACCGAAAATCGTGGGGATCTGAACCGACTGGATGGAGAATAATTGAAATATTCACCTGCGGGAATGGAGATGGGGAAGTTTTATCCTCGAAGCTCAAATGGGGATGGGGACGGGAATTTCTATATCCGAACCGCGAGGATAACAAAACCGTATCAGTGTGAATAACCGTTGGGATCCCAAAAAATTATCTTTAGGGATCCTTGATATTTTACAAAATTTTAAAAATATATTTATAATCATTTACCTATATATCCTTAATATATTTTTAATAAAAAAATTTATATATGATTAGATTGTAAGATTACGTGTTGCCACTGTTACATATTAAATGAACTAAAATTGAAGTTTAGATTTTTTCTCATTTAATATACATTGATTTGTTGAGATTGCTAATAATTAAGATTATACATATACATGGGACGGATTAGGTAATGCAAAACCGTCTTGGCACTGACCCGTTGCCACCCCTAGCTGCTTCACATCTCTACTCAAATTGAACCGCCATGATTTATATATACCAAAAATAGTTGTGAATTGGTTTGAAAAACACATGACTTCGCCTTTCTTCAATTAATAGTTTATTTATGATAAATATAATTATTTATTTTTTAAATATTAATTAATAATTAAAATTAAATTCTTAAGATAAATTATACAGACAGAACATAAACACGGAATGAAGGGAACAATACAAACATGCCATTGCATACATAAAATAAATATAGGTTTTTTTTAATCAGTAACTATTTCACAGATACATATTATGGGACGACCCTATAAATCTAATTTCTTTTATTCCTAATCGTCATGATTCAAATTTCTAATTTTGTTTAAGAAATCTAGTGTCTCGTATACTAAATTAATTAATTATTTGTTAGAATAAATATAATATTTTAATACAAGTAAAAGATAACACAATTAAAAACACTATATAAATATAAAACTTTCAATTTTTATAGGGTTTAAATATAGTTTTACTTGTTATATCCTAATACAAAGAGGAAAATACCAATCCAGGCCTGCTCCAAATGTATTTAAACATATGGCCCAAATACATAAGCCGAAACCTATTAAATATATTTTACAAAATAAAAAATAAAAAACCTTAGGGTTTTAGTCTTGCTTTCAATTTAGCCATGACGAAGCCAAAATCCAGGAGAAAATCAAATACCCAACAGGAAGAAGCAACAAATCCAAGCGAATTCTCCTTCAACATTACTAGAGTAGCCGTGGCTCAGATCTGCAAATCGGTCGGGTTTCGGCGTAGCCAGGTGACGACGCTCAACACCCTAACCCTGGTAGCCACCAAATACCTGGAAACCCTAGCCAGGTCTGCCGCATCGTTCTCGAACGCCGCCAATCGCGGCCAATCGAACCTCCTGGATATCACCAACGCCCTCCACGACGCGTCCCTGCAATTGGGTTTCAACGGTGCGGCCACACTGTACGGCGACGATTGCTTGTTGAAGTCGGCGGTGTTGGAAGATCTGTGTACTTTTGTCAACTCCACGGATGAAATACCTTTCGCCAAGCCCATTGAGAGACCGAAGGAAAGAGAAACGGGAGATTCAGAATCTTCACCGGAGAATTTACAGAGAGGTGGACATGTTCCCGAATGGTTACCGGGGTTCCCTGATGTAGGTAATTTAGAACAATGCGATAAAAGGGTCTGTAGGGAAATTCTGTGGGAATCGGTTCTGGGACATCAAAATGAAGGATTTGAAGAGAAGAGAGATGGTAAACATGGTGGGAAATTGTCAAAGGAGAGAACAAGAGTGAAATTCTGTATAAAGGGAGATAAAAGAATGCACACGAATGGTTTCAGTGTCAATAATTTGTTTACTCAAAGTATAGATGAAGAGGCAGAGACTGAGCATAAGTTAAAGATGAAACAGACTTTGGTGTATCAGAGGAAAAAGAAGCTATAGGTTGAGGCAGGAATTTAAATTGCGATGCCATCGGCGGTGGTACAATAACGATTTCGAACCATATCGTTATCGCCATTTAAATCCCTACGGTCTTTTTGTCTGGAAATATATACTTGTTGGCCCTGGGACTTGAACCCACGAACCCCTTTTGTACAAGTATTAAAAATTTTATTGCATCCACTAGGCCATTAAGTAGAGTAACGTTAAAATTTCAGAAAGTCTACTTATATTTTTTTTCATATCAAATGTCCAATGACTAAAGTAACATTTATGTATCAAAAAAAGTTGTAGTGAGAGAATTTTGAGCCAACTATGAAGCTTTTAAGGTAAGCGTTGCAAAAACAAATTTCATATAATGCAATAAGAACATATATGGTCTTTCACATTCAATAATAACTAGAACCAAACATCTGGTGATTGCTGTATCCTTTTCTGACGACGAAGTCCTTACAATATATAATTTTTATATTTTTGTCGCGGTATTATCATAAAAGCTCTGCTGAAAAAACTAATAACCCTATTCAAGAAGGCACTCATTTTCCACAGTGGAAGCCATGGCAAACAGAAAGGACAATGACCAGGATCAAGGCTATTAATATTC
The DNA here is from genome assembly GCF_006381635.1 of Hibiscus syriacus. Lineage (NCBI taxonomy): Eukaryota > Viridiplantae > Streptophyta > Magnoliopsida > Malvales > Malvaceae > Hibiscus > Hibiscus syriacus. The sequence goes on from NW_024063270.1 coordinate 711,720, forward strand.
CTAGAACAATCAGCTTGATCTTCATGTTCTGTAACCACATTTTCCTCCGTATTTTGGTTCCGGTGTTCCGAAAGTCCTGAGCCTGCAAAGAATAATTATTTCAGAAAAAATAAACTAATGTTGTAACAACAGCGGAAACATGTTAAAACTACATCTCCTTGCAAGAGCTTTATCGGCAAAGGTCTGCTGCTGCCGTCTAGTACAGGGTTTAAAAAGCAGTGGCATAGCAGCGTCTTTTCAGTAGAAACAAAAGTTTGGAAGACCAATAGGCTACAAAAAGTGGTTTAACAAAAGTTTGGAACTTGAAACCTCAGGGACGCAGAATATAGAAACCACAACCTTTCTTTTAAAAGTTTCCAACACTCGGCAGCAGCATAATCTCACAAATCACAAGCACAATTTTTTTTCCAAAAAATCTTAACTCAAATTCAAAGGGTAAGTTGAATAATTATCTTTTTCATCTTCTTACTCCTGGTGTGGACTCAATCAGAGAGAGAAAATGCTACAGGCTTGAACTTAAAGCCAATAAGGGAGGGAGACTGGAGAGAGACCAAGATCAGAGAGCTTAAATCATGGCAGACTGTAAAAGCCAGCTAAATGTTGAAGCTTGAAAGCAGAGAAAACTCTGGGGAAGGAGCATGCTTGAGTGAATTGCCTGTCAGCTGTTACTATGAGTGGACTTGGTCACTAAAGTTGAAGACATGTGGCCTGATTGGAATGTAGCAAGAAAATATGATTGGATAAAAATAATATATATATATAGAATTGAGGGCATTTGGGAATTTGGGTAAAACTTGAATGATGGGATGGAGATTGTGTGGCAAGCAGTGCCAACTTAAGGGCGCAAGCTGAGTCCATTTTGAGTGACCAGACACTCTTATCTTTTTCTTATGTATAATGTAGGGAGTGTTTTAGGGAAAATTTTAGGAATGTTTTAGGAAAATGATTAAAAAGGGTTTCTAGAATTATAATTTTCATTGTTATATTTTACAATAAGTTGTGCAGATTTGAAATAAAATAAAATTCATGACTGTGATCACCTCCAGGACCACATTACCATCAGTTGAATCTGCTATCATGATAAACATGATCCGGCCAAAACACGACATGACCAAATTCAAACCCCTTCTTTAGAATGTAAAACTAACATCTAATGCTACTGAAATGGATGTCTCTTTTCTTATACTTCTATTATGCCTCATGTTTTTATTTGGCAAAATAACAAACTTATACAGAGTACTCCAAACCAAATTTCAACTCTTAACATGTTATCAACATAAACAAAAAACTTAGTTGATGCTATTGCATGCTTAACTTTGCATTGATATCTGATTGATGCATGGAGGAGAGAGAGAAAGGGAGAGAAACTGACCTGGTGATGAAGATTCTCAGTCTTATCCACTAGCAGCTCTATCTTTTCCCCTCTATCTAACACCTATAAGAACGAAATTCAGTAAAAATTACCAAAAGCGAGTGTCAAGTAAGTTGGTTGATTACCAAAAATTTTATTATAATTTAATATGGGAAAACTGCAAGTATTGGCATTTGGAGAAAATCACAAATAATTGAAGCTGCTAGAAAAAAAACGATCCCACATCAATTACATATAGTCACATAAGATTTAAGAGAGGAAGTATCATAGAATTATCAATGTGAGTAAGCTGTATGTCACTATGACTATGCAGTCAAAGAGAAGCCTAAAAATAAACGAAAGGTAAACCATAAACCTATGTAAAAACAGAGCACCAAAACCCATATCATCTACTCTAGACTCTAGAGCCATTCCCCCCATCTACAAAAGGCTAGAAGAACAATAGGGGCAAGCATAACCATGGTGCATCTAATAAAGCATATCTACCTTTTCAATATTCTCCATCATAACACCTTTGACTTCTGAAACCTGAGCTTTAACCTTAGCAAGCTTGCTTATTTCTTCAGGATGCTCAACGCAGTACTGCATATGTTCTTTTAGCTTCGGCCTGCAATTAAAGGCATGTAATATTATACTCTTCACAAGAAGATAAATTATCTCCATTAAGTAATTCAAGATCTTAGAGGCAGATACCCAAACTCCTTGTTCAGGCTGTTGGCAGGAGCTGTGGCAGCCTTTCCACTGCCATATTTTGACAAAAAATCATCCTTAATACGCTCTAAAAAGGCAACAGGCACTTGCCTTCCAGCAGACTCGTCGGCAACAACACAATATGCTGCAACATTGAAAAGTCAGCCAATCTACCAAGATCATTGAATAAAGAAAGCTGTCAACAAGAATGCAAATAATAGCACAAAAAGGTTCTTCCAACAACTCCTGAAGTCTATTAGACTTCATCAAAGCAGAATGCACAAACACTAAAATTAGCTGATTGTTAAATAGATTTCTAATGATATCTTCTCTACCCCCAGACAGGCCACATGCAGTGAATCCTTCTTCTGGTTCAACATTAATGTGGAATGTGGATTACATAAGTGTACCGATAAACTTATATAAAGACAAGATGTATTCCAATCATGTTTATGAGAAATTGAACATCAAAAGACCAAACCACTCAAGACACAATACACTTGCACACGGGCGCCATCAACAACCAGCATATTGAACAAATCCAGTATACCGCAAAAGAATAAACCAAAAGATCTCCATAATAAAGCATCGTGCACACCGCAATCGATTTAAGTTCGCACGCTATAACGCATAACAACTAGAGATAAATTCAATTAATCTAAAACTAAACAAGAAACACAGTTTCTACTTCTTTTTCATTTCTAACAAGTAATATTCTTAAACTTTCTCGCTAGATCTCAAATCTAACATTTTCCGACGATCAAACTCATTTGCTAAAGACGGGAACCATAAAAATCAAGGAACCCACGGCTTAAATTTCTAGAAAAAGAAGAAGAGGAACATAACTGTAGCCATTGTCAACAAGGTAATTGAAGGTGTGGCCATCACAGTTGTAAGTGAACTTGTTGTTGGAAGAAGGAAGCTTTTGAAGGCATTGGAAAGCTATGGAATTGAAATTCCCAGAGAAATCGGTGTACTCTGCTAAAATAACTTCCCCGCGAGATACAAATGCATAAATCAACGCCTTCTGCACCATTTTCTCAGATTTCTTTTGCTATGAGATCTCAGGGTTCAGAGAGAAAACAAGGAGAGATTTAAGATTTGGGATTTTGGAATCCCGCTTTCTCTTTCTCTCTCTCTTTATGATGCTTCCCTCTAGTAGCACTCTTCTGCTGGCATTTTGAATACGTATAGATCAGAAAAAGGGAAAGTAAAAATGGTTTAATGAGGAAGCAACGATTCAAAACCTTTTCCAATAATCTAATAATCCACTATCATCTTTCATTTTAATTGAAGAGTTAAAGTAATTTTCATTATTATTTTGGCAGCAAAAGTACATAAAATTAATGTTGAAGGATTTTAATATTTCACCTAAACTAAACCCTTTTATTTTTATTTTTTTATCAATCTAGGGTAGCTTAAGATACTATCTATTTAAAGATAATTCTCGACCTATTAATATTGAACGCTCACACACCTTATATTCATAGTGCTCGAACTCGAATCTTAAAAAAATAAAAACAATTTTTTTAATAAGAGAAATCACTCAATTCACTCTCCTTTTATTTTCTTTTAAATTAAGTTAAGAATAAACTGATTATTTAAATTATTTTTATTTTTAACATTAAACTTTAAAGAAATAAAACAGTCATTATTATTATCATTTTATATTTTAAAATATTAAAATTATTATTAATATTATCGTTTATGTTAATAAAATTCAAAAATTTATCAAAAAAACTTCAAAAATTTATTATTCGACTAAGATTAAAAATCTCATACAAATTAAATATCTCAAAATTATTCAATCAATAGAAAGTTAATCTTGTGCAATACTCCTTGTTCACTCTATTTATCTCATTAAACTTGCCGTTTTGATGTTTTTTTTTATAATTTTAACTTTGTATTATTTAATATTTATTATTAATAGAAAATAAAGAAATATATATTTTAAAAATTCTTGAATCAGTGGGTGAGTAGATGGTGATGGACAATGAAAACCGAAAGAATGGAAAGTGGGCATAGATAGGGCGAGAAATTAAGTTTCGGAGGGGGAAACAGTAAAACAAAAACAACACCGTTTGTGGGAATCGAACCCACGACCACGTGGTTAAAAGCCACGCGCTCTACCGGCTGAGCTAAGACGGCAACGATGACAATTTTCTAATTTATTTGATGATAACATTTATTATTATCGTGACAAAAAGGTCCCTAATTCGTTGGTCAGAAGCAAGGGAAAAAACTGGGTGCTGTGATTGCTGAGGACTGAGAAATTAGAGAAAAGCCTAAATTTCGAGGTGTGGATATAATTAGGATTAGGGTTTTGAATTGAGAAGGGGGAAATGGCGGAAAATAGGGGAACAACAGGAAAGATAAACCTAAGCCAGAATGTTAAAGAGGAGACAATAAATCTAAGTGGGCAGATCCATCATCTTCCATGCTGCATCAAATTCAATGACCCTTGCTTTGTTTCTCAATACTTCAAACCCAAACTCAAAGGTAATACCATTTTTCTTATTTTTTAATGATTAAAACTTATGCTAATGTAAAGATTGATTCTTTTTTTTTTGTAAGTAGGGATGGGGATTGATGGGTTAACAGTAGAGGAAGCACATTTTAGAGGAAGGAAGCTTCAAGGAACTACTATTTCTCTTCCGAATGGATATTCTGGTAGTTTTTTCCCTTTCTTTCTGGGTTTTGTGTATGTTTAATTTTGTTGATGTTGTGGACTGAAATTCTGAGTTGCAGTTGTATTGTATGCTGGAACTATGAACATTTTGTTCTTAACAATGTTTCTAGCCCTCTGAATTTTAGGAAAATCTATATGGTTGTCAGTTTACAGGGAAAATATCATGTAAAAACCAATGACCGAGGTCTTGCATGATATACGTTTATTGGATTTTAGGAAGTTCCATTGATCTTGCAGGAGGCTTCATGCTCTAAATATAACAGTATTAAGAGATTTGATATACTCGTAGTCCGTATGCTGTTTCTTGTTTTCTTCTTAATTGTCCCTTTTCAAAATTTTCATCTTTCTTTTTAGGTTTGCACAATTGGGTTCATAGTTCTTCCCGGCGACTTTTCATGCCTTTAACTAGATGGACTTATCATATCTAGGAGGCTCGTGCGGTGTCTGTTTACTGAAGTTATTATAAATTTAATCCTGTCATATTTGTTTCTTTTGTTTGCTTTTATGTAAATTCGTCTGTGTTTCAATAGATTTCAAGTGGTTTACTATTCCTGGTTGCTCTGGCAGGCTTTCTTCTTACGAAGAAAACGTCAGGCAAGAGGAAAGCTTGTGATGTATCTGAAGGGAACTCAAACAATTGGGAAATGAAAGCCAAATTTGATGAACTAACATATTGGAATCACGATAGCCTTCCATCAAAAGATGATCCCTTCCTGCGTTCTTTTCATTGGTTTGCTGTTGCAGAAGCTGTAAGTTAATCCATCATACGATGCCTAAAGGCACGGAAATATTCTTCAATTCCGATTATTTTGGACCTAGTTCTTGATGTTACATTCAATGGCTTATAGTCATCAGACAAAGGCAAGCCTATGTATTTAAGTCTATAATGAGGCAGGAGCTTATACTAGCGGCTTCCCTTTAACCCCCAAGTTTTTATTGAGTTCCATCTTCTTTCCTACTCGTTTGTTCAGCCTAGTTCTTTTGATTACTACTGTGGTTTTTCCATTCAAAATCATTCCCGTTCTTGATTAAGTTGGCTATGATCTTGGATTGAGTTCGAGGTATTTATTTATGTTGTATCAAACCGTCCCAATGATATCATTATAAGAAATTGTGCTTATATTGCTAGGATCTCATTTTGTTAACAATAAGTGAATGCATAATTTCTTCCCATCTTACTATGAGAAGCATCTTTTGCAGCTGCACAAACCGGTAAAAGCTGAAGACTTGGCTGATGTTGATGCTGCTCCGGGGAAAAACTAGTGGACTAATACTTGAAAGCTGGAGCATCTTCTGATATCCGGCCACTGCATTTATTTCTTGTACCGTTCGTAGTGGGGAAAGAATTGATAGGCTGAGTGAAAACATGGCGGATATCCTATAATCTTCATCTATGATTTACTGAACTCCTCGTTCGTAGAGTAAGACTTATCAAGAATCTCTTTGAAGAAGAGCACAGACTAGGAAAAGTGCTTAATTCAATGATCAATCAGACTATTCTCTTTGAATATGTTAGTCTGATATGAGTTGTATAGTCATCTTGTCTTTTGCATTGTTGTCTGTGTACCGTATCAGCTCATTCAGTCCAAGAATTTCGCACGCATGAACCAAACATGTTTGGTTACCGGGAAAATAAATTGAAATGTCTTTTAAAAGTTACCTTCCAGTCACTTTGTTATTGATTTATATTTTGGCCACATTATCGATTGTTACATTTCGGTCATTGAAATATTCAACTCCTGATATTTTGATGACGTGACATGTTAGTAAAGATGATTAATTTTTACTTTGACTCCTAAATTTTAGATTATTTAACCCTAAATTTTGGACAAAATAATAATTTGATCCTTGAATTCGATCAAAGTTTTCTACCATTATAATATGTTTCCATATCCATCGACGTACTCTTTTTTCCATTCTTTTTATATTAAAATAAAGTTTGAATATTAAAATAGGTATTGTTCATTGGATTAATTCAACTTTTTTAACTCAACACAAATTAACTTGATCAAATACTCACCCTTAATAATTCCACATATTTCATTTAATGACGTGTAATCTAAAATTTCATAAAACTAATGTTGAATGGAAGCTCATAATTCACATTTATCAAGGAGTAAAAAAGAGACTATTTCCCTATCAAAAACTATCCAAAGTGGCAAGTAATCAATCATCGCCTAGTCATTTGGTTAATGCATCTTAATCATTATCTAATTTATGTGGAATTGAATTAATCAAACATGTTTGCCATGCCCATCTTCATATTATCTATATAGACCATCATTAAGTCCTCAATAATGACTTTGATCAACATAGGGAACATATAAACATAATCAAATTTTGGATGGACCCTACCCTCAACCAGTTTTTAAATGAAGGAAAAAGTTTTTTTTATAGAAAACATTATTAATATTGTATTTATATCATCATTAAGTTCTCAATAATAACTTTGATCAACATGGGAAACATAGAAACATAATCACATTTCGGATGGACCCTTACCCTAAACCATTATTAAAATGGATATTTTTTTAAAAAAATTATTAATACTATTAACACCTAGTTAATTTAACGGAATAAGACATTAGATACCAAAATATTATTTGAAGTTTGGATATTAACATTGTAAATATAGTGAATTAGGTTCATAGAGTCATCCCATAATGTTTTACTATAATATTTGATATGAATTTGTCGATCAATAAATATGATACCAATAATTATACAAAAAAATCATTAAAATTTCCATTAACCCTGAGCTTTTTTCTTCAACAATAAGACAATATCTGGAGAATGGTTATAAAATTCAATCAAACAACTCGAGAAATAAAAGATACAAATAAACATACTATTGACCGTGAAATATAAATACCATTAACACTAACATAATAATAAAATATGAAAATACGTTACAAAGTAATTTTATCATAATTCAAGCACAACATGTTTAGGTGATTATGAGCATCTATCAATACGAGAGAGCCATCTCAAAGATCCAAACCTGAAGTATCAACAAGATAGTCAAATAATCATGAACTAGAGATACAACATCAAATTGAATCTTGAAAAAAAAAACTTACAAAAGGCAAGACCTTATCCCCATTTCAAATTTAGATCAAAAGAACAATTTTAAAAAATAAGAAAAAAATATAAAACTAAAATATAAAAATTATAAAATTGTAAATTATAAATATAGAAGTTTTAAAATTTAAAAGTATTTATAAAATATTAACAAATTTAAACATTTTCAAAGAATTTCAACTAATTAACAATGAATGTTCTTATAAAATCGGTATTCGAGTCAAAATCTATAGAAAAATAACAAATCCCTTAACCACTGATATCACTTGATTTATGCATTAGGAGAAACAATCTTATATTAGAGTAACAATAAAATTCAAATTCTCCCTTGATCTTCTACGCTAGATATTAATGAACACGGGGCAAGCTTAATAATTTTTTTTTATTTTTTACTTTTTGTTATATAAAATCTATGCAAAAATTAAATTACACATAATTTCTAATTTCTAATATTTTTAAATTTTTTTTAAAAATTATTTTTATATTATTTTTATTTTAATATTATTATGGGTATTTTAATATTTTTTTTATTTTTTTTAATAATTTAATAATTTTTATTTTTTAAAAGATTAAAAAAGTCCTCAGAGTTTCAATTAAAATCAGTTATGTCTTCAAACTCGACTAAAAAAATCAATTAAATCCCTCTATCACATCATCATTCACATATTGATGATTATATCAACACTATTAACTACTACGTCAACACCTTATCAATAGCGTTTTTTAGTTAAAAAAATAAAATATATAATTAATGACTTCAAAAATAAAATTAGTGCAATTAAATATATAGACAACGTTGCTTATTTAAGTTTACTTCAGGAATAAAACAACCTCTTTTATATAATATTTTTGCACTCATAGGTAAGTGTGATAAAATCTAATATATTATATCTCAATATTATGTATGAAATTCACTTAATGAGACTCGAGAAGAAGATCTATTTATAGGAAAGTTTTATTGTAAGACAATATAATTTAAGGTTAAGGAACGACAGAAAATGAGTTTAATCAAAAATATTATAAAAAGTATAACATTTTCGATTGAGCACAATCTAAGAATATTAATTTTTTTAACATTTTCGGTTGAACAATAAATGTTATAAAGAAGGTAACCAAAAATGTTATTGGAAAAGTGTTGCAATCGAAAAATGTTAAAAAATTAATATTTAAGGTTACGTCCAACAAAAAATATTATATTTCTTATAATATTTTCGGTTGTAGCCCTTCTCTGTCGTTCCTTAACCTTAAGTTAGACTCTCGTTCCTTAGACATTCTCATCTAAAATGTTATGCACACCTGAAATTAACCCTGACCCCAAATTCAAGTAGACTTGTAAAGGGCAATCTAAAAGTAGACTTGTAACAGATGCACCAGGCCATTAGCCTAACCATGGATACATAAAAAAGCAATACAACCACCAAACTTTAATCCCAATGCCATGGAATACTACAAAAAATCTCATATTTTGAGGTGTTGGTGCTCACAAAACCCTAGAGAAGAGAACATGGAATGTGAAAATCTCTTTGATTATTGTATGAATTTCTATAAAAGTGCTTCCAAGATTTAGGCCATTGAATGCAGATCTGTGTGTTTAACTGCTAATACTTTGTAAAACGGGAATCAAAGTTCAAAAAAAAAAAAAAAAGATTCGGTAGGAGCTAGCAATGGCCAAAGAGAGAAAGATACGCATTCAGTGAGTGTATAGGACAACCTACAAATCCATTTCCCAATGAAGAAATTTGTTTTACAATAAAAGGTTGAAGGGGCAGAGGCTGACAAAGCCACCAAGATCTGGTTCTACTTCTTCTCACCTCCTTCAACTTAATTCCAAGTGGAGTAATTAGGGATGAGGATGATACGAAACACATATTTTTAAGTTATTCGAATTCCACTTAATCAAAGCATAGTTATTACTCGATCAGAATGGATTCGGTTCAAAAAAGTATATTTTAATTTTAATTTTTTATATTAATATAATAATAATAATAAAAATAACATTTATATATTATTTTTAAAAAAAATACAATATAAGGTTTTTATGTATTTAAGATTCATATTTGAGTTCGAGCTTCAAGCGAGTTAAGTTTGAGAATGTTTCGAATTTAAGTTTTTTTAAGCTCGAGTCGATCTTCAATATTTTATGTCGAGTTTGAGTTGAACTTACAATTTTAAGTCCATAAGCTTTTGAGTCTAGTCGAGCTCAAGTTTAAACTTTTCAAGTCGAATCATGCTCAATAATACTTGAACTCGACTCGTCTCATTTACCACCCTCGTTTACAACCCTAGGAGCAACTAGTTAACCTTGTTTTCTCATTATTGAATTTCAATCAATATAGACTCATTTCTATATCATCTGGCTAAGAGGGTCTTTTTTGTATGCAAATTGCATATATGAATGATGATCACAGCTAATTAAATTAAGGGAACCCTTCCATATGGTGATTCATCATCATCTTTTGAACAAAAAATTCTCATAAACTTATGTGTGGAACAAACATAAGGCATCCGGGAAAACCCTATCTTGAAACCAATACAATAAGCTATATTATCCACACAAGTGGGACCAAAAAAAATAACCTTTACTAATTATTTTAAAAAATTTAATAAATTAAGCATGATGTATATATTGCTTTATTTACAACCACCACAACACCTACCTTAATCAAATAAATTAGATTCAACACTTTTAGTTAATTTACATAGAAAAACCATGTGACCCTATCCATAAATCACAACTGTTGTGTGGTCCTTCCCTTCCGTTAGGGCTTTGTCTCTATGTCATTTTTTGTCAACCATTGAAGACATAAGAAACCGCCCAAAGCTAAAGACAAAAGGATTCCTCCAACCACACTAAGCACATGACAGCCGGCTTTATGTTTCTGATATGAACACAAGATATTAAAATATTTATCTTTCGGTTTTAGTGTCATCTTTATAGAAAATTAACTGCTCTTTTGCTTAGGGTGAACGACATTTTACTTGTCGACAAACCAAGCATGCATGCTTTTTTGAACCATAAATGTCCAAGTTTCTACCTTCTGCCTTTTGCTTTTATCCCAAAATAATGTTAGAATGTGATAGCGTACTAGATTTCATAAATAAAGGTAGCTTCATATTATACCTATATAGTATTCGATCCAAATTAATCGATTAAAATATCTATTTATAACAAAAAGAAATGCTCAACTACTCTTCTTGGACCAATCATAGCTTACCTTGTATTAACTTATTACTTGCAACCCCTTTATATATAGGATTCCACGTCAGTTAATGTCATGATTTAGACCGTGGTCTGTTCTATCATCATAGTAACTTTTCAAATACACTCTTAACTGGGTTGACCATTTCAGTTTATTGAGATTCATTGAGCAGTGTACAGAAAGATTAACCTATTCTATTATGAGTTTTAACTCTGGTATTCTAACTTGTTTAAAATGTCCCACTGGTCCCTATTCATCTAATTAATTTGCTTGTGTGCTATTATGAAGGGGCAACAAGTCAGTGTCAATAGCTGTAAGGAAGGACCTCCATTAGATACTTTTCTGTGACACAATACAAAAGAAAGGAGAGGGAGAGGGAGAGACAGAGAAAAGCATTAGATTATATATATAGATGATTGATTTGGTACCTTAAAACATGCATGTCTTTTGCCCTTCCTTTCCTAAATCTTTAGGTCTATGGAAGGGGGAAACAAATTCTTCTTCTTCTTCTTCTTCTATCTTTCCTAGTTTCCCTTCCTGGAAAAGGCAAAAGAGAATTCTTCATTTGTTACTTTTCTGGCATGTTGGTTTGAGAGGTTGAAGCTGCCAGCATGATCTGGTAATGAATCTAGAGATCAGTCGTTTTATTGTTTTACTTATGTGTATTTAAACTTTATCTGTATTGGTGTATGAATCAAGTAGTTCAACGGATGGTGGTTATCTTTAGAGGTTCTGGATTTAAGCATATCATATCTAAGGGTGTTTAAGGGTTCATTATTTAAATAATTGAGAGTTTTTTGAATAAATATTATCTTATAATCATCTCACACTAATAAAAAAATTGTATTTGCATTGGATAGAGATACCCATAGTTAAGTAGATCGAAGTTATTGAGTCCAAGAGGAGTTAATTATGTGCTGAAAGCCTTTCCAGTATAAGGGTATTGTCCATTTGTCAAGAGGTTTTTAGTTATCCATGGAATTAATTTAGTCAGCTTCATAGATATGGTTCGGCATCAGGTCATCCTGCAGCTTCAATCACTCACTCACCAACAAAATTAACTTTCCAGCTAGCTATGGATATTTCAGATTTTTCTCTCTCACGAGTTAGACCTTCACTCCAGGTAACTCATTATATATATATTTGATGACTTCCTTTCCCTGAATGATTTGGTGCGAAATTGCAGTCTGTAATTTTCTTAACCTAGATCTCTATTTCTTTATTGTTTTCACACATGCAATTAATACTTCTGCAATTATGTATATATCACTTGCACATGAATCCACATGCACAAATCTTCCTGACAGAGGGGGAAATCAATATGACAGTTCAGAATTAACATGTAAAACAAAATCCCATTCGGCAAGACAAGACAAGATTGTTAATCGAGCAATGCATTAACATTGTGACAGTGATGTTAGGGGACCAGCTTGAGGTTTCATGACCCACCAATTTTAACTCAAATTCATTATAATATAGTACCAGGATTAATTATCTACTATATATATATATCTGTATGTATAATGTATTGAATCTGTGGATAAATAAATCCTAAATCAGAAACAGTGGCATACGAACTTGGAAAGATGCTATATATTCCATTGTATTTCAGATAAAGTAGATAGCATGTGAATGAATTGAGTGAATGTAGGACATTGTTTGATGTGGATCTCCATGTTGGTTTTAGAAACATGATCTAGCTGAGTAAATACCTTATAATACGTATATGATGCATGATTTGATTTCTTGAAATACATTGTAAGTTAGGGTTTTATCTTTTTAAGGGTTGAATTAAAGGTAAGAATTCACTCCAAAGTTCCAAAAGCTTTACTCTTGACGTTGAAGCCAAGTCTAGATGCCGTTTACTACACTTTAAAAAAGATGGCTCTTAGCTTAGGGTAATATACTTACATAGGCTGTCTAACAGTTTTCAAACGAAAGGTATATGTAGACATGACAATAGGGATGGACGCAGGGTGTCCACGTGTGATTGCATTTCTTGAAAATTTCAGAATCTCATATAATTGGTATTTTTTATTTATGATCTAATTTTGTATTCTTAAAATTTTATATTTCGCACCCTTAAATTTTGAATATATTTTTCCAAATTTACACCTTTAAAATAAAATCTTGTGTACATCCCTACATGATAGTTTAAGAATTTATACAAATATGCCAAAAAAATAAACAATTAAATTTTAATTATACAATTAGATTTAAGATTTGAGATTAAAGATGGCAAGTTCAATTATTGAGAACTTAAGATTTAATTGTTTATTTGTATTCAAATCAAGGATGGACTAAAAGGGTAGACGGAGTCCATGTGCCTTAAAAATTTTATATTTTGTTCTCTATTCCTAAAATTTTATAAGTTTAACCACTAATATAAAATCGTACGTACCTTTCTATTCAAATGATGATCACATGTTGAGACTTAGAATAGAGGAACAACATTGTATATTGACTCAGTCAGGGCCTAAAGTAATTAGCTAATTAGTTTTCAGAAGCCAACTAAGAAACCCCATACATAAGGTTGCTCTTTCTTAGGGTGTAAATGAACCGAGTTTAAACGAACAAGACTATGTTCATGTTCATTTGTTTATTTTTAAAGGTGTTCATATTTGGTTCGTGTTCGTTTAACTTTTTAATATATGTTCGTGTTCGTTTATTTTATTTTTGAAAGTGTTCATGTTCGTTCATTTAACATTTGTGAATGTGTTCGTTTAATGTTTGTGAACATGTTTGTTTAACGTTTATTTAATGTTTGTTTAGCGTTTGTTTAACGTTCATTTAATGTTCGTTTAGCGTTCATGAACATGTTAAAAAATGTTACCAAACAAATAGAAAAGAACAAATGAAATAGAATCACCTAATAAAACACGAACAACAAGTGACAACAACTCAACAAAACATGATTGTCACATAGTGAACAACACAATCAAAACAACAAAAGAAATTGGCAGACACAATCAAAATATCCTCCCAAAACGTTAAATCGCCTGCAGAACCTAAGGGATAGAATCAAACATAAAAAATGAGAAGATAAAAATATAAAAATAACTTGAAAGATATCAAATATTAAATTGAATTGACAAAAAAATTAAATTGATGCAAGAAAATTAAATACCTTTGAAATTCTTCAAAATTAAATTTCTTCCTTGCTCTACATAAAAAAATTAATATTAAACGACCAAATTAAATAATATATCAAATATTAAATAAATAGAGAAAACACTTAAAAATTACTTACTTTAGATTTCTTTTTCAACCAATAAAAGTTTCGATTCCAATCAAAACCACAAAGTAACATTTGCACCATATCAGTTCCTAAAGAGGAACAATATGCATCAATCACTCCACCACCAACACTAAAAGCAAATTCTGAGGCAACTGTGATAATAGAAATAGACAAGATTTCACATTCCATTTTTGATAAAATTCAAAACTTGGGGTTATTAACCTTCCACCACTCTAAGGCATCAAAATCACCTCAACTTTCCTTATAAATGAACACTCGTTCTTCCAAGTATATATCTAGTTCAGACTTCACATTATCAATTGTGTCAACACTTCAAATATATCTTTCAAACTTGGACCTCCTAGTCATAAATTTTCCTTTGCTCATTCTTCTAGTGGTAGAAGCATTTTTTACACCACTTTCCATTTATGTACTAACATTGGTTGCAACATATTCATCCACATATTTCATATAAAGCTCATATAAACTATCACTCATAATGTGAATTTGTCTAGGAACTTCCTTTTCAAAATAAATGACATAGAAACTAAAATCAATCAGTTTCATCTTGTTCCTAGGATCCAATATAACAACAATGAAAATCAGTAAATTTCATTCACCCTAATATTTATCTTTTTTTTTTTGCATTTTATCGACCATTTGTCTCCTCCAAAGTTCCAATTTCAAAGATATCAACAACTCTTTGATATTCCAAAGTTCTGGAAGAAACAAATTTGAAGTTGGATGTTCATAAGCTAAAATTTATAAAAGAAAAAACACATTAAATTAGATATCATAAATAAAAATTAATAAATAATGAAATAAAACTAGATATATTTAAATTTTTTACTTGATATAATGTTGGTAACTTCATTAAAAAGTGTGAAGAAAGAACAAACTTCTTCCATCTTTATCCAATCTTCGTCACTTGGCAAAAACTTATAATTTGCATCTCGTTGAGCATACCACGGTACATCCTTAAACTCCAATGCACATGACAATATATTCTCTATGCTGCATTTGTACAATACGTTTTATACAATAACTCCACTATGTGAAATAGGCACATCAATAAAGTTCAATTTTTTTTTTTTTACAAATTCTAATCCGAGTTCACAAAATAAGCTCTCAAGACCATGTATTGAATCTTTTGACTTGACTTTCACATATCAATTATAATGCTAATCTTATATATTGTCTTCAACAACCCATCTAATCTCTTATTTTCAACCTCATAACTTGTCCAACAATCAGCTTTAGCTGTAACACGAGAAATCATTACATAGTGAGGACTTGCAGTTTTTATTAATAAAGTGAATAATCCATACTCAGTAAATGCAAAAGGCAACTCATGAATCATAATCATGTGAGAAACAACTTTCCTGGTTTTTGCTTGATCATATCTCCAAGTCTGAATATTACTCGTACTGTCAGATCTAGGTGTTGAGGGGCTAAAAAAAAGATTGTCTTGTCTCTTAAAAGATATACGACGTTTCACACAACCATCTAAATGTCTTTTAAATTGTCTAGTTGTACCATCCTTGTTCTTTGTAAGTTTAATCTTACAATGATTACATTATACTTTTTCGGTCCCATCAGGAAGATGAATTATAATCAATTTTTCCAAACAGTTGATGTCTTTTTCTATTTCTCCTCGTATATGTGACAATATCAATATTATCCAAAGACACAAACTCCTCAGGGGTTGGTTTTTCATGAGTAGCATCTCGAGCATTAGAAATTTTATTTCCTTCAATGACATCCATCGGTGATGAAGAACCAGTTCACGAATAATGACATTGTTCTGAGTTATAAGACATACCTAAAAAATAAAAAATTTAAATCAGTATCAATGGATAACACTACATATAATAAACAAGTTCTATAAAAGCAATAATGCATACTGCTTAAACAAGGCAAAAGAGAATAGTATACCACAAATAAAGACCTAAAAAATGTCTCCCCGAACTCTTTGCAACATCTCCGAACCTCATATTTGGAGAGACAATTAGAAAAGTCGAATCTTATAGGAGGATACATCTTACTAATATATGGAAAAAGGAAAAGAGAATTCTTTTACATATCTTCGGAAAATAAAAGTCGATTATTTGTGACGACTGATGAAGTTGAACAATAAAATATATCAAGAGATGCAACTAAGAATATCAAGAACCCTAAGCACCATCTGATGCAAAAAAAAAAAACATATTACAAATTATAAACCGTTGGATTGAAACGATAATCCAATAAACATGTGTTGGGGAAATCAGATTTTAGGTTGGAAATTCAGATTTTAGGTTGGAAATTCAGATTTTAGGTTTGATAATCTCATAAGCTCAAATGAAAGAATCAATAGATTATCAAGCTTGCCCTACATTATTACTCAACACATTAAGCACAACGCTTCCTCCTCATGTACATAATTATGTGGCTTTTAGATATATGAAATATATAGCATAGCTCTTCTTAGGATAAAAGGGGCACTCCTCTTTTTCCCTTCGAACTTATTTAGTCTTTCACTCTTATTAAAGAAAGATCCTCTAAAATAAAATTTAACCAATTAATAAATTTTCATCTAAATAAAAAAGAATAAACCACTGATTATCGATTAACTTTTCTAATTTTTCATAGGTTATTCACTAGCTTAGTATCACTTTTAGATTTTAAGTTTGATTTGAAATATGATAAAACTACTAAAACTTAATTAAGTTTCATTTACATTAAAAAAATACTCAATAATCGATTCTAACACTAGTTCAAACTCAGGCTAAAACTAGAACTGTAGCTTTCAAAAAGTAATTAAGAATTAAGTGTAACACTCCAATTTCTTTTGATTTTTAATTTAAATTTATATGAGTAATTTTTGGGACCAAAACGTTAGATTCTGAAGGGTTTAGGACAGTTTACAAAACTCTTAAAATTTCATGGATCTAAATTTGAATTTGACCCTCTCTTGGCTGCTTAAAAAAGAAGAAGGAAAAGGTGAGATATTTTTAAAATGTGAAGCCATCAAGGATTAAACTTATGACCTAAGGCATAGGAGCCCGTGCCTCTACCAACAGGCTAGGTCATTATTTGACTTGAAGATCCTAAAATGTTATCTCAACTGGAAAATGAAACTTAAAACAAAATCTCCCAAAGTAAATCACTGTTCCCATCATCCATTCATCGTTGTTCACCGCCTCCGGTCGACGGTGGCGTACATCGCCGCTAGCAGCAGCTTCAACGTCACCACGCGAGCAAACCTCAACCGTCAGATCATGGTTGTCGTCCTATGCTCATCACAAATAGTGGAAGGAATCGTTTAAAGATATAACGTCGATCTCTATCATCGTTGGATGGTGACTATCACCATCAATTCCAAGAGCACTGCGACCCTTGTCTGACCAAAACTTTGTTAACCACGCTCCGATAACCGCTGTCATCTGCCGTGGACAGCCCTTGAAAGCTTCGCCAGAAAATTTAAAAAATCTAAACATTGTTTTCTCGATTTCTGGCCAAATCAACCTTCCATTCAACTCATCACCCCCACCATTGGACTCCCCAATGCCTCGCGACCAAAATCCAACCAGTGGGTCGCTTCACCGTTGCCGTTTCTGTCATCCGTCGCTGGGGTAAGCTTCGATATTTTTTATTCAATTATTCCGTGGTGTTTTGGATGATTATTTGACTTGTTCTTGGTAGATTTTGGTAAGATAATAAATATGGAGTAATTGGCCGCCTGAAACTGTCATAACCGACGTCGCACGCGCCACCACGCTCTTGGGCTTAGTCTTCTCGATCGAACCTTATAGAACTGATCTGAGTCAACTTGAACTGAACTAAGTCAACTTTGGTCAAATTGAGTTAAACCGAACTGGCTTGGCCCGTATCGATCTAAGTCAACCTCATCTGGCCTGAGTTAACACACCTTAAATCAGATCGAGTCAACTGTACATTAAGAGTTTTAGGCGAACCCAAATAACTCGTAAATACGATCCGTTTACACGAATAAAGATAACGTGAAGGAGAGAAAGTTTCAAAAGTCATACAGAGCATGAGAGAAAGTATCCATAAATAGAGGGATTAGAAATACCTTTTTAATTTTCTAACACGAAAGTGAAGAGAGAAAATTGCAAAAGTCATAGAGAGCAGGCACCGATTAAGTTATCTGAGTTTAAACGAAGATTTTACCAAAGGAAAAAAGAGAAATATAAGTAAAATAGAGAATTCTTATAAACCTAACAAAAGAAAAAACTCTTACATGATTATTACCACAATCGAACAAGGAGACGAATGAAAGCTTAAGATTTGATAGCTTAAATGAGAGTTTAGGGTTTGTGGGAAAAAAAAAGGGGAAAAGAAAACATAGAAGAGATAAGCGGCTGGAAAAGAGTGTTTTTTTTTTGTTGAAATTAAGAGAAAATGGTAAAATCATAAAATTGATGCTTAAACTTCTTAGAATTTATTATTTAAACTCAATGTTTTACCATGTATTCAATTTAGTATGTACCTTCACTAATATTTAAAATATAAAAAACTAAATGAGCTTGTAAACGAGCTTGTTGATGAACATATAAACAAGCTTATAAACGAGCTTGTTCGTGAACATAAACGAACTGAACACACCTCTATTCATGTTCATTCGTTTATTAAACGAACAAAAAAAAATTATTCATATTTGTTTATTTAGCTTGATGAATGAACATAAACGAACGTTATGCGAATAGTTCACCGAATGCTCTATTCATTTACACCCCTACTCTTTCTGTTTCATATATATAATGGTAACAACGTCACTCGAAATCATTAATGTACGATCAAGATATATATAATGATCCTAATAATCTTTATTATGTATGTAATCATGATAAACAAAATACAATTGAAAATGTAATCGTAATCGTAATTTAAAAATCCTTACATACGAGATCACCCTATGAGGAGTTGAAGCCTTTGAGCAAGGAACTTTGATGTTGGAGATCATCGTTATCACCCCAGGTCAAGTTGAAGCTTTTTTAGCATGAAATTTCGACTTGGGAGATCATCTTAATCATTTGGGGTCAAGTTTGAGCCCTTTAATAGAGCTTTAGCTTTGAAGGCTTGACCCTGGTGATGGCCAAGATGGCCTGAAAACTTCAACGTCCATTAAAGTTTGGGATCTAAAATAATTTTTAGTGATTTCTTTTGAACATAATTGGTTATAAAATAATATACATTTGATGTTAAATCTAATTAAATTTAAGTACATATACAAATTAAATTATTCAAATTAGATCAGTTAAAAATAATATTCTTTCACAGGGAGAAAACAATAATTTCAGGTAAGTAAAAGAATGCCTAATTTTATATTCTATTTGGTCTAACGATATTTTTGGTCCCCAAATGTTTTAGAAAAATTCACTTTAACTCTTAAGTTATCTTTTTACCCCTTTTACTCCTTGAACATTTAATTTTCTACAAACTAGAACCAAATGACAGAAAAAGTAATAGGTTTTAATAATTTTATATTTCTTTAATAATTTTTCTAGTGTTTAGATTTTAATCATTAAATATATATTTTTATTATTCTATAATTTGTAAATATTTTTTTATAAAATATAAAATAATTGGTGTCGAATTTAATAAAAGAATTAATAATTGACGTCAAATTAATGGATTCTTTATTTTTCATTGGTTAAATTTGAAAAATAAACGTTTAACATAAAAAAATAAAATTAAAATGATTTTTTTTAGTTTTAGGGAAAAATATCATTAAGGGATTGTATATTTTTGGGTGTTCAATGGCTTTGATTGCATTCATTACACGTCTCTCACAATGCCAAAACAAAGTCAAAAAGATGGGGAAAAATGAATGCATAAATTGTAATTTATTGAAATTTAGTAATACGGTGGAACCCATTTCTCTCTTTCTTTTCTTTTTTGGTACATTGATTCAATAATTGCATCGTTGAAGTCCCTCAAGTGGTCCCTTTTCCACCTTTTCAATTCCATTTCTCATATTATATGACTTGTTATACCAATATTAAATAATAGCTTTTATCAAATATATTTGAAAGAAAACCAAAAATGGAGTAGAAAAAATTGAATATTACATAGCATTTTCCAAACAAAAGTTAAGAGTTAATGCATGACATGATGATTGTTAAAATAATTTGAATTATCGGTTTAATATAAAAATAAGTGTCTAAATTATATTAAAATTTTCATTTAGGTGTCTAAATTATTCTTCGATCAATTCAAATGTCTAATGTTATAATTGTTACCATTTTAAGTGCTCCGGCCGTAATGATCTTTAAAAAATTTCGTTAAGTGATCACGTGTCATATTCTAGTAATTTTGAAGATTTTATTTAAAAAATTAAAAATAAATTATTACATTTTAAAAACTTATTAGGATTTCAAAGCTAGTGAAGTTGATGGTGGTGGCCGACGTGGGCGTAAGGATTGAAATAATTTTTTTTACGGTTTTGGGTTTTTATAAGATTTCTGGATTTTAGTTTTTTTAAGAAGAAAATATAAATTTTGAAGTTTTTATTTTAAATAAATCTTCACAATTATCATAATATGACACGTGTCACTTAACAGAATTTTTTAACAACCGTTACAGTTGGAATATTTAAAATGATAACGTTCGTAATGTTGACAGCTAAATTGACCGAAAAATAATTTAGATGCCTAAATATGAAAAACAATTGTCTAAGAAATGAAATATTCATGATTGATGTAATAATAAGATCAGGCGATTATCTTCGGGGATTAACACAATCCTTGAAAGAAAGTATACCCAAATTTTGAAGCGAAACCAGTGATATTACTAGTACACCAGAAACTCAATTGATTATTCCATCTTAATACTTAATTAGCTTAAATCTAGATTTGATTTGCCATTCATAGATACAATTAACTTGGTTAGTGTAGATTGGGGGTTTGCTAATCATTGAAATGTGAAAGAGAAGATAAGATGTGGAGAGGGAGAGAAGGTTTGGTGTAACTCGTAGAAAGGCTATTCTCTTTAGCAAAAAGGTTAAGGTGGCGTTTGGTTCGTTAGAATATTTACGAGAGAATTTGAATCTGTAAGAATTGGAATCCAATTTCATATTCTGTTTGGTTGGCTGAAAATATAATTGGAATCCAATTCCATTTTCTGTTTAGTTCGCAAACATATCAGATGAATTTGATTTTAGCAATGTAAAATAACAGAATTGTCCTTATTTTTTTGCTTTATTTTAGTTTATTTTACAACATACATGTAGTAATATATTATAAAAAATTAAAAAATATTAAATTTTCATTTTATTGATTGATTATTCATTTCAATAAATTATAAAAATCATGCTAATAAACATTATAAGTTAAAATCATCGCAATCAAAATATGTTAATAAGTTACCAAAATATAGAGCAATATTTCGATACATTCTAATCGGAGTATGTTAATTAGTTATCAAAAAATATACAAAAAACTATTTTTATTCAATATATGAATTAGAAACTTGACCCGGCATGACTCAAAATAATAAAAAAAAATATTTTTATTTAATAAAAACATTGACTTAATTGAAAAAAATTATATATAGAGGGGTATTATTGTAATTATTCCTAAATATATAAGGTAAAATTATATATATTTTTCGGGTCGGTCCGGTTTTTTTCACCCTAAACCCGAACCCGACCCGACTTGGCCTGAATATCACACTTAAAAAAACCCGACCCTACTCGACCTGAATATATGAATTAGAAATCCGACCCGACCCGAAATAATAAAAAAATATTTTTATTTAATAAAAACAATGACTTAATCCGACCCGACCCGAATTATATATATTTTCGGGTCGGTCCGGTTTTTTTCACCCTAAACCCGAACCCGACCCGACCCGAATATCACACTTAAAAAACCCGACCCGACTCGACCCGAATATCACACTTAAAAAACCCGACCTGACCCGAACAAAATAAAGTTTCATCTGACCCGAATATATGAATTAGAAATCCAACCCAACCCGAAATAATAAAAAAATATTTTTATTTAATAAAAACATTGACTTAATCCGACCTGACCTGAATTATATATATTTTCGGGTCGGTCCGGTTTTTTTCACCATAAACCCGAATATATGAATTAGAAACCTTACCAGAAATAATAAAAAAATATTTTTATTCAATATATGAATAAGTTTCTAAATGATTGATGATGATAGTATGGTCAAATTTCAATTCCCTCTAACAAGGGAATTAAATTCCATCCATTTTTGGATGGAATTCACTTTCCCTCATTTGATGGAATTAAATTCCATAAGGAATTATAATTCCTTTGAAAAACCTGAACCAAACATGAAAAAGTGATGGAATTGGATTCTAATCCCCACTAATTCTAAGGGATTCATCCAACCAAACGTTACCTAATATTACTGTTTTGATAGGCCATGTCAAGCAAATGTAATGGAAAATGGCACATCAAAGGAGAGGGAGGGGAACAAAAGGAAAACAATTCACTATTTAGATAAAACCCACTAAAAAAATAAAAGTCAAAGTGGTAATGATAATATTAGAAAGGGGATTTTGAGGGGTTATATTTCTACCCAATCTATGCCCCACGCCTATTTTTATCTCATACTAATATGAATTATCTTTAGAGGTTGTATCAGTAAAAGTAGACTAATATACGATTAATATATGATGTTATCGGATACATTAAAAGATATTTGATAAATTCAGTTTAGCGTTATTTATTATGTTGACAGATTAATAATGTTTTAGGTAGAAAACATGAAAAACTATTAAAAAATTGATAACCGGTAAACTTTGGTTATCAGTAAGTATCGATACATATATATAAGTGTCCATACTTATTTCACTATGGAAAACATTAATTTAAGATTATCTTTTGAGTGAGTTTTAAAATATTAATTTAATAATTATACACATCTAATGATTTATTTTTATTTTACGGTATATATTATTATTAAATTAAAAATAATAAAAATAAATATTACATATTTATTATTATTTTTGGTTAAAATTGTTAAATTTAAATTTAAATTCTAAATAATATTTTATAAAATATCTAAACAATCAAATATTTTTTGTGTAAATGAAATTATTAAATTAATATTGTAGGTGTAAAACATGAAACACTATTAAAAAAATTTGAAACATAAATTACATAACTTTCAACAAAGTATCGATACATGTACAAAAAGTATTTATACTTTCAACATATGAGGTAGCTCTTTACCGGTTTTGTCATAATGAAACTGGATTTGTCATATTTTTACCTGTTATATTATAAAGTATCTATACATTTTTATAAAAATTATCGATACTTTCAACATATCAGGTAGCTCTTTATTGGTTTTGCCATAATGAAACTGGTTTTGTCATATTTTTACATGTTATATTGTAAAGTATCGATACATTTTTATAAAAAGTATAGATACTTTCAACATATCAGGTAGCTTTTTACCGGTTTTGTCATAATGAAACTGGTTTTGTCATATTTTTACCTATTATATTGTAAAGTATTGATACATTTTTATAAAGTGTTGATACTTTCAACATATCAGGTAGCTCTTTACCGGTTTTGTCATAATGAAACTGGTTTTGTCATATTTTTACATGTTATATTGTAAAGTATCGATACATTTTTATAAAGTGTCGATACTTTCAACATATCAGGTAGCTCTTTACCGGTTTTGTCATAATAAAACTGGTTTTGTCATATTTTTACCTATTATATTGTAAAGTATCAATACATTTTTATAAAGTATCAATACTTTAAACATATTAAGTAGCTCTTTACCAGTTTTGTCATATTTTTACCTGTTATATTGTAAAGTATCGATATATTTTTATAAAGTATCGATTTCTTTTAAATTCCAAAAGTGTCGATACTTATTTAAATTGAATCGATACTTTCAACATATCCGGTAGGTAGTTTAATGTAATAGGTAGCGCATATTTTTTTTACCGTTTACATTATTAGCAACCTTAAAAAAAATCGGTAGGTATTTTAATGTAATAGGTAGCGTCTATTTTTTTTACCATTTACATTATTAACAACCTTAAAAAACCGGTAGGTATTTTAATGTAATAGATAGTTTAAATTTTGTTAACATTTATTCCTAAGGTAAGTTTATTATAACTGATAACAAATTAAGTAAGTAATTACCTATTTTGTTGCATAAGCGCTACCTAATATGTTATTATGCTTGATAACGTTTCCAACAATTAACCGGTTATGTTATCCTTGGTAACATTTTAAGCGTTTACCTAATATGTTGTAATAACAAATTAAATAATTAACCTATTTTATTATATAAACACTACCTATTACGTTATATAAGCGCTACCTAATATGTTATTGTGCTTGATAATGTTTCCAGTAATTAACCGGTTATGTTATCCTTGGTAACATTTTAGGCGTTTCCCTAATATATTGTAATAACAAATTAAATAATTAACCTATTTTATTATATAAGCGCTACCTATTACGTTATATAAGCGCTACCTAATATGTTATTGTGCTTGATAATGTTTCCAGTAATTAACCGGTTATGTTATCCTTAGTAACATTTTAGTCGTTTACCTAATACGTTGTAATAACAAATTAAGTAATTAACCTATTCTATTATATAAGCGCTACCTATTACATTATATAAGCGTATGATGTGATCCAATTCAATATCATGTTTGCCATGGCTATTCCAACCTTTTAAGGGAAGAAACTTTCTAACTTTATACCTATAGATGCTTATTTCATATGTTATAAGATAGTTATTTTCACATATATATATTATATCTATAGTTAATATGATAATAACATATCCATTAATATGTGAGATATAAGTTATTATAATATACTATAGTTCACATTCTTATATTATATACCTTATATAAGTTTATGTACTTAGTTTATTTCCTTATATTATGTATGTAGGCATATTCAACCAACACTTGGAAGCTACATTGGAGCTAAATGGAGCATGCAACAACAAGGAAATTTACATAGGGACGATTAGGAGAGCATAAGGAGAAAATTGGTGAAAAGTTGTCCGGAGGCCGTGAGCTCATAGCTGGATTGAGCTGAATAATTGAGCTACAAGATGGACTCATTTCAGCTGGGGAGCTGCACCATCATCATCACCACTTAGGACACTTCAAATATGTCCTAAGTCAAAATTTGTGAAATCGTACCTTTTCGCGAATAGTTGCCACCTCAAGAGGTACCTTTTCACAAGGAGCTTCCCTAACATTCACCATGCTACAAGTCACCTAAGGCCAGCTCACCTCCAGCTCATTCACACCCAAAGTAGCTCAAACATGAAGGGTTACTTTTCCCAAACATTGTGACCTTTTATGAATGATGCTGCCCATGAAGATGCATTTTCATCTAGGAGCACGTTGATGAAGAAATTGTAACCATTGGAGGCTTAAATCACCATGAGACATGAGATAGAGCTCCATGCCTATTCGGCCACAACCCATTCCACGCACATGAGAAGCCTTTGGCACCAAACATGAGGAGGCACATCACCATTCGGCCAATGAGAGAAAAATGACGCCAAGATGAATAAGCATGCACCTTCGGCCAAGAGAGATATCTCCTCATCCTTAGCCGAACCATCAAGCCCCTTCATGAAGGGTTAGCCGAACCATCACCAAGCCAAAGGACTCAACCATTCATCTCAAGCATTATGTACTTCTATCTAAAGTCATGTACCAACCGAATACCTATGTAACCATTCGGCCAAGCCCTCTCATTTCCTATAAATAGAGAGGCTTGCCATTATTTGTACTCATCTCATATCATATATTAAAATTACTCTTGTGAGTTAATTTCTCTTCAAAATTCTTTGTGAACTTTATCGATTAAGCAAGTATAATTCATATACTTGTGGCGTCATACCTTCCATCCTGATTCCAAAATTCCTAGATTGGTATCTAGTGGGTTGAAGACACTATCACCACCCCTCAAGCAAGTTTATGAAGATCACGATTGTGCTCATTAGCATTGTTTCATCTTTGGCGTGTTTGAGATATAACATCATCACCATTGTCATTTCATCATCAACCATCATCAACATCCTTCATCAAGACCATACCAAATTCATATTTTCGTAGTCATCTCTAATCCTTTTCTTTAAATTCATTTCTTAACTTATTATTTCCATTTATTATTCTATCATTAATCATATTTCTTTCTTTTCTATATTGTAGCTCAAGCTTATAATTCAAGGACATCAGTACTTGTCAATCCTAGATCAAGACACAATACGGTTATCTACTATTTTCACCAAAGCGTGTAGATCTGCCTACATCAAGTGGTATCAGAGCATAGTTGGATTGACAACAAAAGTGGCATTGGCGTGCAAAGCAAAAGAAAAAGACTCCTACATCAAAATTGGAGTACAAAAAGAAAGAAAAGACAAAAAGAAGAAAAAAAGAACATAATTTCAAAAAGAGAAAGCAAAGCCAAAGAAAGTGCTATACCATTGCAAGTACATCAAAGAGGCATATCTACATTAAGAGAATATAACCTTATTGTTTCTTGAGAAAGGTTGCAGTAAGTATTGTTTCTTGAATTGTAAGTCACATCTTCCTTTTCTATACCTTCAATTTCCTTGTCTTCAACCATTTCTTTCTTTTAATACCTTAAAACATTTCTTCTACCTTTTCCATTTCTTATATTATTTCTACCATAACCTATTTGTAGCTGACGCACACAAGGAAAGAATTAACTTGTTCTAATCTTGAGTAAGTTCTTCAAAGGACTTAGCAAGAGAAATTGAGTGGAAAAAGGCAAATTGAGAGAGTGAGATCAGAAGGGGAATTGTTAAAAGCCAAGATATATTTCCCGAGAGTAAACATGAGTGTTGAGTGGAGTGATCTTATCATTTCTTTAGAGTGAATTTTGAGAGGCTTTGTGAGTGTGCTGGTAAGGTTTACTTTTTGTTTTATGTATCTACTAACCATGTCTCAAAGTCCTAAGGGAAATGCAGGTCAACCAAACTTGCAAATGCAAGCACTGATTGGAGAAATGATGAGAATGTTTCGAGCATAATTTGATGCTCTTCATGAAAAACTAGACCAAAGACAAGATCAACCCCATGCTCAGAACAATGGTACTCATCGGAGGTAACAACCTCTTCCAGAAAATGATGTCATAGACCCTTATGATGATGAAGAACCAGCCTTGATACAATGACCCAAGCGTGCCAATGTTGATGAAAATATGAGCAACATCAAAATCAAAATTCCTCAATTCCAAGGGAAAACTGATCCTGAAGCCTAACTTGAATGGGAAAGCAAGGTGGAACATGTTTTTAGTTGCCATAATTATTCCGAACTCAAGAAAGTGAGATTGGCAGCCATAGAGTTTGTCGATTATACTTTGATATGGTGGGATCAACGTACTATTACCTGGAGGAGGAATGGAGAGAGACCAATCTCAACATGGCTCGAAATGAAATGTATCACGCGTAAACGTTTCATTCCTACTCATTATCACCGGGACATGTTTCAGAAATTGCAGAACCTGAAACAAGGCCAACGGAGTGTGGAGGATTATTATAAGGAAATGGAAGTGGAAATGATCCGAGTCAATATTAAGGATGATCGTGAAGGAACCATGGCTAGATTTCTTGCCGGACTCAATCCCGAGATTGCCAACACACTAGAGTTGTACCATTACATAAAACTTGATGAAATGATACAAATGGCTATGAAAATAGAGAGGAAATTATGGAGAAGATTTATATCTCGCACTACCATGCCTACACGTTCAATATGAAGTCCCAATAATTTGAAGAAGTTTACTCCTACTCCTACCAATGAAAAGGCCGAATAATCAAGTGCTCCCCATCTCAACAAAGATATTTGAGGAAAAGATACCTCTGAACGATCAAGATACATTCGGTGCTTCAAATGTCTTGGGAGGGGACACCTCTCTACACAATGTCCTAACCGAAACACCATGTTACTAATTGGAAATGATGAAATTGAGTCTGGCCATGAGGAGGAAGAGCACCAACCGATGTCGAGGAAGAAACATAAATTGGTGTTCTAGTGGAAGGCGAAGCCCTAATGGTCAAAAGAAGTCTAAGTGCTCAAGTGGTAGAGGACAATGCATAATGAGAAAACATATTTCATACCCGCTGCCATATGAATGAAAAGGTGTGTTTCATGATCATAGACGGTGAAAGATGTACCAATGTGGCAAGTACCATTATGGTGGAGAAATTGGGCTTGAAAACGTTGAAGCATCCAAATCCCTACAAATTACAATGGCTAAATGAACGAGGAGAACTTAACGTCAATAAACAGGTGATGGTTCCTTTATCAATTGGTAAGTACAAGGATGAGGTTATGTGCGATGTTGTTCCTATGTATGCTAACCATTTACTCCTTGGAAGACCATGGCAATATGATAGAAGGACCATCTATGATTGTTTTACCAATCAGTATTCGTTCAACTATGGAGGAAAGAAGATTATCCTAACACCCTTAACGCCTAAACAAGTCCAAATTAATCAAATCAAGATGAAATAAAGTGTTGAGGCCATGAGAAAAGGAAAATCGAAGTCAAGCCAGGAGGAAACTAGTCCAAAAACAAGTTCTTATACATCTAAGTGCTTGTTACAAAGATGTTTATTGACAAGACGCAAGGTCGATGAAGATTTTTCTAACCTTGACAATGCTTGAAATTCCTTTGAGTTGTAGGATGATCCAAGCGACACAATTCATCAATGTGGGGGACTAAATGACGTGACCTTTCAAGATCCAAGAGGTGTGAGTATTGAAAAGCAAAGAGTGGCAATTATTCATCCAAATGACATAACCCTTCAAGAATCAAGAGTTATGCCTAATAAAAGACAAAGGGAGGTGATTATTCAACCAAAGGGTGTGACTTATGAGGACATCACCATTACAAGAGTCACCACCTTTCATGAATCAATGCATACATCTATTGAAGAACAAAGTGGCATGATTTTTGGAATGCAAAAGGGCACAAACAATCAAAGCAAAATATCTTCAATTGACATGAACTTTGAACATACATTTTACAAGAAGTATTTCTTAACCTTAATTATGTTTGATAACATTTTTACTAATGAAAGTTTTCTTTCTTTTCAGGTCAAGAACTTCCAAAGCATTCTTTCAAAGGATATGAACCTTTTCATAAAGGTACTTATTGAATAGAAGGATACTAGGAAAAGAAGATCTTTCGATTTGAGGATAAATCGATTAAAAAAAAGGGAAGATGATGTGATTAAATTTAATATCATGTTTGATATGGCTATTCCAACTTTTCAAGGGAAGAAACTTTCTAACTTTATACCTATAGATGTTTATTCCATATGTTATAAGATAGTTATTTTCATATATATATATATATATATATATATATATATATATATATATATATATATATATAGTTCTTATGATAATAACCTATCCATTAATATGTGAGATATAAGTTATTATAATATACTATAGTTCACATTCTTATATTATATACGTTATATAAGTTTATATACTTAGTTTATTTCCTTATATTATGTATGTAGGCATATTCGACCAATACTTGGGAGCTACATTGGAGCTAAATGGAGCATGAAACAGCAAGGAAATTTACATGGGGACGATTAGGAGAGCATAAGGAGCAACTTGGTACTTGGTGAAAAGTTATCCGGAGGCCTTGAGCTCATAGCTGGATTGAGCTGAAGATTTGAGCTACAATATGACCTCATTTCAGCTGGGGAGCTACACCATCATCGTCACCACTTAGGACACTTCAAATATGTCCAAAGTTAAAATTTGTGAAATCGTACCTTTTCGCGAATAGTTGCCACCTCAAGAGGTACCTTTTCACAAGGAGTTGCCCTAACGTTCACCATGCTACAAGTCACCTAAGGCCAGCTCACCTCTAGCTCATTCACACCCAAAGTAGCTCAAACATGAAGGGTTACATTTCCTAAACATTGTGACCTTTCATGAATGATGCTGCCCATAATGATGCCTTTTCATCTAAGAGCACGTTGGTGAAGAAATTGCAACCATTGGAGGCTTAAATCACCATGAGACATGAGTTAGAGCTCCATGCCTATTCGGCCACAACACATGCCATGCACATGAGAAGCCTTTGGCGCCAAACATGAAGAGGCACATCACTATTCGGCCAAGGAGAGAAAAATGGCACCAAGATGAACAAACATGCACCTTCGGCCAAGGGAGATGTCTCCCCATCCTTAGCCGAGCCATCAAGCCCCTTCATGAAGGTTTAACCGAACCATCACCAAGCCAAAGGACTCAACCAGTTATCTCAAGCATTATGTACTTCCATCTAAAGTCATGTACCAACTGAATACCTATGTAACCATTCAGCCAAGCCCTCTCATTTCCTATAAATAGAGAGGCTTGCCATCATTTTTACTATCTCATCTCATATATTAAAATTACTCTTGTGAGTTAATTTCTCTTCAAAGTTCTTATGAACTTTATCGATTAAGCAAGTATAATTAATATACTTGTGACATCATACCTTCCATCCTGATTCTAAAATTCCTAAATTGATATCTAGTGGGTTGAAGACACTATTACCACCCCTCAAGCAAGTTTTTGAAGATCAGGATTGTGCTCATTAACATTGTTTCATCTTTGGCATGTTTGAGATACAACATCACCACCATTGTCATTTCATCATCGACCATCATCAACATCCTTCATCAAGACCATACCAAATTTATATTTCCTCAACCATCTCTAATCCTTTTCTTTAAATTCATTTCTTAACTTATTATTTCCATTTATTCTTCTATCATTAATCATATTTCTTTCTTTTCTATATTGCAGCCCAATATTATAATTCAAGGGCATCAGTATTTGTCAATCCTAGATCAGGACACAATAAGGCTATCTACTCTCTTCACCAAAGCGTGTAGATCTGCCTACATCATGCTACCTAATATGTTATTGTATTTGATAATGTTTCCAGTTAAATGATATAACATAACCGATCTACATTTTAACCGGTTACTTGTTTAATCAGTCACGCCATTTTTTAACCTTCGCACAGCAGAACTTCCCATTATCTTTAACTTATATCCCCAAGAATCTTTCGAAGTATCTCTATCAATAAAAATAAAACCAAAAATAAAAGATAAAATGATAAAAAGTGTGCAAACTATATATCGTGTTAATTTTACGTGTTTAATTTTTTTTTCATTTGAAGTGGATGTATAATCTTTTCTTCATTATTATTTTAGGTATATGATCATTAATGATCGTTATAAAAATATATTAAAAATTAATTAACCAATCAGGGTTAGACATGTGATCTAATTTTTTTCTTTTATTTTTTTCAAAAATAAATTTATATTTTTTAAAAAATCTTTGATTCCCAAATCTCAAAAACTATAACTCTCTAATTAAGTTTAGAGATTTAGGGGATTCATATGACATCAATGGATGATAGAAAAATAAAAGTTCATAGACGGATGGATGAGTGTTCGTCGATGGTGGTAGAGATTGATGATGGAAAAGAATTAGAGATTAGGAGATTGTAAATTTAATATTTAAGGATTTAAGGGAAATTAGGATTTAAAATTAAGAATTTATGGATTTAGATCCCTCTATCATCACCTAACTGTGTAGGAAGCCGAGATTTATAATTTTTAGCTAATTGTGCATGAACCAGTGTGCAAGAACCTTCGTTTTGGTGCAAAAGTTGGTAGAGTGCAAGGTAGTCGCAATGGTGCAAAAGTTTGTGCAAGGGGTTTCGGCCATATTAGTGTAAAAGTTGGTACATGAAGTTTCAACCGGTCTATGATGTTGAGGTTTGGAATGTATTGCGACATTAGTGGTGGCCAACGAAAAGAGAATGGATTAAGAATTTTATGATATTTTATATTATAAAACATTAAGATATGACAAAACTAGTTAGAAATAGTTAGACAAAAAGATATATGAAGAGTCTATGTTCTAAAAGATAAATGCTTTTTCTTAAACATGTCTTTCATGTAAGTAGATAATCTATATATCCCTTGGGCATAATGCAAACAAATACCCCTAACGTTTGATCGTATTGTCAAATTTGTTCGTATTATTTTTTTTGGAACATTTGACCTCCAAACGTTTCATTATGAGTAAAAAAGAACCTTCGTTGGATGGAAACCATTAGTTAACTAACGGTCAAAACATGATGCTGACCAAGCAAGAACACGCGGACCCAGATGCTGATGTGGCGTGTCCATGTCATGATAGATGATGATATGACACTGACACGACATATTTTTAAATAAAAATTAAAATATTATTCTTAATATTTATGTATTTTTATTTAATAATTTTTGTCCAATAAGATGATGACACGTGTCAACACTATATTGGTTTAAATTTAAACCAAACAATGCATGCTTTTGTGGGGAATTAAACCTAGGCCAAATACTTGAAATCCCATCACCTAACCACCAAGCCAAATCTTTCATTTGGTTATCTTTTGCAGTACAAAATATTAAACATATACGTTCTGTCTGTTACACATTTTATCAAACACATTCTTTATCCCCTCTTGTTCACCGTAGATCACCCTCTCATGTGTTACAACAGCATCGCAGATCTTCAACTCCACAACATAGGTCTTTACCTCCTATTCAACATAAATTAGTTGCTTCCGTCCGTAGGTCGATAACTTTTTCCCATGATAAAATTGTTACCACAACACCAGCAACATTTTGTTTTGTCATGAGGGAGAGAGGATTTAGGTGCTTTGGCTATGTTGGAAGATAATGTAAAGAAGCTAAAAAGTCCTAAAGCATCACATAGGCCAACTTTAACGAAATCCTGGATTGAGTGTGCGGTTGGTTTTCTAGTTGTTTGGATTTATGAGTGTTGTGGGTCAGTTTCATTTTCGAGTCTCGAACATCCAAAGTTCAGAGCTTTTCTTAATTAGGTTGGCTTGCGACTGGTTTCAACGAGGGAGCTTGTTGGGAGTAGATTGGATGTTATGTACAAGGAAGTGAAATCTGAATCCGAGGCAAAGATTCGAGACACGATATTCTTTCAGGTCACAGCTGATGGGTGGAAAGTTAAGAGCTTTCCCAGTGGAGAAGAGAGGTTGGTGAATTTGACCGTGAATTTACCTACTGGGACTAGTTTGTATAGAAGAGCATTTTTCTCACTGGTTCAGTTCTTTCTACATATGCAGAGAGGTGTTATGGGAGACAATAATGGGAATTTGTGGGAATGTTGTGCAAAAATGTGCATGCATTGTTGCTAACGAGTTCAACGCTAAAGCATTGAGGAATTTAGAGAATCAACATCATTGGATGATTAATCTTTCATGCCAGTTTTAGGGTTTTAATAGTTTGATTAAGGACTTCAGCAATGAGCTTCCTTTATTCAAGACAGTAACCGAGAATGTGTTGAAGCTCGCAAATTTCATAAACGACACGAGTCAAATTCGGAGTTGAAGAAGGTGTTTGATAAAATGTGTGAGACACATAACGTATATGTTAAATATTTTATAATGCAAAAGATAAAAAAAAATGAAAGATTTGGTTTGGTGGTTAGGTGATGGGATTTCAAACATTTGACTTAGGTTCAATTCCCCACAAAAACATGTTTTGTTTGGTTTAAATTTAAACCAATATGGTGTTGACACGTATCATCATCTTATTGGAAAAAAAATATTAAATGAAAATATATAAATATTAAGAATAATATTTCATTTTTTATTTAAAAATCTGACGTGGCAGTGCCACGTCATCATCTATCATGACCTAGATACGCCACATCAGCATTTGGGTCCGCATGTTCTTGCTTGGTTAACACCATGCGTTGACCGTTAGTTGACTAACGATTTCCATCCAACGAAGGTTCCTGTTACCCATAATGAAACGTTTGGGGGTCAAATGTTCCAAAACAATAATATGGGAAAATTTGACAATAATGTCAAACGTTAAGGGTATTTGTTTGCATTATGCCTATCCCTTATTCGTGAGGTACTATTGTTGGATTCAAATCCATAATTATGGGTACATATTTTTAATGTATATTGTTATCATAAATTTGATATAAATTAAGTGATCGGTTATGTTATAAAGTCATAAGATATTAAAAGTATCATGGAAATAAAAATATATATATATTATTAAAGTTGTATATATAATTTGATGATGGTCAAATTTATAAGTACAAACAATAATTTATTCTTAAATCAACTATATAAAGGGGTTATGGTTCTTAAGAAAAAGATAATCTCGTATTTTTTGTTATCCCCGTTAGAGAGTATGTGTAACACCCTCAATCTGACCCAAAAATCAAATTTGAATCGACGATGTCGCATTGGACCATAGAAGTGATCTAATGAATCAAAATTCAGAAAAATACAATTTACTTAAAAAGTTAAAACAAAAAATACAAGTATATAAAAAACATTTAGAAAAGGTGAAGCCCTTTTATTTGAAAACCAAAATATGTAAATAAATAATTTACAACAGACTTGAATAAAATTATAATCTATACATGTCCACTTAAGTCCTCATTGATGTACTATGGTACTCTCATTGGGACTCATCTAATAACATCGTTGTCCCATCGTGATCCTCGAAACTTAAACATGTAGAAGTAATAATTAAAAGGGTAAGCTACTAAGTTTAGTGAGTACACATAAACCCTACTATATTTCACGAGTCTTTTAAAATATTCTTATAGTCTTATTATTAATTGTTTTATTCGCAATTGCCTTATACAAATTAATATATTTAGACCTATCATCAATATTGGTAAAAGATCATGCATATAATCATCAGTAGCAAGCACATCTACATCATGTGAATACTACGACAAACAATTCTTTTTCAGTGGCGGTATAGTTAAGTTGTGCATCTGTTAGGGTATGACTATTATAATAAATGACATGAAAGATTTTACCTTGTCGTTGCCCAAGCACTGCCCCTACTGCGTAGCCACTTATGTTTAGGGATGGCAATGGGTCGGGTCGGGTTTTTGGGCCACTCGACCCGACCCGAGAAGAAAGGGTTTTTCACCCGTGACCCGACCCGACCCGACGAAATTAAGGTTTCACCCGACCCGACCCGACCCGAATATATGACTTAGAAACCCGACCCGACTCGAAATAATAAAAAAAAAAAAATTCAATGAAAACAGTGACTTAATTGAAAAAAATTATATATGGAGGGACATTATTGTAATTATCCCTAAATATATAGGATAAAATTATATATATTTTTCGGGTCGGGTCGGGTTGGATTTTTTTCACCCTAAACCCGACCCGACCCGAACAGTACATTTAAAAAAACCCGACCCGACCCGACCTGAACCCGAAATTTTTTAAAAAAAATCCGACCCGATCGGGTCGGGTCGGGTCGGAACCCGTCGGATTCGGGTTGAGTTGCCATCCCTAATTATGTTGCACATCAGCTCAAAAGGGGCATCCTAGTTAGTTGAAACAACAATTGGTGCCAAGACAAGTTTTTTCTTCAGATCCGTGAACGCACTAAGGCATTCAATATTGAACATGAACGTCTGATTTTGCTGCTGCAAAAGATATAAATGCTTTGAAATCTTTGAAAAATCTTTGATGAACCGCCTATAGAATCACGCATACCCTAGGAAACTTCTTATGCCCTTCACAATAGTGGGTGGAGACCGATTCTTAATCACTTCCACCTTTTCTTTATCAACTCAATGTCTCGACGAGAAATTTTGTGTCGCGATTGTCACCATAAAGTGAAATTCCTCCTAGTTTAGCACAAGGTTGGACTCCTCACATTGCTTCAGTACTTTAGATAAATTGTCGAGGCATCGGTCAAAGTCATCGCCCGAGATGAAATATCATCCATGAATATTTCTAAGAAGTCCTCCACAATGTCTGAGAAAATGGCTATCATAAACCTCTTGAAAGTTATCGGGGCATTGCATAATCTGAACGGTATCCTCTTAAAGGCATATGTGACATATAGGCAGGTGAACGTGATCTTCTCCTGATTGTCGAGTGTTGTGGCAATCTAATTATACCCATAATATCCGTTGAGAAAACAATAAAATGCATTGTCCACCAAAAGATCAAGCATTTGATCGATAAAAGAGAGGGGAAATGGTCATTCTTCATTACCTTATTTAGTTTTCGATAGTTATCCGCTCTTTGTGAGTACTATAAATGAGTGCGGATATGTGTCCAAGTATACACAATCAAACAAGTAATAAAGTGATAAGTTGAGTATCGTCTCCACAGGGAATTTGGGAAATCAAATAGGTTTGTCAAGGCACTTTAATTTGTCACCTAAGTAAAGTTAGTTATGGTATGTACAAATGATAATGATGTGGCAAAATGAGATGGATGTTGTGGAAATGGAATAGTGGTATGGTAGCAAATGGATATGTTGTGGCAAATTAAATTGACGCATACAAACAAATGGAAATATCAAAGCAAAATAAAAATGAAAATACTAGATTTAATATATGTAGGACTTTAGCTTTCTCACACGACAAGCTGCTATGGGAATGAGTGG
Organism: Hibiscus syriacus; assembly: GCF_006381635.1. NCBI lineage: Eukaryota > Viridiplantae > Streptophyta > Magnoliopsida > Malvales > Malvaceae > Hibiscus > Hibiscus syriacus. The sequence goes on from NW_024063270.1 coordinate 748,502, forward strand.
TAAGAGTCACTAGGAAAATCTAAGTCTATTTCTCTGAATGGTATTTCTTCTATGCCTAACCTGCCCGATAGAGTCTACAGAGGTGTCATATGCTATCTCTAGTAAGTGACTCGAAAGATTAAAGATGCCCCGGCAAATCCGATTGGCGTAAACCCCTACAGTGATCCTATTGGTTCAGATAACAGGATGTCTCGGCAATACCTTTTTGCAGCAACATTAACATCTAACCTATCATTTTTGTACAGCTCCTTTTAGTCAAATGAAATCCTAGCCTTATCTCTAAGGTGGATTAGGCCTAGTTACTACCTAGAACCCCTTGTTTATGTAGTTCCTCCCTAGCTTTTCTAAAAAACTAAAGATAAATTGCCAAGGCATTCTCTCGAACCCTCAAGCTCTCCTAAGGAAAGGCTACTCTCGTAGCTCCTACAACCTTAAGGCATTAAGTTTCACAAACAAAATAGAATAAAGAATAAAAAATCAATCATTCATTACAATAAACACTTAAACATTCAAGAGAACTCCCACTAAATAGGATTAGTTCATGGTGGGGTTCAAAATAAACAAGCACAAAGTAAGTTTCATTCATTCTTTACAACCCAATAACAAAATATGAAAGCAAGAACTAAAGGGACGAGAAAAAAGCCTTCAACGTGCACTGCCAAATGCCTTCCTCAGCCACCAAGAACTGCTCCTAGCGAACTAGCTCCTCTTGGATGCTTAGAACGCCACTCCCTTTAGCTTGTCAAGGAGAAATTCCACGGTAAGTAGGATTGACGGAGAAAGATGAGACATTTTCTCTCTAACTTTTTAAGTTCAAATCTGGGTGGAACCAAAGTCTTTTTCCATGTGGCTTCATCTTCTATTTATAGGGGAAAACAAACCCTAGGACTTGATATTAACTTTCCTAGAAAACCCCAAAAACCATGGTTAAGAACTTGGGAGTCGAGCAAGATAGGCTATGATGCAGCTTGGGTAGCTGGCTGATGGACCGACAAAATCCCGTTGCAGGCGCCTTAGGACAGACATGATATGCATGGTCAGGCGATATCATTAGCAGAACCGGCGGTAGCAGTGCCGATCCCTCCAAGTATCTCTTCGAGATGGATTTCTCGGGTAGAGCTCTCGGGGAGTTGGATACAGCTGGCTTCAAAAATATCATCTCGCAATGTGAGCACTTTCGAAATGTCGGCTGAACTCGACAAATTCATTTTGCTCAGTCATATACTTATGTTAGGGCATTTTCTTTCCTCTTTTCCTTGCTTTCAAAACTTGCACATCATCAGACAAGTACCTTTCCCATAAAGCAGCACCGTAGTAAAAATAAAATGTCGCGACAAACTGAATTCCACCACATGCAACTAAATGCTTCTAAATGCATCTACATGGTCCTAAATGAGCTATTAAACACTCAATAAAAGGTCCCAAAATGTGACCTTTTACGGAGTTATCACACCCCAAACTTAAGCTATTGCTTGACCTCAAGCAATGGATATTAATAAGCAAAACAAAAATACCATGATAAGTTCAGAAGACAATTAGTTTCATGGAATAAAATTTCAGCCCTCAGGACATATGGTTTCAACATGCTAGAGTAGGCTTGAGAATTCAAGTACTGTCCCCTAGAACAAGTTTCTTTGTGTGGGTGTGTGCGTGTTTGTATCCAGTCTATTCTTTCTACACAAGCTTTCTTAAGTTACCATGACATTTTCCAAATCAGCTCCCATATTGCCTTTCTTTTCTTTTATTAGTTCTGCTACGAGGGGAGTCGACCTATCACTCTACCATCCCACGCTCTATGTGAAAAGGAGCGAACCTTCCACCCCCAAGCTAGTTAGGTAGAGTCATCCAGTGACATCTTTCATTCACTCATATGCCATGGCATAGCCGAGTGTCCCTCTACAGATATGCCAAGGCATTTATTCACATCTTCATTTCATAATTTTATTATTATTTTTTTAGCAAAGCATAAACGAAGCTTTCAACAGTCAAAGTTTTATGCCACAACATTTTAAGAATTCTCTTATAAAAAATTTCTAAGTTTCTCAAGCATGGAAAACATACAATTGTGTATTCAAGAATTTCAGAGAAACAAGTCCTAGGGTTGGTTCTATCATCCTCAACTAGTCATGTACATTCTATCTTAGCCATCATATTCATAATCATCCGGAATCCTTAACTAATTCCAGAAAACTATTCAGGTAATTACTAATATCATGGCATATGTATTTTACTACTACTATCATGGGTGATGCGAGAACCCTACTTCCCCTAAACTTGAGAGAAGCATTGTCCCTAATGCTTATTAAAACTAAGGAAAATGAAACTACATGCTATGAATACAATGCAGATGCAAGGTACCTTGTTTTACGTGGGTGGTGGTGCAGCGGTTGCGCGACGAGTGCGCTTTCTTAGTTTTACGGGGCTAGGTTATTCAGAGTCAGATGCAGGTGCGGCTGGAGGAGTGCTGGGTCCTTCTGGAACAGTTGGGAGTGGAGGCTCCCGATGTTGAGATGCATTCCTAAGGCGACGTCGGCTCCTACGCAAAAGAGCTTACCGTGGCATCTTGAATTGTGACTCCTCGATTGACTCCGTGGGTTGTGGTACCTCAGGGTGTTATTCTTCCATTGGTGCAGCAGGTTGTGGAATATCAGGTTACTCTGCTGCCAAGGGTTCAACAAATTGTGCTGGTTTCAGGATATTAGCGAGTTAGAGGTTGACTTCTCGGTCTGTATCAGGTGACACAGCATGGACTGGATCAGGGTCAACAGGCTCTTCTGCTTCAGTGGTCTGGTGATTATCTCTATTGGATGAGTACTGATCATCAGTTAGAACAGGGTGGGGGTACTTCTGCAGATGCCTCGACATCCTCATTTGGTGGCACCAGTGATTTAGAGAAAACAAGGATGGTGAAGTTTGTGTGTGGTAGAAACTCCATCAAGGCATTGGTGAGAAACGCATCTCGACGCTTAGCATAGGCAAAATATGTCATCAGTTTGTCGGACAACTGCCCGACATGCTCTTGAGTGCGCTAGACTGCCTGCTCCAGGGCGTTTGAAGTTACCCTGACATGTGGAAATGATGTAGTGCAAGATGTGGTTGCCTCTTTTTTCTTCCCTTTGGCTTCCATATAACCCAACAGTAGAGGGATTCACTTTGGTAATGCCATCAATACCCGGTAAAAGCTCATCAAACAATTCTTCAGTAACATTCTTTTTACCGCATAAAAAGGTGATGAGATTTGGAAATACCAGGGCACTTGCAGGTCGCTTCAGGCACAGATGAGCCTGGTCCACAATAATTTTCCCTACATCGATGGCTCGCCCAAATATATTGGAATGTAGCAAGAGCATCCGCTAGCAGGACACGGTGGTGTTATGGGAAGTGCGTAAGAGTTTGTGCTTCATGAAATGATTCCATAACTTCACTTGAGGAAGTAACCTCTCCCGGTCCACGATGTTGCAGCTCATTTGCTGACTATTCTATTGCGTGTCGGGAAGAAAGAGGTCTCTCAAGATTCCTTGGTAAGTTTCGTTGTCAGCTTCTTGAGCGAAACTAGCATGGTGGTCCTCAGTAATCTGCAGTTTAAAATAGCGATTAATTACAGAAGGAGTAAAACGAATAGAAATACCGCGAACCACCATAACATGCTGATTTGGTTCGGTGATGTTTGAATAAAAATCCTTTACTATAGTTGCATTGACGGTGGTAGGATGCTTGGTAAATTTTTTCCACTTATGTTGGGTGACCACATCAAGCACTTCGCTCCCCAAATCGACATCCTCTTTCTCGGGGAAGACAAACCCCAACTCGAAAAAGACTCATCGATTCTTGATAGTTTAGAAATGATCGCGGGCGACATCATCAATAAAACGAGGCAGTGAGGGTGGTGGAGGGGGTCTTGATCAGACCATTGTTCAAAGAGAAAACAAAGAAAAGTTGAAAAATCTTGGAACTTGGCGGAGGTTGTGACGGTTTCGGCAAAGGAGGGGAGAAGAAGATGAAAGAGAAAGAAGAAAAATTAAAGTGAAACAAAAGAAGAATATAAAAACAAAAGAGAGATTTTGTGGGGTATAAAAGTGGATAAGGTGGGGTCTAGGCGGGAATAAAACAAAAAGAAAGAGTAGAAATTTTAAGCTTAAGTGAAAATGAAAAGTGAAAAAGTTTTCCTCTTTTTACTATTCAAGTTTGTCGCCCAAAATTTGCACAATCTTCCTCCACACACTTCACGTGCTCTCCATATAGGTTAATCATTGCAAAAATAAAATAAACCTAATTAATTAAAAAAATAATAAAAACTAAAAGAATAGTAAAATAAAAATTATTTATGTTCAGGAGTAAATTTAAAATGTCATGGCATCCTTAAGATGCCAAACCACTGTCGACATCATACAAGAGCAGCACCGACTTGTCACGCGCAGGTGGGAATCCTTGGTAAGCCTTCAGGGGCTGGCCATTGACTTTAAAAATGGATCCATCGTCCATGTTCTTGATATCAAGAACGCCATATGGGTAAACACGGTGAACTTCAAAAGGTCCCAACCATCGTGACTTTAGTTTACCAGGGAAGAGTTTGAGCCTTGAGTTGAAAAGCAGTACTTTCTAGCCCACATGAAAATGTCATGGCAAAAGATTTTTGTCATGCCACATCTTAGTTTTTTCCTTGTAGAGCTTGGCATTTTCATATGCTTGTGCTCTAAACTCCTCCATTTCATTCAAGTCGAGCAATCGTTTCTCCCAAGCAAGTTGTGCGTCGAAGTTTAATTTCTTGATTGCCCAGTATGCCTTGTGTTCTAACTCAACTAGGAGGTGGTAGGCTTTTCCATATACCATCTTAAAAGGAGACATTCCCAGATGCGTTTTGAATGTTGTCCAATAAGCCCATAATGCTTCATCGAGCTTGGGGGACCAGTATTTCCTTCGAGGGTTCACCACATTCTCAAAGATTTGCTTGACTTCTCGATTGGACACTTCAGCTTGCCCATTTGTCTGTGGGTGATATGCCGTGGAAATCTTATGTCGCACTCCATACTTCTGCAATGCCTTGGCAATTAATCTATTATTGAAGTGGGTGCCTTCATCACTGATGATGGCTCTCGGTACTCCAAATCGAGTGAATATGTTCTTGTGAAGGAACTTGAGCACCGTCTTCGAATCGTTCTTTGGCGTAGCAATTGCCTCAACCCACTTCGAAATGTAATCCATCACAAGCAGAATATATAAATCCCCAAAAGAAGATGGGAATGGTCACATGAAATCAATACCCCAAACATCAAAAAGTTTTATCTCCAGAATATTTTACAACGGCATATCATGTCACCTGGAAATGTTTCCAGTGCGTTGGCATCGGTCGCACGCCTTGCAAAATTCGTGGGCATCTTTAAATAGTGATGGCCAATAGAAGCCCGATTGGAGGACCTTTGCAGTAGTCCTCGAACCTCCAAAATGCCCTCCACAGGTTGTTGTGTGGCAATGGTATAAGATATTACGTTGCTCCTCTTCGGGGAAATACCGTCTTATCATTTGATCGACACATTGCTTGAATAAGTACGGCTCATCCCAAAAATAGAACTTGGCATCATGCAGAAACTTCTTCTTGCCCTGGTTGTTTAGTTCATAAGGAAAAACACCACTAACAAGAAAATTAACGAGGTCAGCGTACCACAGAATTGTCGTGGCATATAAAATTTTCTCGTCAGGGAATTCTTTTTTAATATAAAAAATGTCATGGCATTCTGAAATGTTCTCTAGCCTAGATAAGTGGTCTGTAACCTGATTTTCAGTACATTTCCTATCAACTACCTCTAAGTCAAATTCATGCAATAGTAATATCCATCTAAGCAGTCTAGGCTTGGCATCTTTCTTGTTCACTAAATATTTTATCGCTGAATGATCAGTGTGAACTATAACTTTGGTGCCTATCAAGTACGGCCTAAACTTGTCAAATACAAATACCACGGCAAGTAATTCTTTCTCTGTGGCCGTGTAATTTAATTGTGCATCATTTAAGGTACGACTAGCATAATAAATCACATGAAAAATTTTACCTCTATGTTGCCCAAGCACACCTCCCATGGTAAAATCACTTGCATCGCACATTAACTCAAACGGTGTCGTCCAGTCTGGGGGAACTACGATCGGAAAAGATATAAGTCTTTGCTTCAGCTCTTTGAATGCGCCATGGCATTGTTGATTGAACAAAAATGGTGGGTTCTATTGCAGCAGGGTACATAAGGGCTTGGATATTACGGAGAAGTCCTTGATGAATCTTCGATAAAATCCAGCATGTCCAAGGAAACTCTGAATGCCCTTGACAGAGTTTGCTGGGAGAAGTTTCTCGATCACCTCGATCTTGGCTTTATCAACCTCAATGCCCTTTGCATAAATCTTGTGGCCTAGAACTATGCCTTCTGTTACCATGAAGTGGCATTTTTCCCAATTCAGTACGAGGTCGGCCTCTTCGCACCGCTTCAGCACCTTTGCCAAATTATCGAGGCATTTTTGAAAGTCGCCACCAGAAACAGAAAAATCATCCATAAAAATTTTAAGATAATCCTCAACCATGTCAGAGAATATGGTTTGCATGCAGCGTTAAAAAGTTATGGGGGCATTACAGAGTCCAAAAGGCATTCTTCGGAAAGCATAAGTGCCATATGGGCACATGAACGCGGTCTTCTCTTGGTCCTCTGGTGTGATGGCAATCTGGTTATACCCCGAGTAACCGTACAAGAAATAATAAAATGCCTTGCCAGCAAGTCGATCCAACATTTGATCGACGAATGGCAAAGGGAAGTGATCCTTCTTCGTGGCCTTATTAAGCTTATGGTAGTCCATGCAAATTCACCACCCGGTGACCATGCGAGTAGTTATCAACTCGTTGTCTTCATTTGTCACCATGGTCATGCCTCCTTTCTTGGGCACACATTGAACGAGACTCACCCACGAACTATCCGAAATGGGGTAAATTACTCCAGCATCAAGCCATTTGAGAATCTCATTCATCACAACTTGCTTTGAGATTAGGTTCAGTCTATGCTGCAGCTCTATGGATTTGCCGTGGCATTCATCCAGCAAGATTTTGTGCATACAGATGGTTGGACTTATTCCATTCAGATCTGCCATTGTCCACCCTAACGCTTTCTTATGCTGTGACAAAACACTTAACAAACTCGTTTCTTGGTTAGGAGTAAGGGCAGAAGAAATAATCACATGCAAAGTTTCATCATTACCCAGATAAGCATATTTAAGATGTTGTGGTAAATTCTTAAGTTCTAGGGTAGGAGCATGCTATAATGATGTCTTGTGAGGAACAAACTCTTCAAAGTGCAAAGGTTCAAAATGCGTACATGGGCTAGCCTTAAGAAAGCTAGCATGTTGTTCCTCGGATGAAACTTCATTAGGCTCTTTAACCTTTAAGTCTTCAATAAGCCCAACATCAGGTCCCAGCTGAATGAAATTTTCCTGGCAAAAATGATATGTTGATGTTGTTATTACTGTATCTACTTCAAATATGCTCTGGCATTCTTCAGAATCATCCATGTACTTGAGAGATCGGAAGACATTCACAGTGACATGTTGATCGGTCACTCGCATGGTTAGCTCACCCCTCTCACAGTCGATGAGAATTCGACCGGTAGCTAGGAAATGTCTCCCCAAGATGATGGGTGTTGTGGCGTCGACCTCACAGTCCAGAATCAGAAAATCGACAGGAAAAACGAACTTGTAGACCCGTACGATGACATCTTCAATTCGCCCCTCTGGTCGAACATGCGAACGATCGACTAATTTCAGGATGACCGAGGTGGGTCTCACATTTCCTATCCCAAGCTTGACGAATATTGACTTAGGCATCAAGTTCATACTTGAACCAAGGTCACATAATGCCTTCCCAACAAATTTGTCTCATATCGAATATGGGATGATGAAGCTGCCTGGATCATGTCTCTTTGGTGGCAGCTTACTTAAGGAAGAGAAAAATTCTTTTGTAGTGGAAATTGTTTCATACTGCTCAACCTTTATCTTTTTGGTAACAATCTTTTTCCTTTGTCGTGGCAATTGTCGTGGCAATTGTCTTCAATAAGCCCAACATCAAGTCCCAGCTGAATGAAATTTTCCTGGCAAAAATGATATGTTGATGTTGTTATTACTGTATCTACTTCAAATATGCTCTGGCATTCTTCAGAATCATCCATGTACTTGAGAGATCGGAAGACATTCACAGTGACATGTTGATCGGTCACTCGCATGGTTAGCTCACCCCTCTCACAGTCGATGAGAATTCGACCGGTAGCTAGGAAATGTCTCCCCAAGATGATGGGTGCTGTGGCGTCGACCTCACAGTCCAGAATCAGAAAATCGATAGGAAAAACGAACCTGTAGACCCGTACGATGACATCTTCAATTCGCCCCTCTGGTCGAACGTGCGAACGATTGGCTAATTACAGGATGACCAATGTGGGTCTCACATTTCCTATCCCAAGCTTGACGAATATTGACTTAGGCATCAAGTTCACACTTGAACCAAGGTCACATAATGCCTTCCCAACAAATTTGTCTCATATCGAATATGGGATGATGAAGCTGCCTGGATCATGTCTCTTTGGTGGCAGCTTACTTAAGGAAGAGCAAAATTCTTTTGTCGTGGCAATTGTTTCATACTGCTCAACCTTTATCTTTTTGGTAACAATCTTTTTGAGGAATTTGGCATATGTTGGCATTTGTTCCATAGCCTCTAGAAAAGGAACATTTATTTGCAGTTGACTCAGAATACCAATGAACTTCTTAAACTGGATATCTTCGTTATGCTTCTTTAGTCTTTGCAGAAAAAGGGGTGGGGGTCTGGCTTCCTGTATTGACGGGGTGCGAACAGAAGTTGCCTTGGCATTTTTATTTGCCACCTCAATTTCTTTACTTGACGAATCCTCAGCCTTTTCCTTTTCCACTGGTGCTTCTTCTTGCACTTCTGGATCAGCTTGCTTGGTTATAGGGGGTGAATCATCCTTCGGTCTTCCCCCAAACTTGTCTTCAACATTAATTTGAGTACTACTTCGGAGAGTCAGCACACTGCAGTTCTCCTTGCCATGAGGTTTGGTGACTTTAGTGTCACTCGGTAATTGTCCTGGTTTGCGTTCTTGTAATATCGCAACAATTTGACCAATTTGACTCTCCAACGCCCTCAGCGACGAACTATGGCTCTGAAGCAGAGCTCCTTGATTTTTTATGGAGGTTTTGTGGTCTTACAGCATTGTCTTTGTTATCACAATAAACTCTTGCATTGTGGCCTCCAAAGAACTTATATTTGATGAAGATGGTCCTCCCTTGTTAGAATTATGCCATGGCATATTCGATTGATAACCCTGGGAGTCATTGAAATTCTGCTGCCGAGCTGGTTGATGGGTATTGCTGGATCCTTGATTTCCCCATGAAAAGTTTGGATGCTGACACCATCCAGGATTATACGTGTTGGAATAGGGGTTATTTTTACCTCGATTAAAATTGCCCACAAAGTTGATGGATTCCTGATTGGTTGGGCAGTCACTCTTATTGTGATTGTCGTGGCATAATAAACAAGCTGAATGGGTTGCCTTCACTTCTCTCACCTCACTTAGCCTTTGCAATTTTTTCAGTATCTTGGTGATAACAACAAGTTGGGCGGACAAGTTATCTTTAGAATCTAGCTCAAAAGCTCCGTGTGACTTGAGCCCAACTCCAAGCCTTGTGGATAAAAACTGATAATCATTAGTGGCAATCTTATCCGGAATGTCAAATGCCTCTGCTGGTGATTTGTCAAGTAACGTCCCATTTGTCGAGGCATCTAGCATCATCCTCGTAGGTGCGTTTACTTCATTATAGAATATCACCACTTGTGTCCAATCTTGAAAACCATGGTTTGAGCACTTATGAAGTAATACCTTGTATCGATCCCAGCATTCATACATCGACTCGTCATCAACCTGACGAAAGGAAGCAATGTCGTTCCTCAGTTGGATGTTCAAATTTGGAGGATTATACCGCAGCAATTTGTTTTTTTGCACAGATCAGTCCACGACTCCATTGAACCCGCTGGAACGCCACTCAACCACGCCCTTGCTCGGTCACGCAGGGAGTACGAAAATAGCTTTAATTTGAGAACATCTTCGTGCACCCCATGTTGGCGGAAAGAATCACACACCTCCAAGAAATTATGAATATGCTGCTTGGCATCTTCATTTGGCATGCCTCCAAACTATCCTATGGAGTTCAGCATATTGAACATGACAAGTTTGAGCTCGAAGTGGGCTGCCTGAATATCTGGGGCCATAATTCTAGGATTTAAATCCTCTAAGATCGGATTTAGGTGATCACAAATGGCACAAGGTCTGGCTGTGTTTCCAACATTTAAATTTGCCCCAGCATTCTGATCCTCCTCATGACCAATACCTTGATTTCCGAGTTGGTACATGTTTACACGTTGAGCGCGTTTTCGTTGCCTAAAAAGTCTCTCGATTTCAGGATTAATCGGTTCTAATGGCTCTTCAGGGTTACTTTGGGTCATGTACCTAGAAAAATAAATGAAGAAAAATTAAGGACAGTAAAAAAATAAAGCTAACTAAAAAGAAAATATGAACAAGTAAAATAAAAATGCTATGACAAATCAATTTAACTTCCAGTTGCCAACTCCCAGGCAACGGCTCCAAAAACTTGTCTGCTCTTTGTGAGTACTATAAATGAGTGCGGATATATGTACAAGTATACACAATCGAACAAGTAATAAAGTGATAAGTTGAGTATCGTCTCCACAGGGAATTGGGGAAATCAAATAGGTTTGTCAAGGAACTTTACTTTGTCACCTAAGTAAAGTTAGTTATGGTATGTACAAATGATAATGTTGTGGCAAAATGAGATGGATGTTGTGGAAATGGAATATATGTATGGTAGCAAATGGATATGTTGCGGCAAATTAAATTGACGCATGCAAACAAATAGAAATGTCAAGGCAAAATAAAAATGCAAATACTAGATTTAATATATGTAGGACTTTAGCTTTCTCACACGACAAGCTGCTATGGGAATGAGTGGTAGGAGTCACTAGGAAAATCTAAGTCTATTTCTCTGAATGGTATTTCTTTTATGCCTAACCTGCCCGACAGAGTCTACAGAGGTGTCCTATGCTATCTCTAGTAAGGGACTCGACAGATTAAAGATGCCCCGGCAAATCCGATTGGCGTAAACCCCTACGGTGATCCTATTAGTTCAGATAACAGGATATGTCTCGGCAATACCTTTTTGCGGCAACATTAACATATAACCTATCGTTTTTGTACAGCTCCTTTTAGTCGAATGAAATCATAGACTTATCTCTAAGGTGGATTAGGCCTAGTTACTACCTAGAATCCCTTGTTTATGTAGTTCCTCCCTAGTTTCTCTCGAAAACTAAAGATAAATTGCCAAGAGATTCTCTCGAACCCTCAAGCTCTCCTAAGAAAAGGCTACTTTCGTAGCTCCTACAACCTTAAGGCATTAAGTTTCAAAAATAAAACAGAATAAAGCATAGAAAATCAACCATTCATTGCAATAAAAACTTAAACATCCAAGAGAACTCCCACCAAATAGGATTAGTTCATAGTGGGGTTCGAAATAAACAAGCACAAAGAAAATTTCATTCGTTCCTTACAACCCAACAACAAAATATGAAAGCAAGAACTAAAGGGAGGAGAAAAAAGCCTTCAACGTGCACTGCCAAATGCCTTCTTCAGCCACCAAGAACTGCTCCTAGCGAACTAGCTCCTCTCGGATGCTTAGAACGCCATTCCCTACGGCTTGTCAATGAGAAATGCCACGGCAAGTAGGATTGACGGAGAAAGATGAGACCTTCTCTCTCTAACTTTTTAAGTTCAAATCTGGGTGGAACCAAAGTCTTTTTCCATGTGGCTTCATCCTCTATTTATAGGGGAAAACAAACCCTAGGACTTGATATTAACTTTCTTAGGAAACCCCAAAAACCATGGTTAAGTGTTTGGGAGTCGAGCAAGACAGGCTATGATGCAGCCTGGGTAGCTGGCTGATGGACTGGCAATATCCCGTTGAAGGCAACCAAGGACAGACAAGATCTGTCAGGTGGTGTCATCAGTAGAACCGGCGGTAGTAGCGCCGATCCCTCCAAGTAGATCTTCGAGGTGGATTTCTCAGGCAGAGCTATCGGGGAGTCAGATACAGCTGGCTTCAAAAATATCATCTCGTAATGTGAGCACTTTTGAAATGCCAGCTGAACTTGGCAAATTCATTTTGCTCAGCCATATACTTATGTCACGACATTTTCTTTCCTCTTTTTCTTGCTTTCAAAACCTGCACATCATCAAACAAGTATCTTTCCCATAAAGCAACATCGTAGTAAAAATAAAATGCCACAACAAACTGAATTCCGCCACATACAACTAAATGCTTCTAAGTGCATCTACATGGTCCTAAATGAGATATTAAACACTCAATAACTTAAGTGAAAAGGTCCTAAAATGTGACCTTTTATGGAGTTATCAATAGTCTATACAAATCCTCCAATCGTGATGGTTTTCTTTGTCAAAAGCTCATCATTCCCGTTCTTTACCACGGTCACGCCACCCTTCTTCGGTACACATTGAACCGGGATGACCCAAGAGCTATCAGATATGGGATAGATCACCCTAGCATCTAGCCATTTGATGATTTACTTCATCACTATTTTTTTTATTATAAGGTTAAGTCTCCTAGCAATCATCTAACTGGATCTTATGCATGAATATTGTAGGGATTATTCCCATCAAGTCTGCCATAGTCCACCCAAGAGCTTTTTATGTTGTGACAAAATATTCAACAAACTACACTCTTGCTCAAGGGTTAGACTAGAAGAAATTATAACTGGCAAAGTATCATTACTACATAGGTAAGCATATTTCAAATGTGATGGAAAAGGTTTAAGTTCCAAGGTAGGTGCATGCTGGAGCGAATATTTTGGAGGAATGAATTCATTGAAATTAATAGGTTCGAATCTTATATCTGGTCTAGCTTGAAGTAAGCTAGATTGTTCCATATCCAATAAATAATCCTCGAACTCCGCATTTGCTCTATCTTCATATGTATGTCATTTACCTAAATCGAAAAACTTTTGCCTAGGCAAATCTTTTTGTATGCCTCATTTTGAGATATTTTGTTTGGGCCAAAATTATTGTATCCCTCTGGCTGTAAAATATCACAATGGAAAAAAATTTTACTTTACTTCATCTGAAAAGTATTATCTTGGCAAAGAATATCATACTCATCTAGATGTAAAAATTCGCCTTGGCCTAAATTTTCTATTCCAACTTCTTCTATTGACTCTATGTCTCCAATGCAATTGCATTCTTCTGAATCATCAATATATTTAAGAGTGCTGAAGACATTGATTGTAACGCTTTGATCAGCCACCCTCATCATGAACTATCCCTTCTCACAATCTATTAGGATACACCCAGTGGCTAAGAAGGGACGCCCAAGAATAATAGGTGCATTTTCGTTGCCTTCACGGTCTAGAATGAGGAAGTCTACTGGAAAAACAAATTTGTCCACTTTTACGATGACATATTCAATTTTTCCCTCGTGATGAACATGTGATCGGTCAGCTAGTTGTAAAATCACGGCGGTTGGTCGAGCAATACTTATTCCAAGCTTAAAAAATATGGACTTGGGCATCAGATTTACGTTGGATCCCAAGTCACATAGGGATTGTCTCACATAATTTTCACCGATGGAACATGGTATAACAAAGCTACCATGATCTCTTTGTTTCGACAAAAGTTTACTTAGTGCTTAACAATATTATTTCACCGTGACAACATTTTCTAGTATTTCCACCTTTCTATTTTTCGTGACAGTATCCTTCAAGAATTTGGCATAGGAATGCATCTGCTCAATGGCTTCAAGTATTGGAACATTGATATATAACTTATCAAGGACATCAACAAAATTTTTGAATTGGACCTCATGGTTATACTTCTTCAACCGTTGAGGGAAGGGTGGTGGGAGCCTAACTTCATCTGGTGTAGGTGGGGGTGAAACTTCTACCTTGGCAATAAATTTTCCACCATCAGTAGGGTGACTTGTTGAACCCTCCTCCTTTTCCTTATCCTCAGGCAAATATTCTTGTTCAACATGTTCAGCTTGACCTTCAAGTTCTTCATGTGTAATGCCTTGGCGAGAAATTTCTTGCTTCTTCCCCCCAAACTTATCATCAAGATTAATATGGGTGTCACTCCTCAGTGTAAGCGTACTATATCGCTCATTTCCATGAGTCTTAATGACCTCAGTGTCACTAAGGAGGCTTCCTTGCGGGCGAGAATGTAATGTCGTGGCAATTTGGCCCACTTGGTTCTCCAATGCTGTCAAAGATGAGTTGTGTCTTTACAATAAAGTTGCTTGGCTTTGCAACATATTTCCTTGGTTCTTGATTGCTAACGAGTGTTCATGCATCAAAGCCTTTGTTGAAGCTATGAAATCTTTTATTGAGACCATAAATTCTCGCAGTGAAGCTTCGAGGGAATTAGAATTTGAGAAAGATGTTAAACCTTTGTTAATATGTTTCCAGGGCATCTGTTAATGCTGAAAACTTTAAGGTTTAGAAACATTTTGTTGTGGCCTATTAAAGTTCCTTGCATGGTTGTTGTTGTACGTTTGATAACCCCAAGAAAAATTTGGATGTTGTCACTATCCAAGATTGTAGGTATTAGAGTAGGGTTATTGTTGTTTTTATTAAAATTTCCCACGAAACTGATGGACTCCTAATTTTCTAGACACGTACTCTCATGATGGTTTCCGCGGAAAAGAATGCATGCTGAGCTAGTTGCCTTGACTTCTCTCACCTCATTGGAATGCTGCAGATTTTTCAACATATTTGTTATGGCAAAAAGTTGAGCAGAAACTGAATCCTTACCATCAAGTTCATATACCGCATATATTTTTCTTCCAGTTCCAAGCCTTGTAGATGAGAAATGATAATCGTTGTTGGATATCCTATCAAGGACATCAAAAGCTTCCTTGGGTGATTTTCCAAGCAAAGTACCATTCGCCGAGGCATCCAACATCATGTGAGTGGGTGCATTGACTCCATTATAGAACATCACAACTTGAGTCCAGTCGTGGAATCTATGGTTTGTGCACTTGCAAAGCAAACTTTTATATCTATCCTAATACTCATACATAGATTCATCATCGCCTTGGCGAAAACTTGCAATGTCATTGCAGAGCTAGGTTTTCATATTTGGCGGATTATATCGAAGTATAAATTGTTTGCATAAGTCAGCCCAAGATTCTATTGAGCCAGATGAGACTCCACTCAGCCAAGCTCTTGCTCGGTCGAGTAAAGAGTAGGGGAACAATTTTAGCTTCAACACTTCCTCATGCACACCTTGTTTCCTAAACGAAACACACTCTTCAAGGAAAACACGCACATGATGTCTAGCGTCTTCATTAGGTGAGCCACCAAATTGACTAATAAAATTGAGCATGTTAAATATCACCGATTTAAGTTCAAAGTGTGATGCCTGAATTTTTGGTACCACGAATCTAGGGTTGAGATCATCAAGAATGGGGTTTAAATGATCACTTATAGATCTTGGTATTGGCATATTTCTGGGAACATTATTTGATGCGACATCGAGATCTGCCTAATCTTCCATATATTTATCAGCCTAATATGACAGATGATTCGTATTGCCTCTGGCACGCTGAGAACATCGCCTTCATCTGAACAATTGCTCAATCTCAGGTTCAATGGGTATTAATGGTTAGTCAGTAGATCTCATGTTCATGCAATGACAAAAACAAAATAAAATAAGAAAAACAAACTCGTAAAACTGACTAACTAAAAATGTGACAAGAAAATAAAAGTTGCTATGGCAAAAAATATCAAAATTCCTCCAGTTGTCAATCCCCATTAACGGCGCCAAAAACTTGACCGTGTGTATAAGTATGTGTTGTGGAACATAATTATGTGCAAGTATACACAATCGAAGCAAGTAATATAATAGTAAGTGAGTTATAGTCTCCACAGGGATTGGTGAGAATTTTTTATGATTGCTATAGCTAGAACTAGGTGTCACTAACTAGTCCTAAGATTCTTGTCTAATGGTATTCACAAAGGAAAAACAAGTAGTGGCAAACAGATGGAAAAAGGTATGGCAGAGGCAAGAAAAATTATAAAGTGAAGTGAGCAGAAAAGTTTTGTCGTGGCGAGAAAAATATGTGAAGGTAAACAAATAAAAGTTGTCAAGGCAAAACAAAATGTTTAGTTCAATATATTCTAAAAAACCTCATACAATTAGACCTCTAACGGAGAACTTGGGTTGGATTTGATACGGCAAGAAATTATTCTATGTCTAGGATGATTAGTATGTTATGCCTATACTACCCGACATGATTTACTAGAGTGTTCCTAGAACTTTTGCTACGACAATACTACCCAGCGTAAACTGCAACCCTTGGTTTGTCAAACTGTTGTTGCAACAATACCCCTCAGCGTAAATTGTAGCTCTATCATATCTACTCAAGCATTTACCCTTCTTAGTCGAATGAAACCATCTCCTTATGGCGGATTAGAACCTCACCATCTCGGATTAGTTCTCTTGTTCCCGTGTATCTAACCTAACTCTTTCGAATATTAGGTATCAACTCCTAAAAAAATGGCAATCTTTCAAAAACTCTTACAAATACTAGGAATATTTTTGCCATGGCACCAGACAATCTTTCAAAAGCTCTTACAGTGCCAACGCAAAAGATTAAAATAGTGAACAGAACAACATTAAAAAAACATACTTAATCATTCATTAACAATTGAATAAAGTATCATTCAAGCATTTCCAACACCAAATAAAACAGTTTATGGTGTATCAAATATCATTAAATGATATCCAAATAAATTCTTCCTCAGTCATTTCATGCATCATCACAACCAAAAAACAATTCTTCTCCTCAGCAGCATCAGTTTAGTCAAATAAACTTTGCCTCGACACAACTTATCCACCACATGCAAATATGTCCAAAATGCAACTATATGTAGCTAAAATGATATGTTAATGGCTTTTAGACAATCAATAACTTAAGTTAAAAGACCTCAAATATAATCTTTTTACGGAGTTATCAATATACTTAGACGAATAAACCCTCGATCTAACAATTCCTTAATCTAGGTCTTAACCTTTATCAATTCATTCGGTGTCATACAGTATGGAGCTACGGACACCAGAGTCGATCTAGGTAAAACTTCAATACCAAACTCTAGCTCACGATCCGGCAGTAACCCTGGTAACACCTCTGGAAATACCTGGGGAAAATGTCTCACGGTACGAATATCCTCAAGTGTCAAACTCAGAACCCTGGTGTCTACCACTTGAGCTAAGAGCATTTCGCAACCCCGACTAATCAATCTCTGAGCAGCTACGGATGAAATAATCCTAGACGTGAGTTATTCGCTAGCCATTACGATATTGGTACCATCATCACGTCTAAGCTTAAGTTGTCTAGCTTTACATCTTAAACTTGTTTCGTTCTCTGACAACCATTCTATTTATAGGATCATATCAAACACTCATAAAGGAAATTTCATAAGGTCGATGGGAAAGATTTAACCATGACTTAAAACCGTAACTGTAACCTTAACCTTAAGGTCTTCGATCGGAATAGCCCACTCTTGGACAAGCTCACAACATATATACGAATGAGTAAAACCCATATTAATCAAAGTAATAACAAAAGTTTTGAAAATAGTAAAGATACCTGAAATGACATCAACTGCCTCATATTCCTCTTGGGCCCTTACTGCATATTGTCTCGAAGCAACCATAGCCTATAGTCCAGCTACAGATCTGGTAGTGCTCATACTTTGTTGCCTCGATACTAAACTACCACCCCTAAGAACAGATCCTCAGCCTCTCTGAACAGACTAAATTGGTCTCTGAGCAATTGGTGGTGTTGCAATTGGTGGCATGATTGCCAGCATGGCTAGTACGTTGCATGGCCTGGTGTAAAACTTCTCTATGCACAAGTTTTACCACTGCACGCGTGGGTTAGGTCACTTTTTTACTATTGGAAGCTATTAGAGGGAGGGATTTGTTTCCTTGCTTGCTACTGGACGACGTGACTTTGCTAGCTGTAGGAACATAGTTATTCTTGGAAAAATTATTAGAAATAGAAACACCACTTTTACCTTCATCCATAGCTCTCTGATTGGAGGTCGAGTTTTCGTTTTTATGGGGAGCTTCCATAAGTGCCTCAAATCTTGATCCAGATTCTGTTATTGCCTTTAAATTTTCCTTTTTATGTCCTTTTCCAGTTGATCGGCGACGGCGCTTTACGACAACCATCCATGGGCCATACGATTAATCACTCGGCTCTTGGGCGTTGCCCTCTATGGGGTTTGGAGCCACAGGGACGTTAGCTTTGGAGAAGGGTCCCACCACCGTTTGGTTACTACAAGATTGTCCTTGGTTGTTGATATTGCAGTTCTCCTTAAAAAAAAATTTAGTTGACTCTTATTCTCATATGTATTTAACTTTGTGAAAATTGTTTAAAAAATATATTAAGTATAAAACACAATTTTACACATTTAGTAAGGTTTGAAATTGATCTTGAAAGACTTGGAGTAATATTTTGATATTCGAGTAATTAAATCGAATATACTTAGAAAATCATTTGTAAAATCTTAAAATTCATTTTAACTTAATTTGTTATATCGAAACATCAAAATGTTTTCAACATAATTGTATTCATAACATTTACAATTTATAACTCATTTGCTTACCCTGTATAACATTTTAGGTGCAACATGTTATGTTACTGATTGGTAAATTTTCCGGTTCTAACTTATAACATTTTAGACGCTTACCCTGTATAACATTTTAGGTGCAATCTGTAACTTTTTTTACTAGTCACGTCGTTTATTATCCTTATTTTAGACGTTTCACAGCATAACTCCGCTTCTGATGAAACGTGTTTGGAGGAAAACACTTTTCAGGCCCTAAAATCACCCCCTGGTCTCTTTCTAATTTAGTGGTATATGTGTTTTAGGATTTAAGGTTAGTTGAAGCTTAGAGTATCTATGATTTATGTTTAGAGTATTTAATTTTAGGGTTTAGTGTTCTGTTTTTTTTTAATAAGAAATGAAAGTGAATAAGGTCATGGTAAGCTACGATAAAGGTTAAAGTTCTACAATAAATTCGAATGGTACATGATGTAATGAAACAAATATAAAACATAACAAAAAATTATATGAACATACATAGTTTAAAAATATATATATTATAATGGGCACAAAAAAATAGTGAAGTACATCACATATTAATTATGATAATTAAGTAATTTACATTGATATCATATATTCAAATTATCAAGCCATAATGATCTAATAACAATTTGGGCGTTGAATTTAAGTCTTGGTCTTAAAACACATACAAATATGTTACAGTCGATGTACTTAAAACAATAACATTTGTGGATATTGAAAACTGCAATGTATGCACCCGTCCTTGCTCCGGCCGAATCCGATGCCACCAAGAAAGTTCGTTTCAAGGATACAAAGGATGGATCCTCTCTAGTCTCCCAGATGGCTATTGATAACCAGGATGAGTTTCAACCGTCCTATGCAGATATAATCTCAAGCCAAATGAACGGAAAAGCCAATTCTGATGAGAATAGTGGATACCTTGAGGAGGATTTACCGACGATAACTTCATCAAGGGCACCCGGTTTGGCCTGCCCTCAATAGAAATTTCGGACTGTGCTTATAAGAAAATGGAGTCCAACATGGTGAGGACAGTAGTCCTTAAACTGCTGGGTCGGAATATTGGTCTTAACGCCCTCACCAACCGTACCTTTGCTCTCTGGAAACCGAATAAACCATTCACTCTCATGGATCTTGAGAATGGGTATTTTCTCGCTCGATTCCAAGATGAAACATATTACGTCAAGGTGTTAGAGGAAGGACCGTGGGTCATCTATGGGCAATACCTCACGGTTCATCCATGGTCTATGGAGTTCAGTACCTCTCAGCCTTATCCTACGACGATTATTGAATGTATTCGTTTTCCTGACCTCCTGGAATACATGTACCAAGAGAAAATACTTTACAATATAGGTAAACTTGTTGGGAAGGTGGCAAAGCTTGACTTCCACAAAGAAACGAGCAATAGAAGGCACTACGCGAGGGTGGCTGTCTACGTCGATCTTATGGCTCTGTTTATCTCATGAGTGGTTATAGGTAAGAAAATTCAAAACGTTGAATATGAAAACTTACCATCCATTAGTTTTCTTGTGGCAGATTTGGGCATATCAAGCCTAAAATCAAATTTTCAAAGGAATGCACCGATGCACCAATCCATGCATCGATGCACCAATGAATAAATTGAACATCGAATGCAGTTTATGCATCGATGCACTCTCCATGTATCGATGCACTCAGGTTTTAATGAAAACATCGATTGCATTTTATGCATCGATGCACACACCATACATCGATGCACTTAGGCTTATTCAAAACATCGAATGCATTTTATGCATTGATACACACTTAGTGCACCAATGCACTAAGTGTTCCAACGGTCAAAATATTTGAATTTTACACTTGATGCACCGATGCACCTCGTGTATGCATCGATGCACTGACGCTCCCAAATGATTTTATTAATTGATTTCACACTTAAACGGCTATTTTGACTCCACTAATCATCCCCAACATTCATAATAAATTGAAGGGGTATTTAAACAAGCTTAGAAGCCATTGATCAAAAACAAGAAACAACAATAATCAATAATTAAGAGAGAATCAAAGAGAAAGAATCAAACCTCAAGTTTGAGTATTTCAAGCCTATTTTTCATTCAATATTCATTTTGCTTTCAAGAACACTACTTGTACTCAATTGTATTCATTTTTTAGTGTTCTTTTCTTTGTTCTAGAATTGTGCAAACAATCTACCTTGTGAGGATTTCCTTGTAAGTTTGCAAATTTGTAATATTCTCTTTGAGAAAGAGTGTTCTCAAGAATTGGGGTATATTCTTGAGTGAGTTGTAAGGTTATCTATTTGGCCTCAAAAGAAAGAATAAATTAGTGAATTTGTTGGAAAATCCTTAGTGTGGATAGCTAAGGTAGTGGACGTAGACTTTGGTTAAGAAAGTCGAACCACTCTAAATCGCTGTGCAATTACTTTCAATTTTCTGCAAAAGCTTCCACCAAAATTTTAATTGCCAATTCACCCCCCTCTTGGCCTATTCCATCGATCAATTAACTCAACAATTGGTATCATAGCCTCACTCATTTGAAGGTTTAACCACCTCTTGAGTCGATTCGGAAAGAGTTAAATTGATAAAGATGATGTCCACTTCCGGTTCATTCTCCATGGAAGAATCCAGACCAATTGATATGCGTCCACACTTCAACGGAACAAATTATCATCGTTGGAAGAGGTTTATGATGATATTTATCCAAGCATTTGATATGGAAGCTTGGATGATAATCGAGAAAGGATATTCCTCTCCTATGAAGAAGGCAAAGAAGTGGAGTGATCAAGATCGGAAGAAAGCTCAACAAAACACAAAGGCTATGCACATGTTATGTTGTGCAATTGATCCTAATGTATATAAAGGAGTTTCTTCTTGTTCAAGTGCCAAGAAGATGTGGGATAAGCTTGAGGATATCTATGGAGACAAGGAAGAACAAGAACCAATAAAGGTGATGTCTCTATTAGCTCTCACAGAGCCAAATGTATCTTCTAACTCAAATAGATTAAATTCAAAATCTTTTAATGAGTTACAAGATGCTTATGATGAATTATTTTCGGAGTTTGAGACCATGAAATCCAAATACAATAAATTGATTTCTCAATTTATAGCTAAAAATTATCTTATTTTGAAAGCCAAACTAGATTTAGAAAATCAAAATGAAATTTTGAGAAAGGAGTTATAGCTTTCAAAAATAAAATCTGAAAAATTTGAAAAAGAAGTTTTCAAATTAAACAAACTTCTTCTAGAAACGAAAATGGATTTTGAAAATCAAAATGAAATCTTGAAGAAAGATTTAGAGCTTTCAAAAATGAAATTTGAAAGTATTGAAAAAGAAAATTTCGATTTGAAAGTTAAGCTTGAATGTTTAACAAAAGAAAAAGATATCATTTTAAATAATTCATCTAGTTCAATAATGACAATATGTTCACATTGTCATTATCATGGTCATAAGGAACATACTTGTCTTTTAAAGAAAGGAAAACGATTTAAAATTAGACAAGTATGGGTTCCAAAAGGAACAAGGGGCATTGAAACTAACATTCACGGATCTAAAGCAATTTGGATACCAAAATCTACTTAAATGTCTCTTGTAGGTGTGTGGGAGCAATGGTGATGAAGATGATGATATTCAAGATGCTCTAGCCACACATGAAAAAGGAATGGGTAACCTCCAAACTTAATGTTTTTATTTTATTTGGTTGCTCATTTAGTTTATACATGCATGAGGTTTTAAATGTTGAATAATTCTAAATTATTATGTTTTATCTCATGTATGTTGAAAAATATTGTATGATGAACATAGTAATTTTTGGCAATGTTTTATAAACTCTAGTTCATCATATTAATTTTTGGTCAAAATTGTTTTTAAAATGTAATTGATATATATTTGACAATTGATATCAATTTTTCAAGAACTTTGGTTTTGCAAATTTTTACCTTAATTTTTTATTAATGTTTATGCATAGATTTTTTTTAATATTATAAAGTTTTAATGCATAACATTTTCAAAAAAAACTTTATGTATGTGCTTTTAATCTCGATAATCAACATTGCATAATGTTTTATATGTGAATGGATTAAAGCATAATCTTTTGAGTATTAGTCAATTTTGTGATAAGGGATTCAATGTCATGTTTGAAACTAATGGTTGTAAAGTTATTAACATTGCATCTAATCGGATTATGCTTGTTGGTCATAGAATAGGAAACATTTACATGGTGCATTTAGATTCTATAGATATGACTAATTTATGCCTAGTTGCTAAGGATGAGCATGATAGTTGGTTATGGCATAGGAGACTAGGACATGCTAGTATGAGTGTTTTTGCAATAGCTAATTCAAGGAGATTTAGTAAAAGGGTTGCCTAAACTAAAATTTGATAATGATAAAATCTATGATGCTTGTGCTAAAGGAAAACAAAAGTGAGTTTCTTTTAAACCCATTAATGACTTATCAACTAGTAGAGTATTACAATTGATCCATATAGATCTTTTTGGGCCAACTAGGACTACTAGCTTGGGTGGAAACCAATATGCATTTTTCTTGGTAGATGACTATTCTAGATATTCTTGGGTTCTATTTTTAAGTTCTAAAGATGAAGCATTAGAACATTTCATCTTATTTTCAAAAATAATCCAAAATGAAAAAGGTTACTCTATAACTAATGTTAGGAGTGATCATGGCACTGAATTTGAAAATCTTGGATTTATTGAGTATTATAATTCTAATGGTATTAGCCATAATTTTTCAGCACCTAGAACCCCTCAACAAAATGGAGTTGTTGAGAGGAAAAATTGAACTTTAGAAGAAATGGCTAGAACCATGCTTTGTGAAAATAATTTGCCAAAATATTTTTGGGCGGAAGCCACAGATACCGCTTGTTATGTTGTCAATCGAGTAATGATTAGGCCAATTTTAAAGAAAACTCCATATGAAATTTTTAAAAATAAAAATCCTAACATTAGTTATTTTCATCCTTTTAGATGTAAATGTTTTGTTTTAAATAACGGTAAAGAAAACCTTGGCAAATTTGATGCTAAAAGTGATGAAGGAATTTTTCTGGGTTATTCCTTAAATTCTAAAGCTTATCGAATATTTAATAGAAGAACTTTAGTTGTAGAAGAGTCTATACATGTTGTTTTCGATGATAATCTCCTTCCGATGAAGGATTCTTATGTTAATGATGATGTAGGTATTGTACAAGCAAATGATGTTAGACATGACGTTGGAGATTCATCACAAAGGAAGAAACAAAAAATGAGGAAATCCATGATCCCCTTGAGAATCCAACCATTGAAGAAAGGAAAGTGTCTTACCCAAGAGAGTACAACTATGTCAATGATGGTGAGATTATAGGTGATCCATCCAAAGGGGTAACAACTCGATATTCTCTTAGAAATTTTTGTAATTTTGTTGCATTTATCTCATGCATAGAGCCTAAAAATATTAAAAAACATTAAATGATGAACATTGGATTACGACTATGCAAGAAGAGTTAAATCAATTTGAGAGAAGTAAAGTATGGACATTAGTTGAAAGGCCTAGTAATAAATATACTGTAGGTACTAGATGGGTATTTAGGAATAAGCTTGATGAAAGTGGTAATATAGTGAGAAACAAGGCTAGACTTGTTGCTCAAGGGTATACTCAAGAAGAGGGTATAGATTATGATGAAACATACGCTCCCGTAGCTAGGATGGAAACAATTAGAATGTTATTAGCATTTGCATGTTTCAATGAATTCAAATTATATCAAATGGATGCTAAAAGTGCATTTTTTAAATGGTTTTATAAAAGAAGAAGTGTATGTGGAACAACCTCCTGGTTTTGAAGATTCAAAATTTCCAAATCATGTTCTTAAATTAACAAAAGCTCTTTATGGTTTAAAACAAGCTCCTAGAGCTTGGTATGAAAGATTGTCAAATTTTTTAATTCGAAAAAGGTTTTTCAAAAGGGAAGATTGACACTACATTATTTTTAAAGCATAAAGGTAAAGATTTATTAGTAGTTCAAATTTATGTTGATGATATAATATTTGGTTCTACTAATGATGTTCTTTGCCAAGAATTTTCTAAGCTAATGCAAAGTGAATTCGAGATGAGCATGATGGGGGAGCTCTCATTTTTCTTGGGACTCCAAATTAAGCAAAGAAAAGATGGCATCTTCATCAATCAAGCTAAGTACGTCAAAGATATGCTCAAGAAGTTTGGACTGGAAAATGGGAAACCTCATGACACTCCAATGAACTCATCAACAAAGCTTGACATAGATGAAGGAGGTAAATGTATGGATGTTAAATTATATAGGTCAATGATTGGCTCTTTGCTTTATTTAACCGTAAGTAGACCGGACATTATGTTTAGTGTTTGCTTATGTGCCAAATTTCAATCATATCCTAAGGAATCACATTTACTAGCTGTTAAGAGAATCTTTAGATACCTTAAGGACACTCCTAGTTTAGGACTTTGGTATCCTAGAGACTCTAGCTTTAGCTTGCATGCCTTCTCTGATGCGGATTATGGAGGATGCGAATTAGATAGGAAAAACTCATCCGGTACTTGCCAATTCCTTGGAAATATGTTGATTTCTTGGTTTTCAAAGAAACAAAATTGTGTGGCATTATCTACCACTGAAGCGGTATACATTTTAGTTGATAGTTGTTGTACACAAGTTTTATGGATGAAATAACAACTTTTTGATTATGGAATTGAAGTAGGTACCATTCCTATCAAGTGTGACAATACTAGTGATATTTGTCTCACTAAAAATCCCACCCAATAATCTAGAACTAAGCATATTGAAATTAGACATCATTTCATTAGAGACCATGTCGCTAAGGAAGATGTAGTTCTAGAATTTGTTGATACTTTGCACCAATTAGCGGACATTTTTACAAAACATTTAGACAAAGAAAGATTTTGGACACTTAGAAGAGAATTAGGTTTAACTGACCTATCTTCACTTAGTGTTTAAATTAATTTTAACACTTTTAAGAATAAATGAAAAATGCTTATATTAATAATAATTTTTTATTGCATTTTTTGCTTTTAGTTAGGGGGAGTTTATGATTTTTAGTGAAAATTGATTATATGTTCAAATGAAGTTAAAAGATAAAATTAATTGATTGGACATGATTAATTTTCGTTATATGAGTTGCCAATACCACTAGAGTAGTTTATTTTAGCATTTTCAGTGTTTAAATACAGATTTTTGTCATTTTTATGCTTAATGCATCGATACACTGAACAGTTCATCGATGCATCCCTTTGTATGTGCATTGATACATCATGAATATGCACCGATGCACTCCTTGAATGTGCATCGATGCACAAAGCCATGCATCGATGCATCCGTCGGGTTTTAGGTTTAAAAGGCTTATTTTCTTATTTGTTTCAAACCCTAAAACTAAACCCTCTCCAGTCGTTCGCCTCTCTCCCTCTCTAAATTCTCTTTTTTCTCAAAATCAACGAAAAATAGTCGGAATCTTCAAGCTTTTCATCTTCATATCCTGCTTACATCATTAAATCGTGCAAAACAACTTCTCATTCTCATCAATCCGAAATTTTCAATGTATTTTTCTAAAACCCTCTATTTTATTATATTTTGATTTTAGAACTAGTTTAGATTAGTTCTAGGATGAACATTATATCAGGCATTGATTTTTTGGTGATTAGAAACAAGATTTACAACAAATTTCATCAAAAACACACAATATTTCAAAATTTTCTTTGAAATTCAAAATAAAAAAAATCTTTTGATTTATTTAGATGTTTTTGACTCAATTATGTTGTTTTTCATGAAAACTATACATATTATAATTTTTCAAAAATTATTTTCAAATTGTTTTCAAAACCTTGCCCCTTAGGATTTAATTTAGAGAACCTTGAATTATTGCGGACTCAATTGAGTTTTGGGATTGATTAAATTGCATACATGTGTTTTTCAAATTGCAGGTTACATTCATTATTTCGATAACTTAAACCATGTCAAATCCTAAACGCCCTAGGACCTCTTCTAATCGTTCTACCCGACCTCCTAATCTCGTTCCTCCTCCACCTACAAATCTTATAGGATCATGTTTTAATATGCCTGAATGTCGTAGAGAAGAATTGTACCATATGTACATGAATTCTTTCCAATCTTATAAAATCCGGGAAGAGCGTA
The DNA here is from genome assembly GCF_006381635.1 of Hibiscus syriacus. Lineage (NCBI taxonomy): Eukaryota > Viridiplantae > Streptophyta > Magnoliopsida > Malvales > Malvaceae > Hibiscus > Hibiscus syriacus. The sequence continues at coordinate 775,421 of NW_024063270.1, forward strand.
TTCCTTCTGTTAAATCCATGATTGATATTGACTTCGAATACCTTCCGATTCTTAAAACATGGAAGTTTGATAAGCTATTTCACCTAAAACCTATCGTCTATCATCAGTTAGTCCACATTTTCTACTCTAATGCGGTATGTATTCAAAACCAGACTCAATGTGGGACTATAGCAATCAGATCTTACCTTTTAAGACAATATATTAATATTGACTCCGAGACTATAGCTTCACATTTTGGGCTAGATGACGATGGTTTATATAATGAGAAAGAAACTATGGAATATCCCTATGTTCCAAATGCTAGTTTTAGTACTCTACGATCTCATCATGATCGTCTTCTTCATTTGATGATCTCTTGGTGGTTTAGACCATCCGGAGGTAGGTACTCCACTCTTCGTATTAGGGATTTATGGTGGATGCACTATATCAAGAATAAGAACAAAATAAATTTGTCACACATTATATTTAGTGAGCTAGTGGATACCATAAACATTATTCCTTCAAAACATGTCGAAACATTAGTTTATGGATGTCTTCTTAGTAATCTTTTTATTAAACTCGGTCTTAACGTCTCTCTTGACAATCCCATCCCTCTCTAAAACCAAATCAATCTCACATCCTTGAAGAAAGCTGATTGGAAACAAGATGAGAAAACTGGTCAATGGGTTTATCGACCCTCTAAGCAAACTCCGGGAGCGAGTTTTTCACGAGCACCTCCTGCTCCTAGCTCTTCTCGTGCTCCTCCTCCTCCTTCGGCACTGGCTGCAGATGATGATCCCGAGCTTCAAGGATTATTTTAAGACATTGATGATCTCGACAATACGTTGGCACCACAAGAGGATCAAGTGTCTTTTCGTTCGTTCTTGGAGACATTTGATTTACGGTTTGCTTCCATCGAATCCCATTTGACTGCTAACAACGAAGCAGTGAATCATCGCTTAGACACTTTGGAAGCTCAACAAATGGAGTTTTAATGGCAAATGCTTGCACGTATGGATGTTCTCTCTCTTGAGATGCAAGCATGATTTCCTCCTCCTCTCGATCCTCCGATGAAGTAGATTTTTCCTTGTTATGCTTTCTTGGATTTAAAACTTGGATTGATTTTGATGTTTCTGGATTGTTTATTTTGGATGATTGAATGTTTGGATTAGTGTTTTGGTTGTTTTGGCTATAAGAACTTAATACATATATGTTTAGTTTGGTTTTCATTTTCTTATTTTTGCATCATTAGTCATATATGACCAATTTACCATTTCACATTCGATATGAATATTGATTATGAAATAATGGCTAATATCTCTTTTGATTGTGATCTTAGCAGCTTAATCTTTAAATTAATAAATCAATTGGCTATGTTTTTCAAAACCTTGTTTAAAAACGTTTTAGAGTCTTTTTGATTTAACAAAAAGAGGGAGAAATGTTATGGGGAAAAGTGTTATAGTAAGAGGGAGTAATTTTTCAAAACTTGATTTCAAAATCTTAAAATTACTAAAATGTTTTGTTATATCAAAAAGGGGGAGATTGTTGAAAACATTTTGATGTTTCGATATAACAAATTAAGTTAAATGAATTTTAAGATTTTACAAATGATTTTCTAAGTATATTCGATTTAATTACTCGAATATCAAAATATTACTCCAAGTCTTTCAAGATCAATTTCAAACCTTACTAAATGTGTAAAATTGTGTTTTATACTTAATATATTTTTGAAACAATTTTCACAAAGTATTTTGAACCAAAATCAAACCTAAAATTAATTTTTCAAAGGAATGCACCGATGCACCAATCCATGCATCGATGCACCAATGAATAAATTGAACATCGAATGCAGTTTATGCATCGATGCACTCTCCATGTATCGATGCACTCAGGTTTTAATGAAAATATCGATTGCATTTAATGCATCGATGCACACACCATGCATAGATGCACTTAGGCTTATTTAAAACATCGAATGCATTTTATGTATCGATGCACACTTAGTGCACCGATGCACTAAGTATTCCAACGGTCAAAATATTTGAATTTTACACTTGATGCACCGATGTACCTCGTGTATGCATCGATGCACTGACGCTCCCAACTGATTTTATTAATTGATTTCACACTTAAACGACTCTATTGACTCCACTAATCATCCCCAACGTTCAGAATCAATTGAAGGAGTATTTAAACAAGCTTAGAAGCCATGGATCAAAAACAAGAAACAACAAGAATCAATAATTAAGAGAGAATCAAAGAGAAAGAATCAAACCTCAAGTTTGAGTATTTCAAGCCTATTTTTCATTCAATATTCATTTTGCTTTCAAGAACACTACTTGTACTCAATTGTATTCATTTTTTAGTGTTCTTTTCTTTGTTCTAGAATTGTGCAAACAATCTACCTTGTGAGGATTTCCTTATAAGTTTGCAAATTTGTAATATTCTCTTTGAGAATGAGTGTTCTCAAGAATTGGGGTATATTCTTGAGGGAGTTGTAAGGTTATCTCTTTGGCCTCAAAAGAAAGAACAAATTAGTGAATTTGTTGGAAAATCCTTAGTGTGGATAGCTAAGGTAGTGGACGTAGACTTTGGTTAAGAAAGTCGAACCACTCTAAATCGATGTGCAATTACTTTCAATTTTCTGCAAAAGCTTCCACCAAAATTTTAATTACCAATTCATCCCCTATTGGCCGATTTCATCGATCGATTAACTCAACAAATTAACATTTTAGGTTGCGCCTAAAATGTTACCAGAGTTTAAGTTGATGGGGCCTTGAATTTTTTCAAGATAAAAAAAATAAGTTAAAAGCTAAAAATGTTATGAATATATATAAGAAATACGGTTGCGTCTAATAATGTCATGGTTCACTAAGAAATAAATAGTGATATAAAATGTTAATATTTTTATTGATAAAATAGGTTGCGTCAAAAAATGTCATGGTTCACTAAGAAGTCATGGTTCACTAAGAAAGCATGTTACAATATGGAATCTTAATATTTTTAATAATAAATGGGTTACGCCTAAATGTTATCAAAGTTTAAGCTGATAGAGCCTTGAATTTTTCCACGATAAGAAAATAAGTGAAAAGCTGAAAATGTTATGAATATATATAAAAAAATATGGTTGTGCCTAAAAATGTCATGATTCATTAAGAAATATGTTACGATCTAGAATATTAATATTTTTATTAATAAAATAGGTTACGCTCAAGAATATCATGATTTACTAAGAAATGGGTTAAGATATGAAATGTTAATTTCTTTTATTAATAAAATGGGTTACGCCCAAGAATGTCATGGTTCGCTAAGAAATATGTTGTAATATGTAATGTTAATATTTTTATTAATAAAATATGTTGCGTCCAAAAATATTATGGTTCACTAAGAAAGAATGTTGCAATATGAAATCTTAATATTTTTTAATAATAAAATGGGTTGCACCTAAAATGTTATCAAAGTTTAAACTGATAGAGCCTTGGATTTTCCCATTATAAGAAAATAAGTTAAAAACTAAAATGTTATGAATATATATAAGAAATATGGTTGCATCCAATAATGTCATAGTTCACTAAGAAACATGTTGTGATCTGTAATGTTAATATTTTTAGTAATAAAATAGGTTGCGACCAAAAATGTTATGGTTCACTAAGAGAGTAGGTTGTGATATGTAACGTAATGTCAATATTTTTTTTAATAAAATAGATTGTGCCAAAGAATGTCATGATTCACTAATAAATTGTTTGCGATATAATATGTTAATATTTAATAAAACAGGTTGCGCTAAAAATAAAAACGGTTCAAAAATTTAAATATTTGTACTTAATATATTATTATCGATACTTTTAATTATTGAAAATGTTGAAGATAAAATCGAAATTTAAAATATTGATATTATATAAAATTTGAAAGTTTAGATATTTGTGAAAAAATATTCATACTTTTCAAATTTAAGAAAAATGAAAAATGATATTTTAACTTACGAATTTAAAAGTATCGATACTTTTAGAGAAGTATTTATACTTTGCAGCCTTCTCATTTTCCATGTTTTTCTTTAAATTTGAAAGTATCAATACTTTGTAGCCTTCTCATTTTTCGTTTTTTAATTCAAAAGTATCGATACTTGTGAAAAAATATTCAACTTTTGAATTTAAAAAAACATGAAAATGATCTTTTTACTTTCGAATTTAAAAGTATCGACACTTTTAGAAAAGTATCAATACTTTGCCGCCTTCTTATTTTCCATATTTTTTTTAATTCAAAAATATCGATACTTGTGAAAATGTATCCATACTTTCAAATTTTTTATAATAAAAATATTAATATCCCATATCACAACTTACTTTCTTAGTGAACCATAACATTTTTTGGTGCAAGTCATTTTATTAATAAAAATATTAACATTTCAGATCGCAACCTATTAGTGAACCATGCTATTCTTGGGTGCAATCGTATTTCTTAAATATAGTCATACCTAAGGATGGGCATGGGTCGGGTTGGCCGACCAGAAAATTTTACATCCTTAACTCGACCCGACCCAACCCGAAAAATATATACCTTTCACCCGAACTTGACCCAATTTTTTTAGATAAAATCCAAGCCCGATCTGACCCGACCCAAAATAATAAAAAATATTTATTTTTATTCAATAAAAATAGTTATTTAATTGAAAAAAATAATATATATAAGGGTATTATTGTAATTATTCATAAATATATAAGGTAAAATTATATTTTTTTTAGGTCGGGTCGAGTATTTTTCACTCTAAAACTGAATCTGACCTGACCCGAACCCAAAACTTTTTTTTAAAAAACCTACCCGATCAGGTTGGGTCAGAACCCATCGGGTTCGGGTCTCATGCCCATCCCTAGTCATAACATTTTCAACTTTAATTTATTTTCTTATCGTGGAAAAATCTAAGGCTCTAGCATCTTAAACACTAATAACATTTTAGGCGCAACCCATTGTATTAATAAAAATATTAACATTCTATATCATAACCTATTACTTAGTGAACCATGATTCTTGAGCGCAACTCATTTTATTAATAAAAATATTAACATTTCATACCACAACTTATTTCTTAGTGAATCATGATATTCTTGAGCGCAACCAATTTTATTAATAAAAATATTAATATTTTAGATTGCAATCTATTTCTGAATGAACCATGACATTCTTAGGAGTAACATATTTTATTAATAAAAATATTAACGCTCTAGATCGCAATATATTTCTTAGTGAACCATGAAAATTTTAGGCACAATTGTATTTCGTATATATTTATAACATTTTCAGCTTTTAACTTTTTTTCTTATAGTGAGAAAATTCAAGGCTCCATCAACTTAAACTTTGGTAACATTTTAGGTGCAACCTAAAATGTTAATAGTATGCATAACATTTGCAGTTTATAACTCATTTTCTTACCTTGTATAACATTTTAAGTGCAACCTGTTATGTTATTTATATTGATAACTTTTTCGGTTCCGTTTTATAACATTTTGTGTTTCTCTTTTAACCTGTAAGATAGGTTTCTCGGTTACACCATTTTAAGTTATTTTAAAATAATTACAAAATAATATATTACATATCAGTGGCAGATCCAGAAATTTAAGAATGTGGGTTTAAAATTTTAATTTTCTTTTCTTAAAAATAATGAGTATGCAAAAATTGTAATTTTTTTTACTTTTTTCCTTAACACATTAAGGTAAATTTAACCACTTTTCTAAAATAATGGGAATGCACTTGGACCCTATGGGGCTTAGTGCATCCGCCACTGTTATATATAAGTTAACATTTCTGGTGTCACAAAACCTATTTTATTAAATTCCTTTTCGAATTTCGATTACACCAATTTTAGCCTTATATTACTATGTCGTTACTTAGAATCCCCATTATTCCGGCATACGTGAAAGACACTATCTCTAAAGTGTCTTTAAGTGATATTGCTACATATACAAAAGACACTACCTATTAAAAATATCTTTTAAAAATATTAGAGTAAATTATGTATTTAATACTTAAACTATTAATTTTGACTTATTTTAATACATAAACTTTCAATTTTTTTAAAATCTTACCTAAAGTTTAGTTTGTTTCATTTTAGTACCTCATCGTTTAAAACTTTTATTTTTATTTTATTTTAGTACTCATGTTTAAAATTTAACGTAAAGTTTTGAAAAAAATCAAAAGTTTAGGTACTAAACTGGATCAAAACTAATAGTTTAGGTACTAAATACGTTAAACTTTTAATAGTGGGATATTAAAATGAAATAAAAACTAAACATTAAATATGATTTAAAAAAAATTAAAAGTTTAAATGCTAAAACGATCAAAATTAATAATTTAGATATTAAATGCATAATTTACCCAAAATATTATCACGAATCCAAAATGTGCTCTTTGTAAAAAAAACTTTCTTTTAAAAGGCGTCGTATAAAAAATAGGGTAAAATATAGTAATGGTCACTGAACTTTTCTAAAGCTTTTATTTAGGTGCCTTAACTTTTAAAACTTGCAATATAGTCCTCCAATATTTAGTTCGTTTGCAATATGGTCTCCCAACTTTTAGTCTATTTACAATATGGTCCCCAACCGTTTGTCGCTGTTACACTGCCATTAGTACGTTTGCAATATGGTCATTAAACTTTTCATGCACTTACATTTAGGTCCCCAACTTTTAAAACTTACAACACAGTCCTAAATTTTATTCTAAACCCCAAATTCCTTTTCGATCTCGAATTTCTTTTTTCGCTTCTCTCTTCTTATTTCCAGTGTAACTTTTCAGTTGGGGATGCATGGAAAATTCTAATCTAACTTTGAATTATGTGGAGGTGTTGACTTGAATAAGGATCCATTGAGAGAAGACCCGACCAAGGGACTATCGGGACCATCATCGATTCAAGGTGTAATGTTAGATACAAGTCATTTTAGGTGAAACATGGATGTTCGATGAAATGCTTGTGAGAAAAAAATGGGGCTAGAAATGCAAAGTTGACAAATACTACTAAGATGAAGTAAGTATCATTGTTGAAAGTCGCCAACAAAGCTGGAATTATTTTGTATAAATGACATATAATAATTTCTTCGTTTAATCCTTGCGCTTAAAGATTTTCCAACAGATGATCAAATATAATGAAATCCCAAACAACGCATTCACCTCTCAGTCTCATTCGCAACTCGAAAAACATCATGACAGGGTGAATTAGATGCTTCAAATATATTATGTTGTCATGATGCCTTTCGAGTTGCGTGTATGCATAATTGTCTTCTAAAGCTATAATTCAATACAATTCAACTCTAAAATTTCTAAAACATGTAAAAAAAATTAATTCGTTCACGATATATCAGTCCCATAATCAACATGAACTTATTAAAAAGAATACAAGCTCACAGGACGCCAAAAACCATAGGTCGGATCAATACAATTCCCAGTAAACTAGCACCATCAGTCTCTCGGGTTGAGCCTGACGATTTCAATATGTCGATACTCACAACCAATTACCTGATTTAAAGAAAAACCAGACAAGAATATCAAAAACATTTAGCCTAGAACCTTATTTCACTTCTATTCTGATGGACTGAATATCTTTCATAAGAAGTACTAAAAGTTTTTATTAAGAAGAAAGAAAGAAAATTAGATGGTTTTGGTTCAAAACTAACACTGAATATTCAGATCATTGACATGTAGTTCCAGAAACATAAAAATTTCAACAAAAACACACAATGCGAGCTGAAAATGGGAAAGTGCGAAAGAGGAAAAACTTACTTCTGGATAGCCCAAAAGAGAAAATAAATACCTTCTTGCAAGTGAGGGGAGAGGCTAAGAAATAAACGCAATCGGTGTTGCGTTCAAGCAATTCTTCCTCCATTTTTTCTTTGTAAATAAAAAGCTGAAAGACAAAGCACTGCTTGGTTTACAATTTTACATGGTGGAAAATTAAAGAACAAAAACCAAACGATAGGTGAATGCGTTGTTTGGGATTTCATTATATTCGATCATCTGTTGGAAAATCTTTAAGTACAAGGATTGAATGGATAAATTATTATATGTCATTTATACAAAATAATTATTGCTTTATTGGTGGCTTTCAACAATGATACTTAGTTTATCTTAGTAGTATTTGTCAACTCTGCATTTCTAACCCCATTTTTTCTCACAAGCATTTCATCGAACATCTATACTTCACCTGAGATGACTTGTATCTAACATTACACCTTGAATCGTTAATGGTCCCGATAGTCCCTTGGTCGAGTCTTCTCTCAATGGACCCTTATTCAAGTCAACACCTCAACATAATTCAAAGTTAGATTAGAATTTCCCATGCATCCTCGACTGAAAAGTTACGCAGGAAATGAGAAGAGAGAAGCGAAAAATGAAATTTGAGATCGAAAAGGAATTTGGGGTTTAGAATGAAATTTAGGACTGTGTTGCAAATTTTAAAAGCTGGGGGACCTAAATGCAAGCGGTTGAAAAGTTTAGTGATCATATTGCAAACATACTAACAGCAGTGTAACGGCGTCAAATGGTCAGGGACCATATTGTAAACAGACTAAATATTGAAAGATTGTATTATAAGTTTTAAAAGTTGAGGGACCTAAATGAAAACTTTAAAAAAATTCAGTGAACATTAATATACTTTATCCTAAAAATAATCAAGAATGGATATTATTAAAATAATAAAATTGTTTTGGGAATATTTAAGTAATAAAGGAACCTATTCAACAAAAAAAAATAAACAAGAGAGAAATGAAATGAAAAGATCGGACGGCACAAAGAAAGGGTAGAAAGGAGAAAAAAATGTATTTTTAATATCTCCCAAGGTTTTTTTATTATTTATTTATAAATCTCATTATTAAAATAGTTCCTCTGCAATTCAATATAGCAGTATCAGGCTATCAGCTTGTAGATTTTGTTTTGTGGCCTTTTCACTTTCTCTCTAAATTAGAGCCATCTTTCATTTCCCTTTAAGAGAAGCTTCAAATCTTGCTAAATTTAGGGCCTCTTTTTCTTACACAGGGATACAAATAGAATAACACCGAATGACAGTTTTGACTTCCATTCTTTTTGGTCGCTTACAGGTTATGTGCAATAATCACTAGGGCATGGAGCTCCTAGAAGGGATTGACTTTGAGTCATCCATCCCAGCTCCACCATTGTTTATAGGTGAGTTTTACCTTAATATATGCTCAGGATTCTCATAAAAGGTCGTATCTTTATTTGTGTTTCCTTCTAAAATTTACTCCCAATATTCTATCCATTCTTTTGAGCTCTTTTGGGGTTTAATATGCTGAATTTGGTGCTTTTTAGCTTTCTGGGTTCGGATTAGTCCATTATTATTCAGATCCTAAAATACCCATATTCTAAAGGTTCAATTTTTGCATCACTTTTCCCGACATCCTCCTAGAAAAGGGTATTTAATTCGGTTGTCGGTTTTCTTTCTCTACAGCTATCTAAGCCATCTTTCCTATTAGTCATGTTTTTTTTCGCTCTTTCATTTTACTTCAGCTTGGGGAGGATGATATATCATTATTCTATCTGGTGTGCTTTCAATTTTGAAAATACCCTTGGAAGAATTTTGTTTCCTCTATGACCATTTGACATTAAATATAATGATGTTCTGTCTTTTGTTCTATTAATGTTTCTTTTTATTGCATTATTGATGTTTTTCAATATAGTTACCTGTTCTATCAATATTTAATAATTTGTTGATTAGGATTGGCATTTCATGAATTTGTTTTTATTAGTGTGGTCTCCTTGTAAGAGGTAAAACTGAGAATGCACAGCTTTTTGTTTTTCTTTTTTATGATTTGATCTTTTCTGTTTGCAGTTAGTCTGATTTGCCATTTAGCTACACTCGTATTTACTAGGCCTTTATTGAATTAACAGAGTTAGTATGATTTTCTTGTACCTGTTTATCTATTTTAATGATATCAACATTATCTTCTTTTGGTATTCTAAATTCAGCATCGGATGTAATAAAGAGTAAGTTTTTTATATGTTCATTATCGTGGTTATACTTTGCTTTGTTTTATGTTGCTAAACTATTCATTTAGTTTTTAGTCAAATTGAATTATTATTTAGGGAGCTGAAAGATGGAAAGGACCAGATTGGATTTAAGATTTCATCACTCTGTATCAACAGAATCAGTGGAATTTGCTTTAGATTTGGAAAGAAATTTCTGCAATAATCTTAATTTGCCTTCATCAAGTACTTCACCTCTTCAGCCCTTTGCATCTAGTGCTCAGCATTCGGAGAGCAATGCTGCTTACTTCTTATGGCCTACTTCAAGTCAATTAATTGATGCGGCAGAAGATAGAGCAAATTGTTTTGAAAACCTACAGAAAGGGGTCTTGCCAGAAACCCTTGGACGGTTGCCGTCTGGACAGCAAGCAACCACCTTACTTGAGTTGATGACCATTAGAGCATTTCATAGTAAAAAACTGCGTAGGTTTAGTCTGGGAACTGCAATTGGGTTTCGTATTCGACGGGGTGTCTTGACGGATGTACCAGCTATTCTTGTCTTTGTTGCTCGTAAAGTTCATAAGCAATGGCTTAGCCAGTTCCAATGTTTACCTACTGCCCTTGAGGTAAGCTCTATGGTTCTGGTTTAATCTCATTTACTGAACCACTATGGTTTCTTTCAAGTTTTTCTTGTTTGGTTTCTGCTTGCTTTTATGGGAGCTTGTTGCAGGGAAGGGTTGTTTTTGGTCTAAAGCTATATTAAACTTGTTGGTTTTCATATTATCCATAGTGGCTAATGTGATGCTAGAATGTTCTCGAGAAGTCTTCAAATTCATTTCAGATTTTACTGAAAAATGTAATGAGTTGTTGATTGTTTCGGAAGTTCCTAAACAAGTATATTGGATCTAAGGAAGAAATTTCCAAATGTAAGGCTAACTTTCCTGAATCAACCTATCTTGTTTGGGAAGTTAAAATGTTTATTAAATGCTGGTCAGGGTCCAGGAGGCGTGTGGTGTGATATAGATGTTGTGGAATTCTCATATTATGGCTCACCTGCAGCTGCTCCCAAAGAACAATTATACACTGAACTTGTACATAGCTTGAGGGGAAGTGATCCAATCATTGGTTCTGGTTCACAGGTAATCGTTCTTATTAAAGTGTGTAAAATTTGGTGTTTGACGTGCATGCATAGACTTGTAATACATAAAATTTATGGATTGATGAAAGGTTAAATGAAAAGGGGATTTGTGGTTAACAATGTTTCCTTGAACAATCTGGTGACATTATTCTTGCAAGCATTGTTTTTTGTTTCTTGGATACGTTCTCCAGGCACACACAATCACACACTTACCCCCGTAACTGAGAGCATATTACACTCTTTTGATGTTTGTATGTCACTCCTACATATGTTCTGCCATTAATGTTGAACACTTTCCACATATTGTTACCCTTGGCTGTTATTGGATTGTCTAATCGACTCGTCCAGTTAGTTGCCACTATAAACTGGTGGCGTTAGTTGATTCCATCAAACACTTTAACTTTTATTTGGTACTAATAATACATTGATAGAGAATCCTGTTTAAGAAGTTCAATTTTTCAATCACTTTAAACGTTCTTTTATGCCATGCCATCAGTTGGCACTATAAACGTCCAGTTTGTGGTATGATGTGTTGCTAACCTATAATTTGTTTCCCTAATAGCCATTTGAGCGCATTCTGTATAATCACCTATTATTTGTTTGGCCAGTTGATAAGTATTTTGAAGTTGCTAATATACATGATGGTATGTAGAGAGGTTAACTGTCAGTTCCTTTTTACAATATTTGCTAGAAATTTGATTATAAAATAAGCAGTTTCAATTGCAAGTATTAGTGAAGTATGGAAGCCGTTATGTTTTTATTTATGCTACAACTGTGACTGAATCATCATATATGTACAGACATTTCAACAAATCAGGCTTGTGTTCTTCATTCTAGAAATGTTTGTCTTTTTTCTTATATTATATGTACAGCTAATTTTCAAATTCACTTCCTAGTACTTCTAGGGGAGCATTAAGACCTGCAACATTTCTTGTAAAAACGCTGGTAAAAGGACTTCATCTGAGTAACTCGTATCTTTTGAGAAACAGAGATTTCCCTCTCATATATCGTCTTGAACTTTTTGAGAAATGGATCCCAGTTTTTATCATTTTAACCATTCAGCTACTTCCTGGCACATGTAGGTTGCCAACCAAGAGACCTATGGAACATTGGGCGCTATTGTAAAGAGCCGAACTGGAAATCGTCAGGTAGGTTTCCTCATAAATCGGCATGTCGCGGTTGACTTGGACTTCCCAAGTCAGAAGATGTTTCATCCTTTACCGCCCAGCCTTGGGCCTGGTGTGTACCTTGGTGCTGTAGAGAGGGCAACCTCATTTATCACTGATGACCTTTGGTATGGAATCTTTGCTGGTATAAATCCAGGTAATGCAGTTCTGATTTCATTGTTTGCCTCCAAATCTTCTGCAAGGAAATCCATTGATCATTGCATTGAATATTTAAGTGGAAAAGAGATAAATTGAATAAAATCAGACCATGATGCTAGGGTCACATGTTTGAATTTCAATGAAGATTTAGAAGGCTTTAGAATCATGAAACATATCATGTTGAACTTTACATTTGTGCTGATGGATGTTCTATTTAGGGCTGTAAATGAAACGAGATAAATCGCGAGCCACTCAAGATCGATTTTGTCAAAGCTCGGCCAACACTCGAATCGAATAGACTTTGACTCGAATTCTTAGCGAGCCGAAGTGAGCTACTTGATACTCGACTTGAAAAGCTCGCGAGCTACTCGAGAAAATAATATATTAAAATTTTAGATTTTTTAGATTAAATTATTGATAATATTAACATTTATATGTTATTTTTATTAAAAAAAATACAATATAAGGCTTTCGTATACTTAAGGTTTGGGTTCGGGTTCGAGTCGAGCTTCAATTTTTGATTCCGAGTGAAGCTTGAAAATTTTAAGTTCGCGAGCTTTCGAGTAGAGTTTCAATTTTTTATTTCGAGTCGAGCTTGACAATTTTAAGCTTGCGAGTTTTCGAATCAAGTCCAGTTTAGTTTTAAAATTTTTGAGTCGAGTCAAGCTCAGCAATACTCGAGCTCGATTCGGCTCGTTTACAGCCCTAGTTCCATTGCTTCCCAATTCCCTTGCATGTCACATCATCACGGTTTGGTCCTCCTGCAGAAACTTTTGTGCGAGCAGATGGGGCTTTTATTCCGTTTGCTGATGATTTTAATATCAACAATGTAACTACAACTGTAAAAGGAGTTGGTCAGATTGGTGATGTTCATATCATAGACTTGCAGTCTCCAATTAGCAGTCTCATTGGAAGGCAAGTCGTCAAAGTGGGAAGAAGCTCTGGATTGACCACTGGGACGATAATGGCGTATGCTTTAGAGTACAATGATGAGAAAGGGATATGTTTCTTTACCGATTTTCTTGTTGTTGGTGAGAATGAGCAGACTTTTGATCTTGAAGGTGATAGCGGAAGCCTCATACTTTTAACAGGTCAAAGCGGAGAAAAGCCACAGCCTGTTGGGATAATTTGGGGTGGGACTGCTAATAGGGGTCGGTTGAAACTCAAAGTTGGCCAACCTCCACAAAATTGGACTAGTGGAGTTGATCTTGGGCGTCTTTTAGACCTCCTTGAACTCGATCTCATCACTACCAATGAAGAGCTTCAAGGTACGCGACAACCATTATTATTATTATTATCTTCCCGCAGTTTGTTGCTCTCATGTCGGTTCTTTATTATCAGTGCTTATGAATACTTATTTGGCTAAGGGGCATTGGCTACAAACTATAATTTGAGCCCTAAAAAATTACATGTTGAAATGAAAGTAATCGCTATCTAATTTGATTGAAATGACTTGCTCTATATTGCAAGTTAAAAGAAAGATGAAAAAAACAAATACAATAGAACACTCGCCGAACGATGATGCATAAATAGACGATTTTGCTCAAGTGATAATTTAGTGAAAAAGTTTAAATTTCAATCTCTGCTTTGCAGTATTGGTGTGCCTTTTTCCCTTAATTTATGTTCTGAATTCGCATAAAATGCAATATTTTAGGCAGGGTATTATCAAGCCATACTAAGTTTTGATACTAGAAGAAAGTGGCAAAAGGCTCTGTGGTTAATATTCTTTGCATTTGGTCTCTTTATTTGGCCTTTTACGCTCTCTATTTGCTGCTGTTATTGACATAGCTTCTGTACAAGATCAAAGAAGTGCTTCTGCAGTGGCGATCGGTTCTATGGTTGGAGGATCTTCTCCCCTGTTCCGGGTTCCATCCAAAGATAAAATTGAGAACTTTGAGCCTATTAATTTAAATATCCAGCAAGTTGAAGGTGAGCCCCAGCAAGGACATGAAATACCGGTCATGTGTACGAAGTATCAAGCTGCAAGTATTGTTGAAGCAGCTCCAAATTTGGAACACCATTTTATTCCAAGTTTCAATGTGAAGTCTTCGGTTCATGATCATTACCGACAGGAAAACCTGGAGTCCAAAAGTCTTTCAGCATTACGAAATGGACCGGATGAGGAGATTTATGTTTCCCTGCAGTTAGGCGAGCCTGAAGCCAAGAGAAGAAAATATTCGGATTCCTTGTGTAGCATCAAAGACTCGAAGTGAAAAGAGTTTCACCAATCAAGGCAAATTGCTTGGAGATAACATCTTACCAGAAACAATCAGGTCAGACAATTATTCCTGTCATTTCTTCAAAAAATTGTTGGGGCTTCCTTAAAAAGAATCAAACCCTGAAAGTGTTGGGGAGTTATCATCATTCCCCGTCTCAATTATTTTGTTTTAGGAATGTGTTATACAGTCGGTCAAAAACGATGGTTAGGGAGTAGCTATGCAAAATATTTGTTTGATTACTGTTATTGCGTGAAATTGGTGTACCATAATAAAGCACCCCAAATGTAGAAACATGGAAATAGTAGCTAGCTGTTAATAATCTGCTGCCATCTGGTAGCTACTGGGTTTCCCTTTGAATGTGTTTCAGTACTTGTACTTTAAGGTCCATGCTTTTGAATTGAATAGCATTTGCTCATACTTGAACTCAGATATGGACTTTTTTTTTAAAAACAAACGTAGTAACCTTGATGGTGCAGCAATTAGAAATGGTTAATGTAATATGTATGTATTAAATGCTAATAGATTTACCTTACACTTAATGTTGTGTTTTAAGTCGATACCTAAATGTTTAAGGAGAAATGCTATGCTGCATACAAGCAACCAAACAGAATGGTTCCCTAAAGCATATTATAAACAGACAGTCCAAGTTTCATGACTTGTGATTTGCGACACAAAACAAGATGTACATCAAACAGATGACCCTGTTCTTGAAACATGAGGTACAGCATCTTCAATCTGTCCATCTTCTTGCTTTTCGGAGATCAAGCTCGGCGGGATATATGATCTGAATATCTGTTCCATGTCTGGGGTTTGCTTAAACTCTTGGCTAGCAACTTCAAGAGCCGTGTGACAAAAAGCGTTATAGAACTTATTTTGATGTACGTAGCAGAAGATCAGAGACATATCGGTAGCAGAAACAGGATGGGAGTGTAGTAGAATTGAGACACCCGAAAGTAGCCACCATTGTAACTTGGTATAACAGCAGGGCGCTCATAATCCTGTTATGCATCTGAGGCCACATTCTTCCGTAGCTCTTGTATGCCGGAACGTAAACTCTGAGTGCCTATAATTCAATGTTCATACGACTTGTCTTCAATGTTCTTCATTGATTCATTTAGTTCAAAAGTTTAGGAAGTGAAGTGTTACCTGATTCCGAAGAACAAGCCAACCCAAGGCAAAGTAAAGCACTCCGAACGGAATGATCACGGGAGCTATAACCGAGTAGCAGAGAACAATGGTGATGACAATCATGTCATTAGGAACTCTAGTGGCATAGCCAATATCACCAGGAAACCAAGATTCTCTGATCTCGGCTTCAGTCTTGCAAAGATATTTCTTCTTCAGATGGTATATGATTAGAGGAACTATTTGGGAAAGATCGAGTCCGTAACCGACAAAGAACCTGCGAATCAAAATGTTAATGACTACGGCTTTAACATCAAGAGATCACAAGATACAAAAATGCAATTATGCTTACTTTAGAGCCACAAACGTGAGGAAGAAAGTTGCATTGACAGGGAGGCTTTTTGCCAGCAAAGGAACAAGGGAGTTAGGATCTTTCTCAATGCTCTTCATTGTCCTAAACAAAGTTCCACCAATAGTAACACCAATGAAAACATTCAACACACTAAAATAGAAATATTTTCCGGATGCCGCCCTTATAACGTGGCTGCTGGACGGAATTTCCTCCATCTTGGATAGAAACAGAAGGAACATAGGCAGTAAAGCCAAAAATATGATGTGTGCAAGCTGAGGAATGTATGCCTCCAACACTGTCTTAATTTCGACCCGATCAACAATTGGCTTCAAGAATGGCAAAAGTTTTCTAAGGTTCTCAAGGGATGTGATTGCAGATATAAAACCAATCGGAATTATATAAAAAACTATAGTCAGGAACACGACAACAATGTATTGTCGAACTATCCTCTTGAAGAACTTGATAGTCAGATTGCTCCATGAGTTGCCTTGGTTCGGGAGCTTCCGTTACCGTCCATCTATCAACCATTTGAGCATGTAGGCTTTGAGCAGCCAAGGCTGCAGTTACCCTGTTGGTAAAGAAAACCAAAGCAGATCCGAGCTGCTTTTCTCACAGGGTCACCTTCTGTTCAGCTTCCAATTTTTGTGTGTTCTTTGCAAAAAAAAAAATGTGTCAGCTCTTTGATCTTTTCATTATAGAACCTGTTTACCATAGAGACCAAGGAAGCCGGTTTTGTTAGTCGGTCTCGCCTTCGTGTATCGCCTTAGCTCGTGCAAGCTTCTTCCCTTGAAGGTGATTCAATTAAGTCACCAATTCATTTCTTTCTTGGTCTTTGATTGATCATATGTTGGCAAATTGTATATTTGTAACCAACAATGATCTGTAGAATGTATCAGGATAGATTGATTTAAAATACGAATCGACCTGATCCTTACGAGTTCGACCTGGAGTGACGTCAGGCAAGTCCCGAACAAGAACATCAAATTGCTTAGGTCTAACTTCAGGATACATTAAAGCATTAGCTCTAAGTGCAGAAACATGTTTATAAGCCTTCCATGAAAGGACATAGATAACAACAGAAACCCAGTACACAGCTATCAAAAAAGCTCACAACTTTGTACTCTTTTCCTGCACAAATCAAAACGAAGCTCGTCAGCAAAGTGTGGGGTTTCCAATGTTCTTGATTTACAGTTATGGCTTACTTCAATATTGGCCATTGACAACTTGTCAAGATCATTGAAAGTCCCTTTGCTTGTTGTAGTATTTCCGTTTTTCCTTAAACCACCATCAGTTGCAGCAACAGGTAGAAGAACCGGAAGCAGTACAATTCCAGACAAAACTAGTATTCCCAACACTGCCACAATTTCAAAAACACAAATTTCAGAAAAGGCAACAACAACAAAAACAGCAGGACCTGTGCTCAAGAAGACGAAGTAGACGGCGGTGTCAACACGGGACCTGTTGATAACATCCTGTTCGGTCGAAGACAAGGCTTCCCTTATCCAAGAGAAAGCGTTCCGGGTCCTTGAACCGACTTCACATGGTTCCAAACCTTTTAAGATCCGATTGGGATAGTACACCACCGAGTTGCCTGGCTTTGAGGAAAGCCAAGCAAACAGCAGCGTCAGAAGAATGAATAGTATGAAAGATGTGCCTAAGGACGTCAAAAAGGAGCTGAATTCCATCTGGGTTTTTCGCCTAGAACTTGTACAAACAGCTTCTTTCCTTGATTAATCTTGTGTTTTCTATCACTCTCTTGTGTGAACTGAGAGAAGGAAGACGAAGAGTCTAGAAATAGTAGCCGTTAATGGTTATAAAGTAAACCGTTGGAGAAAAAAAGAAAAATGAAGAGGCAAGCATGTATAACAAAAATATATCAAATAATTTGTCATTGATAGATTGATTTGAATGATAAAAAGACTAAAAATAACAATAAACATTATTAGGTGTTATCGGTTTTGTTTTAGTTTAAATAATAAAATTGGTAGCGTCTAATAATGATTCTGGTCATATTTTCGAAATCCGGTTAAAACGCTCAATAATAACAAAACCTATAACGTCTAATAATGTTTTCGGTCATTTTTTACCGATTTTATTATTTAAACAATAGTAAAACCGATAACATCTTTTTTTAGCTGTATATTAAGACTATCGCACGTCAACATTTCCTAAACTCCTACTCTACATTATTTTTTAAGTAAAAAAAACACCTTTTGACATCAAAATAATAAAATAGGTAACTTATTAGTCAAAAATATTTTCTAATATGGATTGAAAAATAATTTTTAAAAGTTATAACTTTTAGTTTTCCATTCTTCTCATATAATATTTCTTAAGTGAATTTATTTATTTATATCATGTTTTTATATTTTTTAAAATAACATTTAAAGCATATATTTCATTTATTTAATTTTTTGAATAATAATATTAAATAATTAATTAGATGAATTGTTATATTTCTAAATATGTGTTATTTTAATAATTATTTTTAATAAGATATTTTAACCAGAATTAATTACATAAGTATAATCATTTTAAATTGATTTCAATGCTCTAATTTCATCCTTAAATTATACCTATCATTTTGATTTATTCCTAAACTTTTGAATATTTCAATTGTATCTCTAAATTATGATATTCATACTAAATTAGTAACTTTCTAAACATTTCGATTTCATCCCAAACTATACATATATATTAATCGTATCCATTGTTAACAAAATCATTAGGTCAAGTTATATTATTATATGTTTGGAAAAAAAAACAAATTTTAGGTTAAACTATGGTTGAAACTAATTACATATTTGGATGAATTTTGAGATGAAACTGAAATATTCAAAAATTTATGGATCAATTTAGAAAAAGGGTTATAGTTTAGGGATAAAATTAAAATATTCAAAAGTTTAAGGATTAACTTAGAATGAGAATTAGAATTTTGGAATCAATTAAAATATTCAAAAGTATAAGGACCAAATTAAAATGAGGAGTATAGTTTGAGGACTCTTTTAACCATGTACGCCAATAATTCCAATAATATATAAGGGGAAGTATCCAAGATCTCAAACATTAAGAAGGATAAAAGGCTTGTTTTGTCCGTTGGGAATGGGATCACAAACAAAGTGTAGCTAATCAATCAAACAAATGTGTGAGGTTCATAAATATCCACCTCACTGCTTAATTTTGGTCCCCACTCCATTCCCCATGTTTATAGAAAATCAAACATACATATATGAGATTATCAATCCAAAATGAAATAAATAGACCCGACACGGAACCCACTCTGTCACATACTTACGCGTGTCACCTCACTCTGCCAGTTGTACGGAACATAACAAAGCGACCATGGACTATGCTGGAGACGTGGCTACGTATAGGGATGGACAAGAGATTCAAATGTGACGGTTCCGACTCGACCAGATTCGATTGGATTTTTAAAAAAAATGTATATTCGGGTCGGGTCAGATTTTTTTAAATGTGATGTTCGGGTCGGGTTGAGTTTAGTTTTAGGGTGAAAAT
Source organism: Hibiscus syriacus (assembly GCF_006381635.1). Lineage (NCBI taxonomy): Eukaryota > Viridiplantae > Streptophyta > Magnoliopsida > Malvales > Malvaceae > Hibiscus > Hibiscus syriacus. The sequence goes on from NW_024063270.1 coordinate 795,038, forward strand.
ATCCGACTCGACCCGAAAAAATATATAATTTTACTTTATATATTTAAAAATAATTACAATAATATCTCTCTTTATATAATTTTTCCCCCAATTAAGTCACTTTTTTATTGAATAAAAATAATATTTTTTTATTATTTTGGGTCGAGTTTCTAAGTTATATATCAGGTCGGGTGAACTCTTGTTTTAGTCGGGTCGGGTCAGGTCTCAGGTGGAGGCTCCCTTATTCTCGGGTCGGATCGAGTAGACTAAAAACCTGACCCATGTCCATCCCTAGCTACATATCTGCGGTGAGGCAGTGATTCCTATTTTGCTTCCACTCTTGGGTGTACGGTGGTCTTCAGACGAGTAATTCAGTTAATTAATTAATTGAATTATTTAAATTTTATTAATCGAATTTTTTTATTTTAATCATTATCGAATCGAATTCTTTTAGAAAAATTGATCGAACCAAACTAACTTCAGTTAATTAGTGGATTAACAAAATTAACTAAATTAATTGAAATTTATAAATAATATTTATTTAATATTTAATATTCTCGATTTATTTGGTTAATTAGGTTAAAAACGAAATTTAAATACCACTAAAGTTAAATAATATCTATAATATATTAAATATTTAATAATTTTAATTAATTCGATTAATTAACCGATTTCGAATCGAATTAACCGAAACTGAAATTTAAAAAAATCATTAACCGCTAACGGACCGAACTCACAATTAATCAATCGGTTAAATGATCGAAATTTTAATTCGATTGGTTAATTCGATTTCAACTGAACAGTGAACACCCCTATTGGAGTGTGATTGTAATTTTGTTTTTATGGCCTACGAATACGACGGACGACAACCGTATACGCGATGGTCAATTAATTTTTCCTGTTAAGTTTTTAAGTTGAGCATTAAAATGAAATTAAAATAAAATATTTTATATAATTTGAAAAAAATATATAAAAGTTTAATCATTAAAACAAACTAAAACTAATAGTTTATTGTGTTGAATTTTATCTCATATTTTTCTCATTGAATTTAAGATATTAATTTAATATATACATATTTTAATTGTCTAGTGTTACCCTAAAAAGATTTTAAATATCATCAAATTAAATTTTTGTTGAAAGATAAAATGTTTCAGATTTCTCTACAAAATTCATAATTTTTTATTCCACGTTATTAGCCTCCTTGGTGCTAGCATTACTTGTAGTCGGAAAACTCCATAATTTTTTATTCTCCTAAATCTGAAAAGAAAATTCAATCCAACACTATCACATGGAATAATCAATTTAACTGCCACATTAGCTTCTTGAATGTATTTAAATAGTTAAGTGGCTTGATTAAAAAAATTTTAAAAATTATGGTCAAAATAAAAAGGGACAATAGTTAGATGGTCGTTGGTATAATTTACCCTTTATTTTAAATAATTTATTTTTAAATTTTTAACTAGTTTACAATTATATGTTAAGCCCTTTAGAATTTTAAATTTTTTATAATTATCAGTATTCGTTGAGCGTAGGAAATTCATCCTTAATTTTAATCATGTGAATAATATTTGATGTTCACTTAAAAATTTTATCACTAACGATGAACACAATTAATTTAATTTATAAAAAATTAAAATTTTAAAGGGATATAATTATAACTAATAATTATAAATTAGTTAAAATTCAAAGGTAATTTTTTTAAAATAAAGGGTAAACTATATCAACGACAACCTAACTATTTCCATTTTTCATTTTGTCTACAACTTTTTAAATTTTATCAATCAGATCACTCAACTATTTAAATGCATTCAATTAAACCACTTGCCTTTTGTAACACCCCAATTTAGGGGCTAAATTTAAGAAAATATAAATTGGTGGATTTAATTTGGTATTTTGAAAGAAATAAGGGATTAAATTGTAAGATTTCAAAGTTGACAGACTGTTTTAAGAAATGCAGGAAGTTCAGTGGCTAAACTCTTGGTTTAGCCATTTTTATTATGAGATGTTATAAACCCCCCAGACTCCCGTATGTTTCTGGAAAATTTTCCAGTTTTCCTCTCCCGTTCTCCCTACTTCCAACTCCGATCTACTCGCCGTCCGACCTCCAAACGACAAGCCGAAACAACCATCGTGTTCGTTGTCAACCGAGGAACAAAACCCCTCAAACCTTTTGTCGTGGATCATCGCCGTTCGTCGTGAATTTCAGTCGGAAGTATCGTCGGTAATAACTCGGTTTTAGTTGGTTTTTCATTGATTCACAACGATCGGGTCATCCGTTTACGACACCTCCCGCACCATCGTGTTCCTTGTGCCGTTCCGAGTCCACCGGTGTTCTCCTTTTTCTCCGGAGGCGGCGGCGCGTTGGGAGGTGAACCGGTCAAACTTCCCGATTTGTTGAAATCGAGCTCTCCGCCGTTCAAAATTGTGAACCGAGCTTTGTAAGTATCTCGAAATCGCTCAAAATAATTTTTAGAAATTTTTCCGGGATTTTATCACTGTTCACGCGCCCCCACGCGCCGCCACTGCGCGTGGGGAAGGGAAAAGTGACCGGTTTGACCGGTTTTAGAACTGTTTTGACCGGTTTGACCGGTCACAACCCGACCCGACCCGTTGACCCGACCCGTTGACCGTTGGCCGTTGACCCGATGACCGTTGACAGGAGTTGACCACTGTTGACCAAAACTTTGACTGGCTTTGATCGGGCATTAAACGACCTTTGACTTCGACCGAGTATACCTATCCTGACATTTTTCGACGTTCCAAATCCGATTCCGCTGTCCGTTTTTCGAAATTCGAACCCGAAGGCCTTAAAATTGTCAGTCAAACCCGTTGACTTTGATTTTGACCGAAAATTCCAAATTTCCGAAAAGTCATATTTTATGCTATCGACGTCCTGAATCCGAATCCGAAGTCCGTTTCGCCAAATTCGAACTCGGTAAGCCGTCTTTCACTGATTTATCACCCGATTCGATCAGTTTATCGTAATTAAGCTCCGTTTCTGATATAATTTATGTTGATATGTATCTGAGGAATTATTGGAAGTTGAATTGAAGATCAAAGGCGTTCGAATGGAATTTTTATGGTCGATCAGTATTGCACGGAAATCGAGGTAATACTTTACTACCTCTTTATGCTTTATGGAACATGTTGGTATTGATAAATGCATGAATGGAAATGTTTGGTCTCATATGTGTAATTAATGAAGATCTACACTAGGTACGAATACGGTAGAAAGTAGATAACTGAATATGGCTCAGATGACTATTATAAGAAATTGGAGGACGGTTTGAATTAAATTACAAGTTCTGGAATTAAGTAATAAAAGAATTAACCATGGATTGTAGATTATAATTTATCTCATTAAAGGTACTTAGATGATAAATTAAGAGAATATTTCGATTAGGGAAAATTACGAAATTACCCTTATGTTGGAAAATGATAAAAATTGTCTCTGGAAGTGAATTAATAAATCTGAAAAGAATTATTGATCTGCTAAAACTATTGATGTGCATAAGAAATGTTAGTTTTACTTGGAAATTATGGAGAACCGGTTTTTAACCCCAAGAAGGTTTATGCAAGATACTAGAAGTGTGTTAAGGGAATTATTTCAAGATCAGAGATTGTTCAAGAAAGCAATTAATCATAGGATCTCTAAATTATATTATTTTCGTTAAGAGCTAATATCGAACTTATCTGGCTAAGAAATTACGGAAATGCCTTAAGAGGTAGAATAGTCTGAGATGACTCTGAATGAGAAAATACTTAGAGGATTCGTACTTAACTCGATTAAGTACGGATTTAATTGTTAAGATCCCGACTTAGTGTAGGAAAATTTATGATATTCCGTTTGTAAAGTCTGAGAAGACACTTGACCTGAAAATATTCGAATAATGAGTAAATACTGGAAGAGTAATTTATCGGGGGTATTCTGCTGTCAGAATTGTTCGAAAGGACTGAAGTAAATGATAATATTGAATTAAATAATAAGATCGGATGGAAGGAAAAGATTGAAATACCGTAGATCTGTAAAATGACCAAAATACCCCTGTAATGGAAATGACCCAAGAATATCACCAAGCTCAGGAATGATTGAATATCCTCGAGTTCTGAAATGAATGGAATAAAACTGAACATCAAAATTACCAAAATACCCTTATGGCCTAAATTAAGTAAATGTCTTGGATTAATTAAGGAATCCAAGTAAGCATAGGTATTGGACTACCTTTAAAGGTAATGGAAAATAATTTAAGTGAGTAGATCAACCCTAAAGCTATGTCAATACCTGAATGGCATAGATATTACTGGAACATATGTTCGTCTTCTCAAGTTTGGCTCGATGACGAATCTTGGAAGTATTCAGTTCAGCTCAGATCTAGATCGTATTCAGTACTAAGAATTGGACGTTTGTTCAACAATCAACCACGAAGACCAAATTGAATGGGATGGAAGTACATGTATCTGAAATTCAGGAACGTTTGAATTACTCTGGAAAATTCTGAAGTAACTGGAATGGAGATGACTGCTAAATGAAATAGGTAACCTCAATGACTGAGGATTTAGTAAGTGATTTGGATAAGTCTGGAAACTCTGATGAGTTTACGTAGTGTACAATTACAATGGGTTATGAACAAATTAATCAAGTACATCAACATTTCATGATATTGTGGAAGCGTGGAAATGAAATAAAGTCATTGGAAGATTTATTCAGCGATAATTCCGAAAATGGTCTACGGACAAGAATTTGTGGTATTAAAGAGTAAATACCCTAGAAGGAAAATGAATTGACCAGTCGACATAGATTGTTAAGGTTCTGAATCTTCGTTCTCAAGTTGTTCGATTATCCGATCAATCGACATGGATGTAAAGGATTCTGAATACCCTTCTGATTACGTACAGCTTCTGAAAACTGTCCGAATAAGATAATATCCTGATAATTCACATTCTGAATAACTGATGATTCTGTCAGTTAATGAACTCTTTCAAATAGTGATTCTAAATTCTGATATCCTATCGGTATACTGAATATTCATGTTTCTCTACCTGTTAAGATTATCCAATACCTCTGAATAATATCTGTAAATTCTGGTGTGTTCCCTACTCACATGAATATTTTACCTGATTTTCGATTTGATTTCTGATTTGATACTTGACTTGGATTCTGATCTGTTACTTGACCTGATTTCTGATATGATACTTGACCTGATTTATGTTTTGATTTTTGATATATCCGTTTACGGATGGACATATCTTACTTGGGGGGTAATGTTGGAGGAAGTATACCTGGAGGCTCCTCGGCTGTGTGCTCAGGGCCTTATTTACCGGTTCCTCGGCTGTGTGCTCAGGGCCAACTGGACTTGATGGTGGGTGTATGGTTCTGGGGAACCTACACAACTTGGACTTGTTGGATGGGGGTATATATATATATATGTTTTTAAAAAAAAGATCTGAAAAGTTACATGATTTTTGGGAACACACTAGAAAACCTATTCTGATCTCCTGAACTCAGTCATCCGAAATATTTCTCTGAAACGAAAGCTCATTGTCCGTTACCACCTGAAATATCAGTAGGATCTCTGCTCAACATAAAAATCTGTAAATATCTGAACCAATAAGGAAAATATGTTTATCTGTATCTGCACGTTTTTCAGCATCATCTGGTAGTTCTGTATTACTGAGCTTGCCAAAGCTCACTCTATTACTCCCCTTTTCAGGTTAAAAGAATTGTACCAGTGCATCTATCGACTTCAGTAAGGGAGTTCTTCCGGTGTTGTAGCAGAGTATGGTACATGTGATTAGGGGGCATGTAATTGTATTTTGATTTATATACGAGTCTGGAAATATGTTTTATTTTTAAATAGTGACAAATGATTTTATAAGTTTACATGTTCTGATAAAAAGTTTTAAAATTTCCGCTATTTTTACGGTGGGTCGCTCCGGTGGCCCTAATGTGACTTCCTGGATCGGATCGGGCTACCTGCATCGGTCTGGGGGGTTACATTTAGTGGTATCAGAGCTATGGTTTGAGTCAAGATTTTCAAGTTAGACCGGCCGGTCAAATGTCAAAATATGTCTGATCAGTACATGCCCCTAGACTGCAATCGTACCTCTCTGAGCCGGAACTCCAGGGCTGAGTCCCTATCTGTATTGAGTAAACCAAAGTTTCTATCTGCTAAGGCTATACTTGTACAGAAAGGAATACTAGTAACATCTGTCTAAACGCTGTAAAGTATCTCATGAGCCATGTGAGAGTTATTCATCTGAGAATTTCTGACTCGACTCCGGAAATGAAATTGAGATATGTTGCTGCTCTACGAGCCTATTCACGTATCCAATGCTGAATTGATTTCACAAGAATAAAGTTGTTCTGATTATTTACTTGGACCGAGGGAGAATTTTGAAGAGATTGATTACTCGAGAAAATTTTAAATTATTTTATTGAAATAAGGAAAATTTATGATAAGAATGTATGCTCAACTGGTTAAAGATAAGTGGAGGAATCGTACTTTTATAAAAACTATTGATAGATTTGAAAGAACTGATGGAAGTTTCATTTATGCAATTATGTGACATGAATGAATTTCGAGGACGAAATTTTTTTAAGGAGGGGAGAATTGTAACACCCCAATTTAGGGGCTAAATTTAAGAAAATATAAATTGGTGGATTTAATTTTGTATTTTGAAAGAAATAAGGGATTAAATTGTAAGATTTCAAAGTTGACAGACTGTTTTAAGAAGTGCAGGAAGTTCAGTGGCTAAACTCTTGGTTTAGCCATTTTTAATTATGAGATGTTATAAACCCCCCAGACTCCCGTATGTTTCTGGAAAATTTTCCAGTTTTCCTCTCCCGTTCTCCCTACTTCCAACTCCGATCTACTCGCCGTCCGACCTCCAAACGACAAACCGAAACAACCATCGTGTTCGTTGTCAACCGAGGAACAAAACCCCTCAAACCTTTTATCGTGAATCATCGCCGTTCGTCGTGAATTTCAGTCGGAAGTATCGTCGGTAATAACTCGGTTTTAGTTGGTTTTTCATTGATTCACAACGATCGGGTCATCCGTTTACGACACCTCCCGCACCATCGTGTTCCTTGTGCCGTTCCGAGTCCACCGGTGTTCTCCTTTTTCTCCGGCGGCGGCGGCGCGTTGGGAGGTTAACCGGTCAAACTTCCCGATTTGTTGAAATCGAGCTCTCCGCCGTTCAAAATTGTGAACCGAGCTTTGTAAGTATCTCGAAATCGCTCAAAATAATTTTTAGAAATTTTTCCGGGATTTTATCACTGTTTACGCGCCCCCACGCGCCGCCACTGCGCGTGGGGAAGGGAAAAGTGACCGGTTTGACCGGTTTTAGAACTGTTTTGACCGGTTTGACCGTTCACAACCCGACCCGACCCGTTGACCCGACCCGTTGACCGTTGGCCGTTGACCCGTTGACCGGAGTTGACCACTGTTGACCAAAACTTTGACTGGCTTTGATCGGGCATTAAACGACCTTTGACTTCGACCGAGTATACCTATCCTGACATTTTTCGACGTTCCAAATCCGATTCCGCTGTCCGTTTTTCAAAATTCGAACCCGAAGGCCTCAAAATTGTCAGTCAAACCCGTTGACTTTGATTTTGACCGAAAATTCCAAATTTCCGAAAAGTCATATTTTATGCTATCGACGTCCTGAATCCGAATCCGAAGTCCGTTTCGCCAAATTCGAACTCGGTAAGCCGTCTTTCACTGATTTATCACCCGATTCGATCAGTTTATCGTAATTAAGCTCCGTTTCTGATATAATTTATGTTGATATGTATCTGAGGAATTATTGGAAGTTGAATTGAAGATCAAAGGCGTTCGAATGGAATTTTTATGGTCGATCAGTATTGCACGGAAATCGAGGTAATACTTTACTACCTCTTTATGCTTTATGGAACATGTTGGTATTGATAAATGCATGAATGGAAATGTTTGGTCTCATATGTGTAATTAATGAAGATCTACACTAGGTACGAATACGGTAGAAAGTAGATAACTGAATATGGCTCAGATGACTATTATAAGAAATTGGAGGACGGTTTGAATTAAATTACAAGTTCTGGAATTAAGTAATAAAAGAATTAACCATGGATTGTAGATTATAATTTATCTCATTAAAGGTACTTAGATGATAAATTAAGAGAATATTTCGATTAGGGAAAATTACGAAATTACCCTTATGTTGGAAAATGATAAGAATTGTCTCTGGAAGTGGATTAATAAATCTGAAAAGAATTATTGATCTGCTAAAACTATTGATGTGCATAAGAAATGTTAGTTTTACTTGGAAATTATGGAGAACCGGTTTTTAACCCCAAGAAGGTTTATGCAAGATACTAGAAGTGTGTTAAGGGAATTATTTCAAGATCAGAGATTGTTCAAGAAAGCAATTAATCATAGGATCTCTAAATTATATTATTTTCGTTAAGAGCTAATATCGAACTTATCTGGCTAAGAAATTACGGAAATGCCTTAAGAGGTAGAATAGTCTGAGATGACTCTGAATGAGAAAATACTTAGAGGATTCGTACTTAACTCGATTAAGTACGGATTTAATTGTTAAGATCCCGACTTAGTGCAGGAAAATTTATGATATTCCGTTTGTAAAGTCTGAGAAGACACTTGACCTGAAAATATTCGAATAATGAGTAAATACTGGAAGAGTAATTTATCGGGGGTATTCTGCTGTCAGAATTGTTCGAAAGGACTGAAGTAAATGATAAGATTGAATTAAATAATAAGATCGGATGGAAGAAAAAGATTGAAATACCGTAGATCTGTAAAATGACCAAAATACCCCTGTAATGGAAATGACCCAAGAATATCACCAAGCTCAGGAATGATTGAATATCCTCGAGTTCTGAAATGAATGGAATAAAACTGAACATCAAAATTACCAAAATACCCTTATGGCCTAAATTAAGTAAATGTCTTGGATTAATTAAGGAATCCAAGTAAGCATAGGTATTGGACTACCTTTAAAGGTAATGGAAAATAATTTAAGTGAGTAGATCAACCCTAAAGCTATGTCAATACCTGAATGGCATAGATATTACTGGAACATATGTTCGTCTTCTCAAGTTTGGCTCGATGACGAATCTTGGAAGTATTCAGTTCAGCTCAGATCTAGATCGTATTCAGTACTAAGAATTGGACGTTTGTTCAACAATCAACCACGAAGACCAAATTGAATGGGATGGAAGTACATGTATCTGAAATTCAGGAACGTTTGAATTACTCTGGAAAATTCTGAAGTAACTGGAATGGATATGACTGCTAAATGAAATAGGTAACCTCAATGACTGAGGATTTAGTAAGTGATTTGGATAAGTCTGGAAACTCTGATGAGTTTACGTAGTGTACAATTACAATGGGTTATGAACAAATTAATCAAGTACGTCAACATTTCATGATATTGTGGAAGCGTGGAAATGAAATAAAGTCATTGGAAGATTTATTCAGCGATAATTCCGAAAATGGTCTACGGACAAGAATTTGTGGTATTAAAGAGTAAATACCCTAGAAGGAAAATGAATTGACCAGTCGACATAGATTGTTAAGGTTCTGAATCTTCGTTCTCAAGTTGTTCGATTATCCGATCAATCGACATGGATGTAAAGGATTCTGAATACCCTTCTGATTACGTACAGCTTCTGAAAACTGTCCGAATAAGATAATATCCTGATAATTCACATTCTGAATAACTGATGATTCTGTCAGTTAATGAACTCTTTCAAATAGTGATTCTAAATTCTGATATCCTATCGGTATACTGAATATTCATGTTTCTCTACCTGTTAAGATTATCCAATACCTCTGAATAATATCTGTAAATTCTGGTGTGTTCCCTACTCACATGAATATTTTACCTGATTTTCGATTTGATTTCTGATTTGATACTTGACTTGGATTCTGATCTGTTACTTGACCTGATTTCTGATATGATACTTGACCTGATTTATGTTTTGATTTTTGATATATCCGTTTACGGATGGACATATCTTACTTGGGGGGTAATGTTGGAGGAAGTATACCTGGAGGCTCCTCGGCTGTGTGCTCAGGGCCTTATTTACCGGTTCCTCGGCTGTGTGCTCAGGGCCAACTGGACTTGATGGTGGGTGTATGGTTCTGGGGAACCTACACAACTTGGACTTGTTGGATGGGGGTATATATATATATATATGTTTTAAAAAAAAAGATCTGAAAAGTTACATGATTTTTGGGAACACACTAGAAAACCTATTCTGATCTCCTGAACTCAGTCATCCGAAATATTTCTCTGAAACGAAAGCTGATTGTCCGTTACCACCTGAAATATCAGTAGGATCTCTGCTCAACATAAAAATATGTAAATATCTGAACCAATAAGGAAAATATGTTTATCTGTATCTGCACGTTTTTCAGCATCATCTGGTAGTTCTGTATTACTGAGCTTGCCAAAGCTCACTCTATTACTCCCCTTTTCAGGTTAAAAGAATTGTACCAGTGCATCTATCGACTTCAGTAAGGGAGTTCTTCCGGTGTTGTAGCAGAGTATGGTACATGTGATTAGGGGGCATGTAATTGTATTTTGATTTATATACGAGTTTGGAAATATGTTTTATTTTTAAATAGTGACAAATGATTTTATAAGTTTACATGTTCTGATAAAAAGTTTTAAAATTTCCGCTATTTTTACGGTGGGTCGCTCCGGTGGCCCTAATGTGACTTCCTGGATCGGATCGGGCTACCTGCATCGGTCTGGGGGGTTACACCTTTAATATTTAACGAAGATGTTTTTGGTATAATTATACATTTGGTCATTGTTACTTATGTATTCTATTAATTTGGTCTTAATTTTAATTATTAAAATAAACTTAACCCTCAAATCAAATGGTATCATTTAATAAAAAAGTTGTTGGTATAACTTTAATGTATAATGACATGTGTCACCATCCGATTGGACAATTAAATTAATTTTAACTTACTTTTAATTTAATATACTTTTCTCACCAATCAATGTGTCACCCTCTATAAAGAAAATTTTTGTCACTTAAATAATGCCCAAGGGAATCGAGCTTGGGGTTCCTGGATTAAAAAAGCAAGGCTCAAACTTTAGTACCTAAATTTTCAATTGTTTTCAAAACATAACGTTAAATTTTAAATGAGTATCAAGATGAAACAAAAAATAAACGTTAGCTATGATTTTAAAAAATTATAAGTTTAGATATTAAAATGAACCAAAACTGATAGTTTAAGTATTAAATCCTTAGTTCTATAAAGTAGTATAATTCTAAGGCTAAATTATAAATAAAAACATTGTTTTTGCCACTGCGATGAGCCCTAATACATAAATTTATGAACCATTGATTTTATCTACTTATGAGCCCAACTGGGTGCTACTTAGATGGTTAGCTGCTGGTTGAAGAGTGATAGAAGTTGGTGTTTAGTCATTGTTTATAACTCATTGTTTACCATCCGCAGCACATGTAATGGGATGATGGCATTCTTCCGGTTCGGCGAATGTATTCCACTTGTGCAGAAGTCCTTTCCGCGTCTCGGTTTCTTCTAGCTTCAGCCGCTGCTCGTTTTTCTTCCGATCTTTGCTTAGCCATAGCAATCTTCTTTACCATCTTTGCTTCAGCTTGCGCTCTCATTTGCTCTGCTTTTGACTGAAAAAAAGTTGGACATAATTATACACAGTGCTTATTGCTCAGCATACATGTCATGTTTAAATGTTGATGATGTGAGTTATTTTCTAGTATATGATGACCAGAGGGATTTTCGATACCTCGATTCTCCGCATCTCTGCTTCTAGTTTTGCTCTCCGCTGACTCTCCCACGCTTGAATTTCGATCTCTTCACGCTTATATCTGAGAAATCGACATATGCATTTAGCAGAACGTTTTACGAGCATATGATAAAACATGGCATAGTTTCGTAGAGTATAGAATCATATCAGAACCTTGCAGTATGTTTAGACTTTTCAGCTTCCTCCCATGCAGCTGCTCGTTGTTCATATTCCATCTGCCCAAGCTCCTTCATATGAGTGGCATCAACTGAAGTAGTATTGTTCTCCTTGTCGTCTTTGTTAGCCCAAGCAGTGATATTCATCTTGCCAAGCTGCACGCCGAGGGCTACAATCTCTCGTCTTGTCTTGAGCTTCATTTCTTGCTCCGACAATTCCTTTTTGCCGTTATCAGGAGGATGCTGTGACTCATCATCCAATGGCATTGATGTTGGTGCTCCTCCACGAGGAGTAGATGGGATTGAAGATGTTGGACTCCGGAGCGGGGTTGTTGCCCCTTCAGGTGTAGCAGTCCGAGAAGGCTCTTGACTAGTAACAGGGGTCATTTCTGTTCCCATATCTCTCATACAAACCGATTGTATTGCAGGAACAACTGCAAGGCCATATCATAAGGTGTGAGATAAAGATTAAATAAAAGAACGATGATCAACATAGAGTATCCATTTCGAGACCAGAAAAGTCGAAGCAACAGTCTGCCAGCCCCATGGCTCAACTCGTTGCACATGAGCAATCATTACAGTGATCAAACGATGCATTAGAGTATATAATCAATCTGAATGCACTCAGTGTATCACTAAAGATGCAGTCTATGAAAATATACACCAGTTCATCATGCAAATTTACCTGTTGTATCTTCTTCAGAACCTTTTGTACAAGATAAATCCATTTGACCCACTTCGATTAAATCCTTACTAGGATGAGGTGCAGAGGGATTAAAAGAGAACTTCTCGAACGGCACCTGCACAGAAGACTGATAGAAATCGAACCGCTTAGCGTCAGCTGTACGATTAACAGTCGACCTCAGATCATAATTTGCAGAGTCGGGAGCAACCCTTGCTGTATTAGACATGGGAAACCGATTAGCTTGGTTATGAAATGCATTCTTCTTAGCATAGGAGGCTTGCACGTTTTGCCTGTTCATGATCCATTTCTCTGCATCATTCCACTTCGATGCCATAGGTCTGGAGTACGACCTCATGGAATTGTGTACTACTCTCTCCCCTTTATGAAACTCAAAGCTTGATGAACTAGCATTGCTATCATAATCAAGATTTTCGTCTTCCAAAGACCTCATCGGATGAATTGCACTCGAGTTCCCGTTATCAGTCTTCGAAAATTGCTGCAATTTAGCATGACCTGTCTCGATATTTTGGCTACAAATTTGATCATTTAAGCTGGAATCCAACATAGGTGCAACATCTAAACTGGGAACTGCAATTCAATTGAATATATGCAAGTCAGCCTGCAGATTTAGATGAAACCCTAAACCAGTTTCAAAAGAAATGTTAAACTATCTCTAATTTGCAGGCCATGGGGAGCTTCAGGATTAGCAATGTTTTTACCAAGATTAAAATTTTACAGGCATTTAACTGCAAGTAATAATGAAGAAATGAGAGAAAGTAACAAACCTTCCTCATCAAAATCCCCAGTTTTAGAGCCTAACAGACTGTTGACAAACTCACCATCATCAACTCTAGAAGGTGAAGTCCTTGAAGAATCGTTGTTTGATCCATCTTTTTTTCTGTGATGATGAGGTCCCATCAGCTTCATTCTTAATTTCCTTGGTGAAATACCACTCTGCAATAATTAAAAGAAAATGTGACTTAAAAGGTAAAAAAAAAAAAGCTTCAAATTTTTGGTAAAAGGAGAACTCTTTTCCCTCACTTTTCAACTCAATTAAAACAAGAACATCAAAAACTACAGAAAAATTTGAAATTTGTTTGAAACCCAGATCAGAAGAAACACCAGTCACCATCGAAAACCAACTCTTTTTCACTAAAGTTCCCACTTCCCATCAACATGGTAAAGCTCAAGGAAGAAGAAGAGAAAAGTAGGGCACCTGAGCTGTGTCTATTCTCTCATACTCCATTGGATCTAACAAGACTCTTCAATCTTCTTCCTTTCTCCAACAGTAGGGTTTCCAGCAGAGATTAGAACACTGACAGGGTCTGTATTTTGTAGCATAAAAGTATATTTATGAATCTCCAACCCATTATTGTTCCAAAACACAATCCTATCTTCTTCTCCATTAGAGCCTTCTATATGTTCCCACACTCCTGATCTTGCCACGTCGCCATTTCCAATGGGGTCCAGCTGACGTGATTGTATCAAGGTTGGTCAAACTCTTGGTCGGTGCAGTTCTAATTCTAAAGTTTTCAACATGTGCTTTGAACGCAATATTCCCCCGAGGAATTGCCGATTTCTAAAAAGAATAAAAACAAGTGCAAATTATTTATTACAAATTACGTTTATTGACGCATATGCTACTCCGAGTGTTTGGATGTATTCGAATTTATTGGTCTTATTTTTTTTTATAACATAATTTTAAATATTTTAATACATAAATTCTTTAATATTATCAGCATGTTGATTTAAGTGAGAATGAATTTGATATAATTTAAATAAATTTTAAGATTTAAATCATTTGTTATTGTACTCGTTAAATTTGTCACGCAGATTTAAAAAGTTTTCTAAAATATGTTTAAAAATTAAAAGATTTAACAAATTTTATATAATTTTATTTCATATTATATGACGGATTTTAATTTTTTAATATATTTTACAAAATTCGTTACATAAACACGAGCTAGCAAATAACCTAATCCTAAAATAAATTTAAAAATACTTTATTTTGCTAATCAATTATTCTGTCTTTTCTAATCAATTTTAAATGGATTTTCATGTGCTAGTAGTGTAATAATTCAAGGATAAAATTAATCTTTCCGCCAGACAGGTTATCTTTATAAGCAAATGCCAAATGCTTATATATATATATATATATATTAGTATTGATTATTATAATGTAATATTTATTTGAAAATTTTTAAATTTTTTGATAATGAATATTTAAATATTTTTGTAAATATCATGCTCAAATTTAGAATCTCTAAATAAAACAATCATCTCTTAATTATTAATTCCGTTTAATTTATATTGTATATATATTTAAAATAATATTAAAGCATAAACCAAGCGACCTCGGTAGTAAAGGAATTATCGGTATTCCTTGAGGTCCCAAATTCTTGCATCAAGAATGTCATGAGTGTGACTGTGTGAGCGTTTAATGTCAAACGATTGAGAGTTAACTTTGAATAAATATTGTCTTGTAATTATCCCAAATTAATCAAAAAAATATTAAGAATGATTTTAAATGTGCATTAGAAAACGAACATAAAAATAAATTAAAATTCTAATACTGAGGCATTAAACTTAAAGCTAAAACTTAAGATTTGTTTACTTGTGATGAGCAATGACAAGTTACTAAGTAAAGGGTAACATAAAATGGAAGCAAAAGACGAGGGAGGTAAGTAGAAACCAAGTTAAACTTCCGAACAACAATGAAAAGGAGAGTTGTTGGTAAGACTTTAATTATTATTTATTCAATAATTTTTATATATATAACTAATTTTACATAAATTAAATATTAAATAAGTTCTCATTTCACAATTCATAAATTCAAAAAATCGAATGAACTAAGCGATTTCGGTGGTAAATGAATTATTGTTATTTCTTAAGATTCCAAGTTCGAGCACAAAAAATATCAGAGGTGTGAACGTTCAATGTCAAATGATTGGAAATTATTTTTGAATATATATTGTCTCTTACTTAGGTGGTGTTTATTTTTGCATAGGTATAAGGTTTGCAGTCTGCGGACCACATATGCAGGCATCTGCAGCAGAAGAGGTGGACCAAAAGTCTGCAGTCTGCAAGAAGAAGACTGTTTGTTTTTTAACGTCTGCAGACTGCTAAAATGAACTGAAATATAAATAAACTGGTTTTTTAAACTTAAAAGAGTTTTACAATACTGAGATTTAAATAATTTTAGTTTGACAATACTGAAATTTAAATAATCCATACAACTACAATAATGAATTATTTAAAATAAATCAATCCATATTTTAAAATAAATCAATTCATACTAATAAATTATTTAAAATAAATCAATCCATACAACTACAATAATAAATCAATCCATATTTTAAAATAAATCAATCTATACAAATAAATTATTTAAAATAAATCAATCCATACTAATAAATTATTTAAAATAAATCAATCCATACTAATAAATTATTTAAAATAAATCAATCCATATTTTAAAATAAATCAATTCATACTAATAAATTATTTAAAATAAATCAATCAATACAACTACAATAATAAATCAATCCATATTTTAAAATAAATCAATCCATACTAATAATTTATTTAAAATAAATCAATCCATACAACTACAATAATAAATCAATCCATATTTTAAAATAAATCAATTCATACTAATAAATTATTTAAAATAAATCAATTCATACAACTACAATAATAAATCAATCCATATTTTAAAATAAATCAATCTATACAAATAAATTATTTAAAATAAACGAATCCATACTAATAAATTATTTAAAATAAATCAATCCATATTTTAAAATAAATCAATCCATAGTAATAAATTATTTAAAATAAATCAATACATACAACTACAATAATAAATCAACTCATATTTTAAAGTAAATCAATCTATAGTAATAAATTATTTAAAATAAATCAATCCATATTTTAAAATAAATCAATTCATACTAATAAATTATTTAAAATAAATCAATCCATACTAATAAATTATTTTAAATAAATTATTTTAAAATAAATCAATCCATATTTTATAATAAATTATTTTAAAATAAATAACCTTATTAAATTATTTAAAATTATTTTAATAAATAACTATATTTTATAATTGTTCTTGAAGAGGTTTGAAGACCTTTGAAGACATAAAACCAAGTCTGCACCAAGAAGAGCTCGCGCAGACATTTGAAGAGCTTATGTCTTCTAAAAAACAAACAGTGTGCGAAGCCTAATGTCTGCGCGTGGTCTGCGCGATGCAGACATAAGTGGTTTGAAGAGCTTGCATAGTGAAAACAAACACCACCTTACTCAAATTAATAAAAATAAGGGTAAAGTATATAAATAGTCCCCGAACTTTAAGGGTGCTTGCATTTTGATCACCCAACTTTTAAAACTTGCAATACATTCATCAAACTTTTAGTTCGTTTTCATTTTAGTCCATGCTGTTATCTCCCATTAGTTTTTGTTGATGTGACACTTAACCCAATTAATTCCCCCCCTCCTCCTCCTCCTCCTCCTCCTCCTCATCCTCCTCCTCCTTCTTCATAATCTATAAAAGAGAATAATAGGATGAGAAAAATGAAGAGTAAACACGTTCCTGTAAAGTAAAATAAAAGGATCAGAAAAATGAAGAGTCAACATATTCAGGACTCTTTTTTTCTCTTTACCCATGAAATCTAACATGATGAAACATATATCTTTTAAGTTTTTGGGCTTGATTATAGCATGCTCAATTTGGCTAGTTAGGAAAATATCCCTAAGAAAAAAAACTAGTGAAACATTTGTCTTTATGATAAATTGTTTGGCCTTGAATATCAAGATCTATTTTTTACTCAAATATACAAAATCTAAGTTTCCAACAAATTTCAACAACAAATCACCTGAAAAGAATACTATTTTGGTACTTATACATTGCATCCTCAATACTTATACATTCTATCAATTTGGTCATAAATTTAATTTAATTCAATAAATTTAATCCACCAATTAGATGACGACACATGTCACCATTAGATTAAGTGTTTTCTACAGTCTCAAGGCAAAGACGCATGGTAATCCATGCAATTTCATGTTTTTCATGGACACATCTTCAACTTTGTAGAGCAAAAAAAAAAGAATTGAGTGAAGACCCAGGATAATATGGGGATCTTCTCCAAGTTACTGTTCAAAACACCCTAGTCTAAGAAATAATTACTTGAGTTGACTATTTGAGGAATTCTTTTTTCAATACATTATCTAAGCCATTTGCCCTATATAAACTACTACTATTTTCAATATTTAAATATATGACTTAAATTAAAAATAAGTATTCAAACTATGCATTTTTTAAGTACTTAACTTATTTTTTGGTTAAACTAAATCATTAAATCATTATATTTAATTATTTTAAATTAGATTATTTTTCAATTAAAAAATTATTTTTCGACCAATAAAATGTTGACACGTTATATACATTAAGTACTTGTTTTGACCAAAAAGTAGTTTAAGGGTTTAAAAAAATCATAGTTTAAGAACTTATTTGGATAAAAAAATAATTTAGATACTTGAAATAATTATATATAATAATTTAGAATTTTTATTTGATTAGAAAATAGTTTAAATACTTAAAAGTAAAAAAAAAATAACATAGTTTAAGTATTTTTTTTTTAGTTTAAGCCTAAACTATGGAGATAGGATAAAATCAAGGTAGGTTAGGTAAGAGGTTTTTAATCTATTTCCAACATTAACAACGCCTAAGATAAAAGCCTAAATGATGCTCTCTCTCTCTCTCTCTCTCTCTCTCTCTCTCTCTCTCTCTCTCTCTCTCTCGGCATGCTATAGCCTAACCCATTAAAAATGTTCCTTAACCGAAAGAGATTAGTGCTCATGTGTCTGTAGTCCATACAATCCGACCTGTAATATTAGAGGAGAATGCCTTTTAGGGTTTCCTATTAAGTCACTAAACATCATTTCCCTGGCAATCAAGTATAATTGTATGCTCAATGTACTGTAACAAAATTTGGGGTGTCCTACCCTGTATCTTAGGATAATCTTTTAATTTCTTGAAAGAAGTTGCCCTTAAAGGAAGGTGCCTAGTGACATTCTTTATAAAATAAATGTGTTGTTTTCTTTTAATAAAACCCACTAATCTTATTAAAGTACAAAAATATATTTAACTATAATGAATATTTATAATTATAATTATAAATTAAAAATATAATTAGAATACTTTTTTTATAATTATTGACATAAAAATTAGTCAGCTGAGATTTTACAAGGACTTTATAATAAAAATATTAAAAACTTATCAAAAAATTGAACAACTATAAATGTGAACGTATCTGACTATATTATAAAATAAACTACAAAGGGGATCAAAATGACTGAAAAATCACAAATCAGAATCGAGCGACGTGAGATAATTATCCACAAATCTAACCATGTATACAAATCTAATCCGATGGTCTAAAGCAGAGAAGATCAACAAGATGAAAAATAAGCAAAATCTTAATTAATCGAGACAACATCAAATCCAACCTTAAAAAAACAAAAAAAATGATTAAACAATCAATAAAAAAAATTAAAATGTGTCAAAAATATGTTAATTGCGTCACTATAAGATGCATAACGTTGATGTTAGCATGCATGGTTTTTAACTGAACTCATGCTATGTAATTTTTTAATTTAATTATTTATTATAAAAGATTAATGAATTATTAATTGCATATTTTATGTGATGTATAATAAATGATATAAAATTGAGTAGGTGATATTATTTTGAAGGATAAAAATCAAAATAAGTGTTTAAACTATACCACTTTTCTCAAATAGGAGCCTAAATTATTTTTTTTAACTTATCTCGGTGCCTAAAGTTACAAATGCTGCCATTTTAGGTATCTGGGTCGTTAACGACGTTAATTTCTCTGTTAAATAATATATGTTATAATTTGGTGATTTCGAAATTTATTTTTTAAAATAATAATAAAATTATTATTATATTTATAAAAAACTAATTTCTCTTAAATTATAAAAAAGTCCCAAAATCTTTAAAATCTCCAAATCCTAACCTTAATTTGTTGCCCTTTCCAGCCACGACCATCACTATCGACGTAGTCCCTGCCATCCTCGTAGTCATACGACATCATAGTTGTCACCAATTGACCATTGGAATCGCGTGAGATCGCGATTTTCATCTTATGGTTCACGGGATAAAAAACATCAATTCATCGTCGATCGACCGTTGATCAATCACGATTTAGTAGGGGCTTTGGTCTTCCGGGGACGTGAGGTCGGGTGGAGTTTTTTCGATAGAAAAGGGCGGTGGTCGTAATAGGTACCGTTGACGGCTCGAGCACCTAAAGTGATAATATCTGTAACATTAGGCACCAGAATGAGTTAAAAAATAATTTAAACACGTATTTATGAAAAGAGATATAGTCTAGGCACTTATTTTGGTATTAAGCCTATTTTGAATGGAAAGTGATGCATAATAAATAAATAAATTCTTAAAATTCCCATTGTCGTAGTTGACGGCCCGTGTGAACATGATGACTTGGCGTACCTTTATTCACTATATAGTCCATGTGCCCAAATTTAATACTATATATTCTTACAAAACATTCCATCCTTTGTCACTCTAATAAATTAAAATCAAAATATAATTTAAAGAGTAATATTAGTGATATAGTATATCATATTAATTTAACTTTTTTTCATATTTGAATTCATTAAATAATTTTATCGGTAGAAGAGAATGTCGTTTTTTTCTATAGAGATTTTGAGTTTGAGTAGTTACATCTAGAGATGGACGTTAAATTTTATGTTGAGGGGACGAACTTGAACTTATAAAATTTCAGGAAAGCGAACCTGAACTTATAAAATTTTATCGAGATAAAAACAAATATTTAATAAAAAATACAAAGTTAAAATTTAAAATATGTGCTTATTTTAAATTTTCATGGATGACCCTCCCCACCTACCACTATCTAGGTCCATCCTTAACTACATCCTGCAAGCTATGCATACGTTATCAATATTTAATTTTTTTTTGAACATACATTACTTTTCAATCATCACAGACTAATAAAAAGAATAGTATATCACATTTAAGTAACATTATATTTTTAAATCATATCTAACGTTATATTTTGGTTTCGTATTGGTTATCTACCGTAAAAATTTAAAGAAATATTGATAATTTTTTTTAAAAAAAATCCAGTGACGACGTAATATTATCTTATTGTGGCATGTCATCATCATAATTACTTTTTTAACGATAGATGATTAAAATGAAACCAAACTAAATGTTACGTATAATTTAAAAAAATAATAAATAATCAAAACAAAATAAAAATGATATTAAAATATTATACATATAATTTATCCTATATAATATTATATTTAAATTTTATATTTTCAAAAATAATTTTATATTCTATAAAACGTACTAATATTTTTTTCTCTCCCTTGTGAGTTTGTCTTAACTTTAGTCAGCTAATTACTTAGCACAATAGATTTGATCTCATAAAAAATGAAAGTCAAACTTATAATTTTTATGGTTGATATCGAACTTGATAGTTTTGAAGTACAATGTACACTCTTCATTAATGAATAAAGATTTTATGTTTTTTTTTTATAAAAATTGTATATATTGAAGGTTTAAATTACGTCTCTATCATACAAATCAATTTATTTCAATAGTCAAAAAAATTATTGTTGTTCTTAAAGGTCATAACTTTAAACACTAACGATTATTACAAAATAATTGAGTATTTATTATCAAATAATAATAAAATATCTTGAATGTTTTGAACACTAACGATTGTTACAAAATAATTCGGCTATCACTGAATTTGATTCAGACATTAATTCATGTTTGTTCACCTTTAAGATGACCTTGACTATGTATATTAATGTGGGTCATGCAACTTAATGGTATAGATGTACTTGTCTGACGACATAGAATTGTATGAATCACACATACCCATAAGTTTTTTTAAACGGCAAAATATGTTAGGTAAAGTACACACATTTAGTACTTAAATTATTATTTTTATTTCATTTTGATATTTAAATTTTATTTTGTTTTAAAATTATATTTAACGTTTAGTTTGTTATTTTTCATTTTGATATACTACATTTCATGTTATGCATTTGTTTGAAATTATCAATATTGTCATCGAAGATGAGTCGTACGAGAATTACATGAGGTGCTTTAAAAGTAATATATTTTCTAAGAGCATGAACTTAAAACCTTTAGGGTGCATTTGGTTCACGGAATATAAGATTATCAGTGGGAATAAAAAATTATCGGGGAATAAGATTACTGTGAATGTTGTATTTAGTGTTTGGTTGGTTTAGAAAGAATGTAAGATTACAATGTTTAGTTAAAGGAATAAAAGATTATTGGAATGTATATTATATCAAATTGTCTTTATTATATATTTATTTTTTTAACAAGTTAAATTCTACTATAATATTACTATAATTAATTTATATATTTTCTTTACCATAAAATTCATAAATTTATATAATTTTTTTTACAAAATTGAAAAGATAAATATGTTTAATGAAAGGGTAAAATTTTATTTTAACCCCTGAATTTTATATAAAATTTTAATTATAGACTTTTTTTTGTAAATCTAAAATAGTTTAAATATAAATTTTTAATTTAACCTTCGTATAATTTTTATTATTCAACGACAGAAGAATGATATTTTTGAAAGAAAAAAAATTTAAAGGCATTTTAGTCTAAAACGCAGGTAATCCAACAATACCTAAGGGAAATGAGTAATCACATTATCGGTAATATACCACAATAAATCCACTTTTGATAATAAAAGATTATCGAATAATAGGATTACCGACTAACCAAACGGGAAAATGAAGATTTCATTCCTCCTGTAATCTCATATGTAGTGAACCAAACAGCCCTTAGGAAAAACAATATTCCCCTCTATTATTAACACCACTCGGTAAGTTTACGTTCCTATACAATCGTACGGTAATAATAGGATCATGTCAGAGTATACCGACGTGTTGGAATATTGTTATTTACATTTATATGCCTAAGGGGCTCAAAACAATAATAGGGGGACAATACAAAGTTACTTCAAATTTGATGTGTGTTGGGATACTGAATCGTAGTGTATCAATCAAGTTGTTATGCTTAGAATGGTTCTTGATAGGGTTAATAAAATGGTCATTGCATTTAAAAACAAATGTTTTATTTTGCTAATACATACCTTGATGTACAAGATAATCCCATCGTCTGTGATGGCTTCATGCTTCATGGGGTTGCTCAGTGGGATGAAAGTAAGGTTCGACAGGTTTTTAGGCGAGATGATGCACAACATGTTTTAACCTATCCTATAGCTTCTATCTAAGAAAATGTGATTGTTTAGGGTAATCATTCTACTAAGATCAAGTTGTTCGGATGAATCCACATTTGCTACGTGAACCTATATGTATATATGGATGTGATGGGTACTGTAAGCTCCACAACCAGCAACGCAAAATCATCTATGTATATATGGTAATTGCTAGGACATCATAAAGCTTATACATGCAGATAGTGCTTCTATTTAGACTACCGAGTCCATTAAGAAACACGATATGATATTCCTTCCGAATAGCTTGTTTCCGTCAGTTCGCACCATAGAAATTGACCGATGACGCATTCAGATTGAGAACGCCAGTCATTGGCTTAGAGAAGGCCCAGGAACAGACCCTGCACAATCAATTTAAGGATGAAGAAGAGTCCAGATTTAAATCATAGGAGGATAGGTGATTGACAATTCAAAAGGGTTACATGCTTTGTCAAATGGTACAATATACTAACCGTCTTTTTCTACGTCCGTCGTCTTCCAAACAATATCTTTTAGCCCGGCAGAGAGATTATTATAAAACTGTAAATTTAAGACAGTGGAGTGTTATTCAAGGTAATATAAATAAGAAAACAGGTGTACTTGGTCCCGATGTCTATGAAGGAGCTTCTTCCTGTTCAAATGCCAAGGAGCTTTGGAATAAGTTCGAAGAGATCCATGAAAACAAGAAAGAAGAATCAACAAAGGTGGTGTGCTTAATGGCTCTTGAAGAGCCCAAGGTATATTCTAACTCTAATGAATTCGATTCATATTCTTTTGATGAGTTACAAGATGAATATGATGAATTACGTTAGGAGTTTGAGACCATGAAATCCAAATACAAGAAAATTATTTCAAAATTTAAAGTTAAAACGATTTTCTTTTGAAAGCAAAAATGGACTTTGAAAATCAAAATGAAACATTACCATTATCATTATCATGGTCATATGGAAAATGATTGTTCTTTAAAGAAATGAAAACATTTTAAAATTAGACAAGTATGGGTTCCCAAGGGAACAAGGGGCATTGAAACTAATGTTCAAGGATCCAAAGCAATTTGGTACCAAAATCTACATAATTGTCTCTTGTAGGTGTGTGAGAGCAATGGTGATGAATGTGAAGATATTCGAATGCTCCAGCCACACTTGAAAAGGAATGAGTAACCTCTAAGCTTAATGTTTTTGTTTTGATTAATTGGTTGCCTATTTGTTGTATGCATGCATGCGTTTTGAACTTAAATGATTTTGTGTTGATTTTTTATCTCATGTATGTTAAAAAGTGTTGTGATGAACATTTTCTAAAGTTTTAATGATTTTTCATAAATGTTTGTTCATCATAATGAATTTTGTTCAAAATTGGTTTTAATGCTTTGTTTTTACAAATTTTAATTTTTGACATTAATTTAAATGTTTATGCATGTGATTTATTGCAAGTGATATATCTCTAACAATTGATATCAAATTTTCAAATGCATACCATTTTTGGATAGCTTTATGCACATGCACTTAGATATAACAATTGGTATTGTATAAAGTATATTAGGCTTGAATATATTGAATTTCATGTGCCACTGACATGTTTGTTCATCTTTGTTGAGATTCAATGTCTTTTAAGTTTCAAGCTTTTAAAGTCAAATTTTTGTTTTGAATGCATTTGTTAAAGGGGAGCTTTTGATTTTTCAAATGATTTTAATGTTAAAATTTCTACTTACTCTCTATTGTTATTTTGTACCTTAAAGTCTGAATTATTTTTGATATAACAAAAAAGGGGGAGAAGTATGGGTTTGAAAAATTCAATTTCAAGAATGAAAAAAGGGAAAGCCTTAATATTTTCCAAATATTGCTCTTTTCATTAAATGTTTTATTAAGGGAGAGCTAGACAATTATCTGTTGAAATATGTTTCGATACACAAAATTTTAAGGCAAAATGTTTTTGGACTTGAATTGAATTTATTCAAAGTTTTAAAAAGGTTTAAAAAATAATTCAAAGTCCATTAAATTCGGATTTGAGCAAAAATGCTAAAGGGTGTCAAAGTGCATCCATGCACCCCTGCAGTGCATCCATGCACCCCTGCAGTGCATCCATGCACATGCCACTAGTGCATCGATGCACCATGTAGTGCATCCATTCACTCCATTTCGAATGCAATTAGTGCATCGATGCACCCTGTTATGCATCCATGCACCAAGGCTGCAACGGCTAGTAATGACTAGTTTATTTGAATTTAATGAAGGGGTATCGATGCACCTTGATAGTGTACAGATGCACCATGTTATGGGCAGTCTTTTTGAGTAGAAAAATCATCCCCAAACGGCTCCAAAACATCCCCAATGGCTATATACAACATCAAACACTTTCCAAGCTATAAATACAAGCTAAGGACACTTGAAGAAGTAAGAGAACAACTATCCAAGCAATCAAACATAAGAGAAGAGTTTTTTATTCTTATTTCATCTTTCTCTTGTAAATATTTTATTCTTGTGAGCTTAATTCTTGTAAACACCTACCTTTGAGAGGTTTTCTTGTTTACTTCTTTTATCCTTTTGTAAAGGGGAAGTGTTCTAGCTAATCCCATGTAAAAGCTAGAGAAAGGTTCTAGTTTAGCTCGGAAAAACTAGGGAGTTGTAAGGTTATCTCTTTGTCCTCAAAAGAAAGAACAAATTAGTGAATTTGTTGGAAAATCCTTGGTGAGGAGCTAAGGTAGTGGACGTAGACTTTGGTTGAGAAAGTTGAACCACTCTAAATCGCTGTGCAATTTTCTATCTTTCAATCTCTTTACTCCCTAAACTCAAAAACCGTTCCGACCCCTCTTTGCAAACCGTTCTGGTTGTCAATTCGAGCTTCCGAAAATCCCAACACTATCATATTCTTATGAAAATGCCACGTGATGTACTTGCAATTTCGGTTTCTACTGATGCTTCGGAGTTCACTTTTAGTACGAGAGGATGTGTGCTTGATTCCTTCCGCACTTCTTTGACTCTTAGGTTAGTGGAAGCTCTTATTTGTACTCAAGATTGGATTCGTGCTTCTCATAATACTATTATGGTAAAGGAGAGCTTACTAGCATTGGAGAATATAGAATAAAGTTAGTTTTCAATTTCATGATTGGATATTTAAATGTTTATATTTTAAAACATATGTAATACATTGTAACGATTTCATACTTGAAATACTTAACGTAGAAATGCAAAATTTAACTTTGGAGCAACTAACAATTATCATTAATGAAACAAATAAAGTTTCAAAAGTATCAAATAGTTGTCTAGCTTAGTTGTTTCAAAAGTATTTGGGGATGCTTCTACCTTATTAAATGTTTTATTAAGGGGGAGATATGTTGTCTAGCTCAATTGTTTCATAAGTATCCCCCAAATACTTCTACCTCATTCAATCTACCGAAGCAACGGTAGAAACCAAAATTGCAAGTACATTTATCCCCAAATACTTGTCTAGCTCATTTTTTTTTCCAGAAGTATCAAATAATTATATCTCATTCACAAAATCCTTTCTCAAATTTGTTCCTTTCAACTTCCTTATTCCTTCAACACCATGGCCACTAGACTCCATATGACAAGATTTCATTTATGCCGAAGGATGCAAAGAAGTATAGAATTCAAACAACGATATCAAAGTGTCTTTAATTCGTTGACACAAGTCAAAAGAGTTGCTACGATCATAAGAACAACGAAAAATTCACTCAACATAAGTCAACTCATCCTGAGTCAACTCGCGGTTAGTCAACTTGGACTACTGTAAACCATTGACTATGACCTAAACCGTTGATTTTGACAAGAGTTGACTTTGACCAAAAAGGCAAAATTTCAAAAAAGTCATATTTTATTTTTTTCAACGTCATGAGTCCTAATTCGAAGTCCGTTTTGCCAAATTCAAATTCGGTAAGCTTTTTTCATTATTTTATCTTCCAATTCGATTTGCTTTCCCAATTAAGTTATGCTTCTTAAGCAATTTCTTTTGCTATGTATCCGAGATATTTTGGGACGTAGAATTCAAGTTCAACAGTGATCAGATGGAGTTTAAATGATCGATTGGTGTAGTTCGAAAATTGAGATAATACTTTACTACATTTACATGCTTTATAGAACATATTTGTATTGGATAATGCATAAATTTTAATTATTGGTCATGTGCCTACTGATGATTATTTGAAACTAGAGCTGAATATGGTTAAAGTGATGGTAAATTAGTTAAGACTCTATTGACTCATGTAAGGAACTAGAAGACTAATAAGAAATAATTTATGGTTGGTGATTAAGTGATAAAGGAATTAACCTCAAGATCCGTAAATTCTAATAATTTTTGTTAAAGCTTAAATGTTGGAAATACTTATTACTTGGATAAAAAAATTACAAAAATTACCCTTGTAATGTAAAAAGACAAGTATTATCCCTGAAACTAGAAATAACCCTGAAAGCTATACCTTTCCTGATAAAACCCTATTAAAGGCTTGTTTTGCCTAGAAAACCTTGATAATTGATTATGACCTCCGAGATGGAAAATTAGAATTATGATTCTTGAATAAACACCTAAGGACTAATTTACTAGAAGTAATGCATATGAAAAAAATAGATGAAATAATTGAAATACCCTTGAAATGAAAAAGAGACATGGATCTCCCCAGATAGTGGAAATGACTTAAGAATTCATTCTTATCTTGATAGTACCACAAATTCATAGATTAAATTCATGATATGATTGGAAAATTATGATAATCAATCCTTAGCCTTCGAGATCCCTACATACTTGGATATTTTGATTTCAGAATAAATATCTAAAGACAAATTTATTAGAAGTATTGTATGAATCCAAATTGTTTGAAACGACTAAAATACTTTGGAGCTCCGAAATGACTAGGATAACCTTGAGCACTAAAATGACTTAAATACCCCCATGACCTAGAAATAGGTGGATGCCATTGGATAAACTCTTGAAACACCTATAAACCTAAGTGTTTTACTACCTCTAAAGGTCTTGGAGGACGAACCAAGTGCATCGACCATTCTTGATAAAGTTGCAATACATAAATAAATAATATCATCATAATACATGTTCATTTCCTCACGACCCGTTTCAATGGTGATTAGTTAAAGTAGTGCAATCAGTATTAATAAATGAATATTTTGAAAAATACTGGTTCAAATGATTAGTAGGTATCGTAGAGTTGGGATCTGTTAGTTTAATTTGACTCGAAATCCTGATAATTCAATATAAATCATGAATACTATAATTACCATTTTACCCTTGTAGGTTAAATTACTAAGAGTTCTTTAGGAATCTAAATGTCTGAAACGTTACTGATAGTCTGATTAACGGAATCAATCTTTTTATATATGAGTCTTAATTTAATTCTAATTTAAAGGTTCCTGAATAACTTTCTAGGTTATTCGAATCCTAAACATTCATGAAGTAGCAATTTCTAAAGGTATGATTAAATCATGTAGCAATAGAACCATTTTCAATAGAGACCCCATTTCCAAAATTCGATCAACTTGCAGAAGTCGTGTGTCCATTCCTCGTAATTATTGTGTACCTCTAAAAAATATCTAAATCTTCTAGTGTATTCCTTATGCACAAAAATATTTTCTCTGATTTTTAAAATATGACTCTCATATCTGAAATAAAACCCGATATTTGATATATGTTTTCTGATAAAAGATACATCTGACTCCTGATTCTGATATTATTATTTACTGTTTAACTTGTTTTATATTGAGGTACTATCCATGATCTATTATGGAGTTCTACTGGTTTAGCTCCGATCAAACTAATAATTATTTATGGACCTAAGGCGACCCTTGGGCCCAATAGGCCTAGTCGCAAGACCTTATAGACCCTAAGGCAATCCTTTAGGGTGGCTCCTTTTTTTGTGCATTAGGTAAGTCCTTATGGACCTAAGGGCACTCCACTTAGGTGGCTCTTACGCTTCGGCTAAGGTAAGTCCTTATGGATCCAATGTGCTGCCTTAGGTTTTCTCCTATACCCAATGGGCTGAGGTTAAGTCCTTACAAATACAATTTTGGGGAACTACATATCGGTGTTAGGGTGGAGGGTATTACTGTAATTTTCAAAATATGTTTACTGAAATGGACCACTACTATTTTTAGACTATTTGTACAATTATTTTTTGATTTTACTAGAACACACTAGACTCCCCAACTCAATCTTCTAAAACTATCTCTCTCTGAAATATTCATTAATTTTCTTGTCTATTACTTGAAGAATTTATCAGTGGAACCTCAACTTATGTCTATGACATGTATATGCTTGTGTCACTGAGGAAATTTCCATGCCTTACCATATATTCGATTATCTTTTAGCATTATCTGGTAGTTTTGTATTACTGAGTTTTCCCAAAGCTCACCATGTTACTTTAGGTTAAAATAATTGATCCCGTGCAGTATCGACATCAGTAATGGGAGTTCCTTTAGCGTCACTTGCAGAGTACGATATAGGTGTAATTAGGAAGCATGTAGGTCGCATTTGTTTTTATATCACTGTATGAAACTTATTTTGATGTTATATATTATTGAATTCTATTTTAACACGAGAATAATTCTTGAACTTATGATTTTATGTATAACATGTTTTATGGTTTTAAAAGGTTAAATAAAAAAATTAATTTTTCTTGTATTTTTATTTTGGGTGGTTTCGGTGGCCCTAATGTGACACATTGGATCGGATCGAATCAACCGTGTCAGTCTGAGGGTGTTACATTATAATATTTTGACATAATCATTGATAAACTTATATAGTCTACTAGATTCACTGTTTATCAATAGGGTATATTACACAAATGATCACTTTCATTTGAGTTTTTTAAACTTATAGTCACTGGATTAAAAAAACATAATATATGACTACTTTCGTTTCATTTTAATTAAGATGTAGTCACTTATACGTTAGCTACCGTGAGTTAGATGATGTGGCACGTTAGTAAACCTCAAAAGTCCAATGACTACATCTAAAGTCTAGGGGTTCAAATCACAGACACATTGCCGACAATGATTTTCACAGTTGTTGGGTCTTTCCTTATCTTCAATTGATCTAAGCTCTTTATAACCAACTCTCTCAAATTTCCAATCTTTACCAGCAGAAGGAATGCCATTATGCCCTCTGGAAATAAAAACCAAAAACAACAATTGAATCATCACAAAACACCAAAAAAAAAAAAGATTTGATTTTGACACAATGGCTAACGATATTTGTTAAAGAGAGGGTGTTGTTGATTTTGGGTTTTAGATAGGTTTGGAGGAAGAAAATATATGGAAAAGGAGTAAATTGATCTTTTATTTTTTGAACTATTTTGAGTTTACAAAAAAACTCATGATTATTAATTTATCCAAATATTAAGGGTTCAAATAAAAATTAAATCTTTTTATAAACGTGTCATGTCATTCAACTCACGACAGCTAACGTCTCAATGACCCACCTTATTTAAAACAAAACGAATTTGATCATTTATTATGTTTTTTGAATCTAGTGACCATAAATTTATAAAACTCAAACGAAAGTGATCATTTGTGTAGTTTACCCTTGATAATAAGATTTATTTAACTTATCAACTTATAAATAATCATGATAATCATAATCCTGACACCAATATCAGGGGTCGATATATAAATTATCATGCAAAATTAAAGAAAAATACTCTTTCTCTCTGAATGGTTCTCTACGAGTTTATTTCACTATTCATCATCTTTTTCATCTCATGAATCATTGATTATGATGAACCGCCTACAACTGTTATAATTATAAGTTTTCCATCAAGAATTAATATATTAAGTGTGAATTACTTCTCGACCAAAAAAATATGAATCCCCAACCAGCCTTATTCCGCCTCCTTTTTAAATATGAATTTCTAAATTATTACCGTTTTTCATGAATATGTGTCTAAATTATTTTTTAAATGATTCTGGTGCCTAACGTTACAAACGTTATCACTTTAGGTGTTTGGGTTGTCAACGACATTAATTTCTTTCGTTAAGTGACATGTGACACAATCTGATAGTTGTAAAAAATTTATTTAAAATTAAAAAATTAAAATTAAAATTTAAAAAAACACAGAAAATTATGAAGTAACTCAAAAACTTTGAAAACCTTCATTTCAACTCCTAAACCCATGTCACCCGTCACCCTTTTCCATCAACAAAGCTCCACCCAATCTCACCTCTCTCCGACGATCAAAACCCTATGAAATTGTGATCGATAGACGACAGATCTACGTTTTATACCCCGTGAACCCTATGATGAGAATAAGATCCCACACGATTCCAATGACCAATCGACGACAACTATGGTGGCGTATGACTAGGAGGATGACATGAACTACATCGACGGTGGTGGTCATAGTCGAAAAGGACAATGACTATGGGTTAGGGTTAGGATTTAAGGATTTTAGGGATTTTAAGTTTTTTTGTAATTTAAGAGAAATTAGGGTTTTTTATAACTATAATAATATTTTTTTAATATTTTTTTAAAAATAAATTATCAAATTGTGACACGTGTTACTTGACAGAAAAATTTAATGCCATTGACGCCCAGACAATTAAAGTGGTAACGTTTAACATCGAAATCATTCAAAAAATAATTGAGACACCTATTAATAAAAAGCTCTATAAATTGAACACTTATTTTATATTTAAACCTATCTTTTATGATTCCTCAACTTATCTGTTGAAAGATCTGCTAGCACTGCTCTGAAACTAGTGATAGGTAGGTTTCTGA
Organism: Hibiscus syriacus; assembly: GCF_006381635.1. Classification (NCBI taxonomy): domain Eukaryota; kingdom Viridiplantae; phylum Streptophyta; class Magnoliopsida; order Malvales; family Malvaceae; genus Hibiscus; species Hibiscus syriacus. The sequence goes on from NW_024063270.1 coordinate 826,753, forward strand.
TGAGTAAAATGTATTTGAGCCCAACTTAATTGTCAATAAAATTGGCCCAATATCAATATATCTGTTTTCAAGCCTATAAATGACCCATCAGATCTATCTTCTTTCTGAATTTCCAAAACCCTAAAACTCCACCAATTTTTCTTTCTCCAACCTCCATCAGCGAAGGTGCGGCTCCTGTTACAAAGACAATTATTCTTATCGTAATTTACTTTTTATTTCTGGGTTTTCTGTTAACTGTATAAAAGTTCTAATATTTCTCTATTTCCATAGTTTCTGCTCTATTTGCTTGGATAAAGATGTATCTCCAGTTCTACATAAATGACAATGGTGACAAAGTTTACACCACTAAGGTAAAGTCCCATACTTTTTCTTTTCTTTATCTTTTATTGATAAAAATATAGTTAAAAGTAGAAATCGTCTCAGGTATATGTTAATTCTTCAATTCTTTATATTGATTATGGTGACTGAGACTTGGTGAGGACAACTTCGTATGCATAATGAAAAACTAAATCCTTTTTCCAATTCGGAACTCTTTTCTGCTGGTGTTTTAGCTTGATTTGATCTTAAACTTGTTATACGGCCGAGATTCGTTCGTTGGAATGTCAAGAACTTTATCTATTTTTCCTTGGGAGGATTTCTGTTCCATAATTAACTATCAATATTATCTTCTTTTGGAATTTTTTAGGTTTTCTAGTTTATTTATGATCAATATATCACCAGTTATTTCTCTATATTTACAACTGTATCGATTTTTGTTTGCAGAAAGAATCACCAGTGGGGTTGCCTACTCAGTCTGCTCATCCAGGTAATTATGTCTGCTGTATTTACATAATTTCCTCCATACGCTGCTGTGTTAGAAATTAATATGTTTTTTAGGGTTCTGATTTCATCTGAATCAATAAAAGAGGTTCATTTTAGTGGAGAATCTGGAATGCTCTGATTTATGTTACTAGGACTAGAGTATAAGTGTCGGATATGGACATGTATGAGACATGGCTATGGTTATATTTTAATGGAGGATCCTTGAAGTTCATAACTTCACATCCATTTGTTGAACGTGAATGTTGAAAATGGATAGATAAATGAAGAGTATGAGAAACATAGGTTCTGATTATGCATTGGTCTTTAACCATCTGTTTTGTTTTTCCTTTCATTGACAAGTTGCTAAGCAAATTTTACCATACATGGTACTCATTATAATGTTTGATGTTACTGGCTTGAATACATGTTATTAGGTTTTATTAGGATTATGACATATTTTTGAAAGTTGCATAGAAATCTTCTTGGTGAGTGTTGGTATGTTTTCTAATGACTATTTATCTTTTGCCTAACGTTTGCGCAGCTCGTTTCTCCCCCGACGACAAATATTCGAGACAACGAGTTCTTTTGAAGAAACGTTTTGGTTTATTGCCAACCCAGCAGACACCACCAAAATATTGATGGATTGAAATGTGTTGCTGTACTTTTATGAAGCTTTAATTTGAATCTGGACAGAGCACGTATAAAACTCCATAGCTGAAAGCTTGAGAATTCATTCTGTTATGCACTTGAAAACATGAACCCCAGTTTAGTAGTAAAAGTTTATTTTCTTATCTTTATCTGGACACCATTAAATCCTGACCATTCAAAAAACCAAAACCATGAATGTTTTAAACAAGATTGTTGGCATGGATATAATTGATTCGAAGAGAAACATCTTCAAGAAACAAGTTGATATTCCAGTGGTCCAGAAATATTAATGATTTTGATCTGAGAAAAAAAGGCATTTATTTCTTTAAAAAGTGTCTAAATGTATTGGCTAAGTTAGCCTTTTACTCATGCTAATGAACAGTGATGTATTTTTGTTTCTCGCAATTAAGAGCAATTAAGAGCGAGTTGGTATGGTTTTTAAAAAGTGACTTTTACAAGTTTTGTAATAACGGTTTTGAAAGTGTTATACAAAAATAAATTTTAAAATTTAATTGTTTATGATTGAAATTGTTATTAAACGTGAGTTTGAAAAGATAAAATATCTACTGAAGTAATATTATTTAATAAATTAAAAATATAACATTTAAATTATACTTAAACTTATATACATATATATCAATTTAAACTATAGTAAATTCAAAAAAAAATATTATAGTTTAAAGAAAGACAATTCACCATCAAATCTGCCAATGCAATCAAATGTGGCCCTCATGTGAACAACTCAGAAACCCTATGGAAGAGCATTCATAGGTTCAAAGGACTTCAAAAAATCAAGATTTTCATGAGGCTCATATTTAAGAACAAGAAGACACCTCACAAGCAACGATAGACGCCTAACTTGCAACCAAAGCCCGAAGGGTTTGAACCATCTGTTACGTTGGTGCCCCCAAGCGTTGAGCTCGTCATTGATCATCAAACCGTACAAACTCCATGAATTTATGACGTTAGATATTAGGACATGGATTCTATCGAATCTTGACAACCAAAACCAGTATGCAAAGGAAGCATAGAATTAGGCATTCCTATTTGACTCAATCTTATAGAACCTTTAGTTATCGAGGAATGTCATAGCGTTCGACTCACCATTGGAGGCAACAAGGTCAGCGCTAGAGAGAAGCCGTAGACACCAAAACCTGTGTACCAACCACACTGAAAGCTCGAACAATCCTCCCAAAACCAATGTAACCGGTGCGTATAAAGGAGATAGAAGGAAGACAGCACGTTGGTTGAAACCACTAGCAGAATGGTTTAAAGCCAACACCGACAACAGCTACAATCGAGAAAATGGATTATTCAAATGTGGGGTATCATTAGAGACCATGTATGTAAATGTATTCTTGGGTATTACAAATTCATAGGAGTGTGCCCAATCATGGTAGCTGAACTATTGGGGGGGGGGGCTATATTGGATTAACAAACGGATGGGAGCTATGGAGTATGGATTACTCACCTAGAAGTTGAACTTGACAGCATGGATGTTGTTCGTATGCTGATGAAACCGAAAGCAGGAAGAGAGAGTCCACAGTTGCGCTCCACATCCGTGAGATGTTAAAGAAAGAATGGACAGTAACAGTTCTTCACACTGGAAGAGAAGACAACCAGATCGCAGATAAACTGGCTAAACTAGCAACCCCTACGGACATAGAGGCCCACTGCCTCGCTACGCCACCCGCAGAGATAGAATGCTTCAGGAAGAGGAAGATTTAGCTTAATAGAATCATAGTAGCTTGTCATTTAGTTAAAAAAAAATATATGAATTATATCGATTTAAACTATAATAAAAATATAAAAAATATTTATATAATTTCCCATTAATGTTTTTATATATAAATCATAAATTTTATTTATTTTTAAAAAATTAAAATAAATGATTAAAAGTAATAAATTATTTTTTAAATGTTAGTATTAAATTATTAAAATAAAATAAAAATTATAATTTTATTTCAAATATGTAAAGTGGAAAATGAAAAAACTAAAAATCTTAGTTTTTGCAATTTGTTTTAAAACCACCGTTTGCCCCTTATATATTTTTATTAGTTTGACATTGATTTTACGTTTAATACAGAATTTTCAACTAAAATTATTTTTAAAAAACATTACCAAACGTCCCCTAAGTGCCCACTATTGAAAGTTCTTTTAATTGAATCCAACATTTCTAAAGAGTCTTCAATTCTTTCTTTTTCTTTTCAGTTATTATTATTTCACATGCCGCGTTGGTCGGATAGCGATTGTGCTTGGATTGGATAAGGATACTGGTTGAAGTTTCAGGCAACGCGTCCTCGTCTTTGCATGCTATACAATATTTTTATAGTAATAATTTCAAAAGTTGGTGCTTTAATCTACTTTCACTTTGTTAACTTGTAAGTTGTGTTGACGGCAAAAGTGGTACAGTGGCCGCCGTACACGGTTCAGTTCTTTTGGTTTGGGTGTATGGACGAATGCATAAATTTAAATTATGAATGAATTTGATCTTTAAAATTCTATGAGGCGAATTTAGACATATAAAATTTCAGGGAACAAAATATATTTTCAATAGAAATATATAAAAAAAATCTAAATTTTACAATAATTTTGAAGTTTTAGGGATAAAATATAAATTAAAGACATAATTATAAATCAATATTAAGAATTGAGGGATAGACTTCATACGATGAAGAAAAACTAGTGATGTAAACTCCATGTTCATCCATGCTCGCATACTTTATCCCTGTCAATATGCCTATACGTATCTTACTATATGATATAAATATAATGAAATCCCCATCTTATTATCCTGCAACAAGTAAGGAGTATGGTGACATGCATGCATTTCGTCACTTAATTTATGTATTCTGAAATTCACGCAAAGCTTTTGGTGGCTAAAATATAAGATGCAAATAAATTATTAAGTCTATAAGTATGATATATATATATATATATATATATATATATATATATATATATATATATATATATATATATATATATATATATATATATTGTGCTTGAGGCCTTGAGCATTGGTCACATACACCGTGTTTAGCAGGGCAAACAATGAAAACGAAGGCAAATTATAAACCAGATTGAAACGTGAACATATATCCAGATCCTGTAATTTCAGTTTTTGTTCCTTTATCGTAAACGGGACGAAATTAGGGTTTCACGACGGAAAGCAGCCCCTCAACTTTTAGAATTTAACACACACTTGGCGTTTCAATAATTCAAAGAAGGCAACATAAATAGAAAAAGTGCATGTACATGTGCTTCCTGAGTCTACATTTATTTCAGACAGCGGTTCCTTTGTTTATCTTCATTTTGTACAGGGAAAAGTTGTGTCCTCAAATCCACGCTAAATTTCATGCAACATGCACAAATTTGATGACAATAGTAAATACATATATATTTTTAGATTAAGTAAAAGGTTATCATCGTGATGATCTAGAAATTTATTATAGCGGGTTAAAATAAAATTTATTTTTTATAAATATAAATCTTTTTAATTGAGTGACCCTGATAATTTTTTCTTTATTTATTTATTTTAAAATATATATTTTTCTATATTAATTAAATTAAAAAGTTTTCAGCTGAAGACAAGAAAACAAATAGAAATAAAAATAAGTAATTGAAAGGAATCGTAAGTAGGTCTTCAAATTATTCATCCAAATTTACTTAAAGCCAATAACGTTAGTAGATAATATTAAAAAAATTCAAAAATTCAAAAAATCAAATATCAAAATCTACAACTTGCAACCATCACTTTCTTGGAAAACCAACACCTTACAACTTTAAGATGGCCTTGATGTAATTATCCAATAATCTAGGGGCATGTAACCATTACAACTTCTATATAAATCATAAAATTCCACATTTGTTGGCATTAATTCCCTCATCATACTACAAAGTTCATAAGCAAAGCTTCCATTTTTAAAAAAAGAATAGCATGGCTGCTATCTTCTTGGACACCGCTCCCCAAGAAATACTCTGCCCTCTCAAGGCCGAGACTCCGACACTCACTCCTTTCTCCGCCGTCGTGCCGCTTCGTTTTATCACCGTCCGAAGGCTGAACACCACCTTCATAACATTGGAAACCATCCATGAAGAAGAAACTAACACGGACGTGTCCCAAAATTCATCATCAACCTTATTATCTCCTTGTTTCTTCCAAGTGAAGAAGCCCTTGTCATCATTTAATCATAATTGCAAGTGTGCTTAGAAATGTTTTTATGGGTATATCTTTTCAATAGTAGCTTTTAAGGGTTAGGCCACTTCGGTTTTAAGTCAACGAGCTTGTGGGATACCAAGTAACTTGTACTGATATTGTACTGTAATTGATCTCTTCTCTTAACTTGACAACTTTTCTTATTTATCATCAATTATAACATTAAATTGAATTAATTAATTAATAAAAAAACTACTTAAAACTAATTTCTCTAAAGTAATTTTTAAAATTTTCTTTTAAAGTATCATCTTAGGGGTGATCCAGTGTCACCTTTGCTTTTATTATCTTTTTGTACTTAATTTTATTTTGATTTGGGAAGAACTTGAACTTACAAAATTCTAAGGGAAAAAATAAATTTCAATAGAAAATACATAGAAAAATCGAAAATATATTGTAACTTTTAATTTTCAGGAGGCCGATTGCCTCCAACCGTCACCTTTAGTCCATCCCTGTCCATGCCTACATCTATATTGCATCTAATTACATTTAGTTTTGAATAGAGACAAATAGATTATTGATAGTTACAATTTTTTTAAATAAAACATGTATTCAAAGGAATGTTTTGATTTTATTTTATTTTAGCCCTTTGGTTTTTATACAGGACTATGTTGCCTTTTTTGTACCTTGATTTTTTATATAATGCATATTTAGCTTTTTGTTTAAAAAATACATCTCCTTTGATAGTTTGTCTAACAAGAATATTCCATAAAATAATTTTGACTTTTCAAATAATTTTTTTTAAATTTTTTTATCACCGATAATTTTTTTATAAAGCTAAGGTAATTAGAAAGTACTATATGTTCTAAGTATTCTCAACCATTTGACAATGAATATTGATGTTTGAACTCGTGACCTTTAAATACACCAATAATCCTTTTAATCACCTAGATAAGTTGGTGCTCAATCACCGATATATATCTTTATATGTATCTCTTAAAGTACATTAAACTGAACTTTTTTTTGGATGATTAAGAAATCCACCCAAATAAGGAAACTATGCTTTATACCTGATAGTCAATGGATTGTTGTAAAATAATGTAATCATATTGACTATCATAAATAATAATAATAATAAAGAGAAAAGATATATCATTATTATGTCATCATAAAATATACTTTTTTTAAGTAATTTCACTCGAATTTATGTAATCACGATAATAAAAATTACTCTATTAAATTTAACACAATCTTTCAAACATTTTACATTCAAAGTTAAAAAGTAAAATTCAATTAATATTGTTCCATTCAAAAGAAAAAAAAATTGAGAAGAAAAGAAAAGATAATACAAATACTATATCTTTATTTAAAACATAGGGAATAGATATCCCTTATATAAGAGTAGCTGAGGAGTAAAATTATCAAATAATAATCATCCACTTCAATAACTCCCTAGATATGGGTGACCCAATCCCCCAAAATGATCCCACTATTGGTAACATTCCCAAACTAATGTAAATAATTATAGAATTTAATAGGCGATAAAAGAGTAACAATGAAATTATTCACTTAAGTATTATTGAAAGTATCTAGAGCTAATGTATAGTAAAGTGAGGAATTCAAAGCACAATACTAATTTCATCTTGTAACATCCCCCGATTTCATTGTTTTAAAATATATTTATTTAATTAATCGTAAGTTTCTGAAAAGTCTAGGACAATTTCTGAAATCCTTGAAAGCTCAAGGACTCATCCCCGAATTTGATAATGAAAAGTTTAGGACAATTTTTGAAATTCTTGAAAGCTCAAGAACTCATCCTCGAATTTGATCCTCTATGTCAGAAAAGGAAAAAAATAAAGGATAAGGTGAGATTTGCATTAGAGGGGTTTCAAACCCAGGTGCCACCATTGTTTAGCACATGCCTTAGCCATCTAAGCTAGGCTACTATTAATGATTTAATCTAAAGGAAATATTTAATATATTAGATTATATCAGACTTAACATTTCAACCTCCTTCATGAAAACCAAAATTTTGAAAAATGTTTCACCTTTAATCCAAGCCACTCCCACCTCCGGTCACCGGTGGTATGCACCACCTATACCAATGTGCTCGTCGTGACCTCACAATCAAAACCCTCTAGTCCCTTGTCGTGAACCGAAGTAAGCTTCGACCGTTTTTATTCAGTTTTTCCATGGTGTTTAGGCTGATTATTTGACTTGTTCTTGGTTGATTTTTGTAAGATAATAAATATAGAGTAATCAGCCGCCTGGAACCACCCTTGCCGACGTTGCACATGCAACCACGAGCCACAGTCGCGCTTGGGCTTCGTCTTCTCAGTTGAATCTTCTAGAATTGGTTTGAGTCAACTCGAACCAGACTGAGTTAACTCGGATTAAACTGAGTCCACCCGAGCCGAGCCGAATCATTGAGCCACGAGCCGAGCCGAGCCGCTAAGTCGAGTGGCTGACTTTGACATGTCTGTTGACCTGCCAAAAGTTGACTGTTGACCATTGACTTTGACCAAAAATCATATTTTATGTTTTTTGAAGTATTGAATCTGAATCCAAAGGCCGTTTCGCCAAATTTGAACATGGTAAGCTACTTGTCAGCGTTTTATTATATGATTTAAATAGTTTTCCCGATTAAGTTCTGTTTCTGACGTAATTCGTTTTGCCTTGTCTCCGAGATATTATAGGATGTCGAATTTAAGTGCGAGAACGATCAAATAAAGCTTAATTGGTTGACCGATATGGCACAAAAAATCGAGGTAATACATTACTACCTCTTGCATGCTTTAAGGAACACATTGATATGGGTTACATAAATAAATATTATTGATAATATACATATAGTTAATTATTACTAGACTCGAACCAGATATGGTGTAAAGTTAGTAAACTGAATACAACTCAGATGAGTCGCATAAGAAATTAGAATACCGATAGGAATTAAATTCCAAGTTCTGTGATTAAGTGGTAAAACAATCAACCTCAAGATTTGTAAATTCTGGTTACTTTTGTTAAAGGTTGAATGTCAAAAGTACCCCTAGGAGATAAAATTATGAAAATACCCCTGTGATGTAAAAAAGACAAGGATTGTCCCTAAAAATAAAAAATAACTCTGAAAAACATGTTTATCTGATTAAACTACCAATTTACATGGCAAATGCTTATTTTGTTTAGAAAAACCCAGATAACCGATTTTTAACCTCCGATATGGCAAAAGACTTAGAATTTCCTATTTTTGGAATAAACACCTGATAACTAAATTATTGGAATGGTTCATATGATTAAATTCAAGGAAAATGATAGATATACCTTTAAGTATTAAAATGGCCAAAATGCCCTTGAATCATACAAGGACCAAAATACCTTAAACTTCAACCTGATTGAAATAAACTCATATGTTAAAATGACCTGAATACCCTTATGACCTAAAATTAAGTGGATGACATTGGATGAATTCTGAAAACATCGGTAAACCTAAGTGTTGTACCGCCCGAAATTTTGGAATATTTCTGAAATACAGAAATAAAATAAATACCATCAAATACCTGTTCGTCACCTTGAGATCCAATCAAGGATAATTTTGAAGGTAATAAGTTCAACTAGTATAATCAACATTAAGGGGTGAATATTTGTGAAATATCTTGGTTTGTATGATTGGCAAGTATAGCAATGCTGGGAACTATTTAGTTCAATTTGACTCCGAATCTTGATAACTCGATATAAATCATGAATACTATAAATTACCATTTTACCCCTATTAGGTTAAGGTACTAAGAATTCTTTAAGAGTTAAAATATCTAAACTACCCTTGATGGTCTGAATAATGAAGTCACATATGTGATATCTAAAGTTAAAATATTTCTGATGTAAAAGTTCTTGAATACCTTTCTAACAAACTAAAATTCTAAATGGCCCCGAAATATCTTATTAGTGATGTTAGTAATCAAACCCTTCTTATAGGATCTCATTTCTAAAATCCAATCAACTTATAGAAGCTCGTGTTTACCTCCATGATAATTATTGCATGCCTCCGAAAAATATTTGAATTCTCTAGTGTGTTCTTTATGCATATGAATATTTTCTCACATTTAAAAGTATGACTATGATATCTGAAACAAAAGTATGATCTCTGATCTCTATTTTTTTATACAAAATAAATCTGGCTCCTGATCTCTGACACTACTGTATTGTCTGAAACTGTTTTACTGGGGTATTTCTTGGTAGGTGTCAAAAATTCTGAGGTTCAACTAGCTGGTAATTCTTTTATGTTCTGATCATTTTATTGGACTGTTATACCCATTGGATATAGGGTAAGTCTTTATGAATATAGTCTTAGGGAATTGCATATGGAGTGTTCGAGTGGAGGGTATTACTGAGTTTTCAAAAAAGAAAATATATGTTTTACTGAAATATTTCATTATTTATGATTTTGTTGGAACACACTAGACTCCGAACTCCATCTTCTGAATCTATCTCTCTGAACATTTTCTTTGAACTATAAGCTTCCTAACTGTTACATGAAGAACTAATTAGTAAAACCTCAACTCATCCCTATAACATGTATATTCCTGGATAACTAAGGAAATCTTCATGCATCATATATGTGATTGGCCTTTAGTATCTGTTGGAAGTATTGCATTACTGAGCTATCAGGTTAAAGGAATTGATCATGTCCAGTATCAACATCAGTATGAGAGTTCTTTTGGCGTTGCTTGCATAGTACGGTACTTGTATAAATAGGGGCACGTAGGTCGTATTTGTTTTCATACTGAGTCTGAAACTTGTATGATATGATGTACGATAATTAAAATTTTGATTTTAATAATTGAATGATTTTTGAACTTGTATTTTATTTATAAAGTTGTTTTACGATTTTACATGTTTTCTGAAAATTTTAAATTTTCTCGTATTTTATTGTGAGTCACTCTGGTGGCCCTAATGTGCACCTTAGATAGGATCAGTTCACCCATATCAGTCTATGGGTGTTACATTTAGTGGTATTAAAGCTTAGGTTGAGTCGAGTCTTCTGGGTAGATCGGTTGATCGACTGTCATAGAGTGTATGGTCAATACATGCCTCTAAATTATAATCGTACTTCTATAAGCCATAACTCCAGGCTCAAATCCCCTCTCTGTAATAAGTATATTGAAGTATTTTTCCGTTAGGGCTCAACCTATGCTTAAAGGAATATCATCAATATTCTTTCAGATTTTGTAAAGTGCCTCGTGAATAATGTGAGAGTTACTTATTCAAAAATTCTGACCCGACTCTCGACTTGAATTTGTATTCCATTATCCCTAACATTCTATGATGATAAACTCGTAACCAATATTTATATGTGAAAATTTGAGATTAAGCATTGCTACCCAAGTGGATTGAAGAGCAAAGTATCTAGTCCAAGCTCTGATTGTATTGATGAATCGAATTGAAGAATTTCAGGAATCACTATTTTCCAAATTTCATGAGATTGAAACTCGATAGGTGTTGATCCTCATACCTCCTTGATTTGTTCAGTATGAAAGTACAGGAAAGTGTTCGTGTACATTGTAAAAGTGTAAATCTCGAGGAGATAATGTTATGTCCGAGAGAAATAATGATGTTGGTAGGTTGCACAGGAGGTAAACAAGTGTCATTTGCCCTAATTTATGGTTTAAGTGGATATGCAAGATGACATGTCAATTAATTACCGACGTAAGTTGACTCTGAAAAACTCGAATGCAGCTTGGATGTCTTTTATGCGACATCATGGAGATGATACTGTTTTTACCCTATTTCTGTTATTCTGACTAAGATAATTAAGGTTTGATTGGTTATACAAGGAGTATTCTGTTCAGATTTTGTAAACCAGAGATTGGAGATGTTGGATTGATACTTAAATTTTTTTTTAGAGAAAATAACTTCAGTGACCGAAAATGCCTTATAATATACGATTTTAACCAACTTTTTTTGGATTTGCGAAAATGACTAACAAATTCACAACGCGAACTCCAATTTCGCAACACAGTTTCCAAATTCGCAACACGAATTTCCCAAATTCGTAACTCAGTTTTGAAATTCGCAACTCGAATTTCTTTTCGCAACGCGATTTTCCAAATTCGCAACTCAGTTTCTGTAATCGTAACGTGAATTTATTTCTCGCAACATGGGCGATTTTAAAATTCGCAACACGAATTCCAAATTCGCAACACGGAATTTCAAATTCGCAACTCGATTTCTGAATTCGCAACGTGAATTTCTTTTTCGCAACACAAGTTTCCTTTTCGCAACAAGATTTTCTAATTCGCAACACGAATTTTGTTTTCGCAACTCGATTTTTGAATTCGCAACACGAATTTTAATTTCACAACAGCTTTTATTTTCGCAACACAAATGTTTTAGGTATATAAACGCAGCAGCAGGAACTCATAACCTAAATCCCTAAATCACAACTCATTCCATCTCTATCTCTCAATCTCTCCGGCGACATCTGTTCCTATATCCAACGACATCCTTCCCCATCTCTAATTTTTTTTTACATAATTTTATTTCTATATAATTTTTCTCTAATGATTTCTCTCCCAAATTATCAACTATCAACTTAATAAAGGTATGTTTTTCTCTAAGTTAGTGATGTTATCTAGTTTATAGCTCGTTTGTTTAGTAAATTAATTTACAATTTGTAGAATGAAATCATCTAATGTTGATCATGTTTGGATAGATTTGTGTTTTGGAGGGTCATGGGAGAATGCTAATGGTGTTTTACAATATATGCCTTTACCAATGAATCTTCAACTAAAACTATCATTAAAAAAGTTAACTTATGAAACTCTAATGTTACGTGTTGCAAAGAAATTGAATTTAGAACCTCTAAGTGGATTTAGGCTATCTTATTTGAGAAAATGTAAAGTTTATTTGTTAACTGACAATGAAGATGTTGAACGATTCATTGCTTACATGCAAGATGATGTTACATTGTATGTTGTTGAACCTAGAAGTAGTGAAGTTGGGTCAGTAGCGGGTAGTAATCAACTAAGTACTTCAACCTCAGTTTATGGTGCTCACAATGTACAACGTTGTTATCAACCTCAAAATTTAATACTTCCACCACAATTTCATCACCAAGAAAATTTTGTTTCACCATATTTCCAATACCAAACACAATCTCAAAACCCACAACCTTTCCCTAATCCAAATCCCAATCAACTTTCAGCACCAAATTCCGGTTTTCGTATTGACCAGTTAAACGATGATGGGCCAACAAAAAAATTGTGAGTACTAGTCAGTATTCGAAATTTGATCTTGGTCAATACTCGGATTTTGATGATGTTTCAGAAGAAGAAAAATACCATGCGTGTAATGATTTTGATATTGGTCAATACCTAAATTTTGATGATGAAATAGCCGTTGCCGAGGAAGAAGAAGAAGAAAAAGAAGAAGAGGAAGTTCCCGAAGAAAAGAAAAAGAAGAAAATACCACGAGAGTATAACTGGATGCCACGGGAGTATAACTGGAATATGTCAGAATTACTTCAGATACAGGAAGAAGAGTTGGTAAATATATCAGTTGATTGTTACACAAAAGTTATTCGTATCAAGAAAAATGATTTTTTTGATACAAAGGAATACTTGAAGATAGCTTTGTATATGAAATGTGTGGAAGATGGCTATCAACTAAAAGTTAACAAATCAAGCAAAGATCATTTCGAAACAAAATGTATGATCGACAAAAACTGTACGTGATGTATGATTGCAAAGAGGATAAAAGATTGTGAAATGTTTAAAGTTAGGACTTTTATTGATAAACATACATGTTCAAGAACCCAAGTTTTTCCTCACCATAGACAGGCAAACAAAAAGATGTTGGGTGGTTTTCTGGCTGAGTTAATGTTTTTGAATGGCAGGGTATATCGGGGACATGAAATCATGACTGACATGAATGCTCGGTTCAAGATTAGTATCTCATATTCTCAAGCTTGGAGAGCCAAATGTTATGCCTTGGAATTGTTGAGGGGGCCGCCAGAAGCATCGTTTGCCCAACTGCTGGCTTATTGTCACAATTTAAAGCTGAAAAATTTTGGGTCGGTAACTCATATCAAAATAGATAGATATGGACGTTTTGAGTTGCTGTTTATCACCATTGGTGCTGCGGTTAGTAAATAAATATAATTTTGTTGACTCATTTTTGTTAGTTACATGCATTTTACATTTAAATGATATATTTCTTGTGTATATTATTTTGTAGATTTGTTCGTTTATTACTTGTATGCGCCCAATTATTATAGTTGACGGAGCACATTTGAAAGGTTGATACCTTGGAGTAAACTTATTAGCAGTAGCCATGGATGCTAACAATGAGATACTGCCAATAGCTTACAGGGTTGGCAAATCTGAAACCTCTGATTCATGGACATGGTTTATGGAGCATCTTAGGGATTACATATGTCCTATTAGCAATCTGAAAATCATATCCGATAGGGCAAACTCAATTGACAACGCTGTTAGAAGGTGTTTCCCAAATGCTTTTCATGGACTTTGTGGTATTCATTTGTACATAAATCTAAAATCAAGGTCTGTTGGTATAAAAATCACAAATGGACATACTGGAAGGCTGTAAAAGCTTATCGGGAAGTGGATTTTAATAAGCATATAAATTGTTTAAGACGTGTTTTGCCTCAATGTACTCAAACACTAGAAGATGTCGGGTTTGAAAGATAGTCAAGAGTACATCAACTTGGAGCAAGATATGGTTTTATGACGTCTAATAGTGCAAAATCAATCAACGCTCTAAGTCGTCATTCCCGAAAATTACCTATTACTATGTTAATAGAGTTTTTTCGAGCCTCTATTCAACAGTGGTACTACAAGAAAAGAAACCATACATATATTATTTCTTTAAATTCATAACTTATCATATGTAATAGATTTTACTAAGTATTATTTATTTAAATTTACAGGAACATTGGAACATCGTGTTAAACCATGGACTGAAAAAAAGACAACGAAACGTGTTGTGAAGTTAACGTCATGGAGAGTTGAACCATGTTCAAACACTTTATTTGACGTATTGGATAATAACTTAAATGAGCTTGTCGGTTTAAATGCAAAGACATGTAGTTGTATGAAATGAAAAACATCTGGTTATCCGTGTGGTCATGTTATAAATTTGCTCTTCACCTAAACCAAGATGATTCAAGCGCATACGCTATGGATTGCTACACTACAGAAGTATATCGACAGACTTATACCGAGATTGTCTACCCTTTTACACATCCTTCTGAGTGGGACATACCAGATGACTTACAAACAATTTTGCCACCAGTCATGGACAGAAGGCTACCTGACCGACCAAAAAATCACGATCGTATACTGTCTACAGGTGAAGAGAAGAGGATATCGACATGTAGTTGGTGCAAAGAAAGTGGTCATACAAGGTTGACCTGTGGATCACCAGTGCCATCACAATAATCTTTTCCTCTACCAAAATATGGATCCTCATCAAAATCCAAAGCTCATATGGTGCCAAGCAAAAGGAAATCAAAATCAAAATCGCAATCAAAATCAAAATCCCAATCACAACCGGCTTCGCTTTTTGGGACTATTAACTAGGGTGATTTTTAAATGCAAACGTTGTATTATGTGTATTTTATGTGTGAATGTATACATTTTCAGTTTGACATATATTAGTAACTTGAGTTTGAACATTGCTATGATCTGTTCAGTTGTTATCACTTATCAGATTGTTGTCTGTTATCTTTTTGAAAGTGTTTTCGTTGAATTCGCAACGCAAAAGTCAAATTCACGTTGCGATTTTAGCGTTGCGATTGTTGCGAAAGTAAAATTTGCAACGCGAAAGTCAAATTCAACATAATGCAGATTGAAATTAAACAACAAATCAATTAAATAAAAAACAATTCTTATTTACACTTGACAACACATTGATACATCAATTAGCCCCAAACAGTACATCCAAATGCTCCTAAAAATAGGGAGCTTACATCCAAATACATCAATTCACGCAGCTCACTTGAATGATTAACATGCAGAAACGTTATGGCCATGAGATTTTCTACACATTTAAAACCAACAAATATGAGCTGAAATTATTGAATTCTAGGTACTTAACCAAACATTTTCAAACTAATAAAGAGTATATATGTTAACAACACTTGCTCAAACTTACCAATAACAAATGGTTGTTTATGCACACTTTCAGCATGCGGATGCAGGTAGGCAACATCTCGCATATATCTTTCTAGCCATAAAATGCCGAAACCATAACCCTACTGCACCTCTATCTCTATCTGTGGGAGGTAAAAATTGTTTACCTCCTGTCGTCATACGTTTCTAGCACATGCATACAAGAGGATCACAATCCCCTCTGTCTCCCGCCGTTTGTTGTGGCGTTGTCTCGTCTCTCATCATTATAACTTTTAACTTATTTGGCTTCTTGTTTCCTGAATTAGTCCAATAATAATCGCATCCAAGTATTTAGCCAAATGATCGCTCCATCCCCTACAAATAATATCTTTCAAATCAAACAATGGTATGTAATTCAACATGATGTCATATACTATCGTCTTCAGGGATGGGAGCTGAAGCTCAACGAGAATCCAATGACGATGTTCTATAACAGGGATAAACACCTGCAATCATAAATAATAATTCAATTGCGCACATCAAATAAAATTTATGAACACATTTAAATATGCAAAAATAAATACTAACCTTATCGACCTCCCATCACGCAGGATAAAGGCAGTCTTTTCCATTACCCAAAGCATATGAAGAGTCTCTCTGATCCTTCAAGTGAGCTGCGTGAAAAGACAAAGGCATAATAGTCTATCGCGTCTTTTTTATTTTCTTCAATTTCCTTATAATCAGAAGACGTGACACCCATGCATCAATATGTTGTTTTATAATATATATATATATATATTAGTGAATTTACTAAATTTTTAAAAAAATAATCAAAATCAATATAAGAAGAATATAAGACTTACCCCCCATTTGAAATAGCCATTCTTTTCAACCCCTAATAAAACACCCCTCCAAGACCGCTCAAGAAAAATGTATATCGTCGATTTTGCCTATGTCAGCGTAGCACCCCTTGCTTTGCTCATATAGATAAAAATCAACTGCGGTCTTAGCCCAAAGGGTATTATCCATAATTGTGTCCGGTAGTGTGCTCATCTCGTGCTGAGGAATGGTACTAGCCGGTAACTGATACGAAAGCCAACTCTAATCCATCATACCGGGCACGAGAGGGGATTTATCAATATGTCGATATAGTATGCCATGTGAATTGGGCTCTTGAACGGTGGGAGGGACCTCTTGAATGATGGGAGGGGCCTCTTGAACGATGACAGGTGAATCGAGCTTCTTCTTACGCAGTCTTGGAACTATGGGGTGAAAGGAGACGTAATGGCACGTCCATGACGTCTGATGCGTGAACCCCGTCGTGCAAGAAAAACCCGACGTAAAGTATCTACCTTATCGGGCCGTTAAAAATAAATTAATACATTAATCAGTAAATAAAGAAATAAATAATGCCAAAAAAGGTTATTTGCATTTTTAGTATTAAACAAACTTACCTCATTGCGTAGAGTATGGACCTCATTCTACAACGATGAAACAATCTCACGTAGAGCGGCTACCTCATCACGTAAAGTAGATACCTCACCACGTAAAACACCATTGTCATCGCGTAAAACATCTACCTCACCACGTAAAGACCGATCCTCATCACGCTATGCACCATTGTCGTCACGTAAAGTACCGACCTCATCACGCAAAGCACTGACCTCATCACGTAACTCTCCTAACTCATCCCGTGGAGGTGAAGAACGGGGAGATAAATGTCGTGGCATCTTCGCCGGTCGCCTATCATGAGGTGATGGTGGAGAAGAGGCTCGATGATGTGATGGAATAGGTGATGGCTCTCGGTGTGGAGGTGTATAATCGGCTCGATCAGGTGATGACTCTCGGTGTAGAGGTGTATAATCGGCTCGATCAGGTGATGGCTCTCGATGTCGAGCTGTAGAATCGGCTCGATCAGGTGATGGCTCTCGAAGTAGGGGGTGCTCATCATCCGTCCCATAAAAAAAATGCCTACTAGCTTGCCACCAATCAGTGGCAAGCTCAGCCTCTGTGGTGTCAGCCTCTGTAATGGATAGTTTGCCTCCTAACAATATAAAAGCTCAAACAAAGTTAAACGTCTACTAGTAATAACTTGTTTATATATGGTAGTATTTGTGTTAACTTACATCATTATCATCGTATATGGTAGTAAATCTTCCCAATCCAACAACCGGATCCTCCTCCAGGTAATAGCCCTAGGAATATCATTTGAATTTTTGATGGCATATGTTCGCATGCTGGGAAAAGCCTCAAATATCCAAATCTACAAACAATATAATACACAAACATTAATTTTAGTAATTGTTAAATAATTAATTATAATTTTGGAAATATTATATAGAAATTCTTACCTTAAAGGCCCAAATAAAGCCTACCAAAGTGTATTTGGAACCATGGCCACACAAACTACGACGGTCCTCAAAGGTAGACAACAACTTTTTCCAGGTAGCTTTCCATAGATATGAACCCCACGGAAACATGTTCCATGCATTTAGGTCATCTACCAATAATATTAAATCCTCAGAAATAGGTTGTCTGCCCTCTTTACCTAAAAAGCCGGCATTCAAAAGTAATAAAAGGTATACTCAGACAACGTCAAGGTCATCCATCCGAGTAAAACCATCTTTAAGAAGTAATCTTTTCAAATCGTCGACGTGTAAACTGGGCTTCGCCTTTGCCAGCTCAGGAAAAACCCAAAATAACCATGATGGGCGGGCGATATGACTAGTGTACCGACCTACTTCATCGTGTCGTCCGAAACGTATACCAGTGATTAAGCAAAACTCCTCCCGCCCAAAACAAGTATAAACTGGTGGAAAATGAAACCATATCTCTTCATCACCACATTGTATCCTCTCGGGTAGATCGTTAATCATGGTCTGAAGAAACAAATGGGTCAACATAGCATCTCCACCTAGATGTTGTACTTTCAGCCATGACCCGAAACAAGTATTCTCAAACAAATTTCTTTGTACATGTGTAAGTGTCGACGCAATTGTAGTGGCTAGGCTTAATTTATTCCTTAAAGTCAATGAAGCCGAAAAAAATTCATAACAAAAATAATAAACATACCAAATATACCAAAAACTACAAATTATACACTATAAACAGACATGATATTAAACAGGGAAAATATAGCCAAATATGTTTCAAACTAGCACGGTATTCACCCAAGTTATTACTCTATCATAGTTCACAAAATGCATCAGATAACATTCCAGAAGTAAGCACTTATATAAACATTTAAAAGGATAACATATAGGTTTAGTGCATATTCAAGGACAACATAAAGAGTAGTAGTTTATTCTTGAAACTTAAATTCGCAACACTGTGAAGTTAGTATTTGTCTTTGTTTTTTGGTTGAAGTAATGCAATTCATTCAAGTTTCAATTTGCAGAAGAAGAGTAGTTTTTGAAACTTAAATTCGCAACACGAAAATGAAATTCACAACGCGAAACTAAATTCGCGTTACGATTTTCATTTTCGCGTTGCGATTTTCATTTTCGCGTTGCGATTTTTGTGTTGCGAATTTAAGTTTCAAAAACTATTCTACAAATTGAAACTTGAATGAATTGCATTACTTCAACCAAAAGATAAATACCAACTTCACAGGGTTAAAGACTAAACAGTTTAGCAGAATTGGCAGCAACCGAATGAATTTACTAAGCAATCTAAGTGGAATGATTAATCTATATATTGAAATTACTAGTAAATTTATCATCAATTTAAATATGAAAAATCTAATAATAATACAAAAATTTCAAAATAAAAATAATTAAAAAAACTAACCCTCGGTGATTGATTTCCATTTGTGGTCGTGAATGGTTGTGAATAGTTGTGAGAGGGTGGCTCTGAGAGATAGAGATAGACAGATGTCGCCGGAGATGGGGATGGATGTCGCCGTAGAAAGTGAGAGATGGAGATGGGACTGAGTTGTGATTTAGGGTTTTAGGTTATGAGTTGCGATTATACTGTTTACATTTGTGTTACGAAATTAATATTGTGTTTTGAATTCGAAAATAAAATTCGCTTTGCGAATTTGACTTATATGTTGCGAATTATAAATTCGCGTTACGAATTTAGAAAATCGCGTTGCGGAAAAGAAATTCGAGTTGTGAATTTCAAAATTGAGTTGCAAATCTGGAAAATTCACGTTGCGAATTTGGAAATTGTGTTGCGAAATTGGAGTTCGCGTTGCGAATTTGTTGATCATTTTCGTAAATCCAAAAAAAATTGGTTAAAATCATATATTATAAGACATTTTCAGTCACTGAAATTATTTTCTTAAATTTTTAATATTGCAAAGAGCATTAACCCAAAATACATGCCCCATCCTTCCCATATTCTCACATATTACAATGCCATAAACTTTTCAACATTAATCTCTCTGTGGCTTTGAATTTATTGAGCTCCTTCCGGTTTCCAGGCTTCTTTTCTCGACTTCAAAACTCAAACCTTTCAAGCATCGATCTTTCGAGTAAAGAAAGCCGTAACATTGAAAGATCATCCACACGAAACCCACTGTTTTTCCCCTCAGATCCCTCTTCAAGCACAAAGAGTCAAATCCTTGTTTAGCACGAAATACACAGCCGTAGACAACACCAAGGGAAGAAAAACCAATAATTTCTTGGAACAAACTGCATGATTCTCAAACCCTTCTTCCAGAATGGTCTCTAGCCTTGGAATAGTTGAAGATTTTGTGGGATTAATGAGAATGGATGGTGCCACTGCACCCCAGTTTTGCTTGTATCCCACCTCTTTCATCATCTTCAAGACTTCGAAAAAAAGATTATAAAGATGTGATTTTTTTAATGATTTTGCTGATTCAGGGAGATTGTTATGTTTCAACTAATTGTGAGGATTTATATAGGAGGAGATGAACAAGAGGTAAAATAAGGAAAGAAAACTAAAAGGACAGGAAGCTGGTTGGCAATTTGGACCAAATTAAACAGTATTATCTCATGATGGAGGTTAGCCCAGGTAAGAATCTTACCAGTATTTCGACCTTTTCTTTTGTCCATTTTCTTATTCCGTTAATCTTGTTATAAAATAAAATATAGGTTGCTGTCCTTCGAGAAGATTTCCTTTGCTTTTATTGTTATTATTTAATAAAAAAATATTTTATGCTCAAAAACAGACTGGCGGTTGAAGGAGCGGATATAGGAAAAAGAAAAGATAATGAAATAAACAAAATCAAACACGAGTGGGCAACCATTGAAATAGTCTAAAATAAAGAAATTAATCTTAAACCAGAATTGCCTATCCAGCTCAGTTGGTAAGAGCGCAAGGCTCATGTTAGAGGGATCAAACATTGTAGACCAGCCTACTATCCTACATTCTCTTACCTCATTACAAATGAAAATAGGGTTAGCTAATTTTAATCTTAAACAAACGTGACCTCCAAGGCGTGCAAACAACGTCTAGACATAGTCAAAGCCATCTAGAAGTGGAATCTAGATGTACAAGTAACCATTTGACATGTGAAAATGTCTAACCGGATCATGCCAGCAATTGATCTATCCTAAAATTGATCAAAGAAAATGAAATTATGGTAAATTATATAAGTGTTCATCAAGTAAATTTCCTCTTTTCTCATTGATTTTTAAAAGTAAAGATTTCTATCACTAATATTGTCGATCTATAATAAATGAATCACTAGATCGTCAACAATCAGTACTAACAGGGACGAACACAGAACCTCATGTTAGAGGGATGAACTTTAATTTATAAAATTATAGGGGGTGATATCAATATTTTTAATAAAAAAATACATAAAAATAAAAATATATGATAATTTAAAATATTTGAGAACGACTATTTCCATCCATGTCGCCTAGACCCTTACCCGATTATTAGAGTAGCATAATGCTGATTTGGCACATTAATTAATCTTTTTTGGCCTCATTTCGTCATGTTAGATAATCATTTTAACCGGACTCTGTTCAACACTTCTTTTTACAGCAAAAAGAAAAAAGAAAATAAGGTTCAGCAATTTAACATAAGTGATTGAACATCATAAATGATTGACAACTCAACACCAAAACTGATATCTTAATCCCTAGGCGTTGAAAACGAGCCACTATGAAACTTCTCTCCACAACTTGTTCTTCTTGACAAGATTCATCATATCTTCATCTACTTGAAAGCCTAGGGTCGATAGATGTGGCAAGGATGGATCGAGGAGAGCTAGGTACGGACGTACTCCTAGAAATTCTAAAATATTTTAAGCATTTTTTATATATTTTCTTATTAATTATCTAATTTTGTACCATGACATTTTTATAATTAGGTAGCTTTAAATTTTTAATTTAATTTGTTAAGTTAAATCCCTAATATAAATTCATCCTTTCCTCCCCGAGCTCTTGGTGGATGAGATTATTTGAAATAAGGTTGAAGGAGAAGAATAGGAAATCTGGTTTGAATTTAATCAGTTATCCTTCATTGGAACCTCATATATTTCTATCCAGGAACGCATAGAATAGTATGTATGGCCGGGGTTTCAAAAGTTGAGTACATATTCCTGTGGAAGACAGAGTGTTTATGTACATACAACGTCTGGCATTCAATGCACATTTCGTTCTAATTGCATTCTACCGGGAAAAAAAAGAGTATAGTTATATATAATTTATCGTACTACATCAGCAAACCGTTAAAGGTTTAACGACCGTTAATTTTTACTGACCCCATCTTAATTAAAACGAAATGAAAATGACCAAATCTTATGTTTCTTGAATTCAGTGAGGAAAAATTTATAAAACTCAAACGAAAGTGACAATTTCTGTAGTTTTTCCTAAAAAAAAAAAAAAAAGTGTTAGAAGACACTCTAAAAATCATCATAAGTTTTTATAATTATAATTATTATGTTTTACAATAAATTTATGAATTTTAAAAAAATCATACTATAATTTCTATAATGATGCCGATAATATACATTATGTCTAGAACCGTGATAAATACGACGTGATCACGATCACAATTTAAATTCCTGAATGCAGCATAAGGGATTTTGGGTTATGTGGTGTTTAGTATTTGTGTGAATAGGTTGAGGCAGAGGGTTGTTGATGGAACTTGGGCATAACTCAGTTTTTTTGGATCTGACCCTTTTTGGTTAATTCTTTTTTTAGTACTCTAAAAAGAAGAATTATTTTTATCTAATCTTAGGATGCCGGAGTTATCAAGTTGATCTGTTGGCAGGTGGTTGAATGCGATTAGAAACCGGAGAAAAAAGGGATAGGAAAATGTTGGTGGATGATACCAGTATTGGCATTCAATCCTATGACATGTTTCAAGCAAATATTTCTGAAATGAACGTTTAAAAAACATATTGTAAACAGAAACTTCCAAAAACCAGAGAGACTGGGAGGTGTTGGATTGATAAATATAAAATTTTGAACATTGCAAAGAGCATTTACCCAAAGTACATGCCTCATCCATCTCACATTACAATGCCATGAACTTATTTAACATGAATTTCTCTGTAGCATTGAATTTAGTGAGCTTCTTCCATTTTCCAGGCTTCTTATCATTAACTCAAAACTTTCAAACCTTTCAAGCATCGATCATTCCGGCAAAGAAAGCCATAACATTGAAAAATCATCCACACGAAACCCACTGTTTTGTTTCCCTCGAATCCGTTTTCAAGCACAAAGAGTCAGATCCTTGTTTAGCGCAAAATAGACAGCCGTGGACAACACCAGGGGAAGGAAAGCCAACACTTTCTTGGGAAAAAACTGCATGATTCTCACACCCTTCTTCCAGAATGGTCTCTAGCCTTGGAGAAGTCGAAGATTTTGTGGGATTAATGAGAAGGGATGGTGCCACTTCACCCCAGCTTTGCTCGTATACCACCTCTTTCATCATCTTTAAAACTTGGAAAAAAAGATTGGAGTTTTTTTTATGGTTTTGGTGATTCAGGGAGATTATTATGTTTCATCTGATTGTTTTGAGTAAATTATGTGGAATTTATACAAGGGAGATGAACAAGTAGTTCGGGAAGAAAAACGAACAAGACAGGAAGTTGGTTGGCAACTTTTGACTAAAATAGGATTTGACAACCATGCTGCCCTTCCAGAGGATTTCCTTTTATTTATTTGTAGGTAAACTACATCATCACCAACGTTATCTTTATTTTATTATTATTAATTAGGGTTCAGTTTTGAGATCTCATTGGTCAAACAAAATCTTCTAGATTAGTTCACGTGTGAATAATCAACTTTCTAGTTAGACGTGTAAATTTCTTTTTTTAGGGCATCTTAGAATGTCAGAAAGGAATGGTAAATGTCACCTTATTTCAATTTATAATGTTGTGCTAATCTTTGGCTCAGAGATATGTGGGTAATCTTTGTGTCCCATATGTGATCGGATATGATATTGTCGTCTTAGAAATAATTTAACATAATCTCACCTGAATATGAGTAACATAGGATCCAAGCACTTTCATGGCTATATGTTTTTGGTTCAAGATGCATGAGTGGTGGTAAATATAAACCATACATGCATGCAAAGAAGACAGCTAAAGTCGACAAAGACTAGCTTTCCTTACAAGATTTCATGGATCGATCCATCTCAGGCGATGTTCGGGAAGATAGTAACTTGAAAACGTACATCGTTACGATCGATCAATTCAAACAGGCAAACGTCCTGTTCTTGCAGGCGATTATCCTTGGCAAAATCGGCCCAACCAGCGCACAATCTAGCATATCGTTGATGATTGCGCATATTCACAAGCCATGTTTTATCTGAAACCTCGAGTTTTATGGTCATCGCCATTCGTTTCCAGCCATTTTCCCTGAATCTTTTCGGTACATTCTGCGTTTAGAAACAAGTTTTTTCTATTATCAGACAGATTAAACCAAACAAACACAGCGACATGTATGAAATTACCACAGAACGTCTGTTCACGTAAGAATGTGTCATGGTAACTTTGAAGAATGGATATTTGGAGCTGTAATTCTGGGCAGTTTCGATACCACTGGTTTTCTTCATATTTTCCCTTTGAACAAACAAGTTTCCCTCATCATCACTATTAGATATTTCTATATACTCAACCTTTTTCCCACCTGAACACTCGTTAAATACTATGGATCTCCCTTCACCTCTTCTATGCACATGACTCAAGTTTCCAAGATTCTTTCTCCGAACGTTTCAGATCGGTCTCGGTCGATATGCGGGGACTGGTTTGCCTGCTGTTATTTTCCTTTCATGCTTTCTCAACGTTTCTTCATTTTTTTCTGCAGCAGTTTCTGCCATAAATTTCGAGCTTGAATCTGAAATTGCCATGGTAGCTGAAAACTATGAGGTCTCCCTTCTCTAGAGAGTTTTGTTGCACGAATTGCTTCCAACCGTTGTTGAAACATAAATTATCATCAATCTTTTCAACATCAACATGCCAAAATCTCCCATCACAGGTTTCAAGTACAGAATCTTGAGGTAATTTCTCTAGGAGGTTCTCCTCCAGGTTCTTTATAAAAGCTGGTGGGATTCTCTATCAAACAAAATCAAGAGATTTAATAACAAGTAATTAACATAAAATATTAAAACATTAAGTTGTGATACAAAACAAAAAAAGTAACTTTCAATGAATTCATCAATTCTTCCTCAAATACATTAGATTTCAAAATCTGCAACTCTGACAAAAACTGTGTGTGCTTCTTTGGAGTTGAATTTCTCATCCTTTTGTAATCATCACCTGCAAACTGATGCCCATATCCTTTGCACTAGGCTATTCAACCTACTGGAAGAATGCTTATTTCCTCCAACAAGTCTTTCGGCTGCCGGTCCCTTTTCATGCACAAACTTTACAGACTCCCATAATCGATTGAGTAGATTCATTAGGGCGATTACTTCATTCCTTTGCATCTGCAACTGAGGGTCGATAAATCGAACTTGAGTCTGAATGGAAAGTTCTTTACATAAAATGTACCTTACATAGATATGTATGCTTACAAACTAGATTCTAACAGAAAGCTAGATATGAAATACAAGCAAAAGCCTTCTTCGTAATGGCAAAATCCGAATGCATAATATAGAAAGAAATTAGAACTGAAAATTGAACGCTATAAATGGGGAAGGGCACTTACTGTCTGAATCAAGTTCTCCTCACCATTAACTGAAAACAGAATCTTCAATGCAGTTCCAAGACCAGAAACCTGAAGCTTTCCCCAAAGTCGACATTTTTCGCACCCTACACAGTCCATCACCGCACTACAAAACCAATGGCAATTATTACATCATTTCCAAAATCATTGGCACAGATATCAGACGTTAACAATAAAAGAGAAGATGAAACAGTTTTTCAAAGTTTTCAGCGAGGGATTCGGAGGGAGGTTGAAAGACAATTTCAGATTTCATTTCTTCTTGAGAATGTTCTGCTCTGAACAAATTTTGCTTAATGTACCAACACAAACATGTTTCAAGTAAATATGTTTAGACATGCATAACCAAAAAGGAAATTGGACAAACCTGATATTTTTGAATTGTGCTTGTATTTTATGTTTCAGTTCTGGTCCTCTCTGTCCTTTCCACAATTTAGCTTCATCCAATGGAAGTGGGCATGCTGCTTGCAATTTTGGATTATAAAGTAAATTCTTCATTAGGGATTGCGTCCTTAGGTCGTCGGTTGGATTACCTGTATCATATTCAGCTTGTTCCAAGTACTCAGCTGCCTGAAATGCATCAAAGCGGGCAAGTAAATAGAGATTTATCAAGTACTCAGCATTGTTCCAATTTTTGTTTTCGCCTAGTTTGGGTAGATTACTTAAGTACTCATGCCTACTCACCTTTGTCACAGCTCGGAGAACAAAGAGGAATGCAAAGTACAAGTTTTCAACTCGATCTGGATATTGTAAAACCCGATCATACAGTATTTCGAGATTGTGGCCCTACAAAAATAAGGAAGATCAAATAAACAGTGTTAGATCTCTGTAACGTTATAGTGCACCTATGGAATTAAGTTCATAAACAAGCAAAAGATGAGTACTGGGTGACACAGAAATGAGAATTTATACCAAATTTGTGGATTCATCAAGTAGATAATCAGAAGCTATATGGACCGAAATAGATGAGTGAAGACCAGAAATCAGCTTGTACAGTATTTTCACTTCTTGGCATAACTCTTCAGCCGGATCTGTATATTAGAGCACAAATGAATAAAATATATATTTTTTTAAAAAGGTGTCTCATTAGACTGTACCTTCCAATCTTCCATTAATGACGATTGTTATAAAGTGTACTCAATATTACAAAAAAAATCACCTACCATGGCAAGGTCGCTCATTGGACTGTTCCCATCTTCCATTAGGACAATGTTATTAAGTGTACTCAATGTTGCGGAAGACGGCTATCGGATAGAGCAAAATCGCAACTGATAATTTGAGAAAATAAAAATGAAGATAAAAGAGACACAAAATTTACGTGGAAAACCCCTAAATAATATAGGGTAAAAACCACGGGCAATGGTAGAAGAATTTCACTATGAGAAAATAGGAATTACAACTTCTCTCTATCTACCAAGGAGAAAACAATGATAATTCTCTCTTGATAAAAAGGAGAAAACAACTCTCAAGAAACTCTCTAAAATCTCTCTAGTATTGGAAGAAAGCTAGAATGCTTTGGGATGATTTTAAAGCTAAATGAGCTAGGGTATTTATAGTTGAAGCTTTAAGGACTAACTTGTAAATACTCTAAATTACAATGACTAAATTATGCTTATACCATTTAGCAATTTCAACAATTGTGTGCTCTTTTTTGACCATTGCAGCGAATTGTGCATTAATGCACCGTTTTCGGTGCTGACTTTTAACAATCTCCCACTTGAAGATTTGATTGGAACAATCATATCTTCACACCATTCATTCTACCTTGTACCATCATGTTGCTTACGTTTCTGACAGGCCACAAGAGGATCGACACCAAGTAAATTTATCAGCATTGATCGCCTTCGTCATGAAATCTGCTATGTTGTCTTTTTTATGGATCTTCTGCATATCTACCGTCCCTTTTTCCACCTTTTCACGAATGAAATGGTATTGAACTCATATGTTTTGTCCTTGAATGAAATGATGGATTCCTTGCTAGATGCAAGGCGCTTTGACTGTCACAAAACAGAGAGACAAACTCTTGATTGTGCCCAAGTTCCTCCAATAGCATCTTCAACCAAATTGCTTCTTACTGGCTTGTGTAGCTACTACATATTCTGCCTCTGTTGTAGATGTAGCCACAACTGACTGCAATTTTGAAACCCAGCTTACAGCTCCACCAGCAACTTTGAACACATATCCTGTAGTAGATTTACTTTTATCCAAATCTCCTGCATAGTCAGAATCGACATACCTATTTATAAGTAAGTTTGATCCTCCGTAACATAATGCAACATTTGAGGTCCCTTTGATGTATCTTAGGATCCTCTTTACAATATTCCAATGCTCTTTTCCTGGATTCGTCATGTACCGACTAACCACTCCCACTGCTTGTGCAATGTCTGGTCTTGTGCATATCATAACGAACATTAAACTTCCCACTGCTGATGCATACGATACTCGAGACATCTCCATCCTCTCTTCTTCACTGCTAGGACTCATACTGGAGGATAATTTGAAGTTAATAGGAAGAGGGGTAGAAATTGGCTTACAATCTTGCATGCTAAATCGTGACAAGATTTTCTTCAAGTAGTTCTTTTGTGGAAGCCAAATCTTCCTATTACTTCTGTCTCGGTGAATTTGCATCCTTAGAATCTTGTTTGCTGATCCCAAGTCCTTCATTTCAAATTCCCTAGCCAGTTGTGCATTCAATTCTTCAATATGATCTTTGTTGGGTCCTGCAACCAACATGTCATCCACATACAACAACAAAATAACAAAATCGTTATCACCAGACCTCTTGAAATAAGCACAAGGGTCTGCATTAAGTTTGTTGTATCCAAGGCACATAATGAAGGAATAAAATCTCTTATACCAATACCTCGGCGCCTGCTTTAGACCGTACAGAGATTTGTTCAACCTGCAAACCAAGTTCTTCTTTTCGTCTTCTTCAAAACCTTCAGGCTGGAGCATATAAATCTCTTCTTCAAGATTTCCATGAAGAAAAGCTGTTTTAACATCTAGCTGTTCCAAATGTAAATTCAATGTAGCACACATTGCCAAGACTACTCGAATTGTTGTTAGTCGAACCACAGGAGAACAAATTTCATTGAAATCAATACCTTCTTTCTGAGCATATCCTTTGACCACCAGTCTTGCACGATACCTCTCCACACCATTTCGCTTGATTTTGAAAACCCATTTGTTACCAATTGGCTTCCTTCCTTGTGGTAGTGGCACAAGGTCCCATGTATTATTTTTATGAAGGGCTTCGATTTCTTCTTGCATCGCCATCATCCACAGTGAAGCATCTGAGCTGTTTATTGCCTCATGGTATGTTGATGGCTCACCGTCCTCTGTTAAAAGGCAGTATACAATATTACCTTCTATAACATAATCTGAGTGCCAATTGAGACGTCTTCTCACATGATCTGATTGACGAGTTGTTGGAGCTTCAGAACTCTCTGGTTCTTGTTCATCATGTGCTGGTTCTGCTTCAGAAGAATCTCATTCTTCAAACTCTTTTTTCCACATGTATCTGAGTAGTCTCTGACTTTTCAGCGCTATCATCGTCTTCTTTTCTTTGTAGTTTATCTTCTACAAAGATAACATCCCTGCTAATTATTACTTTGCGGGCAGTGGGATCCCACAAGCGATACCCCTTTACTCCATCAGCATACCCCAAGAATTTGCATTTCCTGGATTTTGGATCTAGCTTTGAAATTTCTTGGGCGTTGTACATCACGTACACAATACTTCCAAATACATGGAGGTTTGAATAATCAACTGGTTTACCAGTCCACATCTCCATTGGTGTCTTCAGCTCTATTACAGTTGATGGAGCTCGATTCACCAAATAACAGGCGGTATTAACTGCTTCTGCCCATAATGATTTTTCTAGGCCTGCGTCCCTCAACATTGCTCTTGTTCTTTCTAACAAGGTTCTGTTCATCCGCTCTGCCACTCCATTTTGTTGAGGAGTGTTTGCCACTGTGAACTGTCTTTTGATGCCTTCTTTCTTGCAAAAGTCATCAAATTCTTCGCTTGTGTATTCTCCTCCATTATTTGTTCTGAATCACTTGATCTTATTTCCAGAATCAAGTTCCACCCGCGCCTTGAATTTTTGAAAGTTGAAAACACGTTTGACTTCTTCTTGATAGGGTACACCCAACATCTCCTGGAGTAGTCATCAATAAATGAGACAAAGTATTTTGCTCCACCTAGGGATGTAACTGGTGCTTGCCATACGTCAGAGTGAACCAATTCTAGAACATTTTTTCCTTTAGAATTTGATTTGTTGAATTTCAACCGGTGCTGCTTACTTGTTATGAAATGCTCACACAAAGGAAGTGTTACCTTTGTTAAGCCTGGAAGTAGTTTTTGCTCCACAAGGACTTTCATTCCTTGTTCTGACATGTGTCCAAGTTTCTGATGCCATAACATTGTAGAATCTGAACTACATGAGGCAACAGAGGCTTTTGCTTCTAGCAATGTCTCTCCCTTCAGTATGTACAAGTTTGCAGCTATCTTTTCACCTTTCAGCACCACAAGCGCTCCACGGAACACCTTCATGATTCCTTTCCGTATTTCAATATTGCTTGCATTATTATCCAACAATCCGTAGGATAATAAATTTTTCTTTATGCCTTTCACGTGCCGCACATCTCGAACAACTTTAATTGTTCCATCATACATCTTCAATTTGATGGTTCCCACGCCAATGATCTCTAAGGCATGATCATTACAACTATACACAGATCCTCCTGAGACGGGTTCATATTGATGGAACCATTCTCTTCTTGAGGTCATGTGATATGTTGCTCCTGAATCAATGAGCCATATATCTGTAAATTTTTTTCTTCCTTCCACGGTGGTTGACGCTTCACAGCATAGTGCATCTACATCATCTGAAGTGTTTGCGGTATTACCTTGTGGATTGGAGTTTTTATTTAGACTCCAACAATCCTTCTTCAAGTGACCCTTCTTTCCACAGTTGTAGTACTTTAAATTCTTCTTGCTCCTCGACTTCGATATACTATGTTTGTGATTGCTGCTTTGGCCACGTTCTGTTGATCTCCCTCTCATCGTTATCAATGCCTCTGCTTGTTGCAGATTTACTTGTCTGTCTTCCTTGTTCTTGCGTCGATTTTCTTCTTGGAGAACAACAGCTGCAACGTCATCGAAGACTAGACTGGTGACATTATTGTTTGTCAAGTTGATGATGAGTTAATCATACGAATCAGGTAGACTTTGAAGTAGAAGTTCAGCACGTTCTTGTTCTCCTATTGTACATCTTAAGGATGTAAGCTGAGAAAATAACGTGTTCAGTGTGTTTAAGTGCTCCGTCACTGAAGTAGATTCTGGCATACGGAGAGTGTATAATTTCCTCTTAAGGAAAATTTTATTGTGCAACGATGTGGCCTCGTACAATTTGGTGAGATGATCCCATATCTCCTTAGATGTCTTCTTTTCCTCGATGCTTGACAATACTTCATCTGCTAATGCTAGATGAAAGTTTGCCATAGCATTTCCGTCCATTTCGATCCATTTGTTGTCATCTGTAAAATCTACCGACCTTTCACTGATAGCTGCTAGACATCCGTCTTTCCTCAGGATGGCCTTCATCTTCAATTTCCACAATGAGAAATTTCTCCCATTAAATTTTTCAATATCAAATTTCGTTGCCATAGCTTCTATTACGGATAGCTCCCACTATTTCACTATCGTGAATAGTTCTTTGGAACCTTCAAAGAATGGGTAATACCTTCTTACTTTCTTATGTTGGAGGATCCACCTTTTGGTGGCAACCACAAAGACAATAAACAGATATTACACACTCTAATCTAACTCGGATACCAATTGTTGCGGAAGACGGCTATCGGATAGAGCAAAATCGCAACTGATAATTTGAGAAAATAAAAATGAAGATAAAAGAGACACAAAATTTACGTGGAAAACCCCTAAATAATATAGGGTAAAAACCACGGGCAACGGTAGAAGAATTTCACTATGAGAAAATAGGAATTACAACTTCTCTCTATCTACCAAGGAGAAAACAATGATAATTCTCTCTTGATAAAAAGGAGAAAATAACTCTAAAGAAACTCTCTAAAATCTCTCTAGTATTGGAAGAAAGCTAGAATGCTTTGGGATGATTTTGAAGCTAAATGAGCTAGGGTATTTATAGTTGAAGCTTTAAAGACTAACTTTTAAATACCCTAAATTACAATGACTAAATTATGCTTATACCATTTAGCAATTTCAATAATTGTGTGTTCCTTTTGATCATTGCACCGAATTATGCATTAATGCACCGTTTTCGGTGCTGACTTTTAACACTCAATAGATCAAAAACACGCCTACCATGGTAATTAATACAGTTCTCCAACCGGCTAAGATTCAATTCAAGTTATGTTGATTGAAGGTTCATCATCAGGCATTCAAAACTTTAGTTATCATTACAAAATCAATTTGTTAAGAGATAATTGACCAATGCCTCTACTCGTTCACGAAATGATTTGGCATCTTTCATTCACATACACATGTAAAAGAAGATCAGCGAGAACTTACATCTGGGACAGTTCTCTGAGTACACAGCATCCCATATCCTTCTGGCTGATGAACCACTGCGGCCTGTATAGAGCTCTGGGTTCAGTTTAAGATTTACACAAGTCACCTCAGCTGCAAAGAACAATAACTTACAAGATCAACCGTTTAGAGTAATAATGTTGAAAAGTGAGAACACCATAATTCTCACTGCAAATCTTAGCACAGTTTAGATAGTTATACCTGTAAACGAATTGAACGTTCAGCGAACCGTTCGGTGGGAAGTTCGTGTATGTTCTTTTATTTATTAAACGAACGAACATGAACAAGATTTTACGATCATTTAATTAAATGAATGAACATGAACAGAGAGCTCATTCGTTCATTTAAGTTCGTGAACGTTCGGTAATATATTTGTTCATTTATATTCGTTCGTTTATGTTCGTTCGTTTGTGCTTGTTTGTTTATGTTTAGCCCTATCTCTCTAGACCCATTTAAAATATTAAAGCCCAATAAATTTTAATCTGATACCAATAAAATTTTTAAAATTCAATTAATTTTAAATATAAATAAAAAGCTCAAAACAATTAAATAAAATACAATCCTAAAAATGTTAGGAAAGAAAAATAATCTATTTTCATTTATGTTCGGTTACGTTCGTTTATGTTCATTTATTGTGTTCGTTTACGTTCGTTCATTTATGTTCGTTTATTATGTTTGTTTATATTAGTTTACATCCGTTCGTTTATCATTTAAATGAACAAACACGAACACGAACAAGCTACATTCCTTAACGAACAAACTCGAACAAGAAATTTTTTGTTCGTTCATTTGTTCGGTTAAAGTTAAACAAACATGAATATACCCCGTTCGTGTTCGTTTAAAGGTCAATAGATGGTACTAGAAAAAAGGGAAGTTTCTTCAATGTTCTTATTAAATGAATGATAACGATGATGATTTCCATTTTCCATCTACTTTTGCCGGCTTCAATACAAGCATGTGGGGCTTCTTCATTTTCTATATTTCTAAGCTTCCTCATATTATAGTTTCTTCTTCATCCATGAATTACTGGGTGATTGTCTTAACATAAACATTTTAAATGATAATAAAAACAAAGGTCAAAATCAAAGAGAGTTCACGTGGACTACTTCATGTATGAAAGAGAGGAAAACTCATGTGATAAAAGGAAAAGCAGAGCCAACTAATTAATATTATTTCAATCTTATTTAATGCTTCTTCAAAATAAAATGGCCAATCCATCAAAATTTTTAAAAACAAGAGAAAATGGCTACTCATAAATTTGGTACCCCACAATCTTTTATTGCCAAATGTCTCTCCCTAACAGTATGAAATCAATACAAAACCACAGAAAATGATTCATATGTCCCTTTCTCTCTCATGCATGATATAAATGATATTAAAATGAGGAACCCTACTGCTCGTTTCCAGAACCATATACACTAATCAATTCCAAATTAAATGTATTAATGATCAATCTTTAATTTCGTAGGCCATGCGCCACTAGCTTCGTTGAAACTCCATGGAGTAAATATACAAACCTTCAAATCCAGTTGGACTAATATCACAACAAGATCCCTTTCATTACCTAAATTGTTCAAAGTGGTATACATTGTGCTATAATCACCAGATTTCTATCAGAAACAATGTTGAACAAGAGTGTCACACAAGAATATTTAAGAAAAATGATACGTCCAAACGTTGTAAACCATAACTAATGGAATTACAAACCCGGAACGACATCCAAGTTTCAACCTCTACCTTGTATCTGCAAGGTCTGGTTAACCCTCTTAAGAATTTGAGGAGATTGTTACTAAAGTATCCATTAACTTTGAAAAAGAAAACTGTATTAAATTTATTGAATAAAAACTGAAAAATAAGCACAAACTACTTTTCTTGATGAACTGATAAGTATATGACATAAAGGATGACATCTTCGTACCTACAATATTCACATATAAGAGGGATTATAGTTAAAGGACTGCAAATTCAAAGTTCTTACAACATCAATCTAGTCACAGGTGTGTGCACTCTTACAAGCATATGCCAGAAATGAAAACAACCAGCAGGTGCATTTGGATATCAGTTGAAGCTCAAAAGCCGAATAGCTTGCAGTGCATTGTTCTTACCTACATTAATTGATTGCTTTCAATGGCAGTCCCGAGCTAGGTTTTGCTTTCAAAGGACACAGCACCGAGATTAAGCTACTACACAAAACAAATTTGTTGCTTGATCATCAGCTTTACGAAAGCAGGCCACCCCTTCTTACCCTTGACCATAGTGCTTGACTGCTCTCCATGAAAAATGCAAAATGAACTGCTCGCCCTGAAAAATGCAAAATGAACTTTAATTTCAGCGGAGACAGGTAAAAGGTACGTAAGCAAGTAAAAGATTAAAAACAGAATGATAGCCGGAATGCATTCAATGATGTTTCTCTGCAAAAACTTCATTTCAAGCAAAAGGTTTCTCAAATGAAAATTGAACTCTAAATCAACCACTACGAAGTATAATCATGCTTGTTCTTCCCTCTAATTCACAAAGAATTATAAAATTTAGGGGGGGGGGGAAACATAATAAAAGTTAATTTCATCTTAATATACATGCATTACCAAAAGCATATTTATAGCTTAAAACCATATATCTAATCAAAGGTCTAAATGGTGGTGAATAAATAAATGCTCACAAACAGCATACATGCTCCATCATTTGAAACTAATCAATCCATATGAGGCAAACATCAAAACACTTTTCTAACAAATTAATCAGCATAAACCAGTAATTCCAGCATTTGAGATTTTTACCACTGCAAGTGAGGAAACAGGAATCAAAAGGAGTTCATCTCCAAGCAGTATGTCCTTCTCTTGTTCAACATATTTGCCGCCGTCCCATAAGGCTCTTCAAAAGCAGTCGATAACCAAGAAGCATCTGAGACCTCTTTTATCGAAGCAGATTGTTCACTAGGCCTAATAGCAACCAAAGTAGCACCTTCTAAAACAACCCCGTTAGGCAATTCCAAATGAGGAGCATACCAGAGCCTCATATTCAATGCCGGAACCTGCGTCCTTTTCGATGCGGGGGAAGCAGATAATGGCTTCACCCTCAACTCCTCAAGCTGATCCCTGTTCATACGAAGCACCCCTTGTCCATCAGCATCGGTTAAAACCAATCTATCTAGGGTCTTATGCTCCGCAATTATCGGTTGAAGCAAATAATGCCTTGCGGATGCTGCGATTAACGAACTAATCGTCCAAACAACCCTTAATTTCAAGCCTCCATTAGTATAAAAGGATTCAGGAATACTCCCATTATCATCACCGATTCCAATATTGCCAAATTCCGATACTTGCAAATGCACGTTGTTATTAACGGAGGCAGCTCCTAGGATGACGCAGTTATCAAGGATTGATCCAAAATCCGCTCTCCATCTCAAAAGAACACCGTCATCAACCCCTAACTCGCCGCCGGGCAATTCGATTCGGAGGAAACGAATCTCGTTGAAATTCTTAAGTACTTGTGTAGGGGAATGGTGCGTAACCCCACCTTCTTCCATTTCCCCGTCATCATCACCTCCGGGAACAACGGATAGAGAGGAAGAAGAATGGCTTTTAAGGGTTTCGTTGAGAATGGACCGTTTAGGGCCGAGGAATTGACCCAATGCTTGAAGGGGTTTAACAATGCCTCCAAAAACGACACGGAAGAGGTTTGAGAAAGCACCGGCGGCACGTGATTTATAGCAGGAAGAAGACGGGGAACAATCGTCGTCGGAGATGACGCAATCGACACGGACGTCGACGTTTTCGACTTGAGGGACGAGGGAATGGAAACGACGGGAGACAACGCAACAGCGGCCGAGAGCTTTAACGTCGCCGATGTTGTTGAAGATTAGGAGAAGAAGAGAGTCAGGCAGACGGTCGAAGTGATCAATTGGTGGCGGGTGGATTCTTAGGAACGGATCTGAACTAACCGAAGACATTTACCCTCCTCTTTTATCTTATTGGGGAGGGAATTAACGGAGAGGAAAGGGGATAGATAGAGAGCTGCGTATTTTCAAGGGAAAGATGGAAGGTAAACGGAGGGAGGAGATACTTCCCCTGGTTTTGTCTTTACACAGAGGGAGAGAGGGAGAGGGAGAGGGAGAGAGAGAGAGATTGTTACAGAAAATATAATTACGGTGTCAATCGGAAGGAAAACTGAGTGATAGAGAAAAGTTTAGGGTAAAGTATACAAATGGTCATTTGATTATAAGGTAATATCTTATATTCGAAGAATCATCCGTGTATTTTACTCAAAATTTTATTGAATTTTTTTTGTCCTTAATTCAAACTATGAATTAAATGAATTATTATTTTAGAAAAACATGATATTGATGATAAAAATGTTAATATTATTTTATTTTATATAATTTTAAATATTAACATTATATTAAAAATATAATACACTTTCATTTCATCAAGTAAGAAAAATACAGTAAAATAAGTTTTTATATTAAATAATCAACAAAAATTTAAGCACAAATTTTTAAATAAATACTCATTTAATTTATAATGACTCTAACATTATTGTTAGCTGCATAGATTAATTAAAAATATGTTAAAATTTGATATCGAAATATAAAATTTTGTACAATAATTTATAATAATTCGATTTTATCAATCAAAGTCTCTATCTACTCTTTTAGCTTTACACAACTATGTATTCTCAATTCACTAACTTAAATGGAATCTTTTAAGGACAAGATTTAACCTTTAGAAACACCATCTTTTCAAAGCTTAAATAGGAACCTCTAAGATCTTTTAGAACGATGGAGATAGAATCACTCTAGTTTCTAAAGATAAAATTAGAACCTCCTCTTTCACAAGGTTTTAAATTCGTGTTTTTTAATTGAAATATGAAAAATTATAGTTTCGGTATTTGTAGTTTATTTAAAATTTTATTTGATCCTTGATTTCATTATTTCAATGATTTTTTGACTCTTAAAACTTTGAACTTAATTAATTAAGTTTCTAAAATCATCATGCAGTAATTAATGAATTATTTTGATGTCAAGATTTAAAACGGTCCAACTTGAGGATTGTGATGCCACTAATGAAAATAATATTGTTTATGATGAGGCTTTTGTTTTGTTGCTGATGGCTTCGTATAGACTAGTAGGAGTGTATTATTTTGTAGTTTAATGAAAAATATTGGGAATGCTCAAACTTTGGGGCGTTTGAACGAGAGAATATGGGATTCTCATGGAAATAAAATCTACATTCCTCCGTTTGGTTAGTCCGGGAATCCTATTTTCGGTAATGTAAGATTACCAATAGTGAATTTTTGAGTATATTACCGGAAATATCATTACCTCCATTTCCTTATGTATTGTTGGATTACCAGCGTTTTAGACTAAAATACCCTTAATTTTTTCCCCCAAAAATATCCTTCTTCTTTCATTGAATAATAAAAATTCTACGAAGGTTAAATTATAAATTTATCCTTAAACTATTTTAGATTTACAAAAAAAGTCTATAATTAAAATTTTATATGAAGTCCAGGGGTTAAAATAAAATTTTACCCTTTCATTAAACATTTTTATATTTTTAATTTTGTAAAAAAATTATATAAATTTTATGAATTTAAAATTTTTAAAGAAAATATATAAATATTTTCCAACTTGTTAAAAAAACAAATATATAATAAAGACAAATTGATCAAATATACATTTCAATAATCTTTTATTCCTTTAACCAAACACGGTAATCTTACATTCTTGCTAAACCAACCAAACACAAAATACAACATTCTCAGTAATCTTATTCCCTAGTAAACTTACATTCCGTGAACCAAACACACCCTAAAGGATTTTACGAGGGCAACAACATCTCCTAAATCAACTTTAACATGACCAGGCAACAACGGTTCAAATCCACGGTAGCCTCGTTGTCACAGCTCATAGAGATGACTGCCAATGTGCGATCGTGGAAGCAACCGCAACAAGAGACGATAATAGCCCGCATATGCACAATTATATACACACAGATAAAAGACCAAGACAAGAAATTCTAACGATATCGAACACGAGCTGCCATCCAAAATCATAAGTGTTCTTGCAACTAAATCAGATAGAATAGGAGCACTACAAGCTTTCTTTTTTTTCTTTCTTTCTAAACTACAATTTTCTCATAATATAGTGCTCATGTACTTGTATATGAGATCCAATCTCCAATTAAGGTCATTAATTGGATACATCTAGATAGTATATACATGCAATCTGAAGTACCTCATCCACCTGTGCCCCTAAAAAATCACCTTACAAAAAGGAATAAAAAGTGTACTTTCCCAATTAACACCAATTAGCAAAGATTGAAA
The DNA here is from genome assembly GCF_006381635.1 of Hibiscus syriacus. Classification (NCBI taxonomy): domain Eukaryota; kingdom Viridiplantae; phylum Streptophyta; class Magnoliopsida; order Malvales; family Malvaceae; genus Hibiscus; species Hibiscus syriacus. The sequence continues at coordinate 865,470 of NW_024063270.1, forward strand.
ATATTTTTTGTTTAATAGGTTTGACCAATTAAGGTCATTAATTGGATACATCTAAATAGTATATACATGCAATCTGAAGTACCTCATCCACCTGTGCCCCTAAAAAATCACCTTACAAAAAGGAATAAAAAGTGTACTTTCCCAATTAACACCAATTAGCAAAGATTGAAAATATTTTTTGTTTACATAGGTTTGACCAAAGATTAAGTTAAAAGATTTTTTTGTTATCAATCATTTTTTAATTTTATAAAATATTTTTAGTGAAAATATTAAAATCTTGAGTGCTTTTATTTTTAAAAAAACATAAAATAAATTATTTTTAAAAGGTTTAATACAAAAATGAGTGTCTAAAGAATTTTTTGCTAAAAATCTGTTTTAGTGATTAAAAAAAATTTAGTTAAAAATATGTGTCTAATATTTTCTTCGTTATACTTTTAAGTGTCCAGCTCTATCTGCTATGAAAAAAAACTGACATTCAAATAAAAAGCGACATGTGTGAATGTTTTCTTATTTTTAATAACTTTTTAAAATAATATAAAATAAAAAATAACATTTATTTTTTTAATTCTCATTTAAGGTAAACCTAAAAGTCGCCGTAATTTTTTCTCCTCACTCTCTTCTTTAAACATCGTCCTCTCATCTCCTTTCATTCTTCTTTCATTTTAATTTTATATTTCAATTTAAGGTTTAAGATTAGATGAATGTACTAAACTGAAATTCTAAAAATTATACAAAATTTGTATTTACACTTTATTCATGAGAGATATCGAGTGAATCCTCAAAATGTTTGATTATGGATTTTGTTTGATATGTGAAGACCAAGTAAAATGTTTGATTATGTACTTTGTTTGAAATGTGAAGACCAAGTAAAATGTTTGATATGTATCTTGTTTGATATGTGAAGTTCAAATAAATTGTTTATTATGTAATGTGTTTGATATGTGAAGATATAAGTAAAATGTTTTATATGTATTTTGTTTGATAGTGTTTTGTTAACAGTATGAGTGAAAACAAATTAAAAGATTAAAAATAATAGTGCACTGAGACACCTAAATTTAACAATATAATACTTTAGACACTTTTAAATAAGTCAATAATATTGTAGGCTCCTAAATCAACATTTGCACATATAATCTTTATGATAAATGCTAAGTTTGCACATTAAAATTTGCATAACCTAAAATCAATATACATTTCATAACCTAAATTAACATTAATATGAACATTTTGTAACAATTTTCACATTTGTACATATAAATGAACACGATTACTGCCTATACAATAATATAAATAAACATATAACAAAATATAACTACTTCTTACACAAAATATAACAACATACAACACTTGTTCGATACATAATAACATGTTTGGTACAAACAAACTAAACATATAACAAAATATAATTGTTGCCTACACTATAATAGACAACACTACTAGTGCAGCGATAATATCACAAAAATATTTAACAGTGGTTGGATAACCTATTTGAATGTAACCAACATTACCAATGATTGTTAAACAGTTAATAGTAGTAGAAATATCTAACACAATATAAAATATCTAAGGTATCAACTGATTTACTAAGGTATTCATATGATTTTGGTAGGCCACTTTATAGCCACGTTTGCTTTTCTTTCTCTTGAAAGCTTAGAAACAGTAGTGGACTATTGAGAAGATGCTACAACAAGGTGAGAAGATGCTGCAACAGAGTTAGAAGTTGTATCAGGGTGAGATGTTGTAGTAGGGGCTTGAGATGTGATTATCTAACTTGATCTTATGTGTGGTTTAGAAGGCAAAATATGGCTTGGCCTTCCAAGCTGTTTGTGGACAAATTTTTTTAGCAACCTCAACAATTTAAATAACAAAGTGTAATGTTTTAGTAAACAAAATAATTTACCGTTAAAATTGGAGTCCTATGTTTTCATTTGAATAAATTCTCAACCTTGCATAATTGTTCTTCCTCTTGGCCTGTGTGTTATGACATTGTATCTCGGTGTCTTATTTGATGCTTATGTTGGAGTTGGTTATTGAGTAAGTAAAGAAATTGGCATTGGTTGGATAGGTGGTTGAGAAAACTCTATTTGTACAACATTATCTTGAACCTATCAATTACAATTTATCAATTGGATATATGTTACAAAAACACATTTACAGTAAAATAAAAACTTACATTGACTGAATTTTTGTTCGGACACGTTCTTATATTATGTCCAAGAACCCCACAAATTCTCCAACTGATCCTTACTCCTCGGCTAGACCACTTGTTTTTAGTACGCATTCCAACTTTTTTTTTTGCTTTAGTCTTCTAGGTAAGTTTCTCTTCAATGATGGACCAAGATTATTCATTTTAGTGTCTTTTCAGAATTTTTCACTTAGGATCAAAGGTAGAAAAGCATTGTACAAATCAACATATGCATATTTTTATATGCATCAAATACAAAATCTTTTAAATCTTTTAATTTGTCTCTTCTATACAATATGACACATATAGCATGGAAGTATGAAAAACATGTTAGGTCTCGTGCTCGACAAGTACATGACCAGCCCCTAATATCAACAATAAATATGTCTTGATGACACATGACCTCATACCCTTCAACTTCATTCCAAATTACATGATAAATTGCACTAATACCCTTTTGAATTTCAAGTTTTTTCAATTCTAAGTCATTTCTCACCTTTCCAATTTAGTGTTTTTTTTCTTGTACTAAATTAGCCTAAGCATGACATAATATCAAATGTCTTCAAACATTAAGATTATATACTTAAACTTAACCCCTAGAATGATCGAATTAAAAGCCTCTGAAAAATTATTGTCAACTGTGTCACACTTAGACTAGTAGATAAGAATGTTTTGGATCAATGATGTGGGTCCTTTACCATTAGATCATCAAATATTGTCTTCTGCAACCATCCAATTCTTGAAGAATATTGTTCGAATTAAGGACAAGTTGTAGCCTCATTATCTAAATATTTTATATATTTTGAATAAGATGAAAAAAATAATTGGATGAAATTATACCCATATCACTTATTAAAGTGAGTTGAGAACCATCTCCTAAGTCCAAGCACTCCGAATATGATGCAAAAACTATGCCAAAATCTCCCTGTTTTTCACCTCCACTACTGTCCACGCTAAAGGAAAAAACTTGGTTGTTTCCATCTTTACCCACAATCGGCAACAATTTACCTTTAAATGGTCCTTTAAGAAGCAGCCATCCAATGAAATTATAGGTCTACAAAACCTTTTAAAACGTTCTTTTAGTGTACTAAAACACACATAATTTCCTAAATTTGGCAGTCTATCAAACTCATGCACAACACTACCCGTGATAATTTCTAAAGTTCATTTCTTAACTTTTAAGCATGTGTGCTTCGGTAAGTCAATTTTGAGTTTCTCCCTACCAAGTCTTTACATTTATACAATCTTTAAGTTTGGTACAATCCTAAACTTAGAAAGAAAGTGTTTCCCTAACATCTTATAACAAATGGACACTCAGCTCCCTTACACAACTCTAATTTTTCTTTTCCTATTTGTAATAAACCTAAAATCAAAACTATTAGCTATTGCATAAGCATAAAGGACATCCTTACACTGTTATTGATATTCAAATATAAGTCTCACCTGGAAGCTTGGTTCAACAGTTTGAAGTATAAAAAATACCTTACCACTCTTTCTACAAACAACATCACCATTTAACTTGGTCTCATAGCTACCAATGTCAGAAGAATCTAAGTAGTCAGTTTCCTCTCCATTATCTAAACTCTTTACAGGTTTTTCATTTTCTTCGACAAAAATGTATACAGTCTCTTCTTGTTCAACATCAACTCTTTCCTCCTACTCAACAACAACTCTCAACTCTTATACACTAACATTTCTATTTTTTATTTTTATTTTTTGGACTATCCTGATCTTAGTTTTAATTACAACTATCTCCTCCTCCTCATCCTCAGATAATTAATTATTTCTGCCTAGTCAATTTGCCCCACTACTATTCTCATTAGTGTCATTTAAGTCATCTTAAATGATCTTATCAACTACTATATTAAGTCCACTAGCAACATTAGGACCACTGCCACTATTAGACCCACTGACAGTATTATGACCACTACCAGCATTAGGCCCATTGACAATATTTGTTGTATGAAATAAACAAATACAAATAAGTTAAGAAATAGTTTATTAATTTTTATGAATAGAAAAGATTAATATGTTATTAATATTTTTAATATATTATTATACTTTCATTTTTTTATTAAACTATTATTATACTGTTAATTTAAAACAAATGGTTTAATATGTTATTAATACTTTTAACATATTGTTAATATATTATTATTTTTCCTTCATGAAACTTATTTAAATGTTAACTTAAATAATTATTTTAGTCGTTTATTTCTTTAGAATGTATTGATTAATATGTACCGTTAATATGTTAATAAATGATTATTATTTTATTAAGGAAACTTAATTAAATGTTAGATAATTGTTTTATTACTTTAGCACTTTACTGTTAGGTTATGAAACAAAGTTAAGGTTTTATTATTATTTTTAATTCAATTTAAAGTCTTCGTTACTTTATTAGTATACAATGTATTAGTTTATTACTTTATTAGTTTAATCTTCTGTATTATTAGTTTAAGACTTTACTATTTAAAAAAAAACAAAATTAAAGTGTTCATTGTTTTATTAGTTTTGTATTTTTATTGTTAGCCGAATCTTATTAACAACAAGGTTAAACAATGTTACATAATCTTATTAATCCCAATTAGCACAAATTGATTAATCTTGTGCATACACATCAATTTTAAAATATAATAAGCACACATTTATGTCATAGAACTGTCAACACAAATCTTATAATACTTTAATCATAATAATTTCTTTGTAATTTTTTTTAATAGTTTAATTCTATTAATTTATGTCAAACAAATTAGCAACACATAAATCTATATTTATATTCCCAAAAATGTATGTACCTTAGGTCTAGATCAATATATTCCCCAACAATAGAAAAAAACATTTTATGTCTGGACTCAACATTAATCTATCAAAACCAATGTATTAAATTCTGATATAGGTTAAAAAAGACAAAAAAAATATAATCGACAACTCAAAATTTACCTCTGTAAAACTCTAGCTTGAAACTTCTTTCATTTCTACAGTAGGGTTTCGTCCTTTGCAATCTAACCACAGAATCGTGTATGAGTTTCTTCAATCCTTGGTACTTCTTTGATTTGTTCTTTGTAATCTAAACCCCAAATCGTTCAATGGTTTTTTCAAATATCAAAGTCAGTTTTTTTTTTAATTTAGGTTTTGTTTGAAAGTTCGAAAGAAGAAAATTGGGAAGAGAATGTAACCTTAACCCTTTCAGGCAAACCAAACCCTACTCTAACAATAACAAAACGCTGAAAGGATTATGAAAAAGAGGAGACTCGAGAGTGAAAGACGGTGAGGAGGAGATGAATTGTTTCAGAGTGAGAGAGAAGAAGAATTGACAATAAATTTGGGTTTTTCACTTTAAGCTAAAGTTAAAAAAATTTAAAAAAATATTAAATGTAAAAAGGCACCAAGTCCCGGTTGGAAGATTCCGATTATCTTCAATTGGCAATGGTAGTTCACTATCATTGCGCACAACATTTCATTCTTGTTTAGATGCTGTTGATTTTGTTACTCCTTCGATAAAAAATTCTCTTCATGTCCATATCAAAAGGTATTAAGTTGCGGTTGTTGCTACGTGGCATGCACCAACAAGCTACCTACAAAAAGTTAAAAAAAGTTGGTAAATAATTAAAAAAAAACTCTAAAAGTAATGACATTAATCCATGACAACGACACCAAAAATATGATACTTTGAATAATGTAACAGTAGTAGTGCAAGCATACATTATCATTTATTAAGTAGTAAAAGTGGACGCAACAAGTGCGTCGAGTATTGTATCCACAAAAATTAGTATTACTTCGTAGAATTGTTATGCAACAAACATAAAATTGTGTATTGTTGACGTAGGATGCAATGTTATAGCAATATAATAGAAAATAGAATACAATAAATGAGATTACAACACAAGTAAATGAAGCAATGATTGATTTAGGCAAAGGGTTGTGGGATTCAAACAATAACATGCAATTAAAATAATATAGCATTACGATTGATGTGTCTAGCATTAACCTAGTAGGTTATACTTCTCTCGAAAATATTCACCAACAGTTTATCATAAGGACTATATCTCTATAGCAATTCAAATAAGCGTACTAAGGATACTACGATAAAACAATATAAAAAAATCTCTTTTATGCTAAATGATGCTATCACAGTCGCTGGTGATATTCATGATGTAACCAACTATCGCAACATTATTAGACAATTTATATCTCTAAAATCAGCTGAAAATTAAACTCAAGCAACACCAATCATTAATACAAAGGCAAAGTGAATAAACATGAAATTCATAAAATATATTCAAAATAAAGATCCCAAGTTTAACATCTCCAAATAAAATTAAAACAAATCATCTTAACAAAATAAATCCCCCTTTTCAAGTTCAATCTAAATCGATAAGATGACGCCCAATTGATCATCGGCCACCACTCTCACGGGTGCAACATGCTACACGTCCAAGTGTTGTCTTCCCAAAGGTTTTTAGGTTGCCATGGCAACAATAGGAGAGAAAAAAAAATAAAAGACACTTAAGAAAATTAGGGTTTTATAAGATGAATAAAGTGAGTAGAAAATATTATATTTATAGCTCCTCAAAGTCAAACTTTCCACCCATAGAAAATTCCATTTTTCTTGACAAATCATTCTTAAATTTAAATTCCAAATTTTTTTCCCGTAGCTCTATCAGTTCCTAAAATTTCTTCAACCGCCTTGTGACTCAGCAGTTGCTACAGAATCATCTCGGTAATCCAATCCAGCATCAGTGCACAACAACGGCTACAACATTAATAATGTCACAACATCAATATATCAATTTGTTGCAAAAACATTAAAATCAACCCAATTATAAAAAATTCACTCCCAATATGCAAATGATGTAAAATATACTAAAATAAATCTAAATATGATTCTAAAAAATGTGCAAGTACAAACATAAACCTAAGTGAAAAGGCCTTGTATAATAACTCTTTTGGAGAGTTATCACGTACTTGCTGCCACAATGAGACCTTCACTATTTCAAAATACGATCCCTAACACGAAGGATGAACTTGGAAGATCGAAGCTGGCATCAACATTTGCCTTGATCACACCCGGCGGAGGAGGAAACCACTTGTTGAGTCGAGGTGGAAAGTTTTTAACCAATAGTTATTGAAAACATCAAGCTCGTGTAGGTACAAGGTAACAAATCTAACAATGTCTTCATAGCTTAGATTGATGCTTTCATGTAACATTTTATTTTTATGAAACCAAATAGCCCAAAGTGTTGTTGTGAAAATGAGTCGTTGGGTAATAGAGAGGTGTTTAAATAGATTAGCTAGCTAAAACATAAAATTTTGCTCGCAAGAGTAATCAAAGTAGAAATACCAGACTTATTAAGAAACTGTTGAACGAAGGGGCAATTTTAAGAACCTTTATCACATAAAAAGAACCTTGTGTTGACAGATATCTTGCGGATAGAAAGATGACCAAAGTAGGAACATAATTGCTAATAAATCTTTAGAAGTTGATCTTGACTTTAGGAGGCATTTTTAATTTTGCTCGCAAGAGTAATCAAGTAGAAATACCAGACTTATTAAGAACTTGTGAACGAAGGGGCAATTTTAAAGAACCTTTATCACATAAAAAGAACCTTGTGTTGACAGATATCTTGCGGATAGAAAGATGACCAAAGTAGGAACATAATTGCTAATAATCTTTAGAAGTTGATCTTGACTTTAGAGGCATTTAAAGAACATAATGAACCGAAGAAATTAGAAGTCCAGCTTCATTTTGCATATTAGGGTCCCTGTCTAAGTAGTAGTAGAATAATAAGATTGATACCCGCTCCTGACCGAGTAAACTCTAAAGTGGTCACCTCTCAAATACAGATATCAGTAAAGGATTGATAGGGAGTGGCATACATAGAATATGGTCTTGAGCGAGGAAAGCGGAATAGCGAAAAATAATATTGGATTCCAGGAATGAGTGGAGCCATCAATAAGATCCGAACAAGTGAGAAATTCGGTCTAAACAGCTTGGGAAATCATACCATTACCCGGACCTGCTATCCAGTACATCCCAAATACTAATAGATAACCACTGGTGACTCGGATGTAGATTTTGAACTCGTTGCCTCTTGGAAACTTCAATTGGGCCAAGTGGATTGTTTCCCAGGCCATCTTCCATGGCAAAATCCATGCCATCATGACTGAGACTCTATCATTGATTGAGTTTTCTAGCAATTGCAGATGGATAAAGTGAGTAGAAAATATTATATTTATAGCCTCTCAAAGTCAAACTTTCCACCAATAGAAAAATTCCATTTTTCCTGAAAAATCCTTCTTAAATTTAAATTCCAACCTTTTTTTCCCGTAGCTCTATTAGTTCCTAAAATTTCTTCAACCGCCTTGTGACTCAGCAGTTGCTACAGAATCATCTCGGTAATCCAATCCAGCATCAGTGCACAACAACGGCTACAACATTAATAATGTCACAACATCAATATATCAATTTGTTGCAAAAACATTAAAATCAACCCAATTATAAAAAATTCACTCCCATATGCAAATGATAAAAATACTAAATAAATCTAAATATGATTCTAAAAAATGTGCAAGTACAAACATAAACCTAAGTGAAAAGCCCTTGTATAATAACTCTTTTGGAGAGTTATCACGTACTTGCTGCCACAATGAGACCTTCACTATTTCAAAATACGATCCCTAACACGAAGGATGAACTTGGAAGATCGAAGCTGGCATCAACATTTGCCTTGATCACACCCGGCGGAGGAGGAAACCACTTGTTGAGTCGAGGTGGAAAGTTTTTAACCAATAGTTATTGAAAACATCAAGCTCGTGTAGGTACAAGGTAACAAAATCTAACAATGTCTTCATAGCTTAGATTGATGCTTTCATGTAACATGTTATTTTTATGAAACCAAATAGCCCAAAGTGTTGTTGTGAAAATGAGTCGTTGGGTAATAGAGAGGTGTTTAAATAGATTAGCTAGCTAAAACATAAAATTTTGCTCGGCAAGAGTAATCAAAGTAGAAATACCAGACTTATTAAGAACTTGTTGAACGAAGGGGCAATTTTAAAGAACCTTTATCACATAAAAAGAACCTTGTGTTGACAGATATCTTGCGGATAGAAAGATTGACCAAAGTAGGAACATAATTGCTAATAAATCTTTAGAAGTTGATCTTGACTTTAGGAGGCATTTTTAAAGAACATAATGAACCGAAGAAATTAGAAGTCCAGCTTTCATTTTGCATATTAGGGTTCCCTGTCTAAGTAGTAGTAGAATTAATAAGATTGATACCCGCTCCTGACCGAGTAAACTCTAAAGTGGTCACCTCTTCAAATACAGATATCAGTAGAAGGATTGATAGGGAGTGGCATACATAGAATATGTCTTGAGCGAGGAAAGAGGAATAGCGAAAAATAATATTGGATTTCCAGGAATGAGTGGAGCCATCAATAAGATCCGAAACAAGTGAGAAATTCGGTCTAAACAGACTTGGGGGAAATCATACCATTACCCGGACCTGCTATCCAGGTATCATCCCAAATACTAATAGATAAACCACTGGTGACTCTGGATGTAGATTTTTGAACTCGTTGCCTCTTGGAAACTTCAATTGGGCCAAGTGGATTGTTTCCCAGGCCATCTTCCATGGCAAAATCCATGCCATCATTGACTGAGACTCTATCATTGATTGAGTTTCTAGCAATTGCAACAGCTGGCAAGGATAAGGTATTGGCAATAAAATCCTTTGTAGTTAATGGTAACATATTTTTCGCCATGACATTAGGAGATGATCTAGGAGGATTAACTGAACTTGCCCGAAGTGTGGTCACGTAACCAAATACTGTTCGGCACAGTATTTCGCCGATTTGGATCTCTCAGAGAAATGTCCAAGCCAAAGTAAATATTTTCAGAATTATTCAGTACTCTAATGGGACAAAAACTTTCTCCATGTCCAATTGACCACAAATGAAACAGAATAATTCGAATCGAACATAGTGATGTTTATCATCTTCCTAATATAGTATTTTCCGTCTTTTGAGAAAAGGTGAATATACATTTTGACACTAATTTGCATTATACCAAAAAAAAAAATTTTTAAATTAAATTTTATCAAATTATATTTAAATTTAAATACAAATTACCATAAAAAATAGATCATTTGATTGATTGAAATGGGTGGACTTATCAAGTATCATCAACTAAATGTCTAAATCAATCGATGATGCACAAAAAAGGAAAAAAATAATAGTAATAATTAATTCATTGAACCGATGCCGCATGCCTGCATGGCCATGAACATTCCAGCAACGTGGAGAAACATTATTGGGTGATAGTGAACCGTTAATTGTGGTGGAGGTGCACGATCGAAAATTCTAAATCTTGTAGGAGACAACAACGATACACGTGGCAAGTTCACGTTCACTACACTTTTTCAATTTCTACGGATTAGTGTCTTGTGTAATATTTCATGATTAAATGTTCTTTGTTTATTTATCTTTATTGTTGATTTTGATTTTTTATTGATTTTTGTACCGAGTAATGATTTTTGAAAAATATATTTAAAAGTCTAAAAATTGTACTTTTTATTCTGAATTAAGGGTTAATTAGTGGGCATGAAATGCTAACATGGTATTGAGTCAACATCTTCTGGAAGGTTCATTCAGCAGCGTCCAATCAACATGTTATGGAAGATGGATGGACGGTTTGAGCATTTTAAATTCAAGTTTAGAATTATCTTTTAGGATTTAAATTTAAACAATTATCTTTTAATTTTAATAATATTGTTAAGGTTTTTAGAATGCTATAAATACTCATTGGGGTAAGCCTTGATTCATCATTTCTTTCTTTCTTTAGTTTAATAAAAAAATCTTTTCTTTTCTTTCATTTTTCTTTAATTTTCTTTCAAGCCGATGGCTAAAGCGATGACTCAATTTAAACTTGAGAATTGAAAAACACTTGAATAACTTCCGAATATCTTTCTTAAACTCTACGCTTATTTTCAAAATAAAAACAGTTTTCAAAATCAAATATTGACTTTGGTCAAGATGTTGTTGCGATTAAATGTGTGAGAGGAATGATAGACTTATTGAAAGCACATTCGATTTCTTGGGACACACTTAACAAGATTGCATTGCTAAGAGGGAATTGAGATCGGAATTAGTAGTTATTGAAACAACGATTCGATTCTTTCTTCACGAACTTAAACGGTTATTGATCAACGACAATTGATGTTGATCAGATTAATTTCTGAAGCCGAATCAAAGTTTGCCTTGGGTATTAGATATACAAAGAAGAGTCACGAGGATTGCCCTTATAGACAAAGTAACCGACTTGAATCCTTAAGAGAAAATCTAATTCCATTATCCGAAGGAAGTTGATTCAAAGCGAAAGCCTAATGTTGATTTTACTATATTGAATTTTCTTTTAAACTTTCTTTTGAAATTTCTTTTTAATATTCTTTGAAATCTAATTTTCTTTCTTCTATTTTATTTCTCTTCATCTATAAATCTCAACCATTACTCAAATTCTACTCCATCAACTTCTTGGCTCAAAGATTAAACAAAGCACGAATAAATTAGGAAGTTACCTTAGTCTCTGTGGGATCGACCCCTTACTTCTCTTTTACTACATTAAATTTCAGTTATTTATTAATTGAGAAGAAGGAATTATTTTGACACGAAAAACGACGAGCGTCAAATTGGCCCGTTGCCTGGGACAAACGACGAGTTATTGATTTCTTTCTTTCTTTGTTTTTAATTTATGAACAGGAAGTGGAGGAAAAATCTATCTTAGAACCTGTAGTCTGAATCAGGTCGTCGAGCTAACAATGTTAAAAATAGTGCTTTATGGAAGTTAACTCATTTTTATTATTATTTTTCGTTTGTTCAATTTTTTATTTTTATTTTTCTGATTTATTTTTTTTTTTTCTTTGAATTTGCAGGTACATCGTTATTACTACTTGAATTTTAAGCAAAATGGAATCAATATTGCTCAAACCGAAAAAATGGAGAAAACCTGACCCCAAGGCATAAAGAGATCGTGTGGCAACGAACAAAACAATGATCATTTCGAAAAAAGGAAGAAAAATTTCGAAATACATTGTTTGAACAATGCATAAAAAATTGATTTGATTCGAACAATGCATAAAAATAAACAACATATTCAAACAGTGCAGTGCAAGAAAAAAATAGTGCAAAAAAAAAACAGATTTGGTTCAAACTGTGCAGAAAAAATACATCACAGATTGGAATGAGCAGAAAAAACAGTACAGAAAATGTGAAATTGTTGAACAGTAAAAAAACAACTGTATAGTTTTGGTTCGAATAGTGAGGGAAAAAAGAAAAAAAGAGAAAAGGATAAAGCTTGATTGAGTTCTTTTCTTGAGTATACTTCCTTTTAAATCTCGGAATGATCTATTCTTTTCTTGATTTTTGTTTTCCAGAAAATTTTACTATATCTTCTAGTGGCTTTTCGATCGGACATTCTGTTCTACAAAAAGTTAATCACGTCAAACAAAGTTGTCATTGGATCAGGGAGTATTCATTTCCCTCTTTTTTACTTTAATTTTGAATTATGTTTTGAGACAAAACGATTTAAGTGATGGGGCATGATAGCATGCTTCCTTGCCCATGTAGGGCGTTGGAGGGTTCTACCCAAATTATTTCTTGAACTGGGGTGTTTGCTACAATGACCTCATTGGTCGCCAAGTGCTCCATAGGTCGCCAAGTGCTCCTTGAGACAAAACCTCCTCTGTTGCAGCAACTCTTCTCTCTTCCTTCGCTGTTGCAGCTCCATAGGTCGCCAAGTGCTCCATAGGTCGTTGTGTGCTCCTGGAGACCTATGGAGGTCGCCATGTGCTCCTGGAGACCTATGGTTGTCACTGTAGCAATCACCCTACTTAAGCAAATAATTGTTCGATTGCATTATGTGAAGAATTTTTTTTCCATTGCATTATTCAATCACTTTTGCCATGATACATGTTGAATTTTGCCTCGCTTGTCGAATGATTGAACATAAGATATTTTGATCTTGATATTTGAGTTGTTTGTTTTTTATTCTTGTATTTATTTGATTTTTTTTTATTTTTTCAATGAATTTTTAATTTTACTTTGAATTTAACATTGGAAGCATGATGGTTAGTTGCCATAGATAGTGAATTTCTATAATTTTTTTGGCATTACATGGTTTATTGGTTGAATTGATGCTAGACTTGATACATTGAACCTATTTTTGTGAGCTTTGAGCCTAGTTGAACATACATATTTCGTTCTTGCTCTTTGTTTTTTTATGTGCCAGAACTCGTTTTATTCTAGAACTTGTGGTATGATGCTTATCGAGACTACATGCATAAATTTGATGTTTTTGTATGATAAAAGCACTTAGATTAACCATTTTTACTACAAAAAAATGACTACCCTTTTATCCCTTTGTGAACCACCTTTGAGCCAAATTTTACATTTTCTTTGATTTTCACCCAATTAAGTTTTTGTATGATAAAAGCACTTAGATTAACCCTTTTTTGTCTTCTCTTTATTTACCCTTGCCGAGACTTAGAATATTCACATTTGCCACAAAAATATTGTTTGAAAAGAATAAAAAGAAAAAAATTGACATTATTAAAAAACAACAGTCGAAAACAGTGAAAATACTGTTGGAAATAATTCTGTTAGAGAAAAAAAGGAAAAAATAGTACGCAGTTCGAACAACAAAAGAAAAAAAGGAAAACAACCCTTGTTCGATTGATTAATTCCTTGGTTGTTTTATTTTGCTTCTCTTCCTTGTGCTTTATTTTTATTTGTGGCTTGATTCGATTTTATGACTTTTTGTCTTGGCAATTTAATCATTTATTTTTTGCCTTTTCCCTACCCATACCTTAGTCACGTTACAACCCTGTTTAAAGCCCTCTTGACTTTTGCATCAAATTTGTTTCTAAGTAGTGGAGATTGGATCTAATTACAAACTTATGGTTATGCTTTGACTTGTTTTGGCTTGAGCATTGCTTTTTGATTCCATTGAGGTTATCGGGTTTTGCATCATGAGATTATGAGCTATTGGAATGACTTGTTTCACTTATTTCCTATCTTTGCCACTTACTTGATTTTTTCCTAGTTTCAATCAATTGCTTTAATTTTGGTTCATTGGAAGATTAATGCATGATGTGAATTAGAGAATGACAGCTTATAATTTTGGCATGTTGATTGAGAAATGCTTGAGGACAAGCATTGAACAAGAGAGTGAGAATTTGACTAGTGTTATTTTGTGCAACATTTCATGATTAAAAGATCCTTGTTTATTCATCTTTATTGCATATTTTGGCGTTTTCACATGATTTATGTGCAAATCAATGGCTTATGAAAAATGTGCTTAAAAGGCTTGAAACTGCATTTTTTGTTCTGGAATCAAGGGTGGAACAGTGGGCACGAAATTGTGCATGAAATGCTGACGTGGTATTGGGTCAGTAGCTTCTAGAAGGTCCAATCAACAGTGTCTAATCAACAAGTTCTGGAAGATGGATGGACGGTTTGAGAATTTCAAGCATTTTAAATTCAAGTTTAGGAATTAAGTTTAAACAATTATTTTTTATTTTTAATCTTATTTTTAAGGTTTTTAGAAGGCTATAAATACCACTTGTGGTAAGACTAATTGATTCATCATTTCTTTCTTTCTTTCTTTCTTTAGTTTAATAAAAATTCTTTTTTTTTTTTTTTTAATTTTCTTTCAAGCCGATGGCTAAAACGATTACTCAATTTCAACGTGAGAATTGAAAAACACTTAAATAACTTCATAATATCTCTCTCAATCTTTGCGCTTATTTTCAAAATTAAATCAGTTTTCAAAATCAAAGATTGACTTTGGTCAAGATGTTGTTGCGATTAAATGTGTGGGAGGAAGGATCGACTTATTGAAAGGACACTCGACTTCTTGGGAATACACTTGGCAAGATTGCCTTGCCAATAGGGAATTGAGATCGAATTAGTAGTTATTGAAACAACAATCTGAGTCGGTCTTAACGAACTTAAATGGTTATTGATCAATGACAATTGGTGTTGATTAGATCAATTTCCAAAGTTAGAATCATAGATTGCCTTGGGTATTCGATATACAAAGAAGAGTCACAAGGATTGTCCTTGTAAATAGAGTAACCGACGTGAATCTCGAAGGGAAAATCTAATTTGATGATCCGAAGGAAATTGAGTCAAAGCGAAAGCCTAAGGTTGACTTTATCATATTGAATTTTCTTTTAAACTTTCTTTTGAATTTTTTTAATCTTTTTATTTTTCTTTATTCTATTTTATTTCTCTTCATCTATAAATCTCTACCATTACTCAAATTCTACTACATCCACTTCTTGGCTTAAAGATTAAACAAAGCACGAATAAATTAGGAAGTTGTCTTAGTCTCTGTTAGATCGATCCTTATTTCTCTTTAACTACGTTAAATTTCCTTTATTTATTAATTAAGAAGGAGTAATTATTTTGACACGAAAAACGACGCATGTCATATACCATATGAATGAGTGGGGCCGCAAATGAAACAAAATAGATTGCAAGTTATTCGAGATTAATTCGATCAAAGCTCGATAAATATTTGACTCTACTTTGAGTTCGAGTCGAGTTCTTAACGAGCCGAAACAAATTACTTGATACCCGGCTAGAAAAACTCCCGAACAACTCAAAAATATAATATATTAATATATATATTTTAAATAAATTATTAATAGTATCACATTCATGTGCTGATTTTTTTAAAAAAATATATAGTATAAGATTTTCATTTATTTAAAGTTCAGGTTCGAGTTTATGTTGAAACAACAATTGAGTTATGTTCAAGATTTTTGTTATTTCAAGCTTTTATGAGTTTTAATTCATGGTTTCTCGTTCTTAGGCTCACGAGTTTTCGAGTCGAGCTCTGTTTTAGATTTTTCGAATCAGTCGAGCTCAACTGAACTCGTTTAAAGTCATAGGAATGAGTATTTTTCTTTAAAATTTGGGTTAAAATAATTGTGTTTGTATGTTATATATCAATATATATATATTATGAATAAATTAAAAAATTAAATAAATATAATTATATAATCACATCAAATTATTAAATAAAATAAAAAATAAAGAATTGTACTAATTATTTTCTTTTCTTTTTGGAGAAATAGAAGAGATACCAATTCTAGAGATGGTGACCGTGAATTATAGTAACACCGTACCACACCGAATTATAAAGGTGAAATTATTAGCTTTATGCCAAGTAGATTTTGTGCAACCCATTCAATTGAACAGATACAAGTCATGGGTGGGGTTCAATGAAAAAGAGAGCTTTCGAAAAAGACTTCTTTCACTAAAATCCAAACTCATTCACAACAACTTGCTTACTTCCTATAGGAAGGTAACAAAATGGGTGGATGAAATGAAAGCCCCCAAAACAAAAGCACAACCTATATTTGGATTAAGACCAAACCTTTTATTAAAAGTTACACATCTTTTAAATTTATGACTAATGATGTCTGATGCTCTCATTTTTTTTTCTAAAAAAACTAATATGGTTTTTGAATTTGTTTATATTTAACGTGATCCTTAAACTAAAATTTTTTCACCTTTTGACCAAAATCAATTTAACACTTTATTAAACACTCAATTATTCGAAATCACTCCATAATACGAGAAAAGAGCCCTAAGGCATGAAATTACTAAATCACCTTTGAGCATAATATACTCTAAGATTAGAAACCTTCGAATCAAGAATAAGATTTTGAATAACTCCGATGATGGCTACTGCCTAAACTTGGTTGAAGTTCTTTGTTTAAACTACATACAATGATGGTGATTAGTTATAATTGTAAAGGATGGTGAACGACCTACGTTCTTTTATTTGATTTACGATCATGAGGGAAATTAATGAGTCATATTGGACATATGATATTATGATTCAATTTCTGGTCACGAGTGATGTAAAATTATCTAGATACTAGATGATTTAAACACATGTGCAATTTTTATCAGTTCGATATACTCTTCGAATGAGTAGTTGAGTATGTCACACCCTGAATGTGCAGCCTTAGATACCTCGGAACACTTCTTGGATGGTTTGGTACCTAAGTAAGCTTAAAATCACTAAGCAAAAGGCTAAGTTCCACTCAAAAGCAAAAAGAACTTAGAAAGGAGATGGCTCATAAAGACAAAAATAGAGAACTAAGTGAATGTTCTTATATTCCTCAAAAGTGAATTGATTAAAGATGAGGTGGGAAGGCCTCTATTTATAGTTTACTCCCCTTACAATGGACGCATAAGATTCAAAATAATCAATGGCTAGGATAAGCCCTATTAAATACAAATCTTCATATCTAAGTAAAGTTAATCAAATCATCATCTCATCAAATCAATTAATTACATTCTTTTCTTTGATTGAAGTTCTCCCTGGATATGAAACGATTCCTCCACAATCCTCTTTGATATGATATTTCCTATCTTTTCTCCAAGGTCAATGTGAACAGGTTATTTACCTTTCTTCATAGATTGGCCTAAGTCTAAAGGTTTGGACAAGCCCAACATGCACATAGAACCTCTATTGCAAACTTTAGCGCACACGTTTTAGGCTCAAAATCTTAGGGCGTGACATACTCCCCTAATGTATCTAGCGTCACCCTTATTGATCCATTGGAATGTGCACACCTCAATCGTAAGAATCTTTTCCTATCCTTCTAGATTTGCCTCGATACAAACCATCAATCCCTCAACAAAGGCTTGAAGGACTTATTTGGTTGAATCTTAGATTTATCAACATCCCTAGCGTGTCTCTTGAACTCTGAAAGGTCTCATATATTCTTTCCAACTTCGGTCGCTTTAACCTTATGGTTAGGTCTCTGTTGACCTACACTTATTAAATATGGAAAATTAGATTAAAAAACATAAAGATTGCATTTTAAGATGTACCTCGTTCTCTTCAATTGCATTCACCCAAAAAAGCATCAGCCCTCGTTTCTCCACGAAGTTTGGTGCCCTTGCATCGACACTTCTCCCTTGAAGTTAGATTTCGCTTGTTGCATCGGCCATTGTCCCTTGAAGTCTGGTGCCTTTACCACCTCACTTATTGATGATGCCTCCATGTCTCTCGAAAGCTCGAGCCCCTACATCATTTCTTGATTGTTCCCACAATAGTTACCTCCAAAGTGTTGTTTTCCTCCCTCAGAACATCTTCATCAAACTGGAAGGTCGTCAATACCTTGTCCATTTCCATTTGTCTCAATATGTTGGCATAATATATCGTCAATTTGGATACAAGATATATATGATATCTTGATAGGGAATGATAAGAACTTGAATTTGTTTAAGGAAACTGAAACCAACAACAAAATCAAAGTCATCCAATGAAATTACCTTGAAGTCTTATTTGCCCTTCCATTAACCAATCTACAACTCTATCATGTCTGTCACTCCAACAATAGACACTTCCTCGAAATTGATAGTCTTGATTATCCCTTTTTCTTTTTTTACTTATATACTGAGATTGTCGTAAGCTCTCTTAGACATGAATAGATTGGTTGCTCCATTGTCCATTTTATCATTCTTCGATCATTCCGCCACGTTGATGTTCACATATATAAACCCTTTCTACTACTGGCCTCATTTTCCTTCGAAGAACTCATTATCGTTGTGCCAAGAGTCATAGCTTCATCAACTTGGCTCGTCCTCTCCCTTGGATGCCTTAGTTTGATCCTCACGACCTTGCAACCCTTTTGACCCCTCACCTTAGTGGTACTGCGAGTTCTCCACTTCTACCTTCAGCTTGATGGTCTTAATGCTTGCAATTGTGATAGGTCTGGATACTTTCACTTATGGTTCGTCCTCTTAACTTAATATGACAACCATTTTATCCTTCTCTGGACATTCTCTTGCTAAGTACTTACCTCTACAAATGTAATAATTGAAAGGCTCTCTCCCAAGGTTTACGAGATAAGTTGGATTTCTCATTTTGTGGCTTCCCCTCGCCCTTTGGATGCTCTTTGGATTCATCCATGTATGAATTCTCTTTATCTCCCCTACCATTGCCCTTATATATTAGCTTTGGTCTAGTTGGTTCAGTTCTTCAGACTTTAAATTCTACTATGGACTCTACTACAATCAATGCTTTGGGATAGTTCTTGGACATCCCTTCATTGTGTCTCCATCTTGGCCCATTATTGTAGTCCATCCATGAAGGCAAAGAATCTTTCTTCTTCTCTCATAGTCATGATTTGTAGCTTAAGTTTCATAAATAGGACCATTATGTTTCAATTGTCGCAGCTTTCATTGTGCCTCAATTTGTGTATTCTTAGGGTAGAATTGTTCCTTGAACTGGACTTTGAACTCATTCCACTTTCTCATGGGGATTTCTTGGTTCTTTTCCTCCATGCATCTATGTCGCCACCCTAAGAGAATGACATCAGTCAAATAATTAAAGCAACATTTACCTTGGTGGTATCATCCTCGATACCTATACTCTGAAAGAATTGCTCCATATTCCAAATGAAGTTCTCAACTTTAGATTCTGATCGTGTCCTCTTGAACTCCTTTGGCTTTAAAACATTGATCATGAGTTTTTCCATTGGTGCCTCTCCTAGCATCTCGTTCATCACGACAACCTTGTAAACAAGTGGCTCACTCGTGAGCTCCTTCATTTCCCTCATCAACTCGACCCTCATAGCCAATAACGTGCTCTCGAGACCATTGGTCTGCTCATTTAGCTTTTTATTTATCTCATCGATGAGTTCCTCAGTCACTCCCTTGAGTCCCTCCTCTAAGGACTCTATAATTTAGAGGTGTGGTTCCATCCGCTCATGGGCCACATTGACTTCACTCATTTCTTTCTTTAAACCCAACATCTCAGCTCTAATAGCATCATATTCTTTCTTCGTATTCTCACCGAACGCATCAAGGAGCTCGTGCACATTTTCCTTGACCTTGTTTTCAGAATCCTCTAACCTATTGAGTCTTTTCTCCATGGATGTAAAGGCGTCTCCTGCCTTCTCTTGCTTCTTCTTTGTAGCAACACGAATCTCGGTTCCCTCCATAATAGTTAAACCTCTCCTTGGTTTTATGTTGCCATCTCTCTTATAACTAACTTGAAACATTCACTGTTATCACAACGAACTCGCTCTGGTACCACTTGTCACGATCTTGGAGCCTTTAACTCATGAAAGTGCAGTCTTAGATGCCTCAAAACACTTATTGGATAGTTTGGAACCTAAGTAAGCCTAAAAACACTAAGGAAAAGGCTTAGTTCCACTCGGAAGCAAAGAAAGACTTAAAAAGGAGACGTCTCACAAAGAATAAGAAGAGAGAGTTGAGTGAATCTCTTATACTCCTCAAAAGTGAAGTGATTACAAATGAGGTGGGGAAGTCTCTAGTTATAGTTGAATCCTCTTACAATAGATAACCAAGATTAAGGTAAATCAATGGCTAAAATGAGCAATATTAAATACAAATCTTCACATCTAAATAAAGATAATCAAATCACCATCTCATCAAATCAATTAGTCTCATTCTTTCCTCTGATTAAAGATCTCCCTAATATGGAAAGATTCCTCCATAATCCTCTTTGGTATAATATTTCCTACCTTTTCTACAAGGCAAATATGAAAAGGCACTTTAGCTTCTCCATGGATTGGGCCAAGTCTGAAGGTCTGGACAAGGCCAACATGCCACATAGAACCTCTATTGCAGACTTTAGCTTCATATTTTGCGCTCTAACTCGTGGGGTATGACAAGTATCATGGTTCTATTCATATGTCACGTTTGTGTGAGACGATATAGGAAAGTAAGTTTTTATGTGATTCTTTACATGATCATTATTCATTGAGATTTCACAATACACAATAGCATGTCTTGATGTCTATGTTTGATTTTTATGCTAATGTTTATAAGTTATATAAAGCATAGTAGAGTAAATGTGTACCATTGAGTTGTGAAGATCATCGTTCGAATTATTTTCATATGCATACAAATATATTATGTCTGCGTTAGAGGAACACCATCGACGAGGACTCTTATTCAAAGTACAATATTTAATTTACATGAATTGACGTATGTATTCATAAGACTCTATTCGTTTCTCAATCTGTATTATTATTTTTATTTTCACTGTCATATTCATAATTCCAATTTATATCATATTGTGTTACTACTTTTTTTACGTTTATTCGTTATGGATGAATTTAAAATACTTTGATATATTTATTTTAAGATGACGAAGTTTTAAATTTATCGGTCACCTAAATATAACACGTTGGACCCTTCATATATTTCGAACGAGCTTAGAATATTAAAATTTTCATACAACACAAACGGATCTAAAAAAAGAGAGAAGAAAATCCCCATGAAAAGCAAAGTGAGAGTAGCTGAAATGAATTCTGGATCTTTCACAAATGAAGATCATATCTTTTATTAAATCAAATAAAAGTTAAACCTTTTTGAATTTGTAAGTTCTTGCATTCACCCGTAATATCTCACATTAAAATCTTTAATTTTCACAAATTAAAGAATTTAACTTTTATTGGATTAAGTAAGGATTTGATTTACAGTTTCACCTTCCTAATTCATCTATTCGTGTTCGTATTAGTATTGTAGAACTTTCGAATAAACTCTTCAACTCTCCTGTTGAGTTCCTCGTCCGACATAGTCGAAAACTCGTTTTGATCTTCTTCTATGGACGCTTTCTCTTTTCCAACTGGTTCATCAAGCTTTTCAGTCTTCGATCTCTGCAAATTGTTTTCCCTTCCACGACATGCAACACGTTTCACTTTATCAGACTTGCTTCTTCTGATAGTTCGAGGTTTAATTGTCTGATGATCACAAGCTTCATTATCAGGTTTCATGGGATGTTGTTGATGCAATTTATCATCCGATATTCTTACTGGGATTTCATTCTTCTTTTGATCAGCTACGTCTTCTTCTTCCTTGGGACTACTTTCTTCGAAAAATGAAGGAACAGGCACAGGTACAGCAGTAATATGTGTCCTCCTTGCTTGGCCATGCAACACATATTCGTCGTAAAGGTCGGGTTTCGGATCTTTCGAGGAAGCAAAAGCGCAGTAATCGGCTGCGATGATGAGGATGAGAGTGTTGGAAATGGCGAACCAGAACTGGGGATTACCGACAAGAGTGAAGGAGAAAGGCTAAAGATGTAGAAGATAGAGACGTAGATCACAACCGAGAGAAGGAAGGCATAGGAGGACACGCCTTTTGCTTTGTGACGATGTAGCTCTTGCCATATTTGTGAGTTTTCAACGGATTTTCCATTAGATTCGCCGATGAAATAATGGGAAAAAAAGGGTTTAGATTGTAGTATTGGATAAAGAGTAGATGAAAAGGCTTTTATAGAAAGGAGTAGGCAAATAATTGACCGCCCACGATCACAAAAATCTCCCACGGTTTCCACGTACATTCTTTGTATGTCCTACTACTCAATTAACTAGCTGACTGATTGAGAAAAATTATATAGGTTGCTTAATAATGAGGTGTCAACATCAAAAAAATTTCTATCAATGTATAGTATCTATACACCCTATAATGCTTCAAATAGCAAAAAATATCCACATATATAAGCATCGCTTTTTAAGGTAAACTACATGTTTAGTATTTGAATTATCACTTTTATTTTATTTTGATAACTTAATTATCGTTTTTTTCTAAAATCATACTAGAGGAACACATTTTAGTAGAGTTCACTTACAATAATTATTTTCAGTCGAGCATTCAGATATATTTGTTTGAGACGATGCATAATCATAAGTATAAGATTCCTTATGTTAGATTAAGCTTGGTGGGGAAAGGTCGTGGGTAAAGATTTTATTAAAATCATAAAAAAATTAACTGATCCTATTCCATATATAATGGGATAAGGGGTAGGTAGGATAGTAGGTTGCCCCAACGCAAGGTTGAGAGCAGCTTCCGTGGGAGACCTCCGACAGTCAGAATTATGAATGTCTTAAATATCATGAATGTCTTAAATATGATTTTATAAATATTATATTGATAATGATGATTGATTGAGCGCACGCTTAATTAGTAGTTAATAAGGCCAATTTTATGATATTGGTTGTTGTTTAAGGTAAAATGAACATTACCTTATAAATTAGGAATAGCCTAGGGGAATTTAAAGAGGGTTTAAAGGTGTCTTCTTAGCCTAAAATACTCACTTCTGGGTTGGGGTATCGATATCTATTTATGGTATCGATACACTATAAATATTAAGTAAAAAATAGATCATTTGGGTGGAAAGCATCGATACCCTAATTTGGAAAGAGTTGAGAGAATGTTAGAATGAAGAGTTAATTGATCGGTTACCTAATTATTAAGTTGGGCTTAATATAAAAATAAATATGCAAACTAGATATCTAAAGTTAATTTTTAAGTGATTAAAGAATTTTTCGTTAAGATTAAAACGTTTTTAAATGAAATTTTAAATAAAAATAATATGATTATAGTTTATCTTTCTCTAGTTGTTAACCCTGGCCGTTTATCTGATTCTCAAGCTTCTCTTTCTTTAGCTTATTCATCTTCGTGAGTTCTTCATTCCGAGTAGATTCTGGGTTCATTTGTGCTTTTTTACCGTAGGATATTGACTTTTTTTAAGGGAATTTCAGTATATAAATGAGTAGTTTCTGACTTTTTTTTACATATTTAAAACATTTTTTTTATTTAAATTCAACTAGCCCATTATACCAGAATTAGTGGTTTTGCCCTCATTATTGAGTCTACAAATAGCAGCCTATTTCAGCCCATTTGAGCATACAACTCAACAAAACCTCTTTCACATCCTCTCGTATCTAGGGATGGGTATGGGTCGGGTTTCGACCAACCCGACCAAAAATTTAACATCCTTCACCTAACCCCACCTGACCCGAAAAATATATACCCTCACCCGACCAATATTTTAAGATAAAATCAAACCCAATTGACCTGACCGAAATAATAAAAAATATTATTTTTATTCAATAAAAATACTTATTTAATTAAAAAATAATATATAGAGGGTATTATTGTAATTATTCCTAAATATATAAGTGAAATTATATTTTTTTAGGTCGGATATTTTAATCCTAACCCAAATCCGACCCGACCCAAATATCACCTTAAAAAAATCCGACTCACCAACCCGTCGAATTCGAGTCTCATGCTCATCTCTATTCGTATCCATGTGTTTTTTCGATCACCGAAAATATTTATTATAAGAGGAGAAATACCATCCGCCAGAAAACTAAGGTAGGCCCCTTGTAGAGTTTTGTTATATGAGCTATTTAAAATCTAAACTATAAAGTAATTAAGGTTTAATTTTTGAATTTTAGGTGTAGTAAACTAATAATTAGTAATTTAATATCTCTTTTGTTGTTTATCAAAAAAATTAACAAATCAAAAAGTTAGTTAGTAGAAATCCTCTGCCCTTTTCTCATACCCCTTTATCTTGCGGAACATTTCTTACCATTTAAATTGTTTCAGTTCTACTTTTGTTTTACATTAAATAAATTAACCTTAGATTATACTTAGTTTTTATAGATTTAAAATATTAATAAATACAATTTTTTATAATTCATATTCTCCACAAAATAAAATATAACTCGACTAAATTTAAATTGAATTTACATTATTAAGTTTTTAGTTGTGATCAAGTATAAATTTTATATATTGAATTTAATTACTTTTCTAAAATATTAAAGATGTTTAGGTCTTCCTATAAAATGATATATTATATTTTTAGTACTTTAACTCAAGCATCTTTTATAATATTTTTATTTTATTTGGTGTGAAATATGACTTACAAAAGTATTTTTAATTTCTTATTTATTAATATTTTAAATCCATAAAAGTTAAGTATAATTTAACGTTAACTTTTTGTAATATAAAACAAAAGTAAGACCGGAGACAATTTAAATAGAAAGACACGTGTCACAATTTTAGGTGCAGTAAACTAATAGTTATTAATTAATAATTTAGTATGTTTGTTGTTGTTATTAGAAAATTAAAAAATTAATACTTTATTTGTTTATTAATTTTGTACCTCATTGATTTTTTAAAAGTCGGAAATTTTAAACCTTCATATTATTATTTTAAATATTTTAAACAATTAAATTTTATAAAATATATATTTAAAAAACTATTTGATTTAAGGTTTTTAAAATATATTTTTATGTACTTTTTCAATAATAAATTTCAGGGTAATGTATACAAATGGTTCTCCGACTATAGGATACTACTTTATTAAGTTCCTTAACTATTAAAAGTTACAAAATAATCCTCAAACTATAGAACATTGCTTTATTAAATCCATAGACTATTAAAAGTTACACAATGGTCATCTAACTATTCGTTATGTTCCAAACTCTTATTTTTCCGTTAAAAATTTATGGTTCTCTATGTTGGACATTAACATGATGACGATTATATGATAATCGTTTGAGATTATGGGATAATATTTTTCATATCACTGTCAACATGTTAACGTTCAGCTTAGAATACCGTCAATATGTTAATAAAAAAACGAGTTTGGAACATAATGAATAGTCAGGTGACCATTTTGTAACTTTTAATTATTGAGGGACTCAACAAGACAACACTATATAGTTAAGGATCATTTTTTAACTTTTAATGTAACACCTTAATTCAGTTCGACCCGAAGATCGATGGACTACGATATCACACGAGACCATCGAAGTGGCTAACCCAAAAACTTTCTTTTAAAACAATTGTAAAACATCATGTAAATTCCATCTCGAGTAAAATAAAATAAAAACATAATAATTCAAAGTTTACAAAATATGGGGAGCTCCCAAATCATCTAGAATAAATACATTGAGTTTAAAATCAAATAGAGTTGCATCTGAATACAAAAGGGTTTACAATAGTACATGCCCTCTAAAATACATCAAGACATACTCTGGTGCCTCGCGGTGCTAGAATATCTTGTGACGATAACGCTCCTCAGACGGATATCGAATTATACGATCGTATTTGCTAGAGTAATTCAGGTGTCTGACTGTGCCCCGAGCGTCAAACAATACTAGTTTTATATCATCCTAGTTGTTATTGTTTCTAGTTGTTCTAAGATTATTACTGTTCTCACTTGTAGTTTTATTTCATGGCAATATAGTATTATTGGGTCCTCAAAGTCTACCCTTTAAAACTCTTGGTTCTTACCCAAAATTGTTAGTGGGTGTCGATACTAAGCTCTAGGTATCGATACTACTGACTTATTGAAGCCTGATAACAAGGATTGGTATCGATACTCTAGCCTGAGTATCGATACTTCTGGTTTTTGGTATTGATATTTTCTTGAGTATCGATGTCAAATTTGGCTTCGATGTTTTAAAAAATATCTACGTATCGATACCCCTATAGGGGAGTATGATACTCTACCCTTGGTATCGATACTCCCCTGAGTACCGATACCAAAAATGATTACTGAAATCTACGTATAGATACCACCCTACGAGTATCGATACCCATTGAAGAGGTATCAATACTTCTATCCCAAAATCTTTTTGATTTTAGCATCTGAAGAACAATATACCGATACTCGTGCCCATAAATACCCTATTTTGGACACAAAAAAACCTCTCCAACACTCCCAAACATCCTACTAAGGCCCTGAATGTTATTAGAGTGTTATGTATGATAGTAGGGTTATAAAAGGTCCATAAACATGCTGGAAAACATCAAATGTTGAATCTACCATAAACATGCTTAATAACTCATGCAAACTAACAAAACTCACCTAGTGATCTACATGTGGTAGAGTTGAGTTGGAAGTGAGATACCTTGGATTTCAAAGCTGCTGAAAACTCCCAAAGTTCAACCAAGCACTAGCTTCTCCTTTCTTTTAGACTCGGAGCTTTCTCCAACTTCTCTCACTCGACAAGAATTAAACACAATGATTACGAACATTGTTGGGGAGTTTAGAAAGGAGTTTAAAACATTTCTTGAGGCTTGAATCTCCCAAAATGAGTTTGTTTCTCTTAGGTTTCTAAAACCCCTCACCAAACTCATATTTGGTATCCTTAACCAAAACTTGTCATTGAGAGCTTGAATTGAAGCTTAGAATAAGGAGATTAAGGTTCTTACCTTGGTGTTGTTAGGCAAGGCTTGCAATGGAATAAAGCTCCTATCTTTCTTAAGATGTTATGGAAGAGAAAGCTTGAATGGATGAAGAAGAAGACAAAATGTTTGAAGAAAATGAGATATGATAACTTTTCCCCATTGACATCATCCTTCATTAAAAGGATTCACCCTTTGGGAAATTTTAGGGATAATTTGCTTCCTTGGTCCTCTTTATTTTGGTCACAAATCTTTTTTAATCATCCAATGGGCCTAGGCTTAGCTCATACCAATGCTCATTTGGTCCAAGACTTTCTAAAATGCTAATAGATTTATTCTAAGGCTCACTCGGGTTAACCCGAAGCTGCTAACCCGTGATTTGGGGCGTTACATTTAATAGTCGAGGGACTTAGTAAAGCAATACCCTATAGTCAGAGGACCATTTGTGTATTTTATCGTAAATTTTAAATAATAATCAGTCAAAGTTAAAAAAATTTAACCAAAAAAAGTCAATAAGAAACAAATTTAATGGAACAGAGGGAGTAGTAATTACTAATTAGTAAGTTAACATCTTTCTTATTATTTATTAGCAAATTAGTAAATATAATTATTAATTAGACTTTATTTTTTTAATAGAATAATTTTTTTTAAGGTAACTACTACATTATTATAAAAATTAACGAATTGTTTGCGAATTTATCAAATCTAATTGGACTTTATTTGATTCAACTTGTTAAAGTCTAGAGTTGAGCTCAAATTTGACTTAAGTTAACCAAAATCGAGCATGATTGACGAGTTTGATCAGCTCACGAGCTGCTCAATTCATTAAGCACTCCTAGTAACATCTTAAGGCTATTAGCCCTTCCTAAGATCATAATTCTTGAAAATGTTGAGAGCTGCATGTCTTTTCTTTGAGACTGTTTTGAAAGGCGAGTATAATTGCTATCCTGTCATTGCCATTGCCACAAAAGCTGGAGGATTTTATTCTTTTCCATCAGTTGAGAACTTTAACGGTCCAGTGTAGTGCATGTGGGTGGGTGAGTGGATTCAAACAAAGCATGTATATTGATTTTTGCCGAGCATGTGCTGAGGCATGCTTACCAAATACCTTGGCTCAATGAAACAACTAGCCTAAGAACATTGAGATGCAAGCTGTTGCATGAACAACGATGTTTTTGTTTTTAGTAACTGGTACATGCATAATCTACCACAACTTTATAAGTTAGGTCATAGTATTTTCGCACAGCGAATGTTTTATATTAAGATTAAAAGTTAATAAAACCTATAAACTGGTCAAACCAGAATCAAATACATACTATAGAATCGAAACTAAACTTTAACTACCACTTTTTTAGTATAAAAGCTTCTGTCTGATTGCCATCATCGTTCTTCTTACTTTTTCTATATATGCATGTGTATGCTGGACACAGACATATCAAATGAGAATTCTTTCATTTTCAATTGAAGATTGCCACATAGAGCTAAGGTAAGCTTATATATTTATATATATTTTTGTCCCTGCTGTCAAAATTCATTTCTAATGCAGTACAATACACATAAAGTAGTTCATATATAATCTAATTAATTAATCTTTGCAACACAGCAAGCATCTACTGCAAGTACTTGCTGGTATAATGTTAAAGATTAACTGTAAATTAATTCGTTTGATTTCATTCTTATATTGTTTTTTCTGTAAAGGTTTCCATGTTATAGGACTTCCTCGAGGCTTCTTCTCTATGTTATCATATTATAAAGTGAAAAGTGAACAATTTATCCATGATATTTTAAGGGAAGAATATGTAGTAGTGAGAGTTTATGTAACGTTATCATCAAAGTGGGGGGGGGGGGGGGGCTATTTAAGTTAGTTGGAGGGTTAAACATATATAATATAGTAGTAATATTTGACCGACCCCAACGAAAGGCACATACTTTGGGTAATTTTTAAAATGTTATGCAAGTGCCTACCACTACTGCTACCTAAGCCTTAAGTGAAGTTTGTAGGTAGGATTAATGTTTCTTTTTCTAGTTTCTTTTAGTTATCCTTAAAAATCAATGGAAAGTTGGTTTGGGTTTATAATTTTATCCAATGGAAGTGGAGAGAGCAAGGTGGCCACTCCTCTAGTTGCTTGCATGCCTTATTCAAAAGATTAAATAGACAAGCCACAAGTTAATTAATTACTCAATTAATTAAAAAAAATTGTTATACTGACCGAATATCTTTGCAGTTAAGGTCTCAGAAGAGTATCTCTAGGCAATAAGGTCTTTGGAACCTTGTAATTTTGAAGAAGTCACGATCCTTTAAGGTGATCTTTATTATAGTCAAAATTAATTCACAACTGATCACTTTAATCAAGTTATTTATCATGTCAGTCTACAAATAGACTTCATGGCCCTACGTCTGACATCAGTACTAAAGGTCACTATAAAATCTCTCAATCCAGATTAAGAAGAAGGACCAGATTTTCGATCCCTCTTCACTAACCATTCTTTTACTTCTTGATGAAGACAGAAAACTTTAACACTTGCCAATAGCCAATTGATCACTGACTACGATTCTTCATCTAAACTGGAAAAAAGTGAATTATCTATAAACCGTTGTAATGTTATCATTTATAAAAGTTTTAGAAATTTTAAATTATGAAAGTCTTTTATAAGGATTTTTAAAAAATTAATGAGATGATGTTTGATTAGGAGACAATGACTAGGAGATATAGTTTGGTGAT
This sequence comes from Hibiscus syriacus, assembly GCF_006381635.1. NCBI lineage: Eukaryota > Viridiplantae > Streptophyta > Magnoliopsida > Malvales > Malvaceae > Hibiscus > Hibiscus syriacus. The sequence goes on from NW_024063270.1 coordinate 895,428, forward strand.
TAGTTATTAAACAATGACACACCAGATAAAGGATAGTTATTTATCAATATAATTATAATATTATAGTAGTAAAAGTTATGCATTAATTAATATAAACTTATAATATGATTTTTCTTTTATAAATATACTTGGAGAATTTCCTGATAAAGATTGAAACAATATAAAACTAGTAGTAGTAGAAGTTTGCATCACCCAATTCGTCACGGTGCATAGGCTTTTCCCCATAAACGTATTGTTTCTTTTTATGTTTTTGGTGTAGGAACGGTTTTTAAGTTTACAGAGTGATCTAATTTATTTTATAAAATTTGGTGTAAACATTTTAAATTTGAGAAACAAATCAATTTTTAGAGTCATCATTAACTATTGAATGAGATAAGTCGAACACCAAAAATTATAATTTTAAAAAGATTTTTAGAGAATTATTTTTAAAAAAAACAAGTATGTTTAACCGTAAATCTATTTTAGAAAGAGTTTAAGAGTCGATTACATGTGAGGAAATGTAAGCATCATACGATACCCTAGATTGATGATTACATGAGGGTTGAAGAAGCTGTCTGTTTGTGGTCGCAACTCGCAAGGCTACCTTTTGGTGCAGGCTTGCTCTTGGATTGTGTCATATGGGGAAAAGAGACTTTTTGTTTCTGGGTTTTTCGGTGGGGCATTTCGTCAAACACCTACCGACCATTGATTTAGCGGCCACTGTTGCCCCACTCAGCCCCCACAACTTCTACATATGAAATGAATGCTCCTCTCTGACTCATAGTAGGCGGTGGAGGGGTTTTTCATAAAGCCACACCATGCGCATTTGAAATATATAATGTCGATTAAAATAACATAGTCTTATGTTTGACTTGGAAACAATATTTTATATGGAAGATGAATAAAAATTATGTTTGGCCGTCATTTTTAGATTAGGATAAAGTACACAAATGGTCCTTCGACTACATGGTATTGTTTTGTTGAGTCAACTCACTATTAAAAGTTATAAAATGATCTCTTGACTATAGGGCATTGCTTTATTGAGTCTCCGATTATTAAAATTTAAAATGATCACCCGACTATTTATATATTCCAAACTCATCCATTTCTGTTAAAAAATTAACGAAATTCGTGTTTGACATTAACATGATGATTGTGATATGATCAAATATGATCTCAAAATCTCAAAAAACTATTATATCTCAATAACCAGATTAACATTCAACTCAGTCTGTCATTTTTTAACGAAAAATGATGAGTTTGAAACGGATGAATAGTTGGTGATCATTTTAAACTTTTAATAGTTGATGGACTCGACAAAACAATACACTATTATCGGAGATCATTTTATAACTTTTAATGATCGATAAATTTAATAAAATAATATCCTATAATTAGAGAATCATTTGTGTAATTTACCCTTCAAATTATTTTGATACAAATCCATAACAAAAGATCGTGTTTTCCATCAATGTATAAAAAAATAAATAAATTAAGTTTCATTTTCCCAAAAGAATTAAAGTTGAGTATCAAAATGAATTTATTAAACAAATCTGATTAATTGAGTCAATATAAGACCCAATCAAACAGATTGAACTAATTTTTATCAAAGTAACTACAATAAAATTTGAATTAGATTTAAACCTTTCACCACTTACGTTTAACTTATATAGATTGCATCATATAGTAACATATGGAAACATGGAGACTTTTTTAAATAATAAAAAGCTATTTTAATGTAGTATTTGTTCAAAAAATTTATTAGTCATTGACAATGTATATACATTCTGTGTAACTGTTCGAATTCGAATAATTTTTTTTATTAATTTAGGGTGTTTACAAGTGGTAGTATCTATTTTAAAGACTTTCAATCATTTGATAATGAAGACTCAAATACTATGTTATCTCTAAAAATAACAACAATTTCTTTAACTATTAAGTTAACTTAGTGCATGCAAAAGGTTATATATATATATATATATATATATATATATATATATATACACACACGCACACGAGACATACTCCCTCACATGAATGTGTGTATTATGTTAGTCAATATTATAGATTTTAGCAAATGAATGATTGTAGACTCCGAATGGGAAAAAAAGTTACTTCATATAGTAAAAGTACGTAGTCAAACGAATAAAAGGGGCAATGGCTGCTTCACCATGTGTGTGTGGTCACCAATAAATTACTTTTTAAATTTTCACATACATACATGAATGGTCGGCTATGGGCCACTCGTAGCCAAATGACTCAACATTGATCTTAATTTTTCATTGCATAGTGGTTATGATTCCTACTCGATTTAAAACCCACTTCAATTATTGTACATGACGCTTAAATCCCACCTTCAATTACAAAAATAAAATCCCTTTGATTGCGTGGATCATTATCTTTTTTTTTAATAAAAATCATCTTAAATTCTTCAACATTTAAGTTTGAATTCATAATTTATAAATCGCATATAGGTTAATTTGATTTATACGTTGTTTCTCGAAGATTTTAAGATTTTATATCTTCCGATCAATTATGATTTCTTGATATAATTGCTAATAGGCTCACGTAATCTACTAATTAAATTTATTATCTGACAATCGATTCTATTTATCCCGTTAACTTACTAGTAGCTACCAACATTCTATGTCTGATACCAACATTAAGAATATGTATATTAATCATTATGCTAAACTGGAAAACTACTCTCACGTTGGATCTCTTTTGTTATTTGTCATCTTTTTTACCTCGTTTGTTCTCTTTTTTTTTCCTTTATCAAATAATCATATGATTTTTTCATTTAAATTAAAATGGATGAATCATAAAAAATTGTTGTAATCCTATTTATTCAATCAATTATGTAAAACAAATATAATATGATATATATGTTTATGGGTTAGGATTCATTTATACTGTGTAAAACGTTTTTAGTTTTACATCTTTTTAGGATCCACTTAGACCAACCCGCTTCGCATACCTGGCAGACTTCTTGTTTTTTTTTCCAGTAAATATCTTTACATTTTCTACTTTTAATCTCAACTCATTTTTTTCCAGTAAAGAGTTTCATATTTTGTAACATGATGTTATCCCATATATATATATATATATATATATGGGATATTTAAATCAAAATAAAATGTAATAAACTGCCATTGAACGTTTTGAATGAAAAGAAATGTATGGCTAAGGTAAATCAAGATGATTAATATTAGAACGCAGAAATTATGTTGATTGATAATAAATATGGATGAATATGAAGACAAAAGGTTGAATTTACAATTGATATTTATTTATATATGGCTGCTAAATAAAGTGCTTCCAAATTCCAATGAATTATATCATGCATGGGACGCAATTCCTGCATATTTAATTAATTAATGTGCAGAAAATTAATTTATTGTCGATGGGAAAGATAAAAACATTTTTTTAGAATATTTTACAAAACTGACATGGTTATACTTATATATGTATTTATGGTAAATTTTGACAAAAAAGTTATACATAGTTTAGACTTTTAAATTACAAAATAATATTTTTCTTAAATTTTTTAAGTATAAAAATTATGTTTCAAGTTTATGGGAATATTAAAATTGAAAAAACTTTTTTTTTTATCTTTCAAACTAATAACAAACAAAATATCGTAATTAGAGCACTCTAATTGAGACAAGAGATTAAGCATCAATCTTATCCGGACAATGATATTGTTTGATTATTGAGGTATTTTAAATATATTGAAAATAACCTCAATATAATTAAAAAGATTTTGTGTTGGATTCCTTTTGTTACTTTTAGCTCCTCTAATTCAATTTGTAGTTTAGCTTTCAAGGAAATAGAACTGTCGATAAACCATTGGAAAATTTTATTTTATTAAAATTAATTATTTTAATTTAATATTAAAATTAATTGATTATTTTAAATAATCTTTCTTTTTTTAATAGTTTAGAGTGGTTTTAAAGTAGTATATGTTCATAATATTTTTTTACCACTAAGAACACAGACCCTATAAACATAACTGCCTAAGCTCATGTCATCTTGAGAGAATAATATTTCATTTTACCACTGACCATCCCGACACTATGAATGAAGAATCTTCAATTGAAAGGGTCGCCTTTATAATGAATCTCATACCACTAAAATTAAGAATGGGTATCAATATCTTCAATGTGAATATTGTAGACACCCGTTTTTGTCCGGGTTTATATTATTATTATTATTATTACTAATACTATTATTAATATTATTATTATTACATTTGCAGGCCCAGTTACAACAGTTAACCTGAAGCCCAACTTTAGCCCATATTACAAGCATCAACAGCCCAGCAGATAATAACACCCCAAGACCCAATTTGGATCCAAACAATAGACCCGACCCAGTTGAATTAGGGTTGTGAAACCCTAAAAGCCATCAGCTAAAGCCACCGCCAACTCCAATTAACCACTTTGTCAACAACAAGATCTTATCCTCACCAACAGCTCGGGCCATCTCAACCGAATTCATCAAGTCACATGCACCAAAGTCAAGCAAAATTAATGATTTCACCTAAACTAGTCAGTATCTTACCAAATACGAAGAAAATCAAGATACAACCATGGAGATTTGGTGAGGATATCAAGCATAAATGAAGAAGATTCGAATAGAACAAAAGGGGGCAAGCAGAAAACATATACGCATAACAAGAAATATTTTTTCGGGGAAGGGTATTCGAATAGCAAGCTCTCGGCAATTCAGGGGGATTGGAACAAATTTGTTGTAATCATTTCCCATTTTCAAGAAATCAATACAAAAAGAAAGAGCAGTGAGCATTCTTCTTTGATTATTCTACGTTTTTTTGTGCTTTATTTCCTCCTTTAATTTTAGACTAAATCATACAAAGCAGAAAATAAGAGAGGGAAGGGGTTTTAGTTACCTTAGTTGTCTTTTCTTCTCACCGGTTGTTAGAGCAATGAGTGAAATGGTCCATAGTTTCCTTAGATTTTTCGGTTTATAATCATGGTTTCTTTTAGAGAGGGAAATAAATGGCTTTTAGGTCGGTTTGGGTATCGGTTTAACCTTTTTCAGTTGTCCTAAGCAGTGGCCGGTGAGGACTAAGGCTTTTAGAGTCTCGATTGTGGAAGAGAAAGGAAGCTATGGTGAGGGTTTAGCAAATCCTAGATGTAGTATGGTTTACCTGGTTGACACAGGAGGTGACCGGAACGAGAAGCAACTATCGTTGAGTTGCTAGAGATGTTGAATGGTAAGGGAGAGGACGAAGCGGCTGAGAGGAAATTTTGAGAGGAATAGCTGGGAGTAAACGAATTTGGGTTTAATTTTTAACCTAAAATTATTTATATTAATTTATCAAAACTGCAGTGTTTCAATAGCTTGTGTTTTGTGGAGGGGTAAACTCTTTGTTCGATCCTTTGATTTTTGAAGTATTCAATTCGGGTCCTTAAGTGTTTTAGTTTCTGATTATAGCTCCTAAGTTTCATGCGAATTTTATTTCAGTCCCTAATTATAGGTTTATGTGTTTATAATTTTGTCTCTGTATTTTGTGCATATTTGATTTTAGTCCTGAACGCTAATATTTTCTTTAATTTACACATTAGAGCTCCAAGTTTTTGCATGTTTTATTTTAGTCCCTGTTTTTAGAGTAAGTTAATTTTTTTTTTGTATTTTTAATATTTGGTTTATTATTTTGAAAATTTTCCATTTCAATCCAATACATGTTTAGGAATTTATTTTTAATTTCAATATTAGTAATTATGTTAATTTATTTTAGTCCATAGATTAGATTGTAAATATTTTAGTCATAATTTAGAGTTTTTTAGATTAATTTTTTAAATTTAAATTTAGTTTAATCTAGTCCTTTGTGTCTCTATTTACATATTTGTACATGTGTGCAACATCATTTGTATATTACGGTTTAAATGTTTTATGTGGAATAAATGTAAATTATATTAAATTATTATTTATTCATATATTAACTTGGATTGTTCAATATTTATTCTTTTTGTTTTAGTCCCTTAATGATTTAGTTTGCTAATCTTTGTTACATCATGTTGTAAATTGGTATTTAAGTGTCGTGTTAACGTCTATATTAATCTTAATGTATATATAACATTAATTTAAATTTACTTGATTTTGTTCTAAGTATGTAAAGTAGTTTTAATTATATTTATTTAATTAGTTTATCTATCATAAAAGCTTTAATGTTATTTAATTTATATTATAAATCGGTTTATTTGTTATTCATTTTACTTTCAAAATCTTATGTGTTCATATTGTCAACACACCTTTTCGTCCTACTAGGATTCAAACTCCTAAAAATATGATAGAATTTTGCTAAGATTCTAACTCCTAAAAATAGGATAGAGTTCTACTATGATTTAAACTCCTAAAGATAAGATCCACAAGCACTATAAATAGCCATTGTAACTCACTATTGTGTCACACGATTTACAGACAAAATACAGAGGAAAACACGGAAAATACAAAGGCAAAGCTATTGAAAACGATTCGAAAAGAAAATGAAAGGTAGCATTTTTTTATTCGTTCATTTCTCGCATGTGCACGTTATTTTTCTTGATATTTGGTTCGAATAACCCAAAACGTGGGTTGTGCCGATGACCAAAAATGGGTGGGGTTTCGAACCTAGATCTACCCCGAGGCGTGTTCATTTTTTATCCCCCTAATGCGCAATATCAACGTTATTTGTCTTTCAAATTTGGCCCCAATCTTTATTTTTCTTCATATTAGTCCTTTTATTTATTGTATGGATATTTTTATTTATTTATTATTTACATTATTATCATTATATAAATATATATACGTATATTTTTTTTAAATGATTTTCAATTGATTTTTTTACTCTATATATTATTATTATATATACATATATATTTTTATTTATTTATATTCATTTGATTATTTTTTAATATTATTATATATATATATATATACTTTTTTTAAAGCGTATTATTACCATATATATATATTTATTGTAATTATCTTTATTTAGTTTTTTTTTACTTTACCATTATATGTATATATGTATGTTTTAATAGTTTATTTATAAGCCAATTATCATTATATGTATACTTTTATATTTGATTTATATAGTTATTTATTTTTGTTTTTGGTTTTTTTATTTGTTTATATTATATTATATTTTCATATTACTATCATTATTGTTATGATTATTATTTTTCTATTTTACTCATTTATATATATATATATATTTTAATATTTCATTTATTTATTTATTTATTTGTCCTTTTATTTTATTTTTTTTACTTATTTTTATTCTTTATTTTTTTCATTTATTCATTTTTTCCCTCTAACACATCTTATGACTTTTTAAGGGTATTTTCATCAATTAATCAGAGGTAAGTAATTCATGATCAAATTTTACCTTTTAATTTAAAATTACAATTTTCTTAATTAAGACAACTGGAAATTACGTAGTACCGAAAGGGCGGTTCAAGGGTGCTAATCCTTTCTTGACCGTAACCGACTCCCGAGCCCGACATATTTCTGGTAAGACGCAGATTAGGTAAGAAATAGGGTATCCGATCAACCCATTTATTTTTAAATAAATGATCAGTGACGACTCCAATCCACATTTTTTAAGTCGAAGCCCAATTCCGGGGCCCAACCGAAAGACGGTTACGATAGCTTGGCGACTCCGCTGGGGACTTTCAAGTGAGTCAGGCTAAGGTAATTTTCAGTTGTCTTTTTAACGAAAATTGTAAGTTTAAATTTTAAGGTAACATTTCGATCCTTATTGCTTACTTTTGATTATATTTTTTCGAGTAAATAGTTGTACTAACCGTTTTCTCAATGATTTTAGCCCTTAAAGTATTTTTTCATCTAAGGCTCTAAACCCGAGCTCCGAACCCGTTTTAAGTGGGGGTGAAAGCGACGCATTCGTGTGAATTTATTCACCGCATATGCCTAGCAAGTAGCCTTCGGGATTCATATACCTTATGTCTTCGTGTGAATTTATTCTCCGCATAGACATAAAGGAATGTGTCCTCTCGAGTTTAACTTAGTCCACACAAGCCTGTTATGGGTTTAGGACTAAGGGTCTGACAAGCCTAATGGGGCACCAACAATGATAACTCGGGTATCGTTTTTTAGCACCTAAACCTGGAGACTTTGAAGAATTAGAGCTTACCCCAAAACCTCATTTCAAACCCTAGGATGCCAGAATTATTTCATGCTTTACTTTCTGTTCAAAGCATGCGAACTAGACAAATATGCGATTAGGATTTGTTTGAAATTAGCATACGGGATAGAGATCATGTGCGAGTAGGAATATTAAGCATGTTCGGGTAGATATCATGTGGGGTAGGATTTTTCATTTTATTATTTTGATTTACCTCACTAATTTTTTTTATTTTGTCCTCTTTTATTTTGTTTTCATCATTTGCATCATAAAAGAGGCCATTGATCCCTAAAAAGGTGTTATAATACAAGAGATTAAAAACCCCGAGGTACGACTATGGTCTAAAAAGATTTAGAAGGAAAAGGGAGACAGTCTTCAAGGAAGCTATGTGTCAGAACTGGTTAGCTACGCCTCTATTAGCCTAAAGTAGAACGACGTGCAAGAGCTTCGGGACATCTGGGGCAGTTGGAAGAATGATTGGAAACAGAAGTTCAGTCGGCGGTATAGGGACATTGCACTTTTGCTTCATGTTAAGACCGATGAGCCCTTAATCAGAGCCTTGGTTCGATTCTGGAACCCGGGATACAGTTGCTTCACTTTTAACCAGGAGGACATGGTACCTACCATCGAGGAGTATACTACACTATTGCACTGTGAAAGCATTAAACTGGAGCGAGCCTACATCAAATACATCAAGAGTCAGCCTTTCAAGAACAGACTGGCTAAGATTGCAGGAGTTGATGAAAAGTGGGTGACTGACCGACTCCGAAACAAAGGTAACGAGCTGGGAATTGAGTGGATCCACATAAGGAAACTAATGAATGACCACCCTGATGAATGGAAGACTATAGACCTTTTTTGCACTAGGTCTGTATGGCTTGATCATCTTTCCAAATATTTTGGGATGTATTGACGCAGTCGTGGTGGAACTGTTTCGGTCTCTCAACCATTGCCGAAGAGCTGGCAGAGGTAGATTCATTGGATGTGTTCAGCTCCTTCAAGTCTGGATTCACAGCCACTTCTGGAAGACTAATGGGGTTACCTACCGTCGATTTAGCACTACGTATTCACCTTTGAGAGAGTTCATCACCATGAAATGGCATGAAGGAACTTCAAAAGAGAAGTGGATGAAAGTCTTCACTCATCTATCAAGACTGAGATATTACTTAGAGAGCCCCCTGGTTGTTCCTCAGTGACGTTTTTTTTCGATGTGGGGACTCCGACACTATGATCTTACTTGGACTTTGGGGTGCAGTTGGGTATGCTCCATTGTTAGCACTTAGACAGTATGGGGCACTTCAGTTTGTCCCAGCAATATGCGGACTAGCTAGATCAGAGTTTGAGTATCACGGTCACAGCTATAAGAAGATGATCAAGGAAACAGTCGATTCATGGAAGAAAGTATTTCGGATGGATGTTGTAGCTGCCAAAAACATGCTTACTCCGGACTATGTGGAGTGGCGAAGATTCAGAAAAAATAACAATATCCTGGTGCCAGACTGTGAGGACACCCGGACCATGGAAGAATATCTCAGGCCTGTCCCTTTTGAACTTGAGATAGCCAAGACAGAGTTTGAAGCTGTAAATAACGAGCTGAAGCAGAGGATAAAGGAGCTTGAAGTTGAGCGCTATCAATGGAAGCTAGATGCCGACTCTCAGAAAGATCGAGCAGACAAACTTGAAAAAGAACAGAAAAAGGTCCGTTTTGAGCTCGAAGACTTGGGAAATGAGTATCAAGATAAAGTCAAGGATAACTCCAAGTTGAAAGTGGCTTCTGAATACTGGAAAAACGAAGCTCATAGCCTGAAAAGAAAGTTCGAATGGCCTGATGAGAGAGTTTGTAAGGAACAGATGAAGACTGCCCAAAGGCGCTTAGCAGACAGTCAGCATCAAAACCAATGCTTGAGAATCTGAATGGCTGATCTGGAGAAACAACATGAGAGAGATGGCAAAACAATAGTTGAGTTAGAAGCTATTGTAGATGGGTTCAAGAAGCAAGCAAGCGAGCTTCAGATAGTGCCCTTCGACGGAGGTTTATAGTGGCGTTTCCATTGGTAGCAAGCACAACAAAGGGTGAATGCCAGAGACGCAGTCATCCGAGACTTCCTGGATCAAGTACAGAAGGCAGCTCGCCATCTACACGGCCTGGCAAGGGAAGCTGGAGTGGTCCGAAAAGGTATACAACCAGTGACAGATGAAAACAGAAGACTTGTCAACCTGCTGGAAGCTGTTCGGGGTCTAGAGGATTTAGTCCGAATGTACCTTTGATTATTTTTACGTCTCTTACAAGATAAAACATTTTTGTCTAAGTAAAGATTATTTATAATAATGGACACTTTTCTGGATCAATGCCTCGAACATTTCATGCATCCTTGCATTTTGCATTTTTGCATCTTCATCTACGTTTTTAAGTATTTTCACAAACATGAAATTAAGTCATGAAGGATTCGATGAAGTGGTTTTAAACCACATGACACCACATAGAAGCAAGTGAATCAATTAAAGAAAAAAACTGAAATCAGTACAGTAGGAGCTGGATCAGTTGATTGTAGGACTAAGCCCGCCAGGATGATATAAGAAAAGAATCCCCATATCCTAAGGGCTACGATGTTGAAACTGCTAGTTGTTACCACGTAAGAAGCCCCAAACATTCTTCTGAAAATTGTAAGGCGCTTGCCGAAGAAAGGGGCATGGCATATACCATTTGAACTTAGAGGATTGTTTTGTTTGAACACATCTTTGATATTTTGCTTAATCTTTTAAACGATTGAATTTATGCTACTTTTTAACGTGGAGCAATTGAACAAATTTTAATCTTTAGTTCTTTGAATATTAAATGAATTAAGGATTCTTTTAATTCTTCAAGAATTATAGATTTTTGACTTATGACAAGATTAGACCTTTCTTATCATGTCTCAAACCCCCAAAATGAAATACCTTGATCATTACAAAAAAGACCAAATTTTGACATTACCTCCCTTTGAAATTCTTGAACATTGCCTTTACCTTTCTGATACACCCATACCCTTCTTTGAGTCAATAAGATCACACCACTGTCTTTTTAGACTCAAAGTTGACCTTTTTTTTACCATTAAAACCCAAGGCATTGAGTTTGTTCATTTAAACAGGAGCATTCTTCTAAATTGGGGCATTTCACAGATAGCCTGAACATTGAGACATATAGGGAGCAAAAAATATCATTCGAAATAATTATATCACGCATTAACTACATTGTTTTCATGTGAATGGAATTAATCCTGAAAATCTATCCCCTTGGGGATACCTCTTATGTGAATATTTACATGTATGAGATGATGAACGATTTTTTTTCTTTATCCCTTCACAACAGGAGAAAAAATATGTCCCTTGTGTCCCCTTTTGAGCCTATAGTGTTTTTCTTTTGATTCAACCCTAACCAAGGATCACCCTCCATACTGGGGGGCAAGGTGGAGCAAATCTGCTCGCATGAGTGAATGCATTGATTCAGATGAGATACCGAAAGGTGAACCAAATGCCAAGTGCGAAGATTCAATCAGAACAAAAACAAAAAAAACAAAAAAAGAAGCAAAAAAGAAGAAAACAAAAGAAAAAAGAAAGAACAAAAATCAAAAAGAAAAAGGGACAAAAAGCATATGCAAAGATTCACTGAAGACAAATGGCTCATCAAGCTTCAAATTATGAGATTGATCAAGCATAAACATTCCAAATCACTGAATCACTTCACTCGAAGATCATAGAGCATCAAGAGAGTGACATTTTGAGCAGGACATGATTGAAGGCATCAGAATGAATTGATCATTGGTTCAACACCCTGAAACACTTGTTTGGGCCTATTTATCCTTTTTTTTCATAACCATGAACCCTGGCCTACATAACGTGCCTTAAATGTCCCTTCTAATCATACATGGATTTCTAAACAGAAGAGACTATCTTCAGATTTCATCCCGCCCATCAGGATTAATCTTTGTTTGCAAAAAAACAATGTAATTAATGTATGGTATAGAAAAATAACAAAAGGGGTTCAAGACGTAAATCCTGAATAACGTCTTGAAACCAAAGGAGGATTCGAGTTGATAATCTAAAAAGGTGGCTCGAATATAAAAATTGTGCAACTAAGGCGATCACACAAATTCCTTGATAAGGCATTGCACAATCCAAATGTGACCATGAAAGCTGGGAGTCGGAGAACACTTCCAGTAGAGGAGCATGCAAGCCACCCCATCAAACCTTTGAGCATCAAATGCCAAACCTTTGAGCATCAAATGCCAAACCTTTGACCAAACATAATAACCTGAGACATTTTTATCCTTTCCTTACTTAACCATTTCCCAAAGATAGCTTTGATCTTGGCACGTGTCAAATAGCTATAATTTATTGAAGGATTAACATTGTAATTAAACATTTGATATCCAATGAACTCTAGTTTTATGATTCGTCTCAATTGTAAAACCGTGAAAGAGACAATATTTTCAAAACTTTTGATTAAACATTTTTCGAAACTCTTTATTGATATTTTCAAAACTTTGAAAATAAAAGAGAAAGAAAAACATTTTTTTCAAACAAGACAGTCTCTCTAGAGTGAATCTTGGTAAATGACATGTGACTCTTAGACACAAAACTCATGCTCAGAATCAATGCTGAAGCAAGAAATGAGGAACATTTGGGGCATCTTTGAAGATTCAACATCAAATATTGGGGCATTTTTGGATATTGGGGCATCATTTGGGGATTCAACATCCTAATGTAAATTATCAAACCTTTTTCAGGAGATAAAATATAACCAATTCATGTTACATGCATCTTATGCATACATTTTAGAGCATCATATTTATCATTTTCCACATACATAATTTTTTACAGCTTTTAGAGTCAAGTTTCGACTTCAAGACGAAGGATACTCGATTCAAAAACACCTTTAAAGATTCATGTTGGTTGCTTAACTCAGCAGCAAGAAGCTACACTTCGACCAACTCGACAGATTGAAAGTTTCTCTCGAACTCACAATTTGCTCGAGAGTAGATTTCAATTTTACAACGAAGGATATCTAGCTCGAAGCCAAACATCCACGATTTCAAATCCACGACGGAGGATATCGTGCCACTCAAGATAACACAAGTTCAACTTCACAACGAAGGGAAAACTGGTTGTCAACAACAATTTTCCAATTTCGGAGCCAATTTCAACTTCACAGCGAAGGATATTGGACTCCAGACAACGCAAGTTCAACTTCACAACGAAGGGACCGCTGGTTGTCAATAAAATATTTCCCAATTTCAGATCCAATTTCAACTTCACAGCAAAGGATATTGGACTCCAGAAAACACAAGTTCAACTTCACGACGAAGGGACCAGTGGTTGTCAATAAACAACTTCCTAATTTCAGAGCCAATTTCAACTTCACTACGAAGGATATTGGACTCCAGACAACGCAAGTTCAACTTCACGACGAAGGGACCGCTGGTTGTCAACAAACAACTTCTCAATTTCAGAGCCAATTTCAACTTCACAACGAAGGATATTGGACTCCAGACAACGCAAGTTCAACTTCACGACGAAGGGACCGCTGGTTGTCAACAAACAATTTCCCAATTTCATAGCCAATTTCAACTTCACAACGAAGGAAATTGGACTCAAGACAATGCAAGTTCAACTTCACGACGAAGGGACCGCTGGTTGTTAATAAACAACTTCCCAATTTTAGAGCCAATTTCAACTTCACAGCGAAGGATATTGGACTCCAGACAACGCAAGTTCAACTTCACGACGAAGGGACCGCTGGTTGTCAACAAACAACTTCTCAATTTTAGAGCCAATTTCAACTTCACAATGAAGGATATTGGACTCCAGACAACGCAAGTTCAACTTCACGACGAAGGGACGCTGGTTGTCAATAAACAATTTCCCAATTTCAGAGCCAATTTCAACTTCACATCGTAGGATATTGGACTCAAGACAACGCAAATTCAACTTCACGACAAAGGGACCGCTGGTTGTCAATAAACAACTTCCCAATTTCAGAGCCAATTTCAACTTCTCAGCGAAGGATCTTGGACCCAAGACAACACAAGCTCAACTTCACGATGAAGGGGCGGCTGATTGTTAACAAAATTTCATTCATTCAGAGTCAATTTCAACTTCACCGCAAAGGATATTGGACTCGAGACAACACAAGTTCAACTTCACAACGAAGGGACGACTGGTTGTCAACAAACAATTTCCCGGTTCCAGAGTCAACTTTAACTTCACGACGGAGGATATTGGACTCGGAACAATGCTACTTACTTGGATTTCAACTTCACGACGAAGGATATCCAATTTCAGGCTCAACTTCACGACGAAAGGAATCGTGCACACAAGCATCATCCATCTTTAGATTGGATTTCAACTTCACGACGAAGGATATCCAACTCAAAGAAGGAGTATCTGTCAACAAAGACCTTCGAGTTCGACTACGCTCAACTCCAAGGAACATCATTTACAGCATAACTCAAGGCTAGAAGGGTTATCTACCATCAAAATTGTCGAGTTCGATTCCATTCAGCTCGATGACACATCAATCGCACTACTTCCCGGTTGCAGTCGAGGTTTTCAAGTCGAGAAGAGGACCTGGGTTAACCGTGCTTTAGTGACAAACAACCATTTTCAAGCAAAAGCTATCTGTCAATGAAGATTTCTGAGTTCGATTCCGATCCAAGGTCTTTAAACCGAGAAGAAGACCGAAGGGCAACGAAAAGCCACGTGCTGATTCAAATTTCGAACTACGGTTTCAATTTCATATCATTTCAAGATGAACTCGGCTTCACGAAGGAGGAGTCATCCGTAACTCAATTCGACAGGGAGTTATTGAAACATCAGAGTCAATTTTCAACTCCACCGAACGAAAAGTGTATCTTTTAATCTTTGCCCTATCCTCGTTACACGACTATGGGCAAAGAGGGGCAGCTATCAACACACCTTTTCGTCCTACTAGGATTCAAACTCCTAAAAATAGGATAGAATTTTGCTAGGATTCAAACTCCTAAAAATAGGATAGAGTTCTACTATGATTTAAACTCCTAAAGATAGGATCCACAAGCACTATAAATAGCCATTGTAACTCACTATTGTGACACACGATTTACAGACAAAATACAGAGGAAAGCACGGAAAATACAAAGGCAAAGCTATTGTAAATGATTCGAAAAGGAAATAAAAGGAAGCATTTTTTATTTGTTCATTTCTTGCATGTGCACGTTATTTTTCTTGAGATTTAGTTCGAATAACCCAAAACGTGGGTTGCGCCGATGACAAAAAATGGGTGGGGTTTCGAAGTTTCGAACCTAGATCTACCCCGAGGCATGTTCATTTTTTATCCCCCTAATGCGCAATATCAACGTTAATTGTCTTTCAAATTTGGCCCCAATCTTTATTTTTCTTCATATTAGTCCTTTTATTTATTGTATGGATATTTTTATTTATTTATTATTTACATTATTGTCATTATATAAATATATATACGTATGTTTTTTTAAATGATTTTAAATTGATTTTTTTACACTATATATTATTATTATATATAAATATATTTTTTTTATTTATTTATATTCGTTTGGTTATTTTTTTAATATTATTATTTTTATATATATATATATACTTTTTTTTAAAATATTTTACTTATAAGTGTATTATTACCATATATATATATATATATATTGTAATTATCTTTATTTAGTTTTTTTTACTTTATCAATATACATATATATGTATGTTTTAATAGTTTATTTATAAGCCAATTATCATTATATGTATACTTTTATATTTGATTTATATATTTATTTATTTTTGGTTTTGGTTTTTTTATTTGTTTATATTATATTATATATTCATATTACTATCATTATTGTTATGATTATTATTTTTCTATTTTACTCATTTATATATATATATATATATATATTAATATTTTATTTATTTATTTATTTATTTATTTTTCCTTTTATTTTTTTTACTTATTTTTATTCTTCATTTTTTTTTCATTTATTCATTTTTTCCCTCTAACACATTATGACTTTTTAAAGGTATTTTCATCAATTAATCAGAGGTAAGTAATTCATGATCAAATTTTACCTTTTAATTTAAAATTACAATTTTCTTAATTAAGACAACTGGAAATTACATAGTACATAAAGGGCGGTTCAAGGGTGCTAATCCTTCCTTGACCGTAACCGACTCCCGAGCCCGACATATTTTTGGTAAGACGCAGATCAGGTAAGAAATAGGGTATCCGATCAACCCATTTATTTTTAAATAAATGATCGGTGGTGACTCCAATCCACATTTTTCAAGTCGAAGCCCAATTCCGGGGCCAACTGAAAGACGGTTACGACACATATGTATATATATTTTAGTATTCTAACGTTTAGCAAGTGTATATATATTTTACTATTCTAACTTTTAGTAAACATTATTTTATTGGTTTTAATGTTTTATGTTCTTAATATGTATGTTAATGTGTATTTGTTCGAAGTACATGCTATGATTTAAAGGTTTTGTGTGATAATTGTGTTTCTTGTATAAGTTTTGTTTATTTCAAATTATGTATATATGTATGCATATTATGTTACTTTCTAACTTTACATATTCATGTGTATATTTGTTGGTTATTATAAAATGCTTATTTATTAATTAAATTCAAATATATTTTCTTTTATTAATTAAGTGTGAATGTTTCAATGCATTTTTATTAATTCATTTTATTGCAAATGTCAATATTCATTTTTATATGCGTTAGTCGAAGATAGAATATTTCTTTATGAATGAGAAATAGCTTTTTCGACAAAGGATTGCTAATGTCGAGATTTCTTTTCATATTAAAGAATTTTCTCTTTTAATTAATAATTCAAAACAAATTAAACTTTAATAAAAGGATCATATTTTAACTTTATATTCGATTCATATTTTCCATTATTTATGATGTGTAAACGACACAGTACCAATTTTGGGCATTGTGGGGGTGCTAATCCTTCCCCACGTATAACTGACTTTCAAACCCGTTTTAATCGAATCTTTGGTAAATGCAGACTAGTCTTTTGTCTTTAAAAATGATTTTTTCTTAAAATTGTTTTTAAAAGACCTTTTTAGGTATTCGACCTACCTAACCCAAAGGTTGATGGCGACTCTATCTGATTTATACAAATTAATCCAAAATCACCCCATTTTCCAAAATTAAAAGTCGTAACTATTTTTTTAAAACAATTAAACGATTGTCCCGCCGGAAAACGGTTACGACAGCTTGGCGACTCTGCTGGGGACCTTTTTTTTAGAGAGTCAAGTTGTAAGTCTTTTATACATTGTCGTTGTGATGGAAATTATGAGTTCAAGTTTTTAGTTAATTTATGATTCATCTATTGACGTTTGTAATTGCTTCATTATTTTTATTGTCATACTAACTTTTTGATTTTTAGTTTCAGATTTATCCAAAATTATCGAGAGGTTTCGTTTTTCTTTTGAGTCAAAGGTCTGAATGTTCCTCCTTACACACATCACGTTCATTTGCATACCATAAGCTCACTTACGAGCTTTGTCCCTTTTAAGTTGAGATGAAAGCTTAACCTACGTGAGATAATTTGTTTCTCTGTATGGGTTTTAACAAGTAATCTTTGGGGTTCATATACCTTATGTCTACGTGAGATAAATTGTTTCTCCGCATGGACATAAGGGAATGTATCATCTCGAATTGAACTCAATCCGCATGAGCCTGTAATGGGTCAGGATTGAGGGTTTGATAGCCCAAGAGGGCACCGACATCAAGGATAATTCGAGTACATTTTCCCGTTAGAACCAAAACCATGCATATAGTGAACCCTAGATTGGTCACCCTAGGTATAGACATACCGAACCTCTGACCGTAGTAGGTACCCAAATTAAGTGTACACAAAGGAGGATCATTTTTGAACATTTTTATTTTCTGTTGAATAACATCATGCGCACTAGATACCATGCAGTTAGGATCATTTCATTTAAAATAATTATTTTGGGTAGAAAGCATGTTTGGGTAGGATCACTGTCTATTAAAAGCATGATCGGGTAGATATCATGATTGGGTAGGTGTTATATTTATCTTTAAATAGCATCTTTTAATTTTATTGATTATTTTGCCCATACTAATTTATTTCTTTTCTTTTGCATGTGCCATTTTTTTCATCATTCTTTGCATTGTATCATTTTTGCATCTGCATTTGCATCTTTGCATTTGCATAATCATCATGAATAAAAGAAAGGTGTTGATTAAACCAAGTAATCATCAGATTAGAAGAGCGATCATTGAAATGGAAAAGAGTTTTCATAACAAGGAAGAACTCAATCCAGCGGTTCAAGCTTAGTCTGAAGAAACAAAAAGGGCTTGCCAGGGGATTACGTATCACAGATGATCACAAATGTCAATGTCAATGTCAATCTCAAGAAAGAATTATCTACAAGATCTGATAGAGATTTGGGATATTTTAAGAATAGTTACCAAGAAGAAATTTCACAAGAAATATTGTGACATGGTCTATTTCCTCTGCGTAAAGATAGATGAGTCATTGCTTAAAGCTCTGGTCTGATGCCGGAATTCCACATACAAATGTTTCACTTTCAAAAGACAAAATTTGACACCAACAATAGAAGAGTACTGCTCTATTTAACTTTGAAAGCCTTCAGGTACGGACTTCCGAAAGTCCAATCCTTCAAAAGCAAGCTTGTGAAGATTACAAGATTACTGATAGTAGAACGCATCCAATAAATGGTAGAAATGAAGTGTTTTCTATGGCATTGCCTCAAGAAGGTGATACTAGTGCAAATAAATGAAGATAAGGAATTAGTCACCTTTTCTCTGGCTATACATGATCTAGTGATATTCTCATAGACTTTACTACATGTTGAGGTTGTTGTTGCAAATCTCTTAGACAGATTGGAGAAAGGTATAAGTCCTACACTGGCTATCTTGGTAGATACTTTTTGATCCCTAAATGATTGCCATATATTAGAGGGAAGGCGATTCAAATGTTGCACTCAAATACTCACCGTTTGGATTCAGAATCATTTCTAGAAAGAGGAGAAAGTTATTGTGATCATGAATGAGATCATGAAGTTAAATAAAAAGGCTAAACCATATTTGTAGAATTGATCTTTCTTGTAAAGATGAAAGTTCATTTGGAAGAATGAAGCTCTTTCTAAGAATGATTACTTTTGGAAATCGATACATTTTGCATTTGCATTTGCATTTGTATTTGCATCTTTGCATTTTTACGTTTGTATTTACATTTTCATTTTTTGCAATTGCATTTTTGCATAGTTATATTTATAGTTTCAATCTTACATCATGCATTTGCATTTTGTTTCAAACTATTTTACATGCATTAAATCATGAAAATATGAAAATAATTCATGGAGGATTCTGTGAGAATTTTGAAATCAAATTAGGGTTAACTTGGTCTTCCTAGAAAAGAATAAGAACCATGAATGAGATTGTAGCAAGGGTTGGTAGAATCGAAAAACTCCAAGAGCAACTTATCAAAATTCAACAAGAAATGATTGATGAAGCAAGGAAGTACCAAGTTGAATCTACGGAACAGATGTCCAAGTTGACGAGCATGATGGTTACTGTAATATATGGGGATATATCATCAGAGGATCCTATTATGCAAGAGAAGATAAAGACTTCGAATGATAATCTGAATGATAGTGGTGCAACCAATGCGATGGCAAAAATGATCAAGAACCTGTTAGGGGATATGGTAATTCAAGTCAACTCCAAAAATCAAGTATGATTCCAGAAAATGCTTCAGAGATCATACTGGGAAAGCATAAGTTAAGGGTGAAACATCTAATATGAAATTTGAGCCGAACTCAAAGAAGAGAGGTATAGAGAAGGTTCAAATGCCAGTAAAAAATGACAAAAAGAATAGAAAGAAGAAGAAGATGATACCTCTTATTCCGATTCCGATCTCATATTCGGACTTGTTACCCTTTCTCTTTAAAAGTGGGCTCCTAATGTCTATTCCTCCAAGGCCTAATACTTATTTACGTCCATATTGGCAAGGTGTCAAAAATTCATGCGGTTATCATTCTGGAGAGTTTAGCCACTCCACGAAAAATTGTGCGATACTGAGATTAAAAGTTCAAAACCTCATCATGGAAGGATTGTTATGCTTTGAAAATGGAAAACCTAAGCTCCCCGGAAGCTCAAAACTTGTCGATGAAGGGATATCTACAAACCAATATATTTCCCAAGATATTTGTCAAACGTTGAACCTTCAAAATGAATATCTCAATGATCAGTCACAAGGTCTTCAATATGGTCATAATAATGGCAAAGAGAAAGTTTTTTTTAATATCATGTCGGGGCCCGAGGACACTTTATCAAGAATTACATTAACTTCAAGCGAAAAGTCCCATATCTTTTAACTCATGGAGTTATAGAGGAGGATGTTAATAACCATTCTATTTTGGTCAGACAATTGAGATTTAGCTCCCCGAATGGTGTTGATGAGGTAAGAAATGAAGTGCAAACGGAAGAGGGTGTAAAAAGAGGAATGAGCAAAATCAAGGAAAGCAAGATATGTGAGGCAGAGATAAATGATCCAACTTTTGAGACCTCTCTGACACTGAAAAATGAGATAAGTGTGGGAAATGACAAGCAAAAAGCTAAAGGAGAGGTAATCTGAGACTGGTCGCAAAAGATGTATTGGGAAAATACGACCTTCAAGGTTTTTCAAGTGCCCATTTCCAACTTGCTATCCCTTTAATCAAGAATCAGTACCTCACTCCAAGGCCTTTAAGAGTGAAGACTAGTCCATCTGTTTATGGCTATGATCCGGATAGTGCTTCCGATTTTCATCTAGGGGCATTAGGCCATCATATTGATAAGTATATACCATTGATGGAAGAGATAGAAAGGCTCGTTGACAATGGAGTCCTGACAAGAGAAATGATCAAGAAATGAGGGGCAAATGAGAATAAGAACCCTGGGCCGATTATACACCCAACATTATAAGAGCAATAGAGCATGCTAAATAAACAAGTGGAAGTTGTTATTTGCCATTATAGTACTTTTCATTTTCAGCATCTTGTTTGAACTTATTTTTTGTTCATTTCTCTACCTTTTGGGTAATAAATAAATTTTTGTTGCTTTTAAGGTTATGAGCATTGAATCAATTTTGCAATCTTGCAGTTCTTTGAATATCAACAGGATTAAAAACTCTTTATGATTAGAGTTACACATCTTTGACAAATTATCAAGATTGAAAACTGGTAAAACAAGGACCTTGACCTGACTTCAGATGAAATATACCCAAACATTATACCCTTCTACAAATATGAGATAGCCTTCTCCAGTGCAAAGAATTAGATAAAAGGTTTGGTATTTACATATAGGAGCGTACAACATGGGGCATCTTTTGTGTGACTTTGCGAAATTGTCTAGATTACTTTCTATTGATGACGTTCGATGATGAAATCTTCACAATTAGGTAAAGTCAGTTGCTTGGGAATTGAACTCTAACGATGAGATTTTCTGATTTCCACCAAACCACCTAGACTATAACAGGTTTTTCTTAAGAGTTATATATCCATGTTATATTATTATATATACAATAAAGCTTGAGTTGTCCCTCTAGAGTAATTGGTTAATAGCCCCGGCTTTATGGATAATATTCAGCTAGCTTATTATAATATTATATGCAATAAAGTTGAGCTATTCCGCTAAGGTAATTGGTTATAGAGGAAACCCGAAAGCCCTGGGTTTATGAATAGATTATATTCAAACCATGACCTTGATCAGGTACTTGGAAATTCGGTGTATGCTCCACTGCGATTGTCAAGTCGAAGACTTTGTGATGAGATGAACTCTTCAGCTAGCTCGATAAAGGCAAATCACAATAAAGTTGATCTCAGCTAGCTAGACCATGAAAAATTTTATAAATAAAGAGTTTCGGTAAAGATTGACTAAGGAAGTTAAGGAACACCTGTTATAGTCAATACACAAAAATTTTAATTTTAGATCGATATTTTCGCATTGCTTTGGTTAAATGGAAGATTTCAGAGAAGTGAAATAGAGGTATTCTAGATGGTCTAGTAATTGGCTATGCTAGTTGCGTCATTTTGTCCGCATCCGTTTAAAATACCAAGTCAAGAAAGTGAGGTATGTGGCAATGTTCACAAAGAGTGAGAGAGGAGTGACATCTTCAATATATGTAATCATAGAAAATAGGAAAGCAAACCTGAAACTCACCCATAAATCTTGATACTTGTCAAAGAACTATAACTTTAAAACATTAAAGAGTTGTTGATTCTTTTGATATTCTTTAAACTCATGCTTATGATTTGATTCTATTGTGAACCTGTAAGAAACAATATTTTACAAAATTATTTTATTCTTTGATAAAGAAAGGAGGAAAACATTTTCAAACAGGATAGTCTCAAATGAGAAAGGTTCTTGAAGCAAGTTGAGGACTGTTATGCCTCTATTTGAGAAAAAGAATGAGCGATGCCAAAATGAGGAAGCACTTCACATTCTTAAAAGTAAGTGGTTCGGAAGATCAGGAGGGCTGGAGGAGAGAACTTGTAACACTCTCTTGTGACATTATCAGCAACTTGATAAGAAGAGGATGATTGTCTCGTTCGAAAAAAGGTCACATATCTTAGTGCATAACAAAAAGGCAAGAATGCAACCAGTCAAGCAGAAGATGACCACCTTATTCAGAAGAGGCACATGTCTCAGACATTCTATCAGAAAGATTGATCACTTGAAGACATTCCCTCAGGTTACTTGACAACACTAATGTTTAGTAACACCGTAACGAGAGTATTCAAGATAAACACATTTGAGCACGAATAAAGCTACAATGATCCATAAATAGGGCATTATCAAAGTTAACTTAAAGGTTGGAGGTTCATATGATCCATGTGGGGCATCATGAAGGTTCACATCAATATGAAAAAGACAGAAATGATCCATGTGGGGGCATCATGAAGGTTCACATCAGCATGAAAAAGACAAAAAAGATCCATGTGAGGCATATTGAAGGCTCACACTAGCATGAAAAGGTTGGGATATTTTGAAAGTCCATTTCAACCAGAAATAGAATGTTGGGTCATTTTGAAGTCCCATTTCAGACAAAAAATGATTCATGTGGGGGCATTTTGAAAGTTCATTTTGAAGGCTCATATCAGCAAGAAACAATTTTGAATACATTTTGAACGTTCATATCAGCAAATGTTGGGGCATGCTGAAGGCCCATATCATCATGTGTCAAGATCATTGATTTGAGCAAATATTTCCAATGAGATAAAAAGATATGAAGAATGATGATGATAAATCAGTGACAGTGGAGCTAACTATACATAATTGCTTTGTTCATTAGGCAGTTGCATTATTATGGTGATTTGATGCTGGCAGTTAAAGTATCCTACTTGTGGTCTCACTGAGCTTTGTTCTTAAGTGATGTCCTACAAAAGCTTCAAACACTATGCAAAGAGCATCACTGAGTAAGAAATCTGAGCAGAAGCTAAAGAAAATGATGAATGTGTGTCAAATGCTTTATGAACCAGTGATTATGGTGTTGAACGAATGTTGCGATCCTATGGTGTTTCTATTTATGAAGTTTGTCTTCTTCAACCCCAAGGTTAGAAGTGAGATATGATGAATATTTTTTCCACGAAAGAGGTGATAAAATCTTAACAACAAGAGATTAGTGGTATAAACTAAGGCTGAAAGATGGGTTGTTGTTAAAAACGAGCCTCATTTGATGTGTGACTAGATGTGGTGACATGAAATTTGGATAGGTCCTTCTGATGTCGAGTTTCAAGAGTCAAATCAGAATTGACGCAACTCACCCTTTGATCTTTACGGAGTTTGGCATAGTCATACACATAGTCTCTGAAAATAGGGTAACACAGTCATATTTCTGGTCGTAGCAAGAAGTTGAGAAAGAAAATGTTTTCTCTGAAATAAAGACAGAAAATGAAGACGACAAGAAGAGAGAAGAAGATTAGATGGATCTTCAAAACATGCAAGTTGGAAATTATGAGTTGCTACATGAATATTTTAGTAGACTTTGGGAAGAAGTGATCAAGTGAAGGAAGATCGAGTTCACCACTTTGAAGTCAAATGAAGATTGCATCAACATTTTTGCATTCATAAGAACATCATTTGCATATAAGAAAGTCATGCATTACATGTCGCATTCATATTTCATATTTTTTTTTACAGTTTTTCCAAGAAAGAAGAGAAGAAAAAGACAAAATTCAAGCCTTGAATAAAGGGAATTATATTCCGAGTGACAGAACCTCAAGAATTAAGGAACCTAATACACATTTTTGAAGTGGGGCATGTTACTCAGCTAATGTGTTTTTTAGAAACTAAGCCTTCAGGGGTTTGTAAATCTTTCGGGCAATCCATAAGACCTTTAGTGCAGGATGTTTTCAAATGAGATTTTAGAAATTAAGCCTTCAGGGGTTTCTTGATTTTTAAATCCTTCGGGTCATCAGTACGTCTTTCGAGCATGATGTATAAATCCTTCGGGTCATCAGTAAGTCTTTTGGGCATGATTCTTAAATCCTTCGGGTCATCTGTAAGTCTTTTGAGCAAGATGATAATACCTTCAGTGATGGATGTTTTCAAAATTTTTGACGCCTCGCTTGAGGGATTGATATTTCCAATTGAGAGTTCATAATGAGAAGAACTCATCCGACAGAGGGAGAAGAAGTTCATAATGAGAAGAGCTTGTTCGACCTATCACTCGATTCACGGCATTTCAAATCAGTGACACCTCACTTGAGGGATTAATATTTCCAATTGAGAGTTCATAATGAGAAGAACTCATCTGACAGAGGGAGAAGAAGTTCAAAATGAGAAGAGCTTGTTTGACCTATCACTCGATTCACGGCATTTCGAATCAGTGATGCCTCGCTTGAGGGATTGACATTTCCAATTGAGAGTTTATAATGAGAAGAACTCATCCGACAAAGGGAGAAGAGGTTTATAATGAGAAGAGCTTGTTCGACCTATCACTCGATTCACGGTATTTTGAATCAGTGATACCTCACTTAAGGGATTGACATTTCCAATTGAAAGTTCATAATGAGAATAACTCATCTGACAGAGGGAGAAGAAGTTCATAATGAGAAGAGCTTGTTCGACCTATCACTCGATTCACGGTATTTTAAATCAGTGATGCCTCGCTTGAGGGATTGACATTTCCAATTGAGAGTTCATAATGAGAAGAACTCGTCCGACAGAGTGAGAAGAAGTTTATAATGAGAAGAGCTTGTTCGACCTATCACTCGATTCACGGTATTTCGAATCAGTGACGCCTCGCTTGAGGGATTGACATTTCCAAAAGAGTTCATAATGATAATAACTCGTCCTAAAGGAGAAAGTTCATAATGAGAAGAACTTGTTCCTTTCAAGTCCACCGCAGAAGGATGTGAACCAACATTTCCAAAAGAGTTAATAATGAGAAGAACTCATCCAATGAGGAAGAAGAAGTTCATAATGAGAAGAACTTGTTCAACCTTGGTTTGATTCCATCACAAAAAGAGGTGGATCAACATTTTCAGTGGAGAGTTCATAATGAGAAGAACTCATCCAATGAGGAAGAAGAAGTTCATAATGAGAAGAACTTGTTCAACCTTGGTTTGATTTCATCAAAGAAAGATGTGGATCAACATTTTCAGTGGAAAGTTCATAATGAGAAAAACTCATTCAATGAGGAATAAGAAGTTCATAATGAGAAGAACTTGTTCAACCTTGGTTCTATTCCACCGCAGAAGGAGGTGAACCAACATTTCCAGAAGAGTTCATAATGAGAAGAACTCATCCAACAAGAGAGAAGAAGTTCATAATGAGAAGAACTTGTTCAATTCAACACTTCAAGATGAAAGTTATCCAACTCAAAGCTCAACTTCACGACGAAAGAGTCACTCACGATTTCAAATTCACGAAGAAGAATATTGTGCCCAATGGATCGACTTAGTGTCACAATAATTTGTCATCCACCGACCTGATTTCTTCATCACGTAGGAACCGTGTCAACCCTAGATAGCCAATCATCCTCATCACGTAGGAACCATGTTATCACCTATAGATGGTCTGCCATCCTCATTACGTAGGAATCGTGTCACACCCGACCTGATCTCCTCATTATGTAGGAGCCGTGTCAATCCTTGATAACCATAACTCTTCATCACGTATGAGTCGTGTTATCACCTTTAGATGGCCAAAACTCGTCATCACGTATGAGCCGTGTCATCACCCGACTAGATTTCGTCATTATGTAGGAGCTATGTCAACCTAGATAACCAACCATCCTCATCACGTAGGAACTGAGATATCACCCTTCCTAAAGATGAAAAGAACTCTTCATCATGTATGAGCAGTTTCATCCCATGACTAAATCTCCTCATTATGTAGGAGTCTTGTCACCCTTAGACGACCCGAACTCTTCATCACCTATGAGCAGTGTCGTCCCCCAAATCAAACAATATCAAGTTTCCAAAACCAAAAAAAAAGAATCAGACAAAAACTGATTGTCTTTTTCGTCTTTGCTCTATTCTTGTTAACACAATAATATACAAATAGGGGCAGCTGTAGACACCCGTTTTTGTCCGGGTTTATATTATTATTATTACTAATACTATTATTAATATTATTATTATTACATTTGCTAGCCTAGTTACAACAGTTA
This sequence comes from Hibiscus syriacus, assembly GCF_006381635.1. Lineage (NCBI taxonomy): Eukaryota > Viridiplantae > Streptophyta > Magnoliopsida > Malvales > Malvaceae > Hibiscus > Hibiscus syriacus. The sequence continues at coordinate 922,263 of NW_024063270.1, forward strand.
ACCTGAAGCCCAACTTTAGCCCAAATTACAAGCATCAACAGCCCAACAGATAATAACACCCCAAGACCCAAATTTGGATCTGAACAGTAGACTCGACCCAGTTGAATTAGGGTTGTGAAACCCTAAAAGCCATCAACTAAAGCCACCGCCAACTCCAATTAGCCACTTTGTCAACAACAAGATCTTATCCTCACCAACAGCTCGGTCCATCTCAACCAAATTCATCAAGTCACATGCACAAAAGTCAAGCAAAATTAATGATTTCACCTAAACTAGTCAGTATCTTACCAAATACGAAGAAAATCAAGATACAACCATGGAGATTTGGTGAGGATATCAAGCATAAATTAAGGAGATTCGAGCAGAACAAAAGGGGGGCAAGAAGAAAACATATACGCATAACAAGAAATATTTTTCGGGAAAGGGGTATTCGAATAGCAAGCTCTCGGCAATTCAGGGGGATTGAAATAAATTTGTTGTAATCATTTCCCATTTTCAATAAATCAATACAAAAAGAAATAGCATTGAGCATTCTTCTTTGATTATTCTACGTTTTTTTGTGCTTTATTTCTTCCTTTAATTTTAGACTAAATCATACAAAGCAGAAAATAAGAGAGAGAAGGGGTTTTAGTTACCTTAGTTGTCTTTTCTTCTCACCGGTTGTTAGAGCAAGGAGTGAAAAGGTCCATAGTTTTCTTAGATTTTTTGGTTTATAATCATGGTTTCTTTTAGAGATGGAAATAAATGGCATTTAGGTCGATTTGGGTATCGGCCTTTTCAGTTGTCCTAAGCAGTGGCCAGTGAGGACTAAGGCTTTTAGAGTCTCGATTGTGGAAGAGAAAGGAAGCTATGGTGAGGGTTTAGCAAATCCTAGATGTAGTATGGTTTACCTGGTTGACACAGGAGGTGATCGGAATGAGAAGCAACCATCGTTGAGTTGCTAGAGATGTTGAATGTTAAGGGAGATGACGAAGCGGCTGAGAGGAAATTTTGAGAGGAATAGCTGGGAGTAAACGAATTTGGGTTTAATTTTTAACCTAAAATTAATTATATTAATTTATCACAACTGCAGTGTTTCAATAGCTTGTGTTTTATGGAGGGGTAAACTCTTTGTCCGATCCTTTGATTTTTGAAGTATTCAATTCGGGTCCTTAAGTGTTTTAGTTTCTGATTATAGCTCCTAAGTTTCATGTGAATTTTATTTCAGTCCCTAATTGTAGGTTTATGTGTTTATAATTTAGTCTCTGTATTTTGTAAGTATTTGATTTTAGTCCTGAACGCTAATATTTTCTTTAATTTACACATTAGAGCTTCAGGTTTTCGCATGTTTTATTTTAGTCCTTGTTTTTAGAGTAAGTTAATTTATTTTTGTATTTTTAATATTTGGTTTGTTATTTTGAAAATTTTCCATTTCAATACAATACATGTTTAGGAATTTATTTTTAATTTCAATATTAGTAATTATGTTAATTTATTTTAGTCCATAGATTAGATTGTAAATATTTTAGTCATAATTTAGAGTTTTTTAGATTAATATTTTAAATTTAAATTTAGTTTAATCTAGTCCTTTGTGTCTCTATTTACATATTTGTACATGTGTGCATTTGTATATTACGGTTTAAATGTTTTATGTGGAATAAATGTAAATTATATTAAATTATTATTTATTCATATATTAACTTGGATTGTTCAATATTTATTCTTTTTGTTTTAGTCCCTTAATGATTTAGTTTGCTAATCTTTGTTACATCATGTTGTAAATTGGTATTTAAGTGTCGTGTTAACGTCTATATTAATCTTAATGTATATATAACATTAATTTAAATTTACTTGATTTTGTTCTAAGTATGTAAAGTAGTTTTAATTATATTTATTTAATTAGTTTATCTATCATAAAAGCTTTAATGTTATTTAATTTATATTATAAATCGGTTTATTTGTTATTCATTTTACTTTCAAAATCTTATGTGTTCATATGTATATATATTTTACTATTCTAACTTTTAGCAAATGTATATATATTTTACTATTCTAACTTTTAGTAAACATTATTTTATTGGTTTTAATGTTTTATGTTCTTAATATGTATGTTAATGTGTATTTGTTCGAAGTGCATGCTATGATTTAAAGGTTTTGTGTGATAATTGTGTTTCTTGTATAAGTTTTGTTTATTTCAAATTATGTATATATGTATGCATATTATGTTACTTTCTAACTTTACATATTCATGTGTATATTTGTTGGTTATTATAAAATGCTTATTTATTAATTAAATTCAAATATATTTTCTTTTATTAATTAAGTGTGAATGTTTCAATGCATTTTTATTAATTCATTTTATTACAAATGTCAATATTCATTTTTATATGCATTAGTCGAAGATAGAATATTTCTTTATGAATGAGAAATAGCTTTTTCGATAAAGGATTGCTAATGTCGAGATTTCTTTTCATATTAAAGAATTTTCTCTTTTAATTAATAATTCAAAATAAATTAAACTTCAATAAAAGGATCATATTTTAACTTTATATTTGATTCATATTTTCCATTATTTATGACGTGTAAACGACACAGTACCAATTTTGGGCATTGTGGGGGTGTTAATCCTTCCCCACGTGTAACCTACTCTCAAATCCGTTTTAATCGAATCTTTGGTAAATGCATACTAGTCTTTTGTCTTTAAAAATAATTTTTCTTAAAATTGTTTTTAAAAGATATTTTTAGGTATTCGACCTACATAACCCAAAGGTTGATGGCGACTCTATCTGATTTATACAAATTAATCCAAAATCACCCCATTTTCCAAAATTAAAAGTCGTAACTATTTTTTTAAACAATTAAACGATTATCCCGCCGGAAAACGGTTACGACAAATATCAATACGCATTTTTTAAAATTCACATTTTGATCTAAAAATTTTATTATTCTTAAAATTTAGTCCCTCAAACTATATACAAAATCATCAACACTCAATGTTACTAAAATATGATGTGGAAACAAAATAGATTCCATTAACATAAATTTTTAGACATTACACATTTCATATAGTTTTTGGTGAATAATGCTATAAATTTGGGTTTTTGTTGAACGGTTAGGGAAGGTTGTGCTATTCCTTGGACACAGATTTAAATAATGTTATATATCCAATTACCAAAGTGAAGTCAAATTTATGAGTGAAAATACCATTCAAAAAGTTAGAGGAGTTAGTCTTTTGGTTGGTATCCCACTTGCCTACATTTCTCTTTATGTTTCTCAATAATTCCGAAAAACTAAACAAAAAAGTCGCCCAACTTAGTAAACATATGGCCTATATTCATTCTCCGGCAAATCATGCATTTTTTTATAAAGAAAAATAAAACAAATTACGGGGGAAAAGTCATGATATAACTAGGAAATTTGTACTTAAGGCATCTATTTCCTTTTAATTATATGTAGTGTAAAGTTAACAATCAAAGATTTATCGGTAAAACCAATCGAGATTGGTTCAAGTGGTAAGTAGTTTAATATCGCTTAAGTATGATTTTAAGTTCGAGTCTTTATATATGTAGAAAATCTCTGTTGAGGGACTCACCCACCAAAAACAGGTGTGCGATGTGGGTCGATCTGAATTAGCCAAGGCAAAACCTTTAAACCAGGAGGGAAACCAACAAAAAATCTATTGGTAAATATTTTTTTTTTTGGATAAAATGTATCTATTATATCCAAAGAAAACCAATACAACCAATACATTCAGGAGCACCTATAAAAAAACCAGATACTCAAGAACTGTTGAAAAATAAACTGCCTCAAAATGAGGCGTTAGCACTGACTATAAGCATTAAATAAATAATTAAATAGAACAATAACCATGTCGTGGTAATCCTGCCTTACAATCGAATTGACAAGTGTCGAATTTGCTAAATAGAAATAATTCCTAATTCTCAAATAAATAAATAAAGTAGTATAAAGAAGTAGGATCGATCCAGAGGGACTAATGAAATTTGATAATGTCGTTTCTCAGATTGAATCAACTGCAAAAAATAAAACGGTGAATTTTAAAAATTAATGAAAGTAAATAAATAATAAAAAATAAATATTGAATAAAAAATAATTTGAGTTTGAAAAGAGGACTTATTGTGAAAAGTAGCATCAAGCTTTCAGCTTTGACTCAGTTTCCTCGGATCATCGAAATAGATTTGACTCAGTTTCCTCGGATCATCGAAATAGATCTTTACTTCAGGATTCACACTGGTTACTTGTCTACAAAGACAAATCCTTGTGACTATGCTTTGTATACCGAATACCCAAGTGCAGCCTTTAATATCGGTTTGTGAATTGATCTAAGCAACAACAATGTTGTAGATCTAAAACCGTTGAGGCTCGAAAAGCTACCGACTCGGATTATGTTGTTCCAACAATAAATGATTCTGATCTCAGTTTTTTCTTAGAAAACAATTTTACTAAGTGTGTTCCCAGGAAGTCAAATGTGCTTCAATAAGTCGGTCCTTCCTCCCACGTTAACCATAACAACATCCAGACCAACGTCGACATTTGGTTTTAAAAATTGTTTTGATTTGAAAATAAGCCCAGCAAATATAGAGAGATGTACGAAGCGATTTAAGTGTCATATAATTCTCACGTTTGAAAAACTTCAAATAAAATAAAAAAAATGAGAACTTGAAAAAGAAAAGAAAATAGAGAATTTTATAAAACTAGAAAGAAGAAGAATAATAAATTCTCAGTTGCTGAGAGATGTGTTTTTAGGCTTACCTTGAGAGGGTATTTATAGCCTTCAAAATCCTAAAAACAAGGTAAAGATAATTCCTACAATAAAGAAATAAATCATAATTAAAATACTTAAAACTATTTAAACTAAAATACTAAAAACAAATATAAGATAAAATATAATATTTAAAATAATATACTAAAACATGAGTTTAATTCAAATCCGAATTGCAGAAACGTGCAGTTGATCCATTCGTTCTTCTAGAAGCGCTGACTGGACCTTCTAGAAGGTGCTGAAGTTATTGCCTCGTAAGATGTGTCATGCCCACTAATCCAGCTTTGATTCCGAAAATAAAAAAACTGCAGAATTATGTCCTTTTAGAGCAATTTCCAAAATCTAGTGTCTTGCACATAAAATGAATCAAAACGAACAAATAAGCCACAAAAATCAATGATTAAGGAGCAATTTAAAAGCAAAATATTAACCAAATAAAACATTTGTCACAAACTTCAAGCAAAACAATCTTCAAATCAACATGCACCTTTTGAGTTAAAGATGTAATAACTTTTAAGGGAATAGTCGATTGTCACTCTCATTTTCTAGAGAATCAAAGAATTCAATATGAATGTGTGAATATCAAGAATCAATTTTCACGATTAGTGTTAAGCTTCGTAAAAACATTTGGCTAAGTGGAAGTTTAGCTAAGCATGGATTGGATCATGCTTAGCTTTGTCAAAAGAAAATAAAGAGATGAAAGAAAAGTATAACTTCAATAATGAACCAAAGAAAAATAAATTTCAATATGTTTTTCAACTATTGAACCTAAGGGTATTTATAACCCGAGAGTTCTAAGTAAATAAAAAAATCTAATTCCTAAATAAAAGATAATGACATACTCAAACTAAAAATCCTAAATTTACAAGGTTATCTCAAAAGATAAAAATAAATATTTAAGTCTTGTAGTTCTTATTGAATGCTGCTTCATATTTTGGATAAACTTGTATCAGGCAAATTCCAAATTAAATATTCAAAATAATTTTGCCATCTTCTAGAAGATGCTAACTGGACTATCAAAATCTGTTGGTTTTTAGGCTAGTTAATCCAATGAGGCTCTTGTTCAAAATAAACCCAAAATAAAGATAAATTAGTAATATCTAAGAAATAAATGAGAGGTAAATAATAATAAAAATAAAAAAACTTTCATCACGAATTCGACCTAATGTGCATAATCGCAACGATAGACAAATCCCCCCAAGGTTAGCAAGGCTCTCCAAATCTCGTACACCCAAAAGATGGAGTGGACTTAGGTGTTACTTCTCTTCTCTCAACTAAAACAACACTCGAAATAGGAAGAGTGTTTCAAAAGAAAACAATTTCTTAGAGATATTTCTCTTGAAGTGCATATGGAATGCAAATTTAAACTTCCATTTTTGGGCTCAATATAGGGATAAAATGATAAAAAGATCCAATAAAAATTACAAAATAATTAATTATCATAAATATTATTCTAATGACCATAAACTATATTAAATATTTTGTAACGACTATAAACAATAAAATAAACTCTGATAAATAATATTATACCAGAAGGATCTTATCTAAAAGAAACACATACAAACAGAATTGGACCACGCCAAATGGTTCATACCCAATGTAAAATTATTTGTATTACCAACATTCCCCCCACTACTAAAAAAAGAATTATTTTGTAAAAACTAGAAATTTGAAGTTAAAACATGAGAACAACAATAGCAAGATTAGTTGCTTAAGCAGTAATGAACGTATCTGGAACTAGTACATAGTGATGATTAGTAATTCTTCTCTGAGATAAGTGAATGAATCTTGAAATTTATAAGATTAGGGTGAACACACAACTAACCCCTTCATCCACTGAAGTCATCGATATGTCTATAAAGTATATATACGATTGTGTATATATAGCCCTCTTTCATCAGGATTCTAGTAAGTGTACAAGAAAAACTGGCCCAACATTTTTCATAGAAGTTGGCTAATCATTCTCACTTACATAGGTTATTTCATCAAGTTTATCTCAATATAAACCACCCAAACTAGACTAAGAAATAATTAAGAACTTTTTTTAGTAGCTCACCTTCACAATACTTACAATGAATTTCTTCAAGTTCATTTTTAAATGAACACCGAAACTTTGTGATAAGAAATCATTAAGAATAAATATTCAACTTCATTAATCGGTGAATTCAATATGTCCTTCTTACTAGGTACTCTCAATCTATTGGGTTTGAATTCATTAAGAGTTTTAATAAAACTCATCCTCTCTAGCGGTAAGTTAGTCTAGTCCTCCGCGATTAGGACTACCCACTCAAATCTAGGTCATGAACTTATTAAGAATAGATATTCAACCAAAAATCAGTAAATTCGTCAAGTCTTTCTCACTAGACCATGCAAACCCTGAGCTTTGAATTTATTAAGAGCAATTAAGCTCATCTTGTTCTTGTAGATTATTCATCATAGGGATAGGTAGGTAGAAATGTACACTATGAGTCTTTGCATGACTTCATTTGACCACGTTGAACTTAGATAACTAAGTTGGGTATTCACCATGGATTCCTCAACCAATGGGCTTTATACCCATCCCCCTCGATGAATCAAGAACCAGTTTCTGACTTTAACCTTTAGTAAATGGATCAACTAGGTTTGTCTCTGACTTTAAACATCATTATTAGAAACCCCCATATTTTTAACATTTTAAGAGAGAAATAAATCCATAAGTGTCTTAAATAACGTGTAAACAAATTCTCTTAAACATGTACTCATTCATACTTGACTAAAGTTTATTATTAGTTGTAACCATAAAATTATATCTTAACAAACTCAAATTTTGTTTACAGATGATTATATTCTCAAACAATTACGAAATTCCTTGTATCTCATTTTAGTGCTCCATGACTTTTTCTCATTCAAAAAGAATTTTGATTTTCCTACTCTTCACAAGGAGTGTTTAGGAAATTATGAATATTATGACAATGTTTATTGGGAGTTTTCAACTTTTTCTAACAACATGAAAATTATCTCAATTATTTGACAAAGAGATCTCAACAACTCTTTAGGATAGAAAACTTTTTTTTCATTTCCTATATTTAATAGTATTCTTTATGACTGCCAATCATCCTTTTAGTAGCACTAATGTCTATCACTTTTTCATTCATAATATTCAATATATTAGCCTTAAAGAAACCATCACATATTTTATTTACTATAACTAAATTTGGTATTCTACTCTACCTATTTAATCTATATCCTTTTAACTTTTGCACTAAGTTTAAAGAGAGTTTAACTTGCCATAGTATTTTATAAAATTGAAATAGTAAGCATAATAATGAACAGTGCACCAGGTAGGTTTCTATGAAAGAGAGGTGACACACTAGGCACGCTTAAATACTAGGTCTTCATAGAATCAATCCTAGACATGCACTTTCATAATCACCACTTTACTTTCCAGTAAATCTTTTATGAATTTTCTCTTTATTAAGGTCTTTTATAGAATTATACTTGATATTTTTAGTTACAACAGTATCTTATTAAGCATACACATTTTGGGCTCACTACTGCCTTAGCCTTAGTCTTAGTCCTTACACTAGTGGTTTATCTAAGACTATACTATATCCATTAAGTTTTGTAAAGATAACTTAAAATGTTCATTTATTCATGTATTTAAAAAGCATGAATTATAATAGGCAATAAGTCAAAATAATCTGACCCCGCATGTAGAATCATAATCCCCAAATAGATTTATTCATTCTCACCATGCTTATGATCTTTACCCTTTGCATCATCATCATCACTTTTGATATTGGAATCTACTAAGATGACCGCATTATCAAAATCTTCTTTTGAATCTTCTAAATTCAAATGAAGATTATACATGGCTACTCTCAAAAACAATTTACTAGCAACGAATTTAGAATGATAAAATGATAGTAAGAGAATTCTTATCTTTAGTAGCATTCAGTAATAAAAAACCATTGGATAAGAACATTTGATTTGGAGAGTTTTTCATTCCAGCTTCCCAAATTTCATACTCTTCCAAAATTACAATTGTCATCTAATTATATGACATCATCATCCGCATCATGTTTCACCATGATATATCATACAAAAGAGAAATTATATGTTATATCAAATATCAATTCACATAATTAACTTCTCATATCATATATTCAAAAGATAAATTCTATGTTAAATCAAATGTCAATTCACATAATTAACTTCTTATATCACATGACAATATGAATTTAATATTAATTCGAAAAAAAGAATCAAAATAGTATTAAACACGTCTTAGTCATCACATATTTACATCCGATATAGCTTTAGCAAATGATAAAGCATTATATGCATAGGTAAAATACATAATTTAATAACAATTATGTACCTTTAAAGTGGGTTTGAAACTTTCACCAGTGAGCTTGATTAAGATCAAGCAGCAGTATTGAATTCGCTACTAAATTGTTGGAAAATAGATTGTTTCAAAACAAGAACATTAGCACTGATTGGAAATATTAAATAAAACTATTAAATTGGATAATAAATGTGTCATTGTAATCCACTGCATTAGAAGTGAATTCGCCTCGATGTGTGTAATTGCAACAATAGACGAATGACCCCCAGGTAAGCACGGCTCTCCAAATCCTGTACATCTGAAAGAAGGAGTGGACTTAGGTGGTATTGTTTTTCTCTCAACTCAAAAACACTCGAAATAGGAAGTGTTTCAAAAGCAAACAATTGCTTAGAGATATTTCTCTTAAAATAAATATGAAATGGAAAATTAAACTTCCATTTATAGGTTCAATATAAGGGTAAAATGGTAAAAATCCAATAACATTTATAAAATAATTAATTGTCATAAACATTATTATAATGACCATAAACTATATTAAATTTGTTGTAAAGGCTATAAATAGTAAAATAAAATCTGATAAATAATATTCCATCGGGAGGATCTTATCTAAAAGAAACATATACAAAATGAATTAGACCATGCTAAACGGTTCATACCCATAAGAACAAACACCCCAAGCAATACACCCTTGAGGAACCCACCTATCTTTATAAAAACTATTAATTTTTACCTGCAGAACCTCTGCAATAGGACAAAGAATATCGTCCCTAGTCAATTGCAAATTTCAGAAACACCACCTATTTCGTTCCTCCAAAACAAAATGTATGAACGCACTCCAAGAAAATTTAAAGATCATGGCACAAAACTACCTGCCCCTTGCATGCACACATGCTCATTCCACCTCCCAATCCCATCCCAGCACAGGTTTAATATTCCCACAACAGCCAAGGATCACACTCCAAACATCTATCGAGAAAGAACGACCAAAAAATAGATGCGAGTGGGATTTACTCTTTCCCCCACACATCACACACTCTCCAGTATATGGATGTTAAAATTGCTTTTTTGCATGGTGATTTAAAGGAGCAGATCTACATGCAGCATCCTGAAGGTTTCACTCAACCTGGAAATGAGTATTTAGTTTGCAGATTGAAGAAATCTTTGTACGGGTTGAAACAGTCTACGAGACGATGGTACAAACAGTTTGACTCATATATGATCAAGTTTGGCTACAAGCGATGTGAGTATGATTGTTGTGTCTATGTTAAGAGCCTTGATGATGGTTCTTTTATTTTTTTTTGTTACTGTATGTTGATGATATGTTAATTGCTGCGAAGAACATGGATGATGTTATCAGTTTGAAAACTTTATTGAGTCAGGAATTTGATATGAAAGATTTAGGTACTGCAAAAAAAATTCTTGGAATGGAAATTTGTAGGGACAGAGACTCAAGGAAACTGTGTCTATCTCAACGTGGTTACGTTGAGAAAATGCTAGAAAGGTTTACGATGAGCATCACAAAACCAATGAGCACTCCATTGGCGAATCACTTTAAGCTTTCATCAGAACAGCGCCCTAAGACAGATAAAGAAGATGAAGATATGGTAAAGGTTTCGTATTCTAATGTTGTTGGTTGCTTGATGTATGCAATGGTATGTACTCGTTCTGATTTATCTCATGTTGTTAGTCAAGTTTGTAAGTACATGTCTAAACCTGGTACGCAATATTGGGAAGCAATCAAGTGGATCTTTAGGTACTTAAAGGGTACTATGAGACATGGAATTGTTTTTGGTAGTCAGCGGGATAATCCTTTGGTTGTAGGATGTGTGGATTCAAACTATGCGGGTGATTTGGATAATAAAAGATCTACGACATGGTATGTCTTTACTCTTGGTGGAGGGTCTATTTGTTGGAAGTCTACTGTTCAATCTGTTGTGGCATTATCTATAACTGAAGCTGAATACATGGCAACGACTGAAGCTACAAAAGAAGCTTTATGGCTTATTGGTTTAGTGAAGGAGTTGGGTGTTCAACAAGGTGGAGTTCAGTTGCTTTGTGACAATCAAAGTACTATTCACTTAGCTAAGAATTAGGTATATCGTGTTAGAACTAAGCATATTGATGTAAGGTTTCACAAGATCAGAGAGTTGGTTGTATCTGGAGAGATTTTGTTTTAAAATGTACATACTGATGAGAATGTCGATGATATGTTCACCAAGCCAATTACGACAGACAAGTTCATGCATTGCTTGGACTTGTTGAGTGTTTCGAGTTGTTAAAGAAGTAAGGTAACCTAACTCACATTGAATGTTTCCTAAGGGGTAGGATATTTGCCAACGTGGGGCTCCTCATCCAGCCATGGCTCTTTTAGAAATGGTCTAAGTAGACTGAATCGGCCCAACCTGGTTTGAACCGGGTCTGTTTGACCCGATCGAGTCATTTTAGACTGACCCAAGTCAACCTAAACCGGTTGGACCCATTCAATTGGACTTTGACATGGCCATTGACCTTTGATCTGACTGTAGATTTTAACCAGTTTTGACTTTGACCAAGATGTCAAATTTTTTGAAAAGTCCGTTTTGCCAAATTTGAACTTGAAAACCTCCGAATTGTCCCATATACCTTAATATGCATTTGTAATTTAAGTATTTATTTAAGTGCATCTAATTTAATTGAATGATCAATGACTAATTTATGTTATCGTATATTTAAGGTATTCTTGGATCTCATTACCATTCGTCTTCTCGATCCGATTCCTCCCAATCTGTACGTCAGCGCGAGGTCGTGATTACTCGTATAGTTATGTAACACGGTTAGATACTCAATTTAGAATATTACTCCGATAATAACCTTGTTCTGATATGACTTAGGTTCTCGTACAATCGGAGAGCGTAGTGAAGCCAGCGCTCAGTAGATCCTCCGGACTGAATCTTTTTACAAGGTGTGTTCTTTGTGTGACATATACATATTTTAAATATATGTTTGAAATATCATGTGCACATGACTGTTTTATCTTATTTGCAATGTGACTATCTGTTTTGACCTGATTTCATATGTTTTTTCTGTTTCAAGTTTGATTTCTGATTTACTGAAGTTTTTAAGCATGCTTGTCTACTTATGTTCTCTGTTTATTTTTTTATTGAATTAATTTATGTCTGAACTTTGATTTTTCTGCTAGTACTAATTATTGTCTGAAAAGTATTTTATTCGGGGTACTCTAGGATCTGGTATGAAGTCTCTGCAGGTTCAGCTCTGATTAAGCTGGTAATTCCTTATAAAAGTTTAGCACCGATCAGCTGGTAATTCCTTATGGACCTAAGGCAACCCTTGGGTGGGCTTCTAGGCCCAATGGGCCTAGTTGTAAGACCTTATGGACCATAAGGTACTCCTTTAGGATGACTCCTCTGCTTTGTGCATTGGGTAAGTCCTTATGGGCATGAGGGCACACCCCTCAGGTGGACCAAGGTGTTCTCTTAGGTTGGCACCTACGCCCTTTGAGCCTAGGGTAAGCCCTTATGGATGCAGTTCTGGGGAACTGCATATGGTGTTCGGTTGGAGTGCGATTTTGTATTATAAGCTAAAAACACTACTGACGTTTTCATAACTTGAAAACCGAACTGATTTGGAAAATTAAATGTATGTTTTATTTTTACACTGTTGGAACACACTGAGCTCTCTAGCTCACTCTCCCAAACTCTTCCCTTTCAGATACTTTTTGGATAGGCGACTCGGACCTGGTACTTGGATGATCGACACATTCATATAGTACATTTTGTTGTAATGTTTTATCTTCTGATTTGCCATTATTCTTTGGTGGCATGTGCCTAATTATTGTGAAATACTTATCTTGTGACGTATATTGCTTTTTGCGATTGATGTTAGAATTTCAGCGATACTGATTTGTGAAAGATGTGGTTTTATTTAGTCATCTATGGTTTTATATATTACTCGAATTAAAACTTATTATTAATAACTATGTTTTTAAAAGGTGTTTATTCATAATATGGATTTAAATTATTGAAAAATGTTTTAGAAATTTTTACTGTAATCCACTAGATCTAGTTGTAACGTATAGATCGGGTCTAGGTGGTTACAGAGTAAAAAATCAAATCTCTAGAAAATGTTACCTTATCGACTTTGGTACCTATCTAGACCCCATGGTCTTCATCATTAGGTATGAACCCATCGTCGATGTCCTCAACATGAGGAGCATAACTCTCGACCCTACCCTTGAAATACATTCAGAAGCATCAACCATAAAAAATCTACAATCATAACTAAGGAGAAGAAGCATCATCAAAATTTCATATTTATAAGAGTATCTTCAGAACCTAGGATATGTATTTTACTAACACCTATCTACGTTTGACCAATTGATCATATGATCGAATTAACCAAAACTTTGATACCACTAAATGCAACACCCAAATCACAACCACCTACAGATGAGTCTAAGATATCACATTAGGCTAAAGAAGAAACCAGTAAATTTAAAATATTTTTGTTTCCAATATAAAATTAAGATATAATTTAAATATACTGAAAATGTGATGAAACATGTATACAAAATCATACCTTCGTGATAGTTTAAACATAAACCAAACTAATCAAATCCTAATAAAATTTATAGACTGGTAATAAAAATAAGGGTCATGAATATATATACCTACTAGAATAAATAGTATTTAATTTAGGGAATCCTTCAAGGGATGGTCATCGCCAAAACCCTAGGAGCGAGTAAACTCATAGTTGAATCTGATGTTAAATGGGCAGTTGAAGCGTTAAATAGAGGAACGAAGACCTGTAAAATTTCAAAGATTGCGAAAAAATCATGAAGAAAGGTTGGATTTCAGAAGTCAGACATACATGAAGAAAAGGAAACCGAGGCGTTGATCGGTTGGCTAAAATGGCATTGTAAAGATCTGAGGGGTTGCACGAATTGGAAGACCAATCAGAAGAGTTTTTCTTAATCCTTCACATAGGTATCAAAAGGATTGCGTTTCTAAAATGGTAGACCATCAGTGGTTTCGTTCTTGCCTTATGTACCATAAATAAATAAAAAGCAGAAACTTTTTTTTAAAATAGATGTTAGGCTTGGTTTTAACAGTTGAGCCGAAATTTTAATATTTGTAAAACATCATTATCATGGCTTCATTGTAGATTTAGAAAAGAAAAAGAAAACCATGCATGAAACTGCAGAAACAGGCAAATTCTGATAACATTAGAACTGTAAACTTAAATATTATATTTTCTACAAAGTGAAAAACAGGAAGGAGAAGGAAACATAAGCCAGCTGAGCTCAAATTTTCTAGCTACAAATGCTAAAAAGCTTCAAGCTGGTCCCTTGAAACCTATGTATATGTGTATACATATATAAAACTAACCCAAAAAGATAAAGTTCCAGGAGAATCCGGGGATCTGTTCTGTGAATCATCCCTCTGGTAAAAATCTCCTTTTAAGAACTTAATTTATGTCTAATTAAGCTTGATTGACCAGGGACTTTGAATCGATAAAAGTTCCATGAAAGCCGTATGGAACTCTGGAAGGTAACTTAATCGAAGCTTCGACCTGTAAATTCATAGCGTTCACAATACAGAGCTCCGATTTCCATGTCTTTTCATCGTGAACAAAGGAAAGAATGTACCCATCGTCTTCAGCTGTTTCGGAACCGTCGTCTCGAGGCAAGAAAAATGGTTCCCCGCCGTATTTTTTGTCCCCGTATATGTGTCTTTTTATCTCCCCGGTGAAAAGATCGACCTTGGCAAATCCCGAAACTTTCGGCCATGGTTCGGCAATGGCGAGATAAGCGTACCTTGTCTTCCTCCCAAGTCGGTTCTTGTTCACCATCCCGGCTTCCAAGTTCACTTGATCGGATTCCGACATTATGGGGCGGCGCGTGGACTCACCTGTCTTTAAGTTAAGCCTGATTTCGGAGAGCACACTCTTTAAACTCTCGTCGCATTCGTTGAAAATAGAGTCGGGTGGTGTCATGCAAGAACCGATCACCACGACTTCATCGGATTCCGGCTCTTCCCAAGCGTTCCAAAGATGGAAACAAAAGGTATCATCTGATTCAACCCATATGATATCATTAGCATCACTCGCATTTTTCGACAGAATCCCGAACCGGCACTTCTTGTCCTTGTCGAAAATAACCGGAGAGCCGCCGGTTATCATTTCTTGTAGCTTGAACACCACTTGTTGATCGGGGATCACCACGAAATTCTCGGTGATAGCAAAATCATGCATCATGGTTGGCACCGGTAAAGGAATCTCGATATCGGGTGATTTCGAACCGTCGGGTGAAAACTTGAAATACTTCAAGTAAGGCTTTTGGACAACGTCATAACTCAAAGCAAAGAGTTCCTTTGAACAAGGGTCTATTTTGGGATGTGCGATCATTGTTGATTTGAGTCGATCATCAAAATTGTATCTTCCGACTGTTTCTAAATCACCTGACGGAGTGATCCTCACATGGTAAGGAAGATCATCCTCGGACATAGCGAGCAGCCTGTTGTTAAAATAGACTAAACCAGCATTAGCAACGCCGGTGCCTTGCTTGTGATCGATGAGGCCAAAAAGACCTCTCGCGTAAAAAAGTAAAAGCCTGGCAACCCCCGAGTGACCGTGTAGCTCACCGATTGCTTTAGGGAAAATAGGACGACCCAATTCCCTTTCTTGTTTTAGCCTTTGTGTTTCGGTAAACCGACAAGCGTAGGTAGCTTTTCCATTATCGATGGTGATGGCATGTATCATGCCGTCGCCGTCGAACAAGTGATGTCCAGCGACGGGTTCAAATAAAGGATTGGCGCCGTTGCGGAGGTAAACACCGTTGATGCAAGGAGGGATGGTTCCGGTGAGTGGAAGAGATTGCTTCAC
The DNA here is from genome assembly GCF_006381635.1 of Hibiscus syriacus. NCBI lineage: Eukaryota > Viridiplantae > Streptophyta > Magnoliopsida > Malvales > Malvaceae > Hibiscus > Hibiscus syriacus. Next base: position 938,228 of record NW_024063270.1, read on the forward strand.
GGGTTGTTCGGGTACCGGAGCGAAGTTTCCTGCGATTTGCACGCGTGGGTCAGCCGTTTTAGGAAGTGGGTGTTGAAGCTCGAGTGATAGCAAGGCGTTTTCAGCCATGTCAAGCGCCGTGGAAGCAGCTCTCTGAAGGAAGTTCCACTTCGGCTGCTGTTGTTCAACCTGGTGTTGGGTTGTTTCATACGTTTGTTTTGGGAAATGGAGAACCGAAGGAGAATGCAAAGCTGAGTGAATTGCATTGCTTCTTCTCGGAAGAGCATGTGGAATCTGGGTCTTAGCCCAACTACATGTAGAAGAAGACATTAGAGCTTTTTTTACAAGGGAAGATCACTTGTGTTTTTGTGCTTTGTTAACGGTTTTTGTTGATTTTGTGCTTTGTTTGTTGGGTTTAGGAAAGAAAGCTTAGAGGAAGAGTGGGCGTCTGGAGATAAAAGAAGAGAAAAATGGGGTATAAATAGAGCTTGTAGTTGGAGTTGACTAGATATAATAAATTTTGTAAAATTCTAAGGGAGTCCACATCAGACATTAAAGGAAATCGTGGTTGTTGGAGTTTGCAATGGACACTTGGTGATTCTTGATTTGTCAACATTATTGAAGAGAATAGTGGGGGAGGGGGGTCTCAAATTTAAAAGTGCCCCATTCCCAAGAAATTTGGTTGACAACTAAGGCATAATTAAGGACCAATAAGAGTCTGAAACACACTTCTTCCTAAGAGAGTAAGGGCGGTTTGTTTGGTTTTGAATGGATCATTTAGTCTTGAAAGCCGAATTATTTAACATTTAGTTTGTTTGTTTTTTATTTTTAAATGTTTCAATGTTGATTGATTTAGTAAAATAGTATTAAATGATTCAGTATCAAAGTACATTCTGAATCATTCAGAGTTATTATCAAATAGCATGTCACATTTAGAGTTAATTCATACAAAATCTCTAAATTATTCAGTATTTGAATTATTTAACGTTTAATCATTCTGAAATAAACAAACATTCCCTAAGAAATATAGGGTAAACTAATTCTTTGGCACTCCACTTATTATTCTATTTTTTGTTTTAGCCATTGAATTATCAAAATACTTGGGTTTTGATTGTTTAAGAGCTTTTTAAGAAGTTAAAGGAATGGAAGGAGACTTCTTTGGTGTCTAAATCAATCAGAATCATCATCGACAATGACAATCGTGATGATGGTTGAAGATTTAGTTGTGAGTGTGGATGTTGAGTACTATCAAAATTTGAGAGAGGAGATTTAAAGAAGAAAATTGTATTTAAAAGCTTATTAATATATCTTTTTTTTAGTTTAATTGACAATCATTAAAATATTTCAAAAAGAAATAAAAAGAAAAATACCTTTTAAAAATACACATGTCAAACTTTAATTGAGTTATTTAATATATATATGATATAAAATTAAATAAATTTATTAAATTATTTTGAATTATGATCAAATTTTTAAAATGTATAAGTTTTAGGTATTAAACTATTATTATATCATGTCAATGTTACTATCTTTGTAAATGCAAAGGTCAAAATTAACCGTAACAGACCAAAATAGAATAAAAATATAATATTAATTAGGGTAAATTACACATTTGGTAACTAAACTTTACTCTTTCTCCTAATTCATTCACCGTACTTTTAATTTTTTTCAATTTACTCACTGAATTGTATAGATTGAATTGTTTTGTCACTCCACCATTAAATAATTAATGACATTATAACATGACCGTATGTTAATTAAAACGATATCATTTTTGTCTAAAACTTAATTTTTTTTAGGAATTTAAAAATGACATCATTTTTATGTAAGTTGTCATGTCATAATATCGTTAATTATATAACAGTAAAGTGACTAAAGAAATTCAATCTATAAAGTTTAATGAGTAAATTTAAAAAAATTGAAAGTACATTAAGTGAAATAGGAGAGAGATAGTAAAGCTTTGTTACCAATCCTGCAATTTACCCTATTAATTATGATTTCACTAAATAACTAAATGATGGGTAAACTACATAAATGACAACCAAACTATGGGCTTGGTCTCAAAATGACCATCATTTTCAAATTTACGTCAATATGACCACTGAACTATTTAAATGTATCTACCATTAACATTTAACGAAAGTGTTTACGAGGCAGTTAATAAAATTGGTATAATTAGAGTGTGGGTCCTTTTAAAGTTATGTATTCGTAGTAATAGAACCTTGCTTTGTTTTCTTCCATTTTGGTCACTACTTCAATATGATTTGTTTAATGCAATTTATAGATCAAATCCCCTATATTTTAGAATTAATCAATTTGATCACCAAGATTAACTTTAATTCTTAATTTTTTAAGTAGGTCGTAATTTCAATTTAACTTAATAAATTTATTTCTCCAATCATATTATGACACATGTCATAATATGATTAGATGGTTATTTTAATTTTAATCTAATTAATTTCATAAATTTCAATTCAATCAAAAGGTGACACATGTCACCTTATTATTGAGATAATACATATGTTATATAACTTGTTCGAGTTTAGGCAAAAAAAATTAAAATAACTTAATTGGATTTAAACCAAAAATGAATTAGTAACGAAGCAAGCCTTAACCAATAAACTAAATCTAATATTTAGAAATCAATTATAATATTATATATATATATATATTATAATTAGTGAAAAAACGGATAAGTGAGAACTTCCATCTATAGCAATTGAGAATATGACAACACTTAAATAACTAAAATAAATTTAATAGTTTGTTTATAATTAATTTAAGATTTTAAAATTTTAAATTAAATTTATTGTTTCATATTTATTTTTTAACGATTATATATATATGAAATCATTAAAAATAATTTAATATTAAAATATAATCATAAGAAAAAATATATAAGATTTAAGTTATAAATTTATGTTTTTTTTAAATTGTGCTCATGAGTTTGAGTATGTTAAATAAATTTTAATTTAGTTTTCAATATAATTTTATACACATAATCATTAATAAATAAATATCAAATAAATAAATTTAATTTAAAAATATTAAAATCTTAAATTAATTATAAATAATATATTAGATTTTTTAGTAATTTAAGTTTTATCATATTTTCAATTGGACTAGATTTAAGTCCTCGCTTGTCTATTTTTATTTCTATCATTAACTATATTATATAATATATAAAAAAATATTTTAATTTATTCCTAAATATTAGATTTAGTCTATTTTAAACCCAAAATGAATTAGTAACGAATTGATCTTTGGTTCAAATATAATTAAGTTATTTTAGTTTTATTTTTCTACCTAAACATGAACAAGTTATATAAAATATGTATTATCTTGATAACAAGTGCGAGAATTTGCTCAGTGATTAATTTTAAAATCTATGGGATTTAATCTATAAATGTCACACCCTCAATTTTTTTTATTTTTTATTTAATTTTAATTTTAGTTAATTTTAGGGACCAAATTGTGAGTTTTCAAAATTTTATAATAATTTTTGAATTTTCCTAAAAGTTTAGGGGCTTTTTCTCAAATTTAACCATTTCTGGTCGGTAGAAAAAAAACAAGTTAGGTACTGGGGATTCAAACCACTAACCCCAAGTAACTACCCATGCCTTAGCCATTTAGAATATGGCACTATTTATGAATTTTTTATATTAAATATATTATACATTTAGACTATGGCATTGTTTATGCTTTACTTATACCTGATGACCTACTGCATACATCCGATAGTTTAGTATTACTGAGTTTCCCAAAACTCTCTCTATTACTTATCATTTCAGGGTAAAGAGTTTGATCATGTGCTTGTATCAACATCAGTAAAGGAGTCCCACCGGCATAGCTTGCGGAGTACGGTGCATGTAATTAGGGAGCATTATGTTGAATTATATTTTTAATATATAAATGATTTTCTAAACTTGTATTATATTTATAAATTATTTTATGATTTTACATGTTTTAACAAAAAAATTAATTTTTCCTGAATTTTTATTATGGGTCACTCCGGTAGCTCTAATGTGACACCTCATATCATATGGGTCACCTGCATCAGTCTGAGGGTGTTATGATAAATTTAATACATGACTAGAATAAAAGATTTTAAAGTTAATGCTCAAATTAAGGTATTAGACCAATTAAAAATAGAATCATGATCAAATTGCATTAAATGAGAATCCAATGAAATAAATCATAAGCAAGTAGTGACCAAAATCGAAGAAAACAAAATAGGATATCAGCACCGCAAATACGTAACTTTATAAGGACCCACATCCTAATTGGTATAATTGTTAACTGTTACATAAACAAATCGGGTGGTCATTTATGTAGTTTACCCCTAAATGACTAAAACAAAACACAAACAACAATAAAGTATCAAATAAGTAGTTTATCCAAAAATCAAATGGATTTATAAAATTAAAAAAAAAAGGTGAAACTCCGCGTTCCGCCCTCTTCTTGAAGCTACATCGACTGAGCACTCCACCGACGTGCCTTTTCCTTTCCACTGTCAAAATTTCCTTTTTCCCTAATTATTATATTCATCTTTTCTCATTATTCTAACATACTATCAGCAACGGTTAATCACCACACATTAAGCTTTACGTAATTTTTTTTAATAAAGGATTCATATTTTATATTACAAAATTTGGTGAATAATGATTATATTATGGATACATATTAAAATTTGTGTTTATACAATTAACATCAAATAAATTTAAAATTAAATCTTAATATCTATAATAACTATCGTATCATAAACTACAATATTCTTTTTCAAACAAAAAAACTAATTAAAAGATTCTAGTCAGACCAATTCAGACTCTTGCTCCAATATTTTACTTTTAGAATTTAAAATTTGATTAATTAATGTGTTACATATATAAATATAATAAGCATTGTCATCCTCCTGGTTTTCTAATGTCATGGATGACTCTAAAACCAACCTTATAAGTTGATTAATTAGTATTTTATCATAACGAATAAAACAAAATAACTATGCTCTTTATTATTATTATTATTATTATTATTATTATTATTATTATTATTATTATTATTATTATTATTATTATTATTATTATTATTATTATTATTATTATTATTATTTCTCTCTTATTTTCAGAACCACATATTTATACTAACACATCTATTTTTGAAATGTACATATATTTAGTTTAAGAATAAATATTTGATAAAATCAAATTAAGTAAAAAAATCAATCAATTAAATTGACGAGTTATATTTTATTATTATAATTTTATTTAAAATTTTATCGAGTTCAATTTATTTTTTTACAAAAGTGAGTTAAATTTATTAATTTGAATCTAAGCGAATCAAAACGTTTTTATGTGAGTTAAATTAAAAATATTAATAGGTCAAATTAAAACACTGATGATAACTTAACCGAATTTAAGTTGAAGCACATAAACTCTGGATAGCATATGTATAAAAACCTCTTTCAAAACAAAATAAAAGAAATATTTTAGTAGATAAACTAAATTTGATCATTTACTTATTTAATGTCTAAACCTAATATTTTTTAGTTAACTAGAGAATTAAGGATTATATAAAACTATAAATCAATTTGTTTTTATATTTTAAAATATTTTTGTAGAATTTTATGGGTAGTATATCATATTTATAATTTTTTAAATAAATTTATAAAAATAATATATATATATATATATATTTGAAATTTGTAGATTATTTTGAATTTTTTGTTAAGAGGATCGATTTGCTTATTTTTGAAATTAATAGAGAGTACGAATCAAGCTATATCGGTGGTTAAAGGGATTATTGTTACCCTTAAAGGTCTCGAGCTCGAGCACATCGCATGTCAGAGGTACTTGAGCTCTCATTATAAAATGGATTGAGAGTCTTTCGAACATATACTATCTTGTAATCACCCTTAGATTAATAAAAAAATGAAACTAATAGTGACTCAAGAAGTATTTACACTATATTAATCTATTTTTTCAGATATTTAAATTCTAAAAATTTAACTCAACTCAAAATTAAAATATTAATTTTAATTTTTTTTTAATCCAATAGAGTTTTATTCACCCTAATATAGATCTCCATAATCCATTACTAAGCAAATTGTCCTCTTCAATATTTTTTTTCCTGAAATATTCGATGCATTCTCTCACTAGTTTCAGATGATATGGAAAATAATAAATTCAAAAAATTTGGATAATTATTTGAATAAATAAAATATATAATAGAAATATATCGACGATTACAAGATAGTGTAGGTTTAAATTTTTTCTTATAACCTATTAAAAACTGTGTATACACACCACAAACATAATTATTTAAATTTAAATTCTTTAAAAATAATAATATTTTATTACTATATTCACTCAATAACTTTTATCCTAAATCACTAATAATACAATTATTCTACCTTTTAAAGAAAACCACAACAGAGTTAGCCATTTTCGCTATAATGGAGATCGGCGCAATGGTCGTTATAATCTTCATAATCTCATCTAACCATTAGATCTCAAATAATAAATTATGTAAAGAAAGCGCATGCATTGTTTAAATTATTTAAATCAACCGATCGAGATAGGGGTGTTCAAATAGTTAATTCAACCACTGACTAAATCAATTTTTCATTAATCGAAATTTTTTTAATTGTTAATCGAGTCAAAAAAAATTAAATATTAACCGAACTGAATAAAGTTCGGTTAATTCGGTTGGTTAACTGAATTAATCGAAATATTTTATAAGTTTTTTAATTAGATTAATTTGAATATAATAGAAGTATTTTTTATTTGAGTTAAAATTTAATTAGGTATTAATAATTAAAAGAATCTAGCGTGGTTAAAAAATAATTAAGTCCTAATTCTTAATGAATTTTAGTTTAAAATATGTATTTAATATATATAATATATTTAATAATTTTTGTTAATTCGATTAATTAATTGTTTTTGAACTGAATTAATCGTTTACCGAATATTAAAAATATTAATTTGGTGACCAACCAAATTAACCAAACTAATTCAATTTGATCGATTAATTTGATTAAAACAGAATAATGAACCCTTCTTGAAACATGTATATAGTTCTAATTCAATTTCAAAGAAAATGAAGTAAAATTTTATGTAATAGAAGCAAACGTAGTGTCGACATCAATGTTATTTATAAGGATCCACAGCATATATTATATATATATATAACTAACTATAAGACGATTAGACTTTTGAATGTTTAGCTTTTTGGTTGAAGCAATTTCATGTCATCTCATGCAAGTGGTTGCAAAGTTTGTCGTGCGGGTCCAAAACCTAATCCTTAATAAGTAGCATATCAAAAGGCTTTCCGATTGATACCCGAATCACTACTGTAGTTTCAATGGCAGGTTGCTTTTATCACCGAGCTAGTTCAACCACCTTGTATAAACTATCCGAGGAGTTTAAAAAACAACAGGTTAATATAAGGTTAGAAAAAGATTGTAATCGAAAATTTTATCGAATGCATAATTGTTTAGAGTAAATTGAGTAATATTTTGGATTGAACTTAGAAATATTACGTTCTTCATAACAAATCATGTAAATTGCATAATTATTAAAATTGTAACCTAAAAAGTTGTCATCAAGAAACTCATATAATATACTCGGTTGTAACTAAAATTATTATCAATTGTGTAACTTTTTAGAGTAGACATAGTAATATTTTAGGTTAAAATCCACCGTAATGTAACAATCTCGGTTATAATCGAAATTATTATTAATTGTGTAACATTTTAAAATAGATAGCGTAACATTTTAGGTTAAACTCACTGCTACCACAAATTACCCACATCCATAGCATTTGTTGTATCTCCTATGGACTTAGTCTACTATCATTTTTTTTTGTTTACCGAATCTTAAAAGTGGAGTTCTATATCTTTCATGTAGATACAATCCCTTGCTAGTATCATTGACAGTCGTGATCTACCAACTGAATTTATTATCTCATAATAAAATCTATTTATTATGTTAACTTACAAATAATTATCTTTATCCTAAACCTGACACCAACACTAAGAAACTACAAGGCTGGACAAAAGAAAATACCCTTGAACTCTCTCTATCATTTTCTTCAACTTGTCTTTTTCTCTTCCACCTACAATTATATGTTATTCTTTACTTAAACTAAAAAAATGGTCAAAAACTATAACAACTCCATTTCTCGTTAGAATTGCTTTTTTCTAGCAAGGTTTGTACTTTGGTAAAACAACAAAGCAAATGACACATTTCACTGCCAAAACTTATTGGCTATGGACACTGGCAAATGCATAACATGGGGATGCATCTCTTGAAACTGACACTTAGGTGACTCAATAATGGCTTCTCATGATCACTTGTATATCTTTGCATATCTCTCCGTATGTTCATCTCATCCTATAGCAAAAAATCTCTAGAAAAATAAAGACAATACTTGAGCTTGACGTTAACAAAGGAAAAGATGCTTTGCTTTTTCATTGTTGGATTTTGTTGAGCACTAACCTAGATAAGGCAGACCCTTAATATATATATATATGTATGTATGTATTATTGGAGTGGATTGCCCATAATCTATGCAGGCTGAATTAAAATAGCTAATGTTATTGATAAACGAGGCAGGTGTAGGGTTTCACACGGTTAGCGCACAAAAGTAAAACATATGATAATGTTGGCCTAATTTATTGCTAGAAACTCGGTTTTTGCTTTGCTTTGCTGATTCAATCATTCATCCACAAGTCTGTTATTGTCGTTATTTAACGGTTGTCACATGGAATGCACAAATAAATAACAAAAGAAAAATTCTTGGCCATTTGCCACTTTGATTAGTTATCTGTATCCAGTGCCATAATCATCATTTTCATATTGTTTATTGATAAAGTTGATTCAAGCACGAACCAATTAATCTCGTGGTTAAGGGGAGTATTGTTATTCTTAGAAGTTTCGGATTCGAGTATGTCGTCTGCTGGAGTGTTTGAATGTTCATTATCAAATGATTGAGAGTCTTTTCAATAGATACTATCTTATTTGTAATCAACCTAAACTGATAAAAAATCAGCGGTCTATTTTCAGTCGTTCAATGATCGTAAATCTTTATAAAATAAAAAGTTTTACAATAATTGAATACTAACCCATTTATATATATATATATAATAGTAACTAATGATTAGCAATAAATATCAAGAAAATAGATATTTCTAAATTATTTTCTCCATACAAGCTATATCCTCATCATAAACCATCTATACAAGGTTTCATTTATAGTATTGTCTGTTAATCTAAATCTTTCTATCTCCTGTATGTAACAAACTTTACTTCTGTGAATGTTTGTCATGAAATACCCTTAGTTCTTCCTCTCCCTCTGACTTTCCGCAACAGATTAATTTTGGGTAAACTACTTGAATGACCACCTAACTATGGGGTTGGTGACGATATGAACAATATTTTCAAAATTTTTATAAATATGACCACTTATCGTTAACATTTAACGGAAATACTTACGTGACAGTTAATAAAATTGGTATAATTATATATTTGATCTTCAATACTTATACATTCAATCAATTTGATCCTAATTTTAATTTATTTTAATAAATTAACTCTTCAATCAAGAGATGACACATATCAACGTGTCGTGACACGTTAGAAATAATATAATATGATTTCATGAAGGTTTGAAATGAAATGCTTCATTTAATTAAACATTGCAACAAACTCTATTTATCTTATACTCTTGTAAATGATAAAAAAAACAAAGAAATAAAACAATTCAAATATGGATTCGAATCTAGGCCAATTATAAAATATAAGATCACATAAACTAATTAAACAAATAATGTTATTTTTTATAATTAAATAGGGTTTATATATTATAAATTGTATTTAATACAAGATTTAAAAATTAAAAATAAATTTATTATTTTTATATTTTTAAACTAAATTCAATATTTTTAAACTTATTTTTATAATTTTATATTATTTTTAGAAATATAAATATGAAACAAATACTGAATTTAATTTAGAACTATAAAATAATAAATTTAATATTAAAATATTGAATTTAATTTAAATTTTAATAATAATAAATTTGTTTTTAAATTTAAATATTATACTAAATACGATTTATAATATATAAACTTTATTTAATTATAAAAAATATCATGTGTTTAATCAGTTGAGGGCTCTTATATTTTATAATTGGGCTAGGTTTGAATCCTGTTTAAATAATTTTATCTATTCATTTTCTTATTACACCTTTTGTAATGGATACCCAAACACTAAAAAAATATTCATTAAAGCCCATCAAAAGGTCCATTTACAAATTACAAAACCCAAACCAAACTTGGTTATATTTTTAAACTCAAAAACATACCAGATGTAACTAGCTTCTTAAAGAAGCAACACTCTTTTAACCAGATGTTGCCTTGGGTTATGGTGATCTGTACAAGATGTCTTCCAAAGGAAAACAAAGCATAGTTTACTATGTATACTTCACTTGTGGATTATAATAACTCTAGTGCAATTAGTACATTTTTCACTGAGATTATAGGTATTCTCTGAGGGGTTACTACGGAAACTGACATTATAGGTATCAACACTCTGTTAGCTGACATTCAATGTCAATCTTGATGCAAGAACATAAGATCAACATAAAAAGTTACCTATGATAGGAGATACTGTCGGGTTGTGTTCTTTTGTATGCTTTGAGTACATTCCTTGTTTTGTTTCAACTGGAGTTAGTTGAAATCTTGTTAAGTGTTTGTGTGGGATGTTCTCTGGTGCAACTAGGGGATTTTCCGAAAAGCATGCTTGTTAAGAAGAATAAGTACGATTCTGCATTTGTTGCAGAATGAGGACCTTCAGAAGCAGTATGGACAGTACATGAACTCTATACACCGTCATTGAACTAAATGTTGTTGCATTTGACCGTAAGTTGGAAAAAACTAATTATTAATTAGTAAAGCTTAACCAGTAAGCTCTCCCTAATTACATTGCCTTAAAAATTGAAATTTATAGATATTTACATCTTAAGAATCTCAAGTTTTTAGTGCTCATTAATGATGCAGTAACATTTGATTCCTTGACAGTGTATTAAGTTTATATACTGTCAGTCCATCAAGTATATACCCTTGCATTAATTGGTGTTAAGCCCTATGACCTGTTTCTTTCCCCTGAAAAAGGCTATAAAATTGGGTGAGAACAGGGCCTTCATCTGCATCATTGTCTCCTGGAGATTTCCAGTTCTCTCTTCTTGAAAAGAATTCGAGCTTGTTTGTCTTTCTTAGTTTTACTATGAATTTCCCTTTGGCTGGAGAAGATGCGGAGAAGAATGCAGGTTCCAGATCATGCTCCTACTGCAACAAAGTATTCAACAACTATAGAGCACTTGGGGGCCACCTTAGGATCCACCAGGAAGGTAAGCCATCAGGGACCTTGAATTATCTTGGTTCTTCAAGTAATTCCACAGACACTGCCAGGAATCCTTGTGCGTCCGTACCAAACGGTCAGCGGAACTCCTCACCTGGTGTGAACAGCCAAACTCCGTTCTGTAGAGCACCTCCTCCGTTTGACCCCTGTAGGGTGATTTGCTCAAATGAAACAAACCATGCAAGCATGACCGGATTCACCAGTCGCAACCCAGGAGTTTCCCAGATTATCATGTTTCCAATCTACTCACACACTAGCGGTAGTGCTGCAACTTCTCACCATAGCAGTTTGGCTTCAGGGAGAACTGCTCCAGGTGGTACCCATGCCGGCCATGCAACCATGTCTTATGCTGCTTTTTCTCCACCTAACAGTGTTGAAGTCACTGGCTTTGACATAGATACTTCATTACATTTGGGTCCAAATGGAGTTTGTCAGTTTAATACTGATGAATTTCAGATTAGCCGGGATGGTTTGCCACCTACTCATGGAGATGCCTTGCAGAACGTACGAGGTCCACCTATTGGTAAGCTTCCAAATGCTACCTTTTTTTTGTAACTGACCATGACCTTGGTTTCGGGTCAATATCATTTCCCTATTTTCGATGATCTATTGATGTTTGCGCCTTTTCTCAGTTCCTCCAAGCTCAAGCCTGGACAAAGCTGATCAGAATGGCCGTGGAAGTTTGGTTGCGTGCCAAAATGGTAAGCGGCCCTACTTAGTTGATGAATCCGAGAAGCCTGATGTAACAAATGGTTCGAAAAAGACTAAGAATATCTCTGCACCGAAAGAGCTCTCTCTTTTCGTGGATGTTGATGATCCAGTTCCCGCACCGGAAGCCTGTTTCGGAGCTGAGGAAGGTCCAGACGATGTAGATCTGTCTCTGCGTCTGTAGACATGTTCTTCTCTTTAAAATAAATAAACGAATGATCGTAGAATTGTAGAAGAATAAAGGAATGCTTTCCCTTGCCCTCCTCACCCCATGATGAAGAAGAAAAGGTGGTAACGTTACTTTGTACCGATGAACTATGCATGTTCATGTATTCTTTTCCTGTAGGTATTGTCTCTTAAGCCTGTGAAGCCTACTACAATTGTATCTGTAAGAACAATCTGTAGAAATTGGAGCAGATGATTTTGTTGGTGGTTCAATGCTGCTGCACCATAGGGATTTTATCAATCACTTGACTGATGCTGTTTGAAGAAAAATTGATGAAACATCGTTACTTTTAATTGTCTATTGGAATATAAGGGGTTGTTTGTTTGCCTCTTAATGGAATCATTCAGCGCTGAATGCTGAACTGTTCAGCATTCAACGCGTTTGTTTCGCACCTCTGAATGATTCAGTGCTGACTGATTCAACAAAACAGTGTTGAATGATTCAGCACAAAAGTACATTCTGAATGATTCAGCACAGAAGTACATTCTGAATGATTCAGAGCCATTATCAAACATCATGTCACATTCAGAGCTAATTCATTCAGAGCCTCTGAATCATTCAGCATTTGAATCATTCAGCATTTGAATAATTCAGCGCTTAATCATTCTGAAGTAAACAAACAGCCCCTAAGTCTATAAAGAAGAGGCTTATTTTTTTATAAAATCTAAATTTAATTCTAATCTTATCTAGACATGAAATCTAAATTTAATCGTAATCTTGCTTAGATGAGAGGGGAAAGATAGAAAATATTATTTTTAATGAATCTAAAATCTATGACTTAAAAAAAATATGAGACAACGAAAATAAATAACTCGATAATTATGCTTGCTCAAGAAAGGCATCATGTTAATTTGTTGAGAAATTTGTAACTCAATATTAGCCTCAATGTGAGGCGTTACATTTTTGTCTTTTAGTGTTAATTGGTTGATACATGTCAAACTCGATTGGTTCACGTAGTTAAATTCATAAAAAAAATTAATAATATTATTGATTTTAAAAGTTCATTTATTTAAATATATCTTATGACAAATTCAAAATGATTTGATTTAGATCATTATTTTTTTTAGTCCTGTTTGATTTAGAACAAATAAGTTTTATAGAAAAAAATTAAAATTGGATTGTAAAATTCTATATCTAAATTGAACTAATAATGAATTATAAAATAAAAAACTCAAGCCGAATTGAATTATATAATTCGATTTAGATCATTTTTTTTTAATTTTTTCAATCTCAACCCGAATTGATGCAACTTAAAAATGGGTAGGAGTATGAATCAAGTGACATCGATGGTAAAGAAATTGTTGTTATTCCTTGAGGTCTCTGGCTCGAGCATCAAGAATATCAGATGTGTAAAAGTTTAATGTCAAATGATTGAAAGTTATCCTTGAACATATATTATCTTGTACTTACCCCAGATTAATAAAAAAATTGTAAGAATTGGTTGATGCAACTTACCGGGTAAAGGGTTATTGTTAGGATTTGCGGAAGCTCGAATTGATCGATCAAAAAATTGAAAGGGGTGAATTGTCAATAATTTGTTTAGGGAGTAAGGGGAGTAAAAGATGGAGAAATTTGACAAAAGATTTATAGCAGTTCGACTTCTCAACCAAGTCTACTTCCACTACCTAAGCTCCTCACTTGGGATTTTCTAACAAATTCACTAATTTGTTCTTTCTTTTTCAATGATCAAGAGATAATCTTTACACTCCCTATCTTTTCACTTGGCTAAGATAGAATCAATCCCCTTTTAAAAAATGTAAAAAAAAATAAACAATAAAACCTCTCAAAGGTAGGGTGTTTACAAATCTAGCTCACTAAAAACACTAATATTTACAAGAGAGATAAAATATGATTGGAAAACTATTCTCTTGTGTTTGATTGCTTGGATAGGTTTTCTAACCCTTCTTCAAGTGTCATCAACTTGTATTTATATGATGGAATGAAGATGTGGTCGTTTATAGCCGTTTGGGGATGATTTCTCTGCAAAATAAAATTGCCTAGTACAGAGGGTATTGATAACTCCGTAAAAAGATTATAATTTAGGTATTTTTGCTTAAGTTATTGATTGTCTAAAAGCAATTGACATGGTATTTTAGCTTCATATAGTTGCATTTAGGACATATTTTCATGTGGTGGATAAGTTTTGCCAAGGCAAAGTTTATTTGATTAAACTGATATTGCTGATGAGAAAGCTTGTTTGTTGATTGTGATGATGTGTGAAATGACTGAGGAAGAATTTATTTGCCGAAATAAATTAATTTGCTAGGGCCAGTGGAACACATAAGACGAAGACAGTGAGAAACATATTTTCTTTGCCAAGGCAAGATTTATCTTGCAAGTCTGACGCGGATCTGACGAACAACTGACATCACATGGCCAACTGTCCAATCTACCTCACGTGTAATCAAGCCCCCAATATTCTGACAACAACCAGCAGCCTTTCCATTTATAGCTTGGACAAGAAAACATGGGTATTTAGGGAGCATTTAATGATTTGAACCCCTAGGAAAATTCCCTTAATAAATACCCAGTCACAACCACCAAAAAGAGGAGGCAGAGGGGATAATCATACAGAGAAAATACCCTAGGTTTGGAAAAAGGCAGTCGCGGCGTCATTTTTTCCACCGTCCCCACTCGTCCGTCCTTGGTTCCCTCCATAGCCAGGCTTCGTCAGGGGGTGACCAGGCCCTCGAGAGAGGCTGGTGCGCTAGAGTAGTCATGGTGGTGGTATGATGTCACGACAGAGCTCTGTTTTGGGAGTTTTTCTTCCTCTTGTTCTTCATATTTTATTTTTCTAAGGGCTTTTACTTAATGAATATTTTTGGGATGATGTTAACCACACCATAAACTGTTTTATTTGGTGTTGAGAATGCTTGGATAATATTTTATTTTACCGTTGATGAATGATTAAGTATGTTTTTGTTAAGTGTTGTTTTGTTCACTGTTTTAACCTTTTTCCTTGACATTGTAAGAGCTTCGAGAGATTGTCTGGTGCTTAGGTGAAACATTTCTAGACCTTGTAAGAGCTTTCAAGAGATTGCCATTTTTCTATAAATAAATTCTTAGATTCGAGAGAATTAAGATAGATCTACGTGAACAATGGAATGGATTCGGGATAGTGATGTTCAAACCTGCCTACCTTAGAGATAAGGAGAGAGTTTTAATCGACTAAAATGGATAGACAACGACTATATTACACGCTGAGGGGTATTGCCACAACAACAGTCTGACAAACCAAGGGTTGTAGCTCACGCCGAGTAGTATTGCCATAGCAATTGTCTAAAAATACTCAGTAATCCTGTCGGGCAGCCTAAGCATAACATACCAAATCATTCATAGCATGAAAGAACTTCTCGCCATAGCAAAACCAACCTAAGTGCCCTGTTAGAAGTCTGATTATGTGAGGTTTCTGTTTATTTATAGAGTTTTGATAACTTTCGCCTTGACAACTTTTATTTGTTTACCTTTGCATATTTTTCTTGTCTCGACAAAACTTTTCTGCTCACTTCACTTTACAATTTTTCTTGCCTCGGCCATACTTTTTTTATTTGTTCATACCATTTACCATTGCATATTTTGCTTGTTTATATCATTAGACTTATATACTTTGGATTAGTTAGTGACACCTATTCCTAGCTGTAGCAATCTTTTAAAATCCCTCCAATCCCTGTGGAGACGATACTCACTCACTACTATATTACTTGCATCGATTGTGTACAGTTGCACAGATTTGTTTGCCCTAGCATATACATTTACAAGCAATCAGGTATCGATACTCCTAAAGGGAGTATCAGTACTACCTTTGTTATATTTAAATTAAACTAGCCGTTGGGCCTGACAGTATCGATACTATGCCTATGGTATCGATACTACTTCGTAAAGTAGTATCGGTACCCCTTTGGGTATCGGTACCATTTTTGCATTCTGGAATTTGAGCAATGATGGTAGTATCGATACTTCCCTTACCTTTGGTATTGGTATTGTTCATGAGGTATCAATATTGTAAGAACAGTATCAGTACTGCTTGTCCAAAAAAACATTTTGTGCTCAATTCCAAGTTAAATGGACTTTGAATTATTTTTGAAAACTTTAAATAAATTCAATTCAAGTCCAAAAACATTTTGTCATAAATTGTTATATCAAAATATAGTTTAACAATCTCCCCCTTTTTGATTTAACAAAACATTTGAAAATTTGTTTTTGGCAAAACTCCCCCTTAATAAAATATTTAATGAAAAAGATACCAAATGTTGGAAAATGTATGAAAATGTTCAACTTTCCCTTTTTCATTAAGAAATTGAAATTTTCAAACTCATATTTCTCCATCTTTTTGTATATAAAAAATAATTCAACTTTAAAGTTCAAAAATAACATTGGAGAGTAAGTGATAAACTTGACATTAAAAACATTTGAAAAATCAAAGCTCACCCCTCAAAAAGTGCATTACAGACAAAAATTTGACTTTTAATAACTTGACACTTAAACAAAATTGAATTTCAAAAAGATTAACACACATGTTAGTAGCACATGAAATTCAATATATCCAAGTCTAAAATACTTTATGCAATACCAAATGTTGAAATTAGGTACATATGCATAAATTCTTTCAAAAATATTATGCAATTGAAAATTTTGATATCAATTGTTAGAGAGAGATCATTTTCATTTTAACCACATGCATAAAAATTTAAATTTAGGTCAAAAATTAAAATTTGTAAAATCAAAGCATTTTAAAAATTTGATATCAATTGTTAGAGAGATATCATATGCATTTTAAAACCAATTTTGACCAAAATTTATTATTATGAACTAAAAATTATGAAAAATCATTAAATCTTTAAAGTGTTCATCATAACACCTTTTTAACATACATGAGATAGAAAACATAAAATCATTTAAAATCAAAACTCATGCATGCTTAAACTAAATGAGCAACCAAATAATCAAAATTAAAAGCATTAAGCTTAGAGGTTACGCATTCCTTTTCAAGTGTGGCTAGAGCATTTAAATATCTTCATTTTCATCACCATTGCTCCCGCACACCTACAACAGACATTTAAGTAGATTTTGGTATCCAAATTGCTTTGGATCCTTGGATGTTAGTTTCAATGCCCCTTGTTCCCTTAGGAACACATACTTGTCTAATTTTAAAATATTTTCTTTTCTTTATAGGACAGGCATGTTTCATACGACCATGAAAATGACAATGTAAGCATTTTGTCATTTTTAAACATAATGAGTTGTTTTGAGAAATTTTTTTTTCTTTTGTTAAGCTTTTAAGCTTAACTTTCAAATCAAAATTTTCTTTTTTCTAAATCATTGATTTTGACTTTTGAAAGCTATAAATCACTTTTAAAAGAATCATTTTGTTTTTCAAAATCAACTTTTGCTTTCAAAACCAAATATTTTCAACTTTAAGTTTTGAAAATAATTTCTTATATTTGGAATTCACGATCTCAAATTCTAAATACAACTTATTGTAAGCAACTTGTAACTCATCAAAAGAATAAGAATCTAATTCATTTGAGTTAGAAGTTGTAACACCCTTAACTCATATCCGACCCGAATACAAGTCGGAGGTGTCACATTGACTTTTCAAACTTTGACTCTTAAAGAAAATCCCAGGAATTTTTAAAACTTTCATTAAAATGAAATACTTTAATTTACATAAGACCATAAAATACAAAATCGATCAGAGTATTCGTAATTAACACTTATTACATGCCAACATTCTATACATAACCAAGTACATACTTTGTCAATTACTTCTGATCTGATCTCTTAGTAGTATTGATGTCCGTACTACTTCTATTTCCACTTTTCCTGATTCTTGGTACCTACGTGTAAATCACTTACACGCTAAGTCATAGACTTAGTGAGGCAATAAATGAATATACAACAATAAACATATGAATGTTCATACTTACAATTGTATCATGACATTTCAATATACATGTATCTATCGCACGATAACATATAATGCACATACGAAACTTACCTTCTTGTATCACTTTCACTGTAAATCTGTATCTCAATTTTATAGCCCATGTATATTTTTGAGAATAGAGGTATGTGAGTACATTGAGGTTGTGCACTAATGCTGTCACCACAGCTCGTATCAATTCCCTCATGGGGTACCAAACCTTAGTT
Organism: Hibiscus syriacus; assembly: GCF_006381635.1. NCBI lineage: Eukaryota > Viridiplantae > Streptophyta > Magnoliopsida > Malvales > Malvaceae > Hibiscus > Hibiscus syriacus. The sequence continues at coordinate 956,708 of NW_024063270.1, forward strand.
CAGTATTCGTCCCGTAGGACCACTACATCCCGAAAGACTACGTCCCGAAGGACTTCTCCTTAAGAACCACATACATAATACAATGGCTCCAATCAATGTACCGAAGTACCACATATAAGTTCCACATTATTATATATATGTCCCGAAGGACCACGTAGAACCCTCGACTCTTGGTATGCCAATTACACCTATAGTTCTCATATCATATACTATGGGCATTATTCCTATATTTCATATGTTCATGTACTCATGTCATTTCTCTTGTGATCATTTAGCTGATGTCATTTCTCTTGTGATCATGTAGCTCATGTCACTTCATATCATGTTCTTATATCACATGTCATATCACATATCATATCATGAACATATATATATCTTATGCATGTATCACAATAATTATCATGTATGCATGTTCACAATTACTGTATTATAAAAATCAACATAGGGATTAGACTTATCACAAGTCTTATTCCATTATAATATACATATAGTATGCACTTACCTTAGCTTTGCTTTGATTTGATTCTAATCCTTTGATCGTTCAGGGATAAGCTTACTTTTAGTATCTACATAATCGCACATGGATCTATATCAGTATTATAACTAATATATTCTAATGGTTCATTCTTTAGACTAAGAGAAAAGTCAATTTCATCTTTTAATGAAGGTATGCATCGATGCACTACTGATGCATCGGTGCATAAAAGGTATTCGATGTAGTATTATTGTTGGGATGCATCGATGCACTACTTATGCATCGATGCATGAATTGCATTCGATGTTTCATTATTAATGGGATGCATCGATGCACTACTTATGCATCGATGCATGAATTGCATTCGATGTATTTATTTTAAAAGAGTGCATCGATGCACTACCAATGCATCGATGCACATTCAAACAATTTCTGGGTTTTAACCTTGATGCATCGATGCACCATGAATGTGCATCGGTGCACTCTGCCCAGAATCCTCTTTTTGAACCTGAAAGTTTATTCATTTGGATTAAATCCTTCATGTTTAATCCCCTTTTTCATTCTTAACTCTAGTACACATCCTTAAACCAATTTATACTCATTTATTTCATCTTAAACCTTCAAATCCTATCATTCATATGTAATTCAAGAATTACATCAATAATCCAACATGTTTGAATTCCACTTTTAACACTTCGTATATCTTAACTAGATTGATGACAAGTCAAATATAACTTTCAATTCTAGTTATGAACTCTATTCCAAGATTTCATTTAAGAACTTCAAATCTTAAATCTCTCCTAACTCCATCATCCTTTGATGTTAAGATAACTTAAGTTTTCCTTAAGCTTAGTTATCATCTAATAATCAAAACCCAATATTAAATTTAACAAGAAACTCAATAATCAGAAATCTTACCTTTGCTTTGGTTACACGCACAAGGAAGAAAGAAGAAGAAGAAGAGAACTCTGGAAGCCTTTGATGTTCTCTCCTTATCAACCCACTTGTACTCATATATATCCTTATCCCTTCTTTAATAAATTTTCCTTGCAAATGACTCTTTGGCCCTTCCATTCCTTATTTCTTTCAATTAAATCCTACACAATCATTTATATATAAATCTTTATACTATTCATTCATTCTATTTTAATCACCAAAATCTGAAACTTTCAAATTTAGTCACTAAACCGGTATTGAGGATGTTACAACTCTCCCCCCTTAAGAAAATTCGTCCTCGAATTTTCATTATGCAGAGAGGTAGGGGTACTTAATCCTCATGTCCTCTTCACGTTCCCATGTTGCTTCCTCTACTTTGTGATTCCTCCACAAGACCTTAACCAATGGAATAGTCTTGTTCCTTAGTTGTTTAACTTCGTGAGCTAATATTTGAACAAGTTCTTCCTCATAAGTTAAATCTGGTCGGACTTCAATTTCTTCAGGAGTCATAATGTGAGATGGATCAGATCTATATTTCCTAAGCATTGAGACATGAAAAACATTGTGTATCTTTTCAATTTCAGGTGGCAAAACTAACTGATATGCTACTGATCCTACCCTCTTAGTAATCTCATAAGGTCCAATGAACCGAGGACTCAACTTTCCTTTACGTCCAAACCTCAATATTTTCTTCCACGGAGACACTTTCAAGAACACTTTATCTCCAACATGAAATTCAATTTCTTTCCTTTTTAAATCAGCATACGATTTCTGTCTATCAGCTGCAGCTTTCAGATTATTCTGAATTACTTGAACTTTCTCTTCCGTATTCTGAATCAACTCAGGACCAATAACTTCTCGATCCTTAAGTTTATACCAGTTCAAGGGCGTACGACATCTTCTTCCGTATAGAGCTTCATAGGGAGCCATTTTGATGCTTGACTGATAACTATTGTTGTACGCAAATTCAGCAAGTGGTAAATACCTTTCCCACGATCCTTTGAATTCAATGACACAAGCTCTTAGCATATCCTCCAGAATTTGAATAGTTCGCTCGGATTGACCATCGGTTTGAGGATGAAACGCTGTACTGAAGTTTAACCGAGTTCCCAATGCTCTATGTAATGACTTCCAAAACTATGATGTGAATCTAGGATCCCGATCAGAAACTATGGAAATAGGTACACCATGCAATCGTATAATCTCTCTAATATACAAATCAACATACCTATCTATGGAGAAATCAGTTCGTACTGGAATAAAATGGGCTGACTTAGTCAATATATCCACGATTACCCAGATTGAATCCTTTTTGTTCGTAGTTAAAGGCAAACCCGTCACAAAATCCATCGTTATGTTTTCCCATTTCCATTGAGGAATTGAAATTGGTTGTAACAATCCTGATGGAACTTGATGTTCAGCTTTGACTTGTTGACAAGTCAAACACTTTGATACAAATTCTGTAATGTCTTTCTTCATTCCCGGCCACCAATATCGACTCTTGAGATCCATATACATTTTGTTCCCTCCCGGATGCATTGTCAATGGACTACAATGAGCTTCCGTTAACAAATCATTCTTTAATTCATCATCATCTGGAATTACTAATCTTTCTTGATAATACAAGTTCTCATCAGACTTAATCTCATAATCCGTACCCTCTCCATTCTTTATCTGTTGTATCCTCTTTAAACACTTTTCATCTTTAACTTGCAATTCTTTAATTCGATTTAGCCATACGGGCTTTACTGTCAGTTCTGCACAAATTGCACCATCTTCTCTTAACAAAAATCTAGCATCAAGAGTTCGCAAAGCTGCAAATGTCTTTCGACTCAAGGCATCAGCTACCACATTTGCCTTTCCAGGATGGAAATCAATCACCACATCATAATCCTTGAGAAATTCCACCCATCTTCTTTGTCTTAAATTCAACTCTTTCTGAGTCATCAAGTATTTTAAGATCTTATGATCCGTATACAAGTAGCACTTTTCACCATACAAGTAGTGACGCCAGATCTTTAAAGCAAACACTACTGTCGCCATCTCTAGGTCGTGTGTTGGATAATTTTTCTCGTGCGGTTTTAGTTGTCTCGAAGCATAGGCTACCACTTTGCCTTCCTGCATTAATACGCATCCCAAACCACTATGAGACGCATCACTATACACTATAAAGTTCTTTCCAGACTCGGGTTGAACTAACACTGGAGCTTCTGTAAGAATCTTCTTTAACTTTTTAAAACTCTCTTGACATTCTTGAGTCCAAACAAATTTTTCTTCCTTTTTCAACCATTTAATCATGGGTAATGCTATAATCGAAAAGTTTTTAACAAACCTTCGATAATAACCAGCTAACCACAGAAAACTTCTAACTTCCGATACATTCTTTGGAACTTCCCACTCCAGAATAGCTTTAATCTTTTAGGGATCCACTCGAACTTCTTCTGCAGAAATTACATGTCCAAGGAATGTCACTTCATTCAACCAGAATTCACATTTAGAGAATTTAGCATAAAGCTTCTTGTCTCGTAAAATCTGTAAAACAATCTGTAAGTATGAACTATCCTCTTCTTCTGACTTTGAATATATTAAAATATCATCAATAAACACCACATCAAATTGATCCAAATACGGTTGAAAAATTTTGTTCATTAAATCCATAAAAGCAGCTGGTGTATTCGTAACTCTAAACGGCATCATGATAAATTCATAATGACCATATCTTGTTCTAAACGCCATTTTCGAAATGTCTTTTTCTTGAATCTTTAATTGATGATAACCCGAACGTAGATCAATTTTTGAGAACATTGAAGCTTCCTTTAATTGATCAAATAAATCGTCGATTCGGGGAAGTGGATACTTGTTCTTGATGGTCACTTTATTGAGTTGTCTGTAATCGATACAAAGATGCATTGATCCATCTTTCTTCTTAACAAATAGAACTGGAGCTCCCCAAGGTGATACACTTGGTCTAATAAACCCTTTGTCCAATAACTCCTTTAATTGAATCTTTAATTCTTGTAATTCCTTTGGAGCCATTCTGTATGGTGCCATTGCAATGGGCGTTGTTCCTGGTATTATCTCAATCTGGAATTCTACCTCTCTGTCAGGAGGTAAACCTGGCAACTCTGCAGGAAATACATCGAGAAACTCTCTGACTATAGGAATCTCTTCAATCCCTTTCTCCTTGGTTCTAACATCCCGTACATTAGCAATAAACCCTTGACATCCCTGTAGTAGTAACTTCTTTGCAGTCATCACTGAAATCACACTTGCTAATGGATTCCATCTTTCACTAAATACAATAACTTCTATCCTTCGGAACTTCTCAATGTCACTCTTTTCAATCTACAGTCGACATCAGCGTAATAATGATATAACCAATCCATCCCCAGTATCACTTCGAATTCATCAAAAGGTAATTCCATCAGATTAGCAGGGAATTCAATTCCATGAATCCGTATGGGACACCCTCAGCTCACCATATTTACCTGAGTACTGTGCCCTAGTGGATTCGTCACTATTACTTCATTACTAGTAGTTTCTAAAGGAATATTCAATTCTCTTACTAACGTACTAGTAATATATGAATATGTAGACCCCGGATCAATCAATACAATAACACATTTGTCAAATAATAAAAAGGTACCTATTATAATATCTGGGTCATCACAATCCTCATTGGTCTTGAGGTTGTACACTCGAGCAGAGGAGTGTATCTCCTGTTGAGCAGAGGACTCTGACTGACTTCTTCCTCTGCCTCTACCTCTTCCCCTCTGGGCTACAGAAACAGACCTCTCTGGTTGTACAGATTCACTGGTTAACGTTGGACAATCCCGAACAAAATGCCCAATGTTCCTACATCTAAAGCAGACTCCAGAAATCATCCGACATATCCCTGAATGATTATTTCCACAATATGGGCATTTTCTGGATTGACTCTGATTAGATCTCCCAGCTCCAGATCCCACTGACTGAGTTTTTCTACCCCTCATTTGATTTGATCCTTTAGCGGAGGATGCCACTGATTCTTATCTAACCTGGGGTCGAAAACCAGCATCTTTGCCCCTTTTTGATGGTGCGGAACTCGAAGAAACACCCGTTCTTTTGACTGTCTGAGCTCTTGAATTTTCAAACCTCTCGTTCTGAGCTCTTTCCAGAGCCTTGGCACGGTTAACTACTTCTTGAAATGATGATAAATTCAAGACAATCAACATTTTATTTAATCGATGACGTAAACCCTCTACGAACCACTCACAAGCATCCTTTTCAGTAGGAACTAGCTCGGCAGTAAAGCGGCTCAACTTATTGAATTCACACTCGTACTCATATACAGTGTGATTCCATTGCTTCAGATTCATGAACTCTTGCTTCATTTGACGAACAAATTGATCTCCGATGTACTTATGCTTGAATTCTTCTAAAAACAAATACCAGGTTACTTGGGCGTTAGACATTCTCAATGTAACATTGGTCCACCAGATCCTTGCTTGTCCTCTCAACAAGGAAATTATCCATCCAGATTCTCAGCATCAGAACAATGAAGTCCCGTAAGCATGACTTTCATGTCATTAAGCCAAATGTCCGCAATAACAGGACCTTCATTGGCTTCCCCTTTAAACTCTGGAGCTCCTAATCCCTTCAACTCTTTCGCAACATTCATTTTTGGAGTTAAAGTAACAGGAGGTTGGAAACGCGTCAATACTGCGTCTAACGTTCTAAAGAATATATCTTGATCATTTACAGGCACTCCAGAGGGTGTCTTTTCTTCACTCTACCTGGCCAGGGCAGGTGAATTACTGCTTTCAACGGGTCTATCGTCTCCCGCTTCATTCCTAGAACTACCTTGTCCGGACATCTATAAGAATACAACCATATAGTTCTATTAGCAAAACAGCATACTTACTATTCCATCAGATTAGAAGTTTCCACTATTTTTGTTGGTATGTATACCTTATAAGACACTCTAGACTTCAGTTTATGCCGAGAATCGACTAAACCATAGCTCTGATACCATTAAATGTAACACCCTTAACTCATATCCGACCCGAATACAAGTCTGAGGTGTCACATTGACTTTTCAAACTTTGACTCTTAAAGAAAATCCTGCGAAATTTTAAAACTTTCATTAAAACGAAATACTTTAATTTACATAAGACCATAAAATACAAAATCGATCAGAGTATTCGTAATTAACACTTATTACATGCCAATATTCTATACATAACAAGTACATACTTTGTCAATTACTTCTGATCTGATCTCTTAGTAGTATTACTGTCCGTGCTACTTCTATTTCCACTTTTCCTGATTCTTGGTACCTACGTGTAAATCATTTACACGCTAAGTCATAGACTTAGTGAGGCAATAAATGAATATACAACAATAAACTTATGAATGTTCATACTTACAATTGTATCATGACATTTTGCATGTATCTATCGCACGATAACATATAATGCACATACGAAACTTACCTTCTTGTATCACTTTCACTGTAAATCTGTATCTTAATTTTATAGCCCATGTATATTTTTGAGAATAGAGGTATGTGAGTGCATTGAGGTTGTGCACTAATGCTGTCACCACAGCTCGTATCAATTCCCTCATGGGGCACCGAACCTTAGTTCAGTATTCGTCCCGTATGACTATTATCTATGTCCCGTAGGACCACTACATCCCAAAGGACTTCTCCTTAAGAACCACATACATAATACAATGGCTCCAATCAGTGTATCGAAGTACCACATATAGGTTCCACATAATTATATATATGTCCCGAAGGACCACGTAGAACCCTCGACTCTTGGCATGTCAATTACACCTATAGTTCTCATATCGTATACTACGGGCATTATTCCTATATTTCATATGTTCATGTACTCATGTCATTTCTCTTGTGATCATGTAGCTCATGTCATTTCTCTTGTGATCATGTAGCTCATGTCACTTCATATCATGTTCTCATATCACATGTCATATCACATATCATATCACATGAACATATATATATCTTATGCATGTATCACAATAATATCATGTATGCATGTTCACAATTACTGTATTATAAAAATCAACATAGGGATTAGACTTATCACAAGTCTTATTCCATTATAATATACATATAGTATGCACTTACCTTACCTTTGCTTTGATTCAATTCTAATCCTTTGATCGTTCCGGGATAAACTTAGTTTTAGTATCTACATAATCGCACATGGATCTATATCAGTATTATAACTAATATATTCTAATGGTTCATTCTTTAGACTAAGAGAAAAGTCAATTTCATCTTTTAATGAAGGTATGCATCGATGCACTACTGATACATCGGTACATAAAAGGTATTCGATGTAGTATTATTGCTGGGATGCATCGATGCACTACTTATGCATCGATGCATGAATTGCATTCGATGTTTCATTATTAATGGGATGCATCGATGCACTACTTATGCATCGATGCATGAATTGCATTCGATGTATTTATTTTAAAAGAGTGCATCGATGCACTACCAATGCATCGATGCACATTTAAACAATTTCTGGGTTTTAACCTTGATGCATCGATGCACCATGAATGTGCATCGGTGCAGTCTGCCCAGAATCCTCTTTTTGAACCCGAAAGTTCATTCATTTGGATTAAATCCTTCATGTTTAATCCCCTTTTTCATTCTTAACTCTAGTACACATCCTTAAACCAATTTATACTCATTTATTTCATCTTAAACCTTCAAATCCTATCATTCATATGTAATTCAAGAATTACATCAATAATCCAACATGTTTGAATTCCACTTTTAACACTTCGTATATCTTAACTAGATTGATGCAAGTCAAATATAACTTTCAATTCTAGTTATGAACTCTATTCCAAGATTTCATTTAAGAACTTTAAATCTTAAATCTCTCCTAACTCCATCATCCTTTGATGTTAAGATAACTTAAGCTTTCCTTAAGCTTAGTTATCATCTAATAATCAAAACCCAATATTAAATTTAACAAGAAACTCAATAATCAGAAATCTTACCTTTGCTTTGGTTCACACGCACAAGAAGAAAGAAGAAGAAGAAGAGAACTCTGGAAGTCTTTGATGTTCTCTCCTTATCAACCCACTTGTACTCATATATATCCTTATCCCTTCTTTAATAAATTTTCCTTGCAAATGACTCTTTGGCCCTTCCATTCCTTCTTCCTTTCAATTAAATCCTACACAATCATTTACATATAAATCTTTATACTATTCATTCATTCTATTTTAATCACCAAAATCTGAAACTTTCCAATTTAGTCACTAACCCGGTATTGAAGATGTTACAGAAGTTGCCATTGAATCTTCTTCGATGGACATGAGGCATAGGTTGGCTACTTCATCTTCATCATTGTAGTTATTTTCATCACTCCAAGCTGCCACAAATGTCTTTTTCTTGCTTAATCCATTCTTCTTTAGGAGGGGCACTCATACTTAACATGCCCCATTCTTTGATAATTAAAGCACACTGGGGGACTTTTCTTCTTACTTGATTCATGTTTCACTTCCTTAAAAGTCATTAAACTCTTGAATCTTTTGAAGAGTTTGGTCATCTCCTTTTCTTCTTCTTCATCGTCTTCATCCACCTCTTTACTTGAATCATGATTGCTCTCATTGGTGGATTTGAAGGCAATGCCTACCTCCTTCTTCTTCTTGTTTTGCCTCTCTTCATCTTCTTCATCTTCCTTCACCATCAACTCATAAGTGTGAAGAGAGCCAATAAGCTCATCAAGAGTGAGAGACTTTAGGTTTTTAGTTTCGATAATCGATGTCTTCTTCAATTGCCAAGACTTTGGAAGAGAGTAAACCATCTTCCCCATAAGCTTCTTATTAGGGATTACTTCTCCAAATCCCTTTAGACCATTGACAATCACAGAAAATCTATTCGCCATAGCTTTGATATATTCAACCGGTTTCATCTTGTAATTTTCATAGTTATGGTTGAGAAGGCTAATCTTGGTTTCCCTCACTTCATCAGTTCCTTCATGAGTGACTTGAAGCTTATCCCATATCTCATTGGCATTGGAACAATATCCATCTGGGCCTATTGAACAAAAGAGGATGTGCATGGCCTTAGCATTGAGCTGGAAATTTTTCTTCTCTCCATCACTCCAATCGTCCATCTCACCGGGTGGAGTGGAGTAACCCTTCATGATTGAGTTCCAAGCTCCTAGATAGTTGGCTTGAATGAAGAGCATCATCCTATTCTTCTAATAGGTATAATTTGCTCTATTGAAGTAGGGTGGCTTGTTAATCGGTTGTGAATCTTCCATGTAATAAGCACTGAAGTTGAAGCCATATCTTTGTTAGTTGCGTCGGGAATCGATAGAGCTCCTTCGAGGATCGTCTCAAGGATGTGAGGCCTTATAACGAGTCAAGCTCTGATATCAATTATTAGGATTTGCGGAAGCTCGAATTGATCAACCGAAAGATTGAAAGGGGGTAAATTGACAATAATTTGTTTAGGGAGTAAGGAGAGTAAAAGATAGAGAAATTTGGCATAAGGATTTATAGTGGTTCGACTTCTCAACCAAGTCTACTTCCACTATCTAAGCTCATCACTTAGGATTTTCTAACAAATTCACTAATTTGTTCTTTCTTTTTCAAGGATCAAGAGATAACATTTACACTCCCTATCTTTTCACTTGTCTAAGATATAATTAATCCCTTTTACAAAAGGTAAAAAGAAGTAAACAATAAAACCTCTCAAAGGTAGGGTGTTTACAAATTTAGCTCACTAAAAACACTAATATTTACAAGAGATATAAAATAAGATTGAAAAACTCTTCTCTTGTGTTTGATTGCTTGGATATGTGTTCTAACCCTTCTTCAAGTGTCCTCAACTTGTATTTATATGATGGAATGAAGTTGTGACTGTTTATAGCTTTTGGGAGTGATTTGGAGCCGTATAGGAATGATTTCTCTGCAAAATAAAATTGCTCACTAAAAAGGGTATCAGTACTCCTAAAGGGAGTATCGATACTACCTTTGTTATATTTAAATTGAACTAGTCGTTGGGCCTGAAGGTATCGATACTATGCCTATAGTATCGATACTACTATGTAAAGTAGTATCGATACCCCTTTGGGTATCAGTATCATTCTTGCATTCTAGAATTTGAGCAATGCTGGTAGTATCGATACTACCGAGTGAGTGTCGATACTTTCCTTACATTTGGTATCGGTACCATATGAACAGTATCACTATTGTTCATGAGGTATTGATATTGTAAGAACAATATTGATATTGCTTGTCCAGAAAAACATTTTGTGCTCAATTCCAAGTTAAATGGACTTTGAATTATTTTTGAAAGCTTTGAATAAATTCAATTCAAGTCCAAAAACATTTTGCTATAAATTGTTATATCAAAATATAGTTCAAGAATTATGTGACATCATCACCTCGAAAATTGCAAAGCTGATACAAGGGCCCTCGTCAATCTCAATGGTTAAAAGAATATTTGTTATTCTTAAAGATTTTAGGATCAAGTATTAGAGACAATGTGATATTTGAGCATTTATTGTCAAATAGTTGAGTCTTTAAAATAAATACTATTACTTGTAAACATTCTAGATTAATAAAAAAATTTATTCCTACACTACTATTTCATTTTTTTCTCTTTTAATTGTTTATTATTAAAAATAAAATAAATTAATTAAAATTTTAAATTAAAATGTGTTACTAACTTAAAATTGTATAAAAGTAGTAAAACAAAAATTTACACATTTTTAAGTGTATAAGTTAAATTAAAAAATAAGGTAAATTACACATTTAGTACCTAAACTATCAATTTTAATCTATTTTAATACCTAAACTTTTAATTTATTCAAAATCATACCTAAAATTTAATTTTTGCTTTATTTTAATACCCATTCAAAATTTAATGTTAAGTTTCAAAAAAGTATTGAATGTTTAAATACTAAAATAGACCAAAATTAATAGTTTAAGTACTAAATACGTTAATTTTTTAACGACTGATACTAAAATAAAACAAAAATTTAATGTTAAACATAATTTTGAAAAAAATAAATAAAAAATAAACGCTAAAACTGACCAAAACTAATAATTTAAATACTAAATGCGTAGTTTACCTAAAAACTAACTTGTCTCACTAACATATCACATCACTAAAATAACTAGATTAACAACTCAATAACAAAATTATAACTATTGACCATGTAAGTGATTGAAACATAACTTTTCCAATTTTGATAACCAAATTTGAACAAAATCAAAAACAAAAGTGATCAAACTTGTAGTTTATCCATATATTGTAACTTCCCATAAATAGATTCACTGCAAAGTAAAAACAGAAAAGGATTCTGATGAGTTAAAAATCTGGGGAAGTCATGACCAACAATTTAAAAGGATCTTGGAGCAGCAGTACGCCAATCATCGGATTATTTGACTGCCATAGTCTGCATTGAACTTCTCGTAGCGATGAGCATGCAAATGTGCCGATGGTCTGGTGTTCCTCAAAGCAGTTTCTACATCGTCCGGCATAACTGGCCCGACCTTCGGCAGCTCTGCCAACCACAAACCAGTTTCAGAGGCACTGTATCTTACATACAAATATTAAGAAAATAAACCAGAAACCAAATGAAATTGGTGCAAGTCCAGATGATGTTGGTCTTGTAACTAGAAAAAACATGATTTGATTTATCTATCCTGGTTGCCAAGATAAAAGCACAAAAATATTGTCAACAAAAGCCAGTTATACTCTTATGACTATGATGATAGTCGACTATAGGAGATAAGAGTTCTCGAATTTGCCACGCCGAACAGCTATAACTATGTAAACAGAGAGAAAAATCGCAGAAGTAAACCGATGAATGTGAGGCGATGAAAAAATACCGAGCTTCTATTTAAGACGAAAAATGATTTTGCAAAACTCGTATCAAGTTTATACAACATTTTATTAAGAATATAAGAAAGCACATACCATCCTCAGGTATTACTTCCTGCTTATTTTCAAGGACTGTCATTAGGCGTCTCAAAGGCTGCATGGCTGCTTCTTTGCAGAGTAATCGAATATCTGAACCCGAGTATCCTTCTGACCTTTCCACTAATATATCGTAAGGAAGAGCCTCCTCACCTTGCTGTTGAGGCAGAAGTTCTTCAAACATGGCTCTTCTTGCTTCTGGCTCTGGGAGAGGAACAAGGATCTTATTTCACTGGGTTAAAGGAAGATCACTTCATTGCATGCCTTGAACTTCAGAAATCAGAATGTTTATCATAATGTTTTAAACTAATTGTTAATAACGTTTTGTACAAGGATCTCATTCCGGTTTTTCGATTAAATTCCTTATTCCATCAAAAATTAGAATATTTATATCATACTGTTTTAAAGTAATTGTTAACAATGTCTGAAAAGATTCAGAATAAATTTATAATGTCAAAGGATACTCGCTTCTCAAGACGACGGAGCATGGCTGCATCCAATTCCCAAGGGATGTTTGTCGCTGCAAGAACAAACACGAGCTCTTCTGACCGCATCAAACCATCCATCTGCAATCTATTCTACTGATCAGTTGAAAACTACCATGATGAATGCTACAAACAACAGCATGCATGGTTTAATCACTTTATTTTCCAATTATTGCAAATAGCAAACGCAAAAAAAACAATGCACCGCTGAATCTGCAGCAGAATAGGTTTAAGATGCCAACCATGTTCAAGGTTAAAATCACTATCACAAATGAAAACATGCATATCTCATTGCCTAATCTTTTGTGACGATATGTCACTTGATTATAGAGTGAAATAATTAAATAACAATTCGGGTTAGGCCAGCCTGAATTCATGAAAATATTGTCCAAGGCCCATCTCGTCTAAGTAGATAACCCAACCTTTGGACAAGTCTATTAACAAGGTATCTAATTAACATGCAAGAATTATCAACCCAACTTTTAATATAATCATGCACACAACCAAGCACGCATAGTTATATCCAAAAGACTGACACACTTTTCAAGAAAGAAACATCACCTGAATAAGTAGCTCGGTTTTCAAACGCCTACTTGCTTCATGCTCACTGCGTCCTTCACCCCCACGCTGACTTATAATGGCATCAATTTCATCAAGGAAAATGGTAGACGGTGCATGGTGCCTTGCCAGGTCAAAAAGTACTTTTATTAACTTTTCAGAATCACCTGAAATGTTTTGGACTCCATAGTTAGATAACTGAGCACTATTTCTGTTAACTATAAAAGTTATTTGGTCCAGCCCTAGTAGGTCCTTCGATTAATACCGATATCATGATCCATTTAGCTTGGAAAACTTGTGTTTAACATACCACGCCATTTGCTGACAACAGATGATGCCGAAATGTTGAAAAATGTGGTATTGCATTCTGTTGCAACAGCCTTTGCTAGCATTGTCTGCAACCAGAAGGTGATTCAAATAGAAACTAGCATCATTGACAAAGAAAAAACAGTAAGCACTACCAAGATATATTAAATTATCTACCCTGATGTGAAACTTTGTTCTCTAGTGTTGAGGAAATGATGACCTATGAAGATCTCTAGTTCCATCAATCTAAAGTTTACTATGTGGTAACTGAAGACGGGTTTCCTCCATATCAACCAAATATATTGCATATATACAACAAATGAAGATGGCTTGCATAACACAAAATCAATCTATTGGAAATAATGAAACTAAATATACACCTTTCCAGTCCCTGGGGGGCCAAAAAGAAGAATACCCTTCCATGGTGAAAGAAGACCAGTAAAGTACCTACAAGAAATCAAATCGATTGTGAAATGAAACTCTCAAATTCTTTTGATAAATGTATCATTGAATGTTTCATCACATTACTAAATCAAATTGACAAAATAAAATCCCTGAAGATGCTTGACAAAATATTTCCATTGATCTAAGTGTTTGTTCCTAGAAAACGAACTCATATCATACAGCTGAGCATCCACAACATTTAGGAGAAAAGTTTGAAATTCTTTGTAGTATTTTCCTTTTATCTTTCAGAGCACTAGCTTCTAAAATACCTAAGCCCTATAGTCACAAATCCACTGCTCTTTGTATCAAGAACCGGAAAAATAGAAGAATTCTTCGTAATGAAAGAGCTATTCTCAATTGTAGCTCTACTAAGTTATTTTCCAAATGTCGAATCACATCATTGATATATAAGTTGATTACATAAAATTTAATCTAATTTCTACTCAATCCGAGTTATACTTTGCTACGTTATTTATATCATATACACAATAGGAAACTTAAATATAGGGGAAACCACATAAGTTTAGGTTTAAATACAATGCAGATAACAAGAATGCATGGAAAACTGGACTTTATATATAATGAAACATAGAATAGCAGTCAAGTGAAAATACATTCTTAGTATGATTAATTTTAGTTCATTATTAATTCATATATGTAATACTAATTTATTACACTGTTCAGAGATAAGTTCTTTAGTTCACGGACAAAAAATTATGCTGATCAAAAAGCTCATTGACAGTACAGAGATTATTTCTTTGTATATTTTGTATCATTCAAGTTTATAATTTTTCCATTAGCTTTTTTTATCAAAGATTTTGGCAGTATTTTTATCCCAGCACCCTCAAGATGAAAGTTCTGGCTTCACCCCTGCAGTCACCCTTTTCAAGGAGTACCGAAATGCGGTACTCAGAGTTCATGGTCTGTCATAGCAAGACTTACTTGGGATATTTTATTGGCATAACAACTGCTTCTTTAAGCAAGCGTTTGGCATTCTCTAGTCCCTTGATGCTTTCCCACTTAACATCTGGGTTCCCTCGGACAATGTCCCTAAAATGGATATGATGGTAGACAAAAATTTCAAGTAAAAATGTTAAAGAATATACTACACAAGCTTTCAAATACAACAGCCAGAACTTATTTTCTATCACCCCTGAAGATAATGATATTATAATTACCTACTTAAACTCTCTCCTAACGCGCGCATTTCCGCAGTTTCAAAAGCAGGAAGCAGAGATGTTTGCCTGAAAAAGAAAAGAGAAAAAAGAAAATCAAAATCCTCATTTCCTAAAGAACTGGAGAGAATCACAGAACTAATCCGGCGGTCTATGTGGAGAATTATACATATAAAAGCGTATTTCTAAGTGTGACGGAAGAAATATATTATGATCAGGAATCAAAGGAAGGAATAAACGTACGGTCTTGAATCAAATCCATTAGACACAGCACCATTCGAGTGCACCGCGTTTGTTCCCTTAAATCGAATCAAAACAACAATTAAATCATTCCAATTTCCAACCAAGAAAACAAGCAAGTTAGACTTCAGAAAAGAAAAAAAAACAAATATTAAAATCGCAGAAGTACCTGATTTCGATACTGCTCGTAAATAGCCATATCAGAAGTGTTCCTGACACCATTCGAGGTGACGTTGGAAGTAGTGCCGTTGGAGACAGGAGCATCAGCAGGATGACCATTTTCCGGCTCAGGCAATCTCTTCCTCCCAAACTTGGCATCATAAAACAGTTTAAAATCCTATAGAATAGTAGACATAATTGCTTAAAGAAAATGCTAAGAGCTATTCCATTTCCCTTTTCCTTCTCCACGTTTCTTCACAAATTTAGATCAAAATCCTTTAAAAACAAATCTTCAATCCAATGCAATCTAAGCTAAAAGTTAAGTGCAAAAGAAAAAGATCAATTGAAGAAAGTCAAGTAGCTTCATAGTCTCATAGAGTTCGTTGACCGAGAGAGATATCAGGTGGAAACAACAGTTTTCCTTCTCTCTTGCTTGGATAATTTTGACAACCAAACAAGAGATTCAAAAATTAAAAGGGAAAAAAAAGGGAAAAAGAGAGTACCAGAAAAGACCATCGAGTGAGAGAAGGTTCATCGGCCATTGCTACAATAAAATTGTTCAAAAGAAGAAAAGAGAGATGTTGATTGAGATCTCTCTTCTCTTTCGAACTCTGTGTGTTGGTTGAAATGAAGTAAAAAAGAGTGATGCAGAGAGGTCCAGAGAGCATGTGCTTTAAAACCTGAGAAAATGGAATGAATATTATAATATTATTATTTCTTCCTTTTCAAGCTTTTTTGTTTTATGAATGGTCTTTTCTAGCTGTCTCTTGTTCTATCATTATTATTAAATAGGGTAAATTATAAATTTATGAGTTAAACTTTATTTTTTCTCATATTTCACTCAATGTATTTTAAAAACTTTCAATTTACTCATTAAACTTTATCTATTGAATTTTTTTGTCACTCTACTGTTAAATAATTAACGGCATTATGACATGAAAACTTGTACTAAAGTGACATAATTTTAGATCTCTTAAAAAATTAAATTTTGACCAAAACGATATTATTTTGATCTAAACAAAAAATTATGTTTCTCTCTCTTTTCTCTCTTTATTCTTCTTCCTCGTCCTCTCATTTCTATCCAAATTCTCTATTATAAAAATTGAGGAGAAACATGTAATGACCTTAACCGGTACTAGAGCCAACGAAGAAGAAGACATGAATAAAAATATAAACAGAGAAGAAAATTAAAATAAAAATCGAAATATTGTTAACATCGAATTCAACAACACCAAATCTCTCTTAGTTCATCACCCATCACTCTTTCAACCTTTATAAGAACATCAAACTTTGAACAGTATTTTTCGTTTTCACTGTCGGCATATAAATTTTCACCGAACCTTGTTGTTTTACACCTTTCATAATCAAATATCTCTCTTTATTTTGATTCAAAAAAATATAATGAAAAAAATTATTGCTTTATTATATAGAGAAAGAATAAATAGTGAAAAGATATGATTTTTTTATCTATGTACAGATGAATGACTGTTTTATTATAGTTTTTGGAATAGGTTTATAAGATCTCCATTATAGTTGTTTGTGGACTTTCATGACCGTTTGATTAATTTGCAGAGCTTTTTAGTGATAGAATTTGGCGTTAGGGTTTGGTATATGATTTTGAGTTAAATTTAAATTTGAAACTTTTTAAGATTATTTATTATTAAATATAAACTTTATGTGACATCTTATGTGATCGAATTTTATTATTAAAATAAATCACGTTATATCATCGTTATAAAATTAATGTTCGAGTGATAAAAAAACTAATGTATAAAATTCAATTATTAAATTGAAAGCTTTTGAGTATAGTGAATAAAATAGGAGAGGAAATAAAATTTAAATAGTAAATTTATAATTTATCATATAAAAATTAAAATAAAATAATGGAAAAATACACAAATAGTCATTGAAGTATAGTACAATGATCTTTTGCATTATTAAATTATGATAAAATAAACATTAACTTTTTAATTGTCAATGTTTATCATAAAACTGTCATTAAGAGATATTCCATTTGATCTCTTAATTATAACCACACTTTTTAATTTTTGTTATTTTTAAAATATTTCAATTTTTATATAAATTTTCTTATTTTTTAAATTATATAAATATTTTCGATCTTTTAGACAAAAGCATAAAAAAATTCAACCCATATTTTTTTTTTAATTTTTCTCATGTAAATAGATGGGCCAAAAGATGTTAGAGAGTGATCGTATCTTTAAAACAAATTATATAGTTTATTTTTTATATTTTTATTAATAGTCTAATTTCATATTTTTAAAATTTTTATTATTTTAAAAATAATATTTTAAATATATAATTCTACGTTAAAGACGGGAGACCCAAATTAATATCCATTTTCGAAATATGAAACCTAAATGTACTTTATTTGGATTAAACTTGTTAAAAAGGAAAAACAAAACTTACGTTGGTTACTTTACAGGGAAACAATATTTGTATATAATATCGATCAACGATTATTCTATCATCGATGAAGCTCTCTGTCCAAATTAGTAGAGATAAACCGTCAATGACCAACAAAACCAATTTGCTCTCATCAATAAATTATTATAATTATAATTTTATTAATTTAGAATTAAAATAAAATTATTAACCAACAATAATAAATTGGTCTAATAGGATAAAGCACTAAATCCTTTATATACAATCCTAGATTCAAATCCTAATAATGTAAGCAAAAAAAAATAAATTGTAAAAATCACTCAATTATGATCTATAAATCAAGGGTAGTTATGTTGTACGACAGTCTTAATATACGACTAAGGAAATGCCCTACCAGAAATGTTAATATTTTTTAATATTTCCGGTAAAGCGCTACCTAAAACATTATTTTTTTTATTGAAAATGTTAATTTCGCTACCTAATTTCCGTAGAAAAATAACATTTTAGGTAGCTCCCAATATTAACATTTCCGGTAGAAAAAATAATGTTTTAGGTAACACTTTACCGAAAATGTTAAAAAAATTATTAATATTTTCGGTAACACCTTTTTTTAACCGTATGCTTTTCGACCAACACATCTATAGTAGTATTTTACCTTCTACCTTCTTTTCATTAGTTTATGTTATATTACATGAATTAGAAGATGCCCTAATAATGTATTTTATTAGTCTATCAATAAGTTACTTAGATTGAATATAACCTACTCGTCCCATAATTTGTGTTTTATATTGACTATATACATAGTTTTAAGAGATATATTTGATTAAAGAAAATAATAAAATTATTCTAAAAATGTGGTTGATAGATTTGACAGATTTATTTTATGTGTAAAAGAGTGGGACATGTAAGGATAAAAAAGAAAATACAAATGTTGAGACACATTTAGTGAGCCGAAAGGAATATTTAATAATGTATTTTAGACTTATATAAATTAAATTCCTATCACTGAAATAAAAAAGTTCAATATTTCATCAACAAGTTGCATGATCAATTAGATGATATATCATGAGTTTATTATTGAGGTAATCATTTTTGTCTATATATAAGTGTGGCATGTGACATGTCACATAGTACTAAACGTTGGGACTCGTACACTTTGAAAAATGTTACAATTTTACTTCTAAGAGTGTTAAGAGGATATCACTTTGTGATAAATGTTCGATTATAGAGTTATTTTATCACATTGTCTTAGTTTTATATGTTTATTTTTTATTTTATTTTATAAGAAACAATTATAATATGATAAATTTTGATGCTTTGCGATTTAACCTTATTATAAAATATTTTAAGAGTCTAATTTTAAAAAATAACACATAGCCTATACATCTTTTGGGACGGACATAGAGATCATTTGTAAAGAGAATTAAAAGAATTCAAACAAAATTTCAAATTGATCATATATTTAAAATTTCGACAATTCTAAAATGAGATACCTAGAAGAAGATAAATAAAAGTATGATGTACTATTTAGTAGAAGGTGGATTACGAAAAATGTTAAAAGAATTACACATTTAGTTAGAAAAGTTAGGTATAATGTTAGAATTTATAAGAACAAAAATGAAAACTATTCTAATATTTTTTTTTATAATTTATTACTATAAAAATAACACGAACCAAATTACTTTAGTAGTTAAGATAAGTCCTAAATTCAAGCACCATGCATGTAATAGTATATGATTAATAATTGTAATAGTCGAGAGTTTCATACAAATACTATTTTGTAATCCTTCCAAATTAATTATATAAAATATTTATCGCAAAAATATTTTTTTTAAATATCACTATATTAATGAACCTATAATTTTAGCGTGTGAAGTGCTAAGTAGGAATTTAAAAACAATAAATGCTAAATTTTATATTGAAAAATATTTGTAGAAAATTATTCATTGAATGAACAACTAGAGTGTTCAAGGATTTGTATATGGTTTTACCAATCTTATTTTTTATTATTAATTGATAAAATTTCAACAACAAAAAAATTTGTTACTACGAAAGTTTAGGTTAGTGGTGGCTCCCCAATCCAGAGGCAAGACATATCTAAGACCTAATTGTGATTTACATAGGAATTTACAGATTGCCCACCAAGAGTGACGATAGTAGATTCCTGAATCCCAACCACTTGTACCAACACTCGTTCGCATACAATTTCAAATGTTTTAAAGTTCATTTTGGATATTATTAGTAACATTAGTCTGTGTGTATGTTTGTGAATTTGATAAGCGTCCAAGGAAGGTGTGGAAGAAGGAAATAAGAAAGGGAAAGGATAAGATTCAAGAGTGAAACCTTTGGAGAACTCTTTTTGTTGGTTAGGTATTTCTAACTAAGCATTGAATATAATTTTGATTGATATGATTCATATAGATGGAAATGACGTCAATGTTAGGGTATATTCATGATTATTATTTTTATATATTATCCATGTCTCAAGTTATGAATGATAGAATCATATAATAAACTATGATAACATGAATAACTTGAAAGTATGAAGTCTAAATGATACACGATATGGATACATATATGATGACATGAAATTGAGTTATTTTCAAGTATATCATGCAAGCATGTGAATGACAACTAAAGTTAAATGAGATTTGTTGTAAATATGGGATTTGTTAAGTACAACTAACTAGCTAATGTTTCAAGTTCAATGGCCTCAATCAAATTGTATAACCGTGATAGGCATGAAAAGCTAACATTGTGTATATGGATGGGCATGGGTCGGGTTGGGTAGGGTTTTTGGTCCACCCGACCCGACCTGAGAACAAGGAGTCCTCCACCCGAGACTCGACCTTTCCCGACCAAAACAAGATTTCACCCGATCGAACCCGACCCGATATATAACTTAAAAACCCGACCCAACCCGAAAAAAAAAATATTCAATAAAAACAGTGATTTAATTGAAAAAAATAATATATAGAGGGATATTATTATAATTATTCCTAAATATAAGATAAAATTATATATTTTTTTGGCCGGGTCGGGTATTTTTCACCCTAAACCTGAATCTGACCCGAACATCACTTTAAAAAATACGACCCGAACCGACCCGACCCAAACTTGAACCCGATTTTTTAAAAAACCCTGACCCGATCGAGTTAGGTCAAAACTCGTCGGGTTCGGGTCCTATGCCCATCCCTAATTGTGTATGTCATCAAGTTTGATGACATGTATGCAAATTATGATATTGCATTGATAAACGTTTTTAAGTTTATACCTATGATATCTATGTATGAAGTATGACTTAACATTTGATTATGTTTTCCTACACGTGTACAAGTTCACATAGTAATTAAGGGATACCAATGAGCTGTTTTTGAGTATGAGTCACAAAGATCTATTGTCAAATAGGTTATTGTCTTTTTTGTAGTGGTAAATATATAATTTGTGTAAAGTTCCTTTGTATAGATTTCTTGGTGGTCCATAATGCATGTTTTGAATGTATATAAAAAATGGGTGAATGGATGTATATGAACATGATAATACAAGATAATATAACAAGATGATAAAATGAATCAAATTAGGTATGTTTAAGATTTTTTTTTTTTATTTCGAGCTTCAATTCATGGTTTCGAGTTCGAGTCAAGTTTGAAAATTTTATCATTAAGTCAATTCAAAATTTAATTTGGGATCTACAATAAATACTACAATATAGGATAAACTCATCACATCAATATGACGAGTTTGTCCAAATAATATTTTTTTATTCAAACTGGATAAGTCAACTTGATGAGTTTTAAAAAAATAATTTTTATTAGAATTTGTCATATCAAGGCGATATAAAAATATATTTTATTAAAACTCATCAAGACGACGTGACGAGTTTTAAATTACTGTAATAAATACCGTATATCCTAAATTAATTTTAAAGATGATTTAATGGGTTATTTTTTTTTACCCAACTAATCTATGGAGTAAATTTTGCCTACACCCAAACCTTAAATCATTTAATTTTGGACCGGATATAAAATTTCAACCCGATCTTAACCCATATACTACATAACTAAATTTAACCTGACCCGGCCCGTGTTTTTTGATCTAGGGTTTTGATCTGTCAAGTTCTACTACTATATAATCTAAAGAAAACCCTAGTTTCGCCTTCTGTGCTAAATTCTTCAGATACTCTTTCATCAGAAATGGTTACTTTCAGGGTAAGCGATCAACGTTTCTCTTTCCTCAGATCTTTTACGTAACCCTATTGATTCCCCTTTTCTAGCTCCAGAATTCTACGATGATTACTCGTTTTGGTCTATTTTTAAGCAGTTAGTGTGTAGATTCGGTGTTGGTTTTGTAATTATACTATGTCTAGATCCATGTGCTTTTATTTTTTTCATTTCGCTGGAAATTGTTCGTAAAATGTGGCATAAAAGGCTTCATTTCGTCTTATTAGAAACTAAATGGAGTAATTTTTCATGCTTTTGTTGATTACCATGGGGGATTATATTTAAGTTTCGATTTGTTGTTGTTTATGGTTGTAGTTTCACCAGTACCAGGTTGTTGGGAGGGCTCACCCAACGGAGAGAGATGAACACCCTAAGATTTACAGGATGAAGCTTTGGGCCACCAACGAGGTTCGGGCCAAGTCCAAGTTCTGGTTAGTGATTGTTTCGATTGGCATCCGTGATTTTCTGGGTTTTAATTTTAATCCCATTTGATTGAAGTTTCTATCTTTGAATGTTTATCAGGTATTTCTTGAGGAAGCTGAAGAAGGTTAAGAAAAGCAATGGTCAAGTCCTTGCCATCAATGAGGTGTGTGCTGGATGTTGTATATTTGCTGGTTCACTTTATATGAAGTAATTTATTATTTGGATGTTATGTTGAAATGTGAATAGAAGTATACTTTCTCTTGTATGTTTTGGTAATTTTCTTAGAGCTAGTCATGTTGGTTATGTGAGATTTGGTAACATTTAGTTTATGCCTATGCAATGCATATCAAAGCTTGTATCTGGTAAGCTACATTTTTAAATTTATCCTGTAAGAAACTTGGGAATTAGATGATAAGTAACACGTGATTTAGGATTTAGGGAATTTTATTTACGCTTTAAGAGTTCCATGCATCTTGAATATGAAGTATCTTGTCCTTCATGCTGTACCCTTTCTTTGTAGAAAATTACTTTTTGATATCATTTCTCATTTATTTCTCGGGAATGCCATTGCATTGTATGATTAAGGATATTGAAAGCTAGAGTTCCTCGAATGCAAGTTGGTTGATCCTTGGATAAACTTTACATGTGATCTCTTACTCTTATCTCTGCTTGTTGAGCACATGTCATTCACTATTTTATAAGGTCCTCCTGTTTGAAAAAGGAAAAGAAATGTTAATGGTTGCATATTGATTATCTTATGAAGCATTTGTAACTTGGTTTTTGATGCATTTATCAAATTTCTTTTCAATGCCTTTTTGTCTAAAATAAATTATCTGCAGATATTTGAGAAGAATCCTACTACGATCAAGAATTATGGTATTTGGCTTCGTTACCAAAGTCGTACTGGTTATCACAATATGTACAAGGAATACCGAGATACTACTTTGAACGGAGCTGTTGAACAGATGTATACTGAGATGGCTTCTCGCCACAGAGTTAGGTTCCCGTGCATTCAGATCATCAAGACCGCAACCATCCCAGCCAAGCTATGCAAGAGGGACAACACCAAGCAGTTCCACAACTCAAAATCAAGTTCCCCTTGGTGGTGAAGAAGGTGAGGCCACCTACCAGGAAGCTGAAGACAACCTACAAGGCATCAAGGCCCAACCTGTTTATGTAATTTCTCTTTCATAAATGAGAGTTTAAAGTTTATTGTTCGGATGTTTTTGTTTGAGAACCAGACTAGTTGAACTTAGTTGGATTTCAATATCTCATTTTATCTGCTTATGAGTTATGGTACGTCATCTTGTTGAAACAATTTTACTTGAGCTCCCAGGTTTGCTTGAATTTAAGGGTTATAATCCTCTAAATAACTTTCCACTTGAAATATTTTTTTTAATTTTTTAATTTGGTATTTTCTTCTAAATAAATCCTAATATTAGATAAAAAACAATTCAGATGTTCCACTAATAAGCTGACATGTGTATTTCTTGTTTAATTTTTAAAATAATTAATTTGAACTTTACCTGTTCAAAAATAAAGAACAAGCACTTCACTTTCATAAAAAGAAGCACCACCGCCGTCTTTGCCTTCAATCAAACTTAATCAATCACTAACTAATTGGATGTTTGTTAATTAATAATATTAATCAATTTCTCAATCTTTACCATGCCCTTGAACAAAGGTTATATTAATCATATAATAAACATAATCAGCCCACAGTATATACCAATGAAACCATTCCATATGCAGGTTTTTAGGTTTTCTATAATGGTAAAAAACCAACGTTTCAACCAAGTTGATAAATACTAGCCTTTTAAGAAAACCTTTTAAATTACAATTATATTTGTGTTTTCGATTGTATTATATTTATCGCGATTACATACATAACGAATGTTATTATAGTTATTGTAAGTATTGTGATTATAGAATAACAATTTTAGATGGTATCATGACCGCTATTTTGATAACGAACTAAGGTTTAAATCCCTGAACTGAATGAAACCCAACACAAAAGAAAATAAACCTAGCAGGTTATCATGGGGGCAAAGAATAATGATGATGGTGATCGCCTACCAAATCTATGATGATCTTCTTTAAGAATTGCTCATTGAATTTTATTGCAATGGCTAATGATTACTACGACTTTGCCAAAAGATTTAATCTCATTATTCAGTTGACGAATATCCTTTTCAAGTTTTCACTCTTTTTTTCTAAACCAAACATTATCTGAAACCTGTATATTCAAAGCTTCAACCTGTGATTTTACCAGTCTTACATCTCTCCAGCTGCAAGTTCAACGATTCTGATTTCTGGGTTTTCTTTTTCAAAATTTTGATTTGGAACAATATATCAACTTTTTTATTTATTAACATGGGATAAGGATGAGACTATATATGTTCAAAGACAACTTTTCATCTTTTTAATATTGAACACTCACACTTCTAACATCTATAGTACTCGAACCCAAATCATCAAAAAATAATAACAATTCTTTTATCACTGACGTAATATGATAATTTACGTGACTTTATCTTTAATGTGACACATTCATTAAAATAGTGTCGCATTGTTGATGGACATTACCTCTACCGAATAATCAAAAAAAAAAAAGAAACTAGGACCTACATGTCTTTGAGGTTTGTAAGTTAGTGATGGTGCGCACCCTAATGATGAACGTGAAGAAATGGAGTGCAGTGCTCCATTGGTGGGACAAAGATTCTTAAGCCTTTTTCAAATCACTATCTGCATCTCTCTTAGTCATTTTTTCTTTTTTATCTTTGGATTTCATCAAATTTGGTTTTGGCCTATGACTTTATTCTTTAGAATACTATAATCCCTTGTAAGTTGCATCTTCGTTGCCCATCCACAGCCTATTAGAACTTTTAGAATTTATGAGAAGTTTTCAGAGTTTCTTATCCTCTAGAATGTTATAATCTCGTAATACGATTGTTGCTCTATTAGCTTTATTTACCTTGTGATTTATAAATAATTATCATCATCTGAGATCTGACACTAACACCAAGGCCCGTATATAAATCTCGTACAAAACTGACTATGGTTCTTTCTTTTTCTCCTCATAGTATGAACCTTCTCTGCTATTCATTATCTTTTTTAGTTTATCATCTTTCTCTCCCTATCATAGAACCACTTACAATAATTATCTGCTCAAATAGAGAAAATGAACCACCTATAATTATCTCAATCTACACTTTTACCATCAACAATGCTATATTATACTTTCTTTCTCTCATTGTCAGCTTAAAAAAATAAAGGTTAACTTAGAATAATTTTAAAATCTCCTCCAAAAAGCACCATTATGCTTTTAAGTTTTAAACTATTTAAACCAATACTCAATGTTAGGTTTGCACTTTGCTCATCTCCCTTTTTTGTATTTCAGTAATCATAGCACATTACCTCTCCTTCATCCAAAAAGAAAAGTTTAAGCTGTTTCTTAAAGAGCTGACTCATTTTATAAACCCATGTTTTGAGAGGGAGGATTGGTAGTTGAAGCTGCTTTCTTTTCCATTGCTTGGAAATTGATACATTGGAGATGCAAGTTCCTGATCATTTGCTAAGGTATTTCATCATTGCTGCATTATCTTATGCTTTGCTTTTACCAATTGTTTCTTGCTCATCTGATGGAGAGGTTGTTAGTCACACCAACATTAGAGAAAATGTGCACAAGGTATGCCGAAATTTTCTTCTTCTTTTTTCCATGTTCAAATTAATGATCAATAGAGTGTTCCCTTTATTTTTTGATGATAATTCAACATGAAAAATGAACATGCATGGAATACCGCAGGTGAGTCCACAAATGACATCTCATATAGCTGTTCACGGCCTTTTCCTCTGGGTTTCCATGGGGTTCTTAATGCCTGTTGGTGTACTTACTATTAGAATGGCCAACAAAGAGGAAGGTGGAACAAGGGTTAAAGTTTTATTTTATCTCCATGGTGTGTTGCAGGTAATAAACTTTTGCTTTACTATATCACTGTATATTCGTAGGCATATACCGATAATTAACTAAATGATATTTGCTAATGGGAACAAGATGGTTATGCCTCTCGTGCACGGTTCATCTCTTCTTATTTAGGAAGAAAATCGTTATCAGAGGTTAAACTACGATTGGCAGGAAGATGTGTATTCAAGACGTAACTAATATCATTAGTTTTCTATTTACACTAATTCAGTTTTGGCAGACACTCGCAGTGCTTCTTGCAACAGTTGGAGCTATAATGTCCATAAAGAACTTGGAGAATTCGTTCAATAACAACCACCAAAGATTAGGCCTTGCCCTGTACGGTGCCATTTGGATGCAAGCTCTGGTTGGATTTCTCAGGCCTCCTAGGTAAACCATCAATCCAGTTGCCCTTAACTTCAGTAAGACACTGTTTTTTGTTCAATTTTGCTTTCCTTTTTCATGCAGAGAAGGTAAGAGGAGAAGTACATGGTACATAACACATTGGATTCTGGGAACAACAACATCAACGGTGGGGATCATAAACATCTATACTGGTTTAGAAGCATACCATAAGAAGACATCAAAAGGCACTGGCATTTGGACCATACTTTTCACAGCTCAAGTCTCGTTCATGGCTTTACTTTACCTCTTCCAGGACAAATGGGAGCATATACAAAAGCAAGGCTTGATGTTACCCAACTTACATTCACAGGCTAATCAGCAGCAGCAAACTTTATCCTCTGATCATCGAGAGGATGCAGTGATTGTAGTGACTCAAAGGGTTAACCAGAAAGTGTTGTTGCCTGAACCATGTAGTAAAAGTAATGCACTTCGGAATCTGTTTGACTAACTTCGAATTCTTTTCATCAAAAAGCAAATACAAATATTCCTTCATGAATGGTTCAAAAGGTGAAGTTAATAAGAACCGACTCCGCTGGGGATCGAACCCAGAATCTCTGGTTTCGTAGACCAGCGCCTTATCCATTGGGCCACGGAGTCATATGCGTAGCACTTATTGAGCTCAATATATTAAATTAAAAAAAGAACTAATGCTTAATTTAAATTGTTTTTGTTTATTTTTTAAATAATTTCCTCCTTATGCATTTCTTTAGGGTCTTTTTTCTATTATAAATATTTTATATAAGTAATATAAATATTTAAATTTTAAATAATTCATGAGCAAGTGCATATAGAAAAATTAAGATGAAATATTTTGCATTTATTTTTATTGACATTTCATTGTATTTTTTATTTATATTTTAAAATTTAAATTGAAGTTTATTTTAATGTAGAGTAAACTATACGGATGATCCTTAATGTTTTTAGTCTGATTGATGTTGTTAGTCACTAGTTCAGAAAAAAGAGTGGTTTTAGTCCATTATGTTATTGATCCGTTTGATTTTAATCTCTTACTCATAACCCCTTAACGACAAATGTACAAGGTAAATTAAACGACAAATGTGAATCCTTTCTACATTAGATTTGATCATAACTTTGGGGTTAACACATCTTTCATATTGCTGGTCACTCCCATATTATTTTTCTTAGCTTATCATTAACTAGTCAGATTTGTGTGAAAATTATACTCCGTCATCTTTCCAATTGGTTTTAGATTTGAAAGTGGTTATAATGTGATAGCCTTGAGATTAATCTTGAAGGTGCAAGAGCTTGGAGTTTTACGTTTGCTATTATGTGTGGGGTGATTTTAAACACTACTAAACTTTCTACTTCATCGTGGCAGTGCTACCGTACATGGCTCGTCATTGTAGCTATTTGTTTGAGAACAGCTTACCATGTTAACACGGGATTGGATGGAGAGTGATAGATGGGATTGTATCGGCCATTGCTGCAATATTTGTACGTATTAGGACTACATTTATGACTGGTGCTCCTGAATCGACACTCCAAGAACCCCTGGTTGAGAGACAAACTTCTTGTTCCTCACAAAAATATACATTTTTAGCTATATATATTGTTTCCCAATTTGAGTTCATTCATAGTCCTTCTCTGCTAGAATGATAAAAGAGGAGATTCATGGCATAGAACTTTACCCAACACCCAGGCTCATCAGCAAGGCCTACCCTTTGATCATCAAGAGAATGCAGTGATCGTAGACGTAGTGACTCAAAGGGTTAACCAAAAAGTGTTGTTGCCTGAACCATGTAGTAAAAGTAATGCACTTTGAAATTTGTTTGACTAGCTTTGGATTCTTTTTATCAAAAAAGCAAATACACATACTCATTAGGTTCAGTAAAAGTACATCTAAATCATCTGGGATCTCACCATCAGCCACAAGCATCGACTTCTTGTAGTGATGATGACAGATTAATGAATGATGGTGGCAACACTACTTCTTCACTGTGTTTCTTTCATGTTTTCAGTACAAAAGGTTGGGGGTAGAAATGAGTTAGGAAAGAGATTACATGAATCTCATTCAACATAAAAAAATCTTAAAACCAAGGGACTACTACAAGTTTTACCCTTTTTTCCTTAGAGAAATTGAATAACCGACTCTCTGCTGGAGATCGAACCGAGAATCTCTGGTTCCGTACCCCAGCTGCTTTATCCATTGGGTCACAGGGTCGTCTCTTGAGAACTAATTGATAACTAAAACTGAAAAACTCAAATGTATTTAATTGAAAAAAGAGCTAATACTTATTTTAACTTTATTTTTTTAAAGAGTCAATTGTATCATATATCCCTAAAACTATTACCCTCATTTCAAATTATACCTTAAAATTTTAAACATTCCAATTAAATCCTCAAACTATGACTCTTATTCTAAATTACTCCTTAAACTTTCGAGCATTCCAATTTTATCCCCAAATTCATCCAAATATATAATCCATTCCAACCATAGTTTAGCCTATATTTTTCAAACATACAATAATATAACTTGGTCTAATGATTTTATTAACAAGACATGTGATTAGCATATACCTATAATTTAGGATAAAATTGAAATATTCAAAAAGTTTGGATACCAATTTAGAATGAAGATCACAGTTTGAGGATGAAAATGAAAGTTCAAAAGTTTGAGGACTAGTTTAAAATAATAGTCATAGTTTAAGGATGAGGTTGAAATGTTTAAAAGTTTAATGACCAATTTGAAATGAGAGTCATAGATTAGGATGTATGATGCAATTAACTCTTTTTAAAATTTAATTTTCTCCTTGTGCTTTTCTTAAGGGGGTTTTCTACATTGAAAATTTCATGATAAGTATAATCATATTTAAATTTAAAATAATTCATGAGCAAGTGCATATAGAAAATTTATAATGAAGAAATATTGTGTATTTATTTTATTGATATTTCACTATATTCTTTGTGGTTTTGTTTATACTTTAAAATTTAAATTAATACTTTTTATTTTGGTTTAATACAATAAAACCTATTCTAATTATATTTTATTAAAATAATGATTGATTTTTAAATTATATTATTCTTTTAATATTTTTATTTTGTTATTTTAAACCTGTGAGTCATAATCTATTCAAACATTGGTTAAATATAATCTTTAATCGATTCACGTGTCAAAAGTTTAAGGGTCTGTTTGGTAAGATTTTCTAAAAGCATTTTCAGTTAAAAAAAAATTTTGACAATAAAAATAATGTCAAACGGGTAATGAAAAAAATGAGGTGGAAACATTAGTTTCAGACCAACAACAAAAGCTAAAATTTATAGTATTTTCATTTTCAACTTTGAATTTGAAAGCAAATTATAATTTTACCCTTACTAATACATAAGTTCTACTCAATTATGTATTCGTATTTTATTTTAATAACTTAATACTAACATCTTTAAAATATAATTTATTACTTTTAATAATTTATTTTAATTATTTAAAAATAAATAAAATTTATTATTTATATATTAAAATATTAATATTGAATTATATAAAATAATTTTTTTATTATAATTATATTTTTTATTTATATTTTTGTTATAGTTTAAATTAATATAATTCATGTATAATAATAGTTTTGTTTAAATTTATAGTTTAAATTGATGTAATTCATATATAAGTGTAAATATAATTTAAATGTTATATTTTTAATTTATAACATAATATTTATAATAGACATTTTATCTTTTCAAACTCAATTTTTAACACCAATCTCAAACAATTAAATTTTAAATTGCATTTTTGTACACTTTTAAAAGTCACTATTCCAAAGTTATACCAAACTAAACCTAAGTAGGAAATTAATTTTGGGTTCGTTGATGGATATGTCATACGCTCATTGGTTGAAAAATTCAGAATGAATACTTATGGATGGGCATGGGGTAGGATGGGCTAATATTTTGATCGTCCTAGTCCCGACCTGAAATATATTGCTTATACTCGATCTCGTCTAGCTTTCTCTTTTCCCAAATTTGTCTCGATTTTTAGATTAAAATTCTGACCCCTTCCGATATGAATATATTAATATTTTAAAATAGTTAAAATAATATATTATAATAATATATTTATAATCATTAATTAAATTTTAAACGATGAAAATAATATATTTTATATTTTTCATAACTAGGGAATATATTTTAACATTATAAAAAATAAAAATCTCTAAAATCTTAAATATATTATACACATATAAAAATAAATTAATAATTCATATCAGATTAGTTCAGGTTCGGTGATTTTTCACCTTAAATCTAACCTCCCGCCTCTAACCCAAGAGTTAAAAAAACTGCTCAATCGGATTAGGTTGAGACTCGTTTAATTCAAATATTTAGACCATCCATATATATACCCAACCTAATTATGTAAGTTTAATGTATCAAACAATACCCAAGTTAATTATGCAAGTTTAATGTATCAAACGAAATGATGAAAAAACATATAATATATATCTTTCAATGCCTTTGTGGTGAATAATGTACATGTATAAGGTCAAGTTTTACTCTTATTGAATTCATATCTCGTGCTAAAGACATGGTACTATGCAGTAGGTACATGCTTGATCTTAATCAAGTGCTACCTACTTAGGGCTTAACTATTCTATCACTGAAGTAGAAGTCTCACGCTTCCCTTAATCCTCTACTAAGAGCCTCGCCATGAGTACACTACTAAAATGACTCTAACCCTAATGAATGTAACTGCTACACATTATCTAAAAGCAATACTAACACTCTTGTGCATTATCTAAATGCAACACTGACTCTGTTGTGCATTATCTGAATGCAACACTACCAATATCTAGCCATCAGATAGATGTTGAATGATCCCCTGGTCTCACATAGACATCAGATAGATCATGGACGGGGAACCCGGTGTCATATAACATCGATACAATTCCCGCTCAAATAAATAATTGGCTCGGTCTCACATAGCCATCTAGCCAAGCTTTTATGATATCTGTTGTACTATAATGATGCAACTATACATGCATAACTGAGGGCCCAAAGGCCACCTGACCCTCACAATGCCCTAATATGGCAACTGACGTAGCCTAACTACACACTAGTGTAGCTCGACACACTAAAGTGATGTTAACCCTCACTAGATGCTATATCACTTGTTCTCTTCTAGAACATTATACGAAAGTTTATTAGTTTCTTATTCCTGATAGTTTATTAAGCTGCTCTATTTTGGTCATTAGCACTTAAGGGTATTTTAGTTATTTTTATCTCTATGTGTTTCATGATTTTACGACGATATTGATTCTGATGTTCATTTGTTATACTATTTACCAGCCCTATACCTGACTCGGGTTTAATAATGAGTAGCGATACTATATTCTCTCTTACTATGTTTTCAATTTACCCATGAATTGGAGGGACAACAGTACGTTCACCATTTGTTGATATTCTTGTAGTACGTAACTCTACTAGTTTGTAATTTGATCAATTTGTCACACTGCTTGCTGGTATATCCTCTATAATGATCTTTTGTTCTTAGATACTCGCTATGTGCTTAGCTGATGGTACTTGAATGTATTATGCCTACTATAGTTACTTCGGTTGTACCCTACTCCTATGAGTGTTTTCGAGTCCCTTTGGTCATTTACGTCCCTCATGGACTAAGTTCTAACATTATATATCATCCTTAGCTCTTACGGACTTTAAAGAGGATGAATCTAACCACCTAAAGCAGGTAATATCTATACTTTACTTGTGGTATTGATACCATATGGTCAAGTATCGATACCCTTATGAGTATTGGCACAAAAAATGACTTATGTTGGTGAAAATATGGCCCAGTATTGATACTCTATGCCATGAGTATCGATACTATAGGGGAAATATTGATACTCTCCCCCCAACAGTATCGATACTCTCTACTTGAAAACCCTAAATTTCATCCCAAATCATCCAATATCGATACTCGAACCCAGAAATATCTTATTTAAGCTCGGGAAACACCCAAAAATCACCCCAAATGTATTTATTTTGTTTCTAATCATGTGATAAAGCTTTAGAGAGTTATTTAGGGTCTTAAGGTAGCATAAAAACACTTTCTTTACACTTAAAACAACATTTAATTAGGAAATCATGTATAAACCCTAAAATACTCAAATACACAAATCTTAGCAATTCTTCATATTTATGAAAGTCTTAAAACTCCAAAGGATTAAAAATACATTACCTTGATTAAAGAATACTTGAATGTATTATGCATACTATAGTTACTTCGGTTGAACCCCATCCTACGAGTATTTTTGGGCTCCTTTGGACATTTATGTCCCTTGTTGACTAAGTTATACCATCACAGATCATCCTTAGCTTTTCGAGCCTTAAAGAGGTCAAATCTAACTATCCAAAGTGGGTAGTATTGATACTCTACTTGCAATATCGATACTATAATGTCAAGTATCGATACCCCTATGAGTGTTGGCACCAAAAATGATTTATGTTGCTGAAAATGTGGCCCATAATCGATACTCTATACCCTAAGTATCAATACTATAGGGGTATCGATACTCTCCCCAACAATATCGATACTTGAAAACCCCAAATTTCATCTTAAATCATCCAGTATAGATAATGTTCATCGAGTATCGATACTCGAACCTAGAAATATATTATTTAAGCTCGGGAAACACCCAATAATCATCCCAAATGTCTTTGTTTTGTTACTAATCATGTGATAAAGCTTTAGAGAGTTATTTAGGGTGTTAAGGTAGCATAAAAACATTTTCTTTATACTTAAAACGACATTTAATCATGAAATCATGTATAAACCCTAAAATGCTCAAATAAACAAATCTTAGAAATTCTTCATATTTATGAAAACCTTGACACTCCAAAGGATTAGAAATACATTATCTTGGTTAAAGAATACCGAAATGAAGCTTCTTTGGCTAGAAATCACTCTCCACCAAGACTTGGATGACAAAACCCCTCACTTTTCTTGCAAACAAAGAACACGAGGCTTTGAATCATAAAATCAATGTTGTTGGAGGGATTAGGAACGAAATTGAAGTATGAAAGGGGCTCAAGAACTTAACTTTGTGCTATGGATCTTGAAGAGGAAGAAAGAGAGGAAAAATGAGAATAAAGTAATAAATGAAGAGAATAAGAAGATGAAAGAGATAAAAGAAGTTTTCATCTTTTTAAAAGGGTGAAATTCCCCATTCGGTCCTTCCTCATATTTCTACTATTTAAAAAATCTTTTTTTGTGTGGCTAATTAGGCCCAATTCCAGCCCAATTAATCCCACACTCGGCCCAACGACTTTAATTATAAATTTCACGAGATCCACTTACCTCTCGGGTAAACTCGAAACTACTAGACCGGAATTGGAGGTGTTACACCTTTTCTCTAAACCCGCTTGCCAGTGATAAGAAGCTAGCTTAGCGTTTTGGTTTTATAGTTGTACTTAAAAAGAGTTATTCATATGGGAAATTTGCATTGAAGATGGTGTGAAGTCATTTTTCTACTTTAATGATTTGTTAAGGTATGGAGGAGACCATCTATGGGACAAGCCGATCCGCTTGGGGGAGACTTTCCTTTAGTCACCAAAGAAGGTCATAACATTATCGATGTCATCTTTACATCTCCAATAGCCAGTCTTGGTAGGTTTCAAGAAAAATAAATTGTGCTTTTGAATTTTGTTTTTAATTTCTTTTCTAACCTATTTGTAGCTGAAGTTGCTGAAAGCCTAGAAAATGCCAATGGTGTTGTGGAACACATAATCGTCTCTAAATTCCCGTGAGTTCCATCTTCTCTTTCGAACTTCTTTTTTTTTCGCATACACTGTCGTTAATGATATGCCAAAGAAAGACGAGTTGACGGACAAAACAAACGCGTTTAATCCGAATGCATTTGTCATTCGTACGTTTAATCTAATAATCTTTCCTCTAACTCATATGATGTTGGACTTGGACTACAGTTGCAAAGCAATTGTTGCTAACATTACAACAAATGCAGTTAGGGGAGTTTAATTAGAAGCAATTTAATTGTTTCATTGAAGCAGGTGCTCTTTGTCGACATAGCTCTTCGGATAATCCTTAAAAACTAAATATTAGTATGAAATTGTTCTGTCTTTTCACTAAGAATCATATCATTGAGGTTTACATTCATATATGTGTAACTATATTTATGTCATCCATTGTATAGACACTTTCGATTTTTATTTTTTGGGGAGTAAAATTATATATTAGTAATGCAAAGCTGAATTTTATTACCTGGTATATGCTTATTTTCTTAATTCTACTAACCAAAAAAAGGCTTAATTCTTGAAATTTTATTTTAACCTTTTATTATTATTTTTAGCTTAGTTTAGTCCCTCAACTTCCAATTTGTTATCACTTCCTTTGACAATTTCCAACGTGAAAATATCGTGTGGTTTAATCAATTGGGGTTTTTCATTTGTAATTACCTTTTTAAAAGTTCCTTTTAAATGTATCATTTTTAGGCTATATCATTTTCTTCTTAAAGGAAACTTTTTAGGGGGTTAAAATGATACGAATTGAAAGCTGATGGTAAAATTAATTTAAAATTTGTAAAAGGGCTAAAGTAAATTTTACTGCAGTAGAAGGACTAAAATAGGGATTAAGCTTTGGTTAAAAAAAACTAAATTTTACCCTCATGTGAAGGGAGACACTAGCTCAGATTAAAACTAAAGAAACTAT
Organism: Hibiscus syriacus; assembly: GCF_006381635.1. Classification (NCBI taxonomy): domain Eukaryota; kingdom Viridiplantae; phylum Streptophyta; class Magnoliopsida; order Malvales; family Malvaceae; genus Hibiscus; species Hibiscus syriacus. The sequence goes on from NW_024063270.1 coordinate 992,541, forward strand.
GAATTTAGTTGATCATATTAAAAGTTACTTCGTTGAACTCAATTTGCACAAGCAAAGTAATATCCCAAATTTTGGATTATTGACCAAAATGTAATTTTTGAAAGTTTAGTGTCTAAAGTGTTAACTTGGGAAACAATTAGGGACCAAAGTGGTAATTTTCTCAAGAAGAAATTTTATCATGTAAATGAAATAGTTCACCCCTAAGAATGGCGTTTTCATGAGTTCTATATTTTTTATCCGGAATTTGTATAAAAAGCTATAAAGCGATAAAGTCCAATAAAAAATTCGGATTATCAGATCGAATCAGATTTTCAAGAAATTTTTGAAGGATGATAGTATAAGGTTAATAATATCATTTCCATAATTTAAATTAGTAGAATTTAACATGGATCATTAGATTTACGATTTATATTCTTTGTTAAATTGAGACCGTTGGATTAAAGTGGTAAGATTGAATTTCTGGAAAAGTGTAAGGGAAAATATAGAAGCTAATAATATATTATTTTATATTGAAATTATGATGTAAGTAACAATGTCATAATAATGGCATGGTGTAATTATCATGATTCATTAAGGGTAAAAAGGTATTTTTGCATAAAATGAATTTTATATTCATTTGAATTAGTTTAAAGCCAAGTGAAAGATTTTTATGAGAAAAATCAAGAGAAATCAACCATCTTCCTCCTCAAAACCGTGGCCTTCATAGCTAAGGTAAGGAAAAATTTATTTTTCATTTTTAATCCATTTTATTAGATTTTTGGATTAAGACATGAAATAGAGAATTAATCTACATCAAATTCCGTATCACTTGGTAAAAATATTTCATGGTTTTCATGCTTGGATCATTGATTTAATGAAATTGGTGGATGAAGGAGAAGTTGAAATTTAATGATTTAAGGTTGGATTTTGATGTTAATGATGTAGTAGAGTTTTTTTCCAGGCATGTATGATGATTAAAAACATGTAGAAATGATGATTTTAAATTCGACTATGGTTATGGTTTGTAGATAATATTTGAATTTGGATTTAAATTGATATGGAAATGATTGTAGAAGCATGAAAATGATGTTTGTAGCTTGAATTCATGATTGAATCAAAGTAGAACCCATGCAATTTTACCCTATTAGGTTCGACCATGAAGGCAAAATAGGGGAAAATTATAGAAAAATTATACAAGGGTTAGAAATGATGTATGAATGATTCTACATGCTTTGGAAAGTTGTTTGGACCAATTTGGAACTTTGTAAAGTTATAGGGACTTTTCATAATATAGAAAATTGAGGAATTGAGATGAAATTCTTTAAAGGTTGATGTGCTATACTGAAATTAAATGTTAGAATGATGATTTTGATATTAGAATGTTAATTTGGATTGATTTGGAAGTTTTTACAAGTATAGGGACTCAATCATAGATTATGAAAAATATAAGTTTGAAATGAAAATTGTGCAATAGTTGATTACAACATTTAAATTAAATGTTGGAATGTTTAATTATGCTTTTAGAAGCTTGCATGTGAAGTTAAATGGTAAATGGACTATTTTGAATAAATTGAAAATGTTGGAATAAATTATAAACGAATTCATTTTATTAGTCAAGAATGTGAAATTGAGATGAATATGGAACAATTGAATGAATACTAATATTAGGAGAATTAAATTTATATTTTTATGCGTTAAAGTTAGCATTGATCATGTGAAATGGAGTTTATATCGAATATGCATTAATTACACTTTTAGCAATTTTATGCTATATGCGTCTGTCATGTTAGTGAAGGTATTAACATGTGCTTTGAAATGTGTATTTTATGTAATTGAGTCACATTTAGATTGTGATCAAGATTCGAGCAAGTTTAAAAACAAGGATAAAGTACAAAAGTGACGTTTATATCGATAGAAAGATTAGCTAGTGAGGCATTACTAGGTGAGTGCATTCTTACCTACTTTATATATATATATTTATATGATATGATACAAGGAAGACTTGCAATAAGTCAACCTCTGATGTTTTTTAAAGAAAAAAAATTTGAATCATGAAATATTTTTATAATGATTTTTTTGAAATGATTTATGAATGATTTTGGGTATGAAGTACCCAATTTTTATATGATATTGTAATAAAAGGATTATTGATGATTTCAGGTATGAACTGTCCAATGCACTTTTATATGATATTTGGACATGTTGGTATCTATGGATACTATTGATAAATGAATGATATATGATTTGATATGAAAAGTCCATTGTATGTACTTTGAGACTTGATAGTATGATTGACATACCATGAGGAGGAGTGTTTATCGATCGATCTTTTATAGTTATATTCGTGTACACTACACAGAGGACATGATACATTTTATGACACATATGTGATATGTTGTCTGCACATATGATATAGTAGTGTGATATATCCTGATTATAGGCACAATATTGATGTGTTCTACAATATATGTACTGGTATAAAAAGGGCACTATATGTCTAAACGGTTATATGACACCGATGCGCAATTGATTCACATAGTATTAAATGTGCAATTTATTTACAAGCAGTTTGATTTGTATGTCAAAATATTATTTTTTAATTATACTCAATTAACTAGTTTGATGAAAAATAGATTTAAATGAATACATTTTAAAGAAATAAAATTTTACTGATTTAGAGTGTAAACTACTTTGTTCCATTAGTTTTTTTCTCAACACCTCATGCAACATGCACTCAAGCTTTTGGTCGTTGCAATGAAAAAATAAAGGTCATATAGCTCGAAAGAACTTGGGAGTCGTCGTCTGGAAATCAGACAATTGCGGAGAACCCTAACCTCCACCTATAGGAGCGCAATTATCATCACCGCTACAACAGTGCACCATCTGGTAATCGAACCCGGGTCAGTATCATGGCTGGTACCGTTCTACCACTAGACCACTAGTGCCTATCGACACTCCGACAGATATAGATATTAAACTTGTGTTTGTTGAAGTAACTTTTAATTACAATTTAAAATTGTGTTTGTTGAAGCTCACTTGAAAGACATCCAGGATCCAGTTTTGGTTGAAATTTTGAGCAACCTGGCAATTAATTGGTGGTGGCATGCTTTACTCTTGCCTCCCAGCAGCTCCGTGCATAATTTTAGTATGCAACCAGCAGTGGGCAAAGAATTAGAATCCCAGAGGTTTGAGGCAGTTGTTAAAGATGAAGGCACTCCACAGTCCACATCGCTTGCGCTGCCCAACAGAAGAAGAGGACGTGCTCAAGTGTTTCATAATTTAACCGTAAAGAGAGAGGAAATTATTTTGTTATTGAAGATAGGTGTTTTCGGTAGTGGATTTGTTTGAGTTAAGCCATGGATTTGCAGGTTTCTGTAGGAGAGAAGCCATTAAAGATTGAATATTTTGAAACGAATTTGTTTTTTTTTGGGGGAAATTTTGAAACGAATTTGATTGTTAATAAACGGGTCTCTTTGAAATTGGCACAACACTTGCATTGTTCTTTTCGTCAAACTGCACTTCAAATTTCAAAAAACAAAGAATAATAGAAAAAAGAAGCTCGGATGCGCTTGTGATTCGTCTTGAAATCAGAAGACTGTGAGAACCCAATTCTCACCTAGAAACGCAATTATCATCATCGCTTCAAGCATTGCACCAGCCGGGAATCGAACCCGGGTCTGTACCGTGGCAGGGTACTATTCTACCACTAGACCACTGGTGCCAGTTAGGATTAAGTCGAAATATATATATATATATATATTATTTTAAATATCTTCTTTCCATTATAATCCCAAATCCTAACACTTCGGGCCCTCCTTTCATTGCTTCTCAAAAGTACTTCTACGGTAAAAAAAAAACCAATAGATTATATATATTTTTATATCAAAATTATTTTTCTACTGCAGGTTATTTCTATGGATGGATCTAGGCGGGGTGGGTGGGACGGTTGCTCTCCCCTTTTAAAAATTTTAAGTTATTATGTATTTTATATTTTTTTATATATTTTTTATTGAAAATATGTTTTCGTTCTCCCTAAAATTTTACAAGGTCATATTCACCCCGCTAGAATTTTATAAGTTCAAGTCTGCCTTTAACATAAGATCATGTGTCCATCACTGGTTACTTCATGTACTTATCTAAAGAATATTCGAATAAAAATATATGTTTACTTCGTTCATATCACGTAATCTTTTATATTTTCAAAAGTAACTTTTAAATATATATTTTATTTATTTAAAAATATTTTCTCATAATAGTATTAAGTATTTGAATTATAAATTACACAATTCATAAACATTTTCCATAATAAAGTTGGCTATAATTGAAGAAATAAATTGAATGAGAAGGAAAGAATAAAATAAATAAGCGTAAATTACGCATTTAGTATTTGAACTATCAGTTTTTTTTAAACAAAAGAAATTATCTATCTATTTTACTAGAACTCACAACAAAGCCCAAAAATAAAACACTACAGTTTTTTTAATAGAGAAATTGTTGAATATTTATTAGATAAAACTGTTTTCTATAGAAACGTAAAATTGTAATGCACTTTTATTAATCCTTTACACACATATATAATCCTTACAATAGTTTTAACTAACTAACTTCTACCCGACTAACTAACTAACTTACCAGCTATACATTTTCTTGTTACCCCCCTCAAATAAGAGCATACACATTCTGAATGCCCAACTTGAGAATAGAACGCTTAAACAGGCCTAGGGCTTTTGAAAGAGCATTGGTAAAACAAGAAGCCAATTGATTATAAGAAGAAAGGGCCAATAAGGCATCTACTCATTGTTGAACTTTTTCTTTGATTAGGTGAGTCAATCTCTATGTGTTTTGTTCTTTCATGTTGGACTAGATTTCTTACAATTCGGATAGCAGAAATATTATCACAATAAAGATTTGTTGAAGCAAAAGAACACTTAAATCTTTAAGAAGAAACCGGAACCATTATATTTCACTAGTAACAATGGCCATGGCTCTATATTCTGCTTCGCTAGAAGAACGAGAAACAATTTGTTTCTTCTTAGATTTTCATGAAATTAGTGTTGGGTCTAAAAACACACAAAAACCATGATCTTAATCAAGTGTTGCTTACTTAGGGTTTAATTATTCTATCATTGAAGTAGGAGTCTCACACTCCCCCCTTAATTTTTTGTTAAGGGTATCTCCATGAGTACACAAATAAAGGGTCTCTAACCCTAATGACTCTAAATGTTATACATTATCTAAATGTGATATTGATACTCTTGTGCATCATCTGAATGCAACATTGACTCCGTTGTGCATTATCTAAATGTAACACTATTAGTATATGGTCTCACATAGCCACCATACATTAGTTATCTGAGGGAACCCACTGTCATATAGTATCGATGAAATTTCCACTATGATGTAGAATGATCCCCTGGTCTGACATAGCCATCAGGTAGATCATAGAAGAAGAACTCAGTGTCACATAGCATCGTTACAATTCTAGCTCAATTGGCTCGGTCTCACATAGCTATCAGGCCAACCTTTAAGGACCTCTATTGTACTGGACTGATGCAATTACACATGCATAACTGAGGGCTCAAAGGCCATCCAACCCTGACAATGTCCTACTAGGACAACTAAGGTAGCCTAACTACACACTAGTGTAGCTCGACACACTAAAATGAGGTCAACTCCTCAATAGCTGCTATCTTAGTCAGTCTCTCATCTAGAACATTATACGAAGGTTTATTAGTCTATTATTCATGATAACTTATTAAGCTGATCTATTATGTTCGTTAACACTTAAGGGTGTTTTAGTTATTTATGTCTTTATGTGTTTCATGTCTTACGACGATATTGATTATGATGTTCGCTTGTTGTATTATTTACTGGCTCGATACCTGACATTAGTTCAATGTTGAGTAGCGATACTATAGTCTCTCTCTTACTATGCTTTCCCTCAATTCGCCCTCAAATTGGAGGGACAATAGTACGTTCACCATTTGTTGATATTCTTGCAGTATGTAACTCCGCCATTTCATAATCTAATTAATTCGTGATACCTCTTGTTGGTACATCCTCTGTAATGATCCTTCGTTCTTAGATACTCATTATGTGCTCTAATGAAGGTAATTGAACGTATTAAGCCTACTATGATTACTTCAGTCTTACCCATTTTTACGAGTGTTCTAGGGTCCTTTTGGCAATTTACGTTTCTCACGGACCAAGTTCTACCATTACAGATCATTCTTAACTCTTACGGGCCTTAAAGAAGTCGAATCTAACCATCCAAAATGAATAGTATTAATACTCTACTTACAGTATCGATACCCTAGATTCAAGTATCGATACAAAAGCAATGGGGAAAAATGGGCTACGAAAGAGCATATCCCATTATAAAGACCCAACAAATACCCAGTAGATATATATATATATATATATATATATATATCAGCAAAAAACTGGTGGTGAGATGTAAAGAAATACTGCTAGCTGGAAAGGAGAACTGTTGGGAAGGACAATCAGTTAAGACACGTGTAAAAAAACTAATTTATTTGTGTCCAATATTAGTTATATATGCAAAACAATGTAAAAAAACATTCTTTCGCGAAATCGATGAATGAAATTTTCTGAAAACCCTAAACCCTTTCTCAATTCTCTTCTAAATCTTTCTCAATATTCTTGTTCACAATCCTAAATTGTGACAAATCACTTAAGGCTTTAATTTTCAAATCACTTTTTGCGGACAAAAAAACCTTGTCTGGTCTACCCTTCAAATACCAAAGTACCTTATGAGCAGAAATTAAATGAATTTTAGTAGGAGCTGCAAGAAATTAAGATAATTATTGCACAACATAGGTAATATTCGACCTTGTATTAGTAAGATATATCAACTTTCCAACAAGCTTTCTATAACCTGTGATATCAGAAAGGGTTTGCCCTTCTATTTTGGATAACTTGGTAGTGGAAACTATAGAGTTGAAACAGTGGCCCAGAAAACCTGTATCATTTAACAAATCCAACGTATACTGTCTTTGAAGGAGATTGATTCCATTTTTAGAACAAGATACTTCTAGTCCTAAAAAAACTTTAATTCTCCTAGATCTTTAATTTTGAACATATGATCGAAGATATTTCTTAACATTATTAGTATCTTCAATATCAGCACTTGCAAGAATGAATCATCAATATATACAGTCCAAGCTATAAATTTAGTACCTGTGCCCTTAAAAAATAAAGAAGAATCAGAAGAAGCTTACTAAAAATTCTGACTAACCAAAGAAGTAGACAATCTTTCATTCCACTTTCAACTCGCTTGTTTTAAGCCATACAAATTTTTGTTTAGTTTTCAAACATTATTTGGATTAGTAGTACGAAATTATTGGGTAGATCCATGTATTCCTCTTATAACTCCCCATGCAAGAAGACATTATTAATGTCCAACTAATGTAAGTTCCATTTCTTTACTGCAGCTCTAGCCAAAAGAGTTTTCATGGTAGTAATCTTTGTTACGCGGATAAAAGTATCTAAGTAATCAATTCCTGATTGCTGAATATAACACTCAGCAACAAACATTGCCTTATACCTCTCTAGAGTTCCATCAGCTTTGAGCTTAGTTTAATAAATCCATTTGCAACCTATTATTTGCTTTCCCTTAGACAACTGCACCAAATCCCAAGTCCTATTAGCTTCTAAAGCATTCAATTCAATTTTCATTGCCTCCTTCCAACAATTATGTAAGATTGTTTGATTATAAATTTTCGGTTCAGTAAGAAAGGAAAGAACTACATATATATGACTGATACTTGGGAGAAATTTTGTCATGCGATAGTACCTTAGCAATATTGTGAGAAATATTCTTGGTTTCGGATAAAGAAACTTTAAAATCTCTATATTTATGTTGTAAATGTGTGTTCCTAGAAGGTTGACATGATTGTTGAAGTGACAACGGATCTGTAGGTTGATTTGTATAATGTCGATTTGTTTGTGGCAATGGATCTGCAGATGAAATAGTAGCAAATTCTAAAGAAGTATCTCGAGCTCTTTCACAAGCTGTGGTAGAATCCTGAATTGGGAAACTAATAGATGGACTATCTATAGTCACTTCATTACGAGGATTTGGTTCGGTTGCTCGAATAATAACTTAAAGTAATATGTCATTATGATATGTAGGCAGTACCATGCTAAAAGGAATAGAACAATTAAACCCTTCTTTAAAAGGAAACTTTTCTTCTGTAAACACCACATCTCTCGACACAAAAATATTCCTACTCTCCAAATCATACAACCTAAACAATTTTATGTTTTAGGGTAACCAAGAAACATAGATTTAATAGCTCTATGATGCATTTTAGTTCCAAGTTTAGGCATGACAGAAGCAAAATCCAAACATCCACACACTCTCAAATGATCTAAAGTAGATTGTTTTTGAAACAAAATCTCAAATTGAGTCAAATTTTTCAAATTTGGTGTAGGTGTTAAATTTATAAGAAATGCATAATGAAGAATACAATCTATCCTGAAAGTAAGAGGAAGATTAGCCTGAATTCTTAAGGTTTTTTCCACACATAGAATATGTTGATGTTTTCGCTCAACTATGTTGTTTTGTTTAGGTGTATGTGTACAAGAATTTTGATTTACAATCCTTTTTTCTTGAAAAAATCAACCAAATCAAACTCTTTGACATTATCAGTGACGATGTTCATCAGGAGAATGACATGTTTTGTTAGAGACGATAAGCTTTTAATTCACTATTTTCAAACAAGTCTGACAAGTTCTGCTACTAGATGGTATAACCAGTTAACCAGAGCTCAAATAGGATCGTGAAAAGATTTGTCTAATGCATTCAAGGAGAAATATCAACACATCACAGGCATGATACATGATAAGGTAACTCTCCAGAATATAGAGATGAAACAGAATGAAAGCTTCCGTCAGTATGCTCGGCATTGGAGGGATGTTGCAGCTCAAGTTCATCCCCTGTTGGTGGAAAGAGAACTCATAACAATGTTTATTGACACATTGAAGTCCCCTTATATTGATCATATACTAGGAGTAGCTACAAAAAGTTTCTCTGACATAGTCATGTGTGGGGAAATGACTGAGCGAGCATTAAAAAAGGGAAATTTTTTGTGGGAAAAATTCAGCAAAGAAACCCTTTGTGAAGAAAAAGGAAGGAGAAGTGAATAATGTAAACATTTTTGTAAACAAGCCAAAGATGGGAGGATCCAATTCTTTGTGAACCATAAAGTGCAAAAATAACAATCAGAAGATGACATATAATGAATTCTCCCAAGGTTTGGTCAAGGCACATGTGGTAGCTCGGAAATATTTGGACTAATATGAGGCGTCATACCCAAAATGGTACAAGGAGAATGAAACTTGTGAGAACCATGCTAACATACTTGGGCATTCAATTGAAAATTGTATTGCTTTTAAGAGGATAGTGGAGGATTTGATTAAGGGGAAGGTAGTGTCGTTCAATGACTCAGAAACATCTTGTGTGGCTCCAAATCCACTCTAAAATCACCAAAAGAAAGGCTTCAATGTCGTTGATTAAGCTCAAAGGACTAAAACTAAAGTAAAAAAAAGGTCAAGACGCATTTGAGCTAGGTTTATAAATAAATGCTACCTAGAGGACTAGTAAGACCAAATAAAGGATATGTGGATGAGAAATCTGAAATTTATTGTGAGTATTACTGTGAAAAGGGTCATCGACTCCAAGACTATCAGGAATTCAAGCAGATAGTCCAAGAGAGGATGGACAAGAAGGGAATGCAATTTTTTTTTGAAGAGAGTTCAATCAACAATGAATGTGATATTTATGTATAGAAAAGAAGTTTAAAAATGTTTCAAGGAATAATGAAGAAGCCAATGTTAGTTATTTCTAAGCCTAGTTATGAGATGGACAAAGGAAAAATAATGCCAAAGGTAGTAATACAAGCACCGACTTCGTTTTCTTATAAGAGTAATAGAAAGTTCCCATGGAATTACATATGCCAAATTAGTACTCCTGAAGAAAAGAAAGATGGAGTGGTCAAGGTTAGAGGATTCACTAGGACTAGTAGATGTTATGCCCCAGATCTAGCTGGAAAAAACAAGAGTTGTGGTGGTAGGCGAACCAAAGGAAAGGGTGAATGAGCTTGTTCACACTAAAGAGGCTCAAGAGTTCTTAAAATTTCTAAACCATAGTGAATAAAACATTGTAGATCAGTTATGAAGGACCCCCGACGTGAATTTCAAAGTTATCTCTTCTTTTGCATTTCGAGGTACATAAAAATATGTTGTTAAAAGTATTGAATGAGATATCCGTACCAAAACACATACCGTTAGAGCGCTTTGATAGGTTGGTGAATCACATCAACGCTGATAACTTCATATACTTTTATGACGAAGAGATACCAAAGGAAGGAAAAGGTAGATGCAAGGCATTGCATATAATTGTTCACTGTAAAGGGGTTATTATGTCTGGGGTACTAATAGATAATGGGTCAGACTTGAATTTCATGCCATGGTGAACATTGAACAGACTCCCTATGGAGACTTCACACATGAAGGTCTATGGTAAAGCTATTCATGCATTTGATGGCAGTAAAAGGAATATTATGAGTAAAATAACAATTCCCCTCCGCATTGGCCCAACTATCTTTGAGGTAGAATTTGTAGTCATGGATATCCATCCAAACTACAATTGTCTGCTAGAAAGGTCATTGATACATATGCCTGAGGTAGTTCCTTCTTCATTACAGCAAAAGCTTCAGTTTATTTCTTATAGAACTTTGGTGACCGTCAAGGCTGAAGAAAAAATTATAGCGTCTGTCATCACTGAGGCACTATATGTGGAGGTGATAGAGAATGCACTTGACTCTTCATTCCAATCCATAGAGTTTTTTAATGCTACTTTCTTACTTGAGGGAAAGGATATGCCCGCTCCTAAATTGTCGGAGCACTATAATGTAGCTGATAGAAACCTTAGCTTAAGGAGCTCAAGTTGGGAAAGAATTTGGAAGGACGTTACAAGGAATCACTGAGGTTTCGCCTTTGGTTCCCAAAATAAATGGCTTTGGAATTGGGTACAAAACCACTCATTGAGATAGGATTAAGAATGCCAATAAGCTCAGGGAAATAAAAAATGCAAGGGCAAGTGGTCAGGATATTACTTTGGAGCCTATGGTTATACCGTACATCACTCAGACCTTCTCATCAGGGGGTTTCATGATTGATACATTAGAGCACCCATTGGTTTACCAAAAGGTTGTGGAAATTAAGGCTACAATGGAAAATTTGAGCATCAATGCTATCACTAATGAGTTCAATGTTGAATGCTCACGAGCTTTGATTCGGCATTGCCCTCCTGGATATAATTTGGACAATTATACTGTCGAAGAACTACCTATATCCTACAAGCTCGTTTCAAAGTAATGCATAATAACAATCATGTATTTTTTGTAACCTGAATATAGTAGGGTTCTTTTTGTAAAATACAAAATTATTATTTGTCGTTACTTTAATAAAATGATACAATTCCTTTATTCTCTTTATGGAAAACATTTTGTTTGTTTCTTTATTGCATTATTATTGCTATTTTTGGTAAATATATATAATAAAATTATTGTGCATAGCATAAACACATTCTTTTCTATTCACAAGTCTTCATATGTCAATTACTCAAATAATGATATTTTTGAACCAAATGTTGATTTTGAAAATGACATGTGTCTAGAGGAATTTGAGGGTTATAAAGATGATGAGGAATGTGAATTGAACATTGAGTTTGTCAGATTGATTGAATAAGAAAATAAACAGATTTTGCCTCATCAATAGATGACTGAGATAGTGAATCTGGGGATAGAAGAAGACAAAAAAGAGGTCAAGATCAGTACCTCACTCTCAGTAGAAAGAAGACAGGACCTTATAAAATTGCTACGTGATTTCAAAGATGTGTTCTTTTGGTCATATCAGGATATGTCTAGTTTCGATACAAACATTGTTGTGCATAAGCTACCAATAAAGCCAAGATGCAAGCAATATAGTAAAAACTTCAAATGATGAGGCCAAACATGTTGAAAATAAAAGAATAAGTAGTTTGACGTTGGATTCTTATAGGTGTTCAGGTATCCTGAATGGGTAGCTAATATTGTGCTAGTTCTAAAGAAGGATGGGAAAGTTCAAATGTGTGTTGATTATTGAGAACTCAATCGTGCAAGCCCTAAAGACAACTTTCCACTTCCTTATATTGTTACCCTGATTGACAACACAACTAGGTATACTCTGTTCTCTTTTATGGGTAGCTTCTCAAGGTATAATCAAATCAAGATGGACCCCCGGAGATATGGAAAATACATTTTTGACAATGTGGGGCACATTTTGCTATAAGGTGATGCCATTTGGACTAAAGCACGAAGGGGTAACATATCAACAAACCATGGTCACTTTGTTCTATGACATGATGCACAAACAGATAGAAGTATATGTGGATGATATGATTGGAAAATCAAAAACCAAAGAATAACATGTTGAAGTTCTGAGGAATCTGAATTTGAGATTAAGTAAACACCAATTAAAGCTTAACCCATGTAAGTGTACCTTGGGGCCACATCAACGAAGTTACTCGAGTCCATACTCAGTGAAAAAGGTATAGAAATAGACACTGATAAGGTTAAAGCACTCAAGGAGTTTCCATCACTAAAAACTCCAAAAGAAGTTCAGGGATTCCTAGGGAGACTAAATTATATTACCCGTTTTATCTATCAATTAACAGAAAAGTGTGATCTAATCTTCCGCTTGTTGAGAAAGAAAAACCCAAGAATTTGGGATGATAGTTGTCAGGAAGGTTTTGATAAAGTAAAGAACTACTTATAAAACACATTAGTTCTGTCACCCCTAATTCCAAGGAAGCCATTGATTTTGTACTTAACTGGTTTTGAAAATTTAATTGGGTGTGTACTGGCACAACACGATGAAACTAGAAAGAAAGAGCGGGATATTTATTATCTCAGTAAGAAGTTCACTTATTGCGAAGCTCGATATTCCCCGATCGAGAAGTTATGTTACGCCCTAGTATGGATTACAAAAAGACTGAGACAATATTTTTTGTATCATACTACTTGGTTAGTATCAAAGTTGCACCTGTTGAAATACATGATGGAATTCTCAATTTTAACTAGGAGAATGGCCAGGTGGCAGATGTTACTATCTAAATTTGACATAATTTATGTGAGCCAAAAAATGGTGAAAGATAGCGCCATTGCAGACTTCATGGCAAGTAGAGCATTGGAAGATTATGAACCAGTAGAGTTCCCTAACGAGGACTTAATATGCATCTCGAATGTAGAAGAAGAAGAAACCCTAAGAGATAAAATATGAAAAATAAACTTTGACGTTGCCTCAAATGTCGTGGGGCATGGAATTGGGGCGGTATTGGTTTCACCATAAGGGGATCATTATCCTTTTACCAACTAGCTTGCATTTGAACATATAAACAACACGGATGAGTACGAAACATGTATCATGGGAATTCAAGCTACAATTGAGCGTAAAGTTAATATCCTGGAGGTATTTAGGGACTCAACCTTAGTCATTTATCAACTTCGTAGAGAATGGATGACTAGAGATTCCAAGTTGGTAGAATATAAAAATCTGGTCATGGATTTGATAAAAGAATTTGAAGAAATTACTTTCACTTACCTCCCGCGAAAAGAAAATCAAATGACATATGCTTTGACTGCATTAGTTTCGATGTTCAATGTTAACGATCATGCTCAAATGGTGTATATCTGAATGAGCATAAGAGAAGCCCCAGCTCATTGTTGTAACATTGAAGATGATGAAGAAGATGGTCTCTCGTGGTATTATGACATCCTTCAATATGTCAAATATTGAGCTTACCCTGCCAAAGCTACGAAAAATGATAAAAGGACCTTGAGGAGATGGCTATGAGATACGTACTCGATGGGCAAGTCCTTTACAATAAAGGGAAAGACCATATATTTTTTATATGTTTGGACAAAGTTGAGGCCAAAAAGATACTTGAGGAAGTCCATAAAGGAATATGTTGAACACATGCCAATAAGTTCACAAGGGCAAAATAAATTATGAGGATAAGGTATTACTGGTCTACAATGGAAGGAGATTGTATCAGTTATGCCCGTAAATGCCATAAGTGTCAAATCTATGGCGATAAGATTCATGTACCTCCCTCACTGTTACATGTAATGATGGCACCATGGTCTTTCTCAATGTAGGGAATGAATGTTAATGGGCCTATCACATCAAAAGCTTCTAATTGAAATTGTTTCATCTTTGTGGCCATCAATTACTTCACGAAATGGGTTGAAGATGCATCTTATGCCGATATAACCAAAGGAGTGGTATGTCGATTCTTAAAGAAATAGATCATTTATATATATGGAACGCCCAGTAGAATTATTTTAGATAATACTTTAAATCTGAACAACAACTAGATGGCTGAAATTTGTACAAAGTTCAAAATAAAACACCATAACACAGCTCTTTATTACCCAAAAAAATGAATGGGGCAGTAGAGACAGAAAACAAGAAAATCAAGAAAATTGTCACAAAGGCTACCGAGACGTATAAGGATTAACATGAAAAGCTACCATTTGCTCTACTTGTTTATCGCACCTCTGTTCATACACTGACTGGGGAAACACCTTTCTCACTAGTCTATGGGATGGAAGCAGTTTTACCAATAGAAGTGGAGATCCCTTCGTTGAGAGTACTGATAGAACTGAAATTAGAGAAAACAGATTGGGTACAAAATAGGTTTGACCAGTTGAACTTAATTGAGGAAAAGAGATTGAGAGCTAGCTATCATGTCCATATGTATCATAAATGAATTATAAGAGTTTATAATAAGAAGACCAAAAATAAAGAATTTCATGAGGGAGACTTGGTGTTGAAAAAGGTTCTCTCTATACAAAAGAACTTTCGATGGAAGTGGATGCCAAATTGGGAAGACCCTTACGTAGTGAAAAATGTTTTTTTTGAATGAGCTCTAATTTTGATTAAAATTGATGGAGATTAGTTTCCTAATCATGTGAATTCTAATTCAGTCAAGTGATATTATATATGAAGAAAAAATAATGAAATGAAAAAATAATGAAAAAATGATGAAAAATGAAAAATAAAAAAAATGATGAAATAAGATTCAAGATAAAAATCAAAAAATGGGCGTTTTAAAACAAAAGGAGGATTCAAGTTGAAAATCTACAAAGGATGGCTTGAATATTCAAGATTTGACTTATGAATGGCGGATTCCCTTGAAAGCCTGCCAGTTAAGGGAAAGATTTTCATGCTCAAGCATCTTTAGTACAATCTGAATCTTCTAGACACATGTTAATCATTAGAAGAGGTAGAAGAATTCCTGTACTTGATATCAATAATATTAGGTTTTGTTCTTTCTTTAATGTTTGCCTACTTTTTGGCACATTTCTTAATTATTTTTTTTTGTTAATAATAACATTTTATTATACTTTATTACTTATTTTCATAAGCATCGTGCATATAAAATATTGGCTAATAACATTTTTTCTATACGAAAGGGTTATTATGCTTTATTTTGAGGAAACTTAGGGGTATAGGGGTTTCACAACATTTGTTTACTAAGAAATATACCCCTCAGTATCTCAGGGTGATTGATCAAGGCATACACTAAGATGATTTCAATCAATCCATCAAGATAAAGATAGTTGGAACATAAGTTTGTCTTTAAAGTAATTCCGATTAGGGATATACTCGATTGAACTCCACATCATTTCAATAAAATAAGACATTGCAAAGAAACTTGGTTCTCTAATCAAATTAGAGGAAACATGTTCAAGGCAGAAATGGGAAAGAATAGTAGCTGTCAAAACGATTTTTTCATAGTTCAGCGAGATTTTGAAAACCACATCATTTTTTAATTATGCTCTTTATGGTTGATTTTTAATTAAAAAACATTGCGATTTAAAAAACCTCTCGTTTTGAAAAATTTAGGAATTCATTTACGATAAAAAATATGATTCGAGGAGTCGCCACCAATCTTTGATTAGGGTGTGATTGGGCACCCAAAAATGTTGTCATTTTAAATAAAAATAATAATTTTAATTAAAACGACAAATTTGCAATCTACGTTACCAAAATCTGGTTTCGGGAGTCGGTTACGCGTGAGAAATGATTAGCACCCCCACAGCGCCCTAAATCGGTACCTAGTCGATTAATTAATGTCTTTACAATGAAATTCACAAATTAGAATTTTAATTTGATTTATGATCCCTATTAGAAAAAAATTCAAGAAGAAAAATATTTTGTACAAACAATCCTAAAAATAAACACACTCCTTGCTAGTTAAGGCGCATTTTTTATGGATCATCCATTCAAAAGATCATTTCCATGTTTTGATCAAATTATATTTAATATTCATATAAAAGGTAAATAAAATAAAATAAAGAAATCATTATATATTTATATATATATAAAATAAAGAAATCATTATATATTTATATATATATAAAAGATATTATTTTTCATAAAAAATTATTATACTATATTATACTTAACATGCAAAAATTAATAATATAAAAATATATGTCATGCAAACTAAAGGAATGCATATAAAGACTAAGTGTATTACAACAAAATATGGAAAACATACTAATACATAAAAATCATAGTAAAAATAAATGCACATCAAGACCAAACAAATCAACACTGAAATTAAGGGGGAAATGCAAGCTAATAGGGAAACAAATGGTGTAAGACAAACAAAATATTCCATACATACATGCAAACATAAAAGGACAGATTTTATAAAGGAAATACACAATTACAACATTCCATTTTGACACCTAATTATTTCAAAATTAATACACGGTATGGAGATAATAAACTAATCAGCGTAGAATATGAACAAAAGAGAAACGAACTTAATGATTTACACACAAAATTAAAGGCTAAATTACATATCGAACTGTGAAACAAAATGAAATACAATAAATGGTAAATTAAAAGGTACACATATAAATGCTGAAAAGAAAATAAATAAATGAAAATTGGAATAAATGTAATGGATCTAGTAATTTAAATAAAAATATGGAATGACTAAACCGAATTAAAAACTAAAACAAAGAGCAAGATCCAAAAAACAAAAATCAAGGGCTCATATGAAAATTTGTCAAATAAATATTAAAGGTTCGAATAGGACTAAAATAAAATTACCAAAAAATGTAAACCAAAATTAAAAGGAAAAATAAATAAAGGCATGACTAAGGTGAAATGGAGACAAAATAAGAGGGACCGCATAACTTATTTACCCTTGAAGTTGTAATATATAACCTAATTTTTGACTAAACCTAGGCTACCTCACGCACAACCATTTCTCATCTCTCTCCCCACTATCTCCTTCACAATCTCACTCACGGCAGACTCACAAAACAAAAAGGGAAAAGAGTCTTTCCCAACAACGCCGCAGCTCTTCCCTCTTGGCCTTTCACTCTCATGCCAACAGAAGCTCAGTGACCACCGTGATGATTACCCACGATGATGAAGGACTCGAATCGACAAAGAAGGTTTCCGGCGAATAAAGTAACTCGGTTATACCTCTCTCTATTTTACTTTTTTAGGATTTACATTTAGTTTAGAAATTATTAAAACAAATGAAAACAAATATTAATGTAAATAACAATAAAAAAACAACCTCGTATGGACTGAATTTCTCTTTGTATTGCTTTGATTCACTGAAATGAGAACTTCTCTGCTTCTTTGTTCTTCGAATCAAAGGAAAAATACAATACAATATTTTTTCTTTGATTTAAAAAAAACAACGGGGAAGGGTATTTTCTGGCTTCCGTCTCCTCCTCCCTTTTTTTTTTCTGGTTCCCTCTTTTTATTTCTTTTCTCTCCATCGAATCCTTTGTCTGCATGTTGATTTTCTCTGCGTTTGGTGATATTTGGTTGAGCAAGTATTGACTTTGATAATATTTTCGGTGGCTAATTGTTTCTTCGCTGTGGATGATTTGTGCAGTAAGCTTTGATGGTGGCATGATTGGCGGCAACTCATACACGTGGATAGAACATCACTGAAGTACACTAGTGGCTTAAACAAGTTACTTGTAATTATTTTAGGACTGTTGGATTTTCGTTGGGCTTGCATTGGGCTCCGGGGATTCTTTTGTTGTAGTGGGCTTGAACTTTAGGCCTACATAAATAATGTAATTTGTATTAATAATAATAATAATAATATATTTTAATAATAATAATAATTAATATTTATAATATAGTTTTAATCTCGGTCAAAAATGGGTGTCTACAGTAGCCAAATAATACAGGGACCAAAATTGCCAAAATACGAGTAACAGGAGAAATTCGTATGTCGTGATGATAAGATGCATATTAGACATATTCTATGATATTTTCCTCATATTTGAATAACTAAAATTGTTTAAATCATGAATTTTGATTATATTTCGTATTTTGTGGATTAGGTTGAAGATTTGGATAAAACAAGTTCAAAATCTAATGATTAGCATGATCTTCACAAAATTCCCAAATTAATGAGGAAAAATCAGAATCCAAGAAGTTGGAAAGACTAGAAGAGGTTTTTGTATAAGGCGTTGGTGCGCTTTACCAGTCCGTATAACCCTAAATTAGGGTTATGAATTTACTAGGGAAAAGAGTTTAATGACGGCTGAAAGACTCTTTTGAATTATTCTTATCTTTAGGAAAAGATGAGGGCATTTAAAACTCCTATTTTTGTGGGATTTACTTTTAATAAACTTCCTTATCTAGAATAGGGAAGTCCTTATAAAAGGGGAGCTAGGGATTTCATAGGAGGCATTAGTTTTACATCAAGTTTTTCATTAAGTTTTCTTTAAGTTTTTCTTTTGGTTTTCTTTCAATTATGAGTGGCTAAATACTTTTGTTCCAAGTGGAGGATAATTGAAGTTTTGCTTCGTCAATGATTGTGAGATCTAAATAATTTTCATTGTTCTTTTACTTCTTTGCTATTTATATATCTTCTGTTTTTATTAAGAATTATTGTCTTGATTTATTGTGCAAAGGGCCCGTTGTTCAATTATCAGGTTGATAAATTGCCATTTAGAACTTTAAATCCATAATTGTTTAAACGTTATAATATTAGTGGTAAAGTAACATAGTTGATTTTGATTATGTTATGAAGGTATATAACCTAGTCTAAATGAATCGAGCTTGTGTATTCGTTGGCTAGAATTGGTGGTCCCTCTAGTGGTTAATGTTGTTGGTGGATTAAATCTTAAGAGCTTGTCTAGGGTTGTTCATTAATAAGGGAAATAATCAAAGAGCTTCTCTTGATTATCGAGAAACTAAGGAGAGACAGGTTGTTAGAGCTTCTCAATAACCATAACCAATTTAGTGAAAAGTAGAAGATTTTACACTGCATCTATGATCAATTCTCTGAACCAATTCTGAAATTATACCTTTAGTTGTATATTTTCTTAATATTAATCTCTATAAATTCTTGGTTGATTTTAAATGCTTTTTTTTTTGATTTCTTCTCGGTTTTAAAACCCCTTTTATTTGCTTTAATTTTCATTAAAATAAGTCTACCCAATCCATGTGGATTCGACCTTTCTTACCGCTACTACAAATTTATATTTCTAAAAGAAAGTATTATTATTTGTTGGATTCGACACCCACCAAATTTTTGGCACCGTTACTGGGGATTGGTGTCATTTAGACGTATTTTAATGCCTCGTTCTTCTCATGCAGGTGAACTCCAATACGATCCTAAGATCGAGAAGACTGCTCACAGGTTA
This sequence comes from Hibiscus syriacus, assembly GCF_006381635.1. Lineage (NCBI taxonomy): Eukaryota > Viridiplantae > Streptophyta > Magnoliopsida > Malvales > Malvaceae > Hibiscus > Hibiscus syriacus. The sequence goes on from NW_024063270.1 coordinate 1,012,295, forward strand.
AGAAAAGAAACTAACTTGCGTAACAGACAAGCTTCTTATTCTTCATCCTCTGAATCGTAATATGCAATCAACTTGGTTGATTCATCTAGCGATTCTGAAATAGAAGGAATAATGGCCAACGAAGAAAAAACTCTAAGAGAATTGGCTGCACCAAATGTGAATCAACAACCGCTCTGCATTGACTACCCAGCTTTAGAGGTAGATTTTGAATTAAAATCTGGTTTGATTCATTTTTTGCCTACTTTTCATGGACTTGAGAATGAAAATCCTCATAAGCATTTGAAGGAATTTCACGTAGTATGTTCAAGTATGAGACCGAAGGAGTGACTGAAGAGCAAATAAAACTACGTGTTTTTTCGTTCTCGCTAACTGATAGAGCTAAAGATTGGCTCTTCTATTTACCCCCTGGTTCTGTAAGTACTTGGGCTGAGATAGTGAGGATATTTCTTGATAAACTTTTCCCTACTTCAAGAGCCGCTGGCATTCGAAGGAAGATATGTGGAATAAAACAAAAAGATATTGAGACCCTTCACGAGTATTGGGAACGATTCAAACGACTGTGTGCTAGCTGCCCTCAACATGGGATTTATGAGCAAGTTCTCATCCAATATTTCTATGAGAGACTTCTACCCATGGAGAGTAAAATCATGGATGCAGCTAGTGGAGGTGTCATAGTGAATAAGACTCCTCACGATGATAAGGAATTGATCTCTAACATGGCCGCTAATTCACAACAATTTGGCTTTAGGTAAGACACATCTTCAAGAAGGTTGAATGAGGTAGGTTTTTCTTCTATTGAACATCAATTATAGCATCTCACCTCCCTTGTTCAACAATTAGTTGTAGGAAAAACGCAGCAAGTGAAAGCTTGTGGGATATGTGTTGCGATTGGTCACCCAACTGACATGTGCCCTATGCTTCAAGATGACTCTTATGAGTACGCCAATGCAGTTGGAATGTTTCCCGATCCACCACAAAGAAAATATGATCCTTACTCAAATACCTATAATCCAGGATGGAGGGATCATCCTAACCTTAGCTATAGACCAAGACCATCGCAGTTCCAGCATTTTCCACCTGAGCAGTCTTCTTCAAAGCCAGGTATGTCTCTAGAAGAAATTATAAAATCACTTGCAACTAATACACAATAATTTTAGAAAGAGACAAGAACAAGCATACAAAATTTGGAGAATCAAATGAGTCAATTGGCATCCTCCATAAGTCAATTAGAATCCCAAAGTAATCTACCTTCACAAACCGTTGTTAATCCAAGAAAAAATGTTAGTGCAATCACATTGAGAAGTGGAAAGGAGTTGAAGAAACCTAGTCTATTGACACATGGGAGAGCCTTAGAGGAAGAAATTGAAAAGGAAGTTGTTGCTCTTCAGACTCAGAAAGACCAACCTAAAGGATTCAAAAGCGAAAAATCGAAGGAATTTGTCATAGATCTTCATTTTCCCTCTAGATTCGCCAAGTCCAAGAAAGAAGTAGAAGAGAAATACCAACCTAAAAAACTCAAAAGTGAAAAACTGAAGGAATTTTTCATATATCCTCCTTTTCTCTCTAGATTCGCTAAGTCTAAGAAAGAAACAGAAGAGAAAGAAATTCTTGAGACATTTCGCAAGATCGAGGTAAATATTCTTTTGCTTGATACAATTAAACAAGTACCTCGATATGCTAAAGTTCTTAAAGAATTATGCACCAACAAGAGAAAGCTTAAGGGTAATGAAAAGGCAAGTATGGGGGAGAATGTTTTAGCTGTCCTCCAGAAAAAACTACCCCCAAGTGCAAAGATCCATGTATATTTACTATCCCTTGTAAACTCGGTAATGTTAGGATTGAGAGAGCAATGTTAGATCTAGGAGCCTATATAAATCATTGCTCTTTCTATTTACTCATATCTGAATGTTGGTTCTTTGAAAGAAACATGAGTGATTATTCAACTTGTTGATAGATCTAATGTATATCCTGAGGGAGTTTTAGAGGATGTTTTGGTGCAAGTTAATGAATTGGTTTTTCCTGCAGATTTTATGTGCTTGATATGCAAGAAAATGATTCTTCTAAATCAACATCAATTTTTTTAGGAAGGTCATTTTTAAAAACAGTTAGGACAAAAATTGATGTAAATAATGGTACACTTACCATGAAATTTAATGGTGAAATTATTAAATTCAATATTTATGATGCCATGAGATGTCCTAGTGATGTGTCCTCTGTTTTTGTCATGGATAGCACAGGAAATTTTTGATCAAAACGAAGATGACAAGTTGAAAGATACACTTGACATGAATTTCACTTCTAAAGGATTGCAGGGAATCATGAAAAATTTTGTGTTGGATCTTGATTTGCAAGATACAATCCAAGAACTAGAATCACTCAAACCCATGAGGTATAAAGTATCTTATATTGAGTCACCTCTTTCTCACACCAAGCTTCTTCCTTCTTTTGTGCAGGCACCCAAATTAGAAATGAAGCCATTGCCAAATCATATGAAGTATGCATATTTAGGAGAAGAGGAAACTCTTCCGGTGATCATTCCCAACAAACTCTCTCGCTTAGAAGAAGAAAAGTTGATTCGAATGCTTAGAGAGTACAAGGAAGTTATTGGGTGGAGAAAAAATTTCTCTATCGATGAAATACAAAGTTTGGATACAGGTCAAATATTTAAGGTCGATGATCATCGTTTCAAACCTTTTGTGAAGGTTCTCTAGTGCATACTGTTGGTCAAACCATTTTGGAGTACCCACCTTAGGATGATTAAGAAGCTACAACGTCTAGCCAAAGACGTTAAAGAAAGGCGCTCTTGGGAGGCAACCCAATATTTTTTTTCAATTTATATTTTTATTTATTTATATTTATATTTTATTTTTCCTTGATTTTTCGGAGTACAATTAATCTTGTTGAGTTAATCGATTGACGGAATCGACCAAGAGGGGGGTGAATTGGTAATAAAAATTTTGGTGGAAGCTTTTGCAAAAAATTGAAACTAATTGCACAGCGATTTAGAGTGGTTCGACTTTCTCAATCAAAGTCTACGTCCACTACCTTAGCTATCCACTAAGGATTTTCCACAAATTCACTAATTTGTCTTTCTTTTGAGGACAAAGAGTAACCTTACAAACCCTCAAGAATTATACCCCAAATTCTTGAGAGCACTCTCTCCCAAAGAGAACAATAGAAATTTTGCAAACTTACAAGGAAATCCTCATAAGGTAGATTGTTTGCACAATTCTAGAACAAAGAAAAGAACACTCAAAAATGAATACAATTGAGCACAATAAGTGTTCTTGAAATCAAAATGAATATTGAATGAAAAATAGGCTTGAAATACTCAAACTTGAGGTTTGATGATTTCTCTTTGATTCTCTCTTGATTCTAGTTGCTTGATATTTCTTGTTTTTGATCAATGGCTTCTAAGCTTGCTTAAATACACCTTGAATCACTTCTGAACGTTGGGGATGATTAGAGAAGATAATATAGCCGTTTTAGTGAGAAAACAATTAATAAAACAGCTTGGAGCGTGGAGGGAATCGGTTCCCTAAGTGTAAAATTCAAATATTTCGACCGTTACACAAGGGGGGAATCGGTACCCCCTAGGGGGGAATCGGTTCCCTCCGAGCATACTGGAATTCTCGGAGCCAAACCATTAAGGGGGGAATCGGTACCCCCTTGGGGGGGGAATCGGTTCCCTCTGAGCAATTTGGAATTTTTGGCTTTGAAATGGTTCGAAATACTTTGTAAAATTATTTTGAAATTGTTTTAAGATTAAAACTTAATTTTACACTTGAGTAAGGATTAAAAATGATTTTTGAAAGATTTAGAGTAATGTTTTGATATTCGAATAATTATATCGAATATACTTAGAAAACCTTTATTGCACAATCTTAAAATTCATTTAACTTAATTTGTTATATCGAAATATCAAAATGTTTTCAACAATCTCCCCATTTTTGATATAACAAAACATTTTAGTAATTTTAAGATTTTGAAATCAAAAACCGACGTTTTGAAAATTACTCTTGAAATCAAAAACCGACGTTTTTGAAAATTACTCCCCCTTACTTTAACACTTACTCCTCTTTTAAAACATTTAACACTTCTCCCCCTTTTTGTTAAATCAAAAAGACATTTGTAAAGAATTTAAACAAGGTTTTGAAATCATTTAGCCAATTGAATATAGTTTAAGCTGCTAAGATCACAATCAAGAGAAATGTTAGCCATTAGTTTCATAATCAATATTCATAATTAATGTGACATGGCAAAATTGGTCATATTTCTAAAATGATGTAAATGATGCAATAAATTTAACTAAGCCAAATATATAAGCTCAAACGTCCAAACAAATCCAAAGTCTAACAATCCTCAAAATCAAACATTCCAAAATATTCAAAATGTTCAAGCAATAATCTTTTAGTTTAGAGTTTTAAAACTAAGCATAGAATCAAACATCCGGATCGGGAGGAGGAAAACGTGCGTTGGTTGCTTCGTTGTTTGCACGCATCTCCCGAAGAATTTCTAATTGTTGAGCTCCTATTGTGGATAAATGGGACTCTATAGAAGTAAAGCGTGAATCCATGGTAGCATATCGGAAATCGAATGTCACCATAAAGGATTGAAAATATGGAGGCATTTGATGCGTTTATTGTGCTTGCTCCTCGGGCTGCTCAGGCTCATATTCGGCTTCATCAATGTCTCGCATTAATTTTTGAAGCTCGGTATCATCGTCAGCTTCTGGTTGAGCTCGTGAAGAACTAGCTCCCGGAGTATGTTCAGACGATCGAATCCATTCACCGGTTTCCTTATCCTTTATCCATCCCGCTCTCATTAAGGAAAGAAGATTAATTTGTTTCTTTAGAGGAAATGAGGCATCTAGACCTCTAAGTCCGGCTTTAGAAAATAGGTTACTCAAAATGCAACCGTAAACTAGAGATGAACAGAGTTTCTTGTTAGGTACAAGGTTTACGGTTTCAACAATTTCAGTAAAAATGATCTAAGGTAGGTTTATTTTAATATCGTTTTCAAAACAATGTAACCACCAAAGATCCAAGGCTCTAAGAGTATAATAACGACCTCCGGATGGTTGAAACCACCAAGAAATCATTAGATGAAGAAAATGTTCATGAAGGTTTAAGACACTTGCACTATCCCTTCTTTTATAACGAGATCCTAAGATTTGTTTCTCATTTGAAATACCATCATTATCTAATATGAATGCATTGGCTATGTAAGCTGAGTCAATATATAAGAATTGTCCTAGGAGGTAGGAACGAATTCCTATGGTTTCGGTTTCAGTTCGGCTTTTAACACAAATGGCATTAGAATAGAAAATACGAACAAGTTGATGGTAGACAATGGGTTCAAGATCAAAAAGTTTATCAAATTTCCACTCCTGTAAAAGAGGAAGATATTTAAAATTAATATCTAACATAGCTTGACGAGAAGGAATACGTTCTTCTCTAATTTTGTAAGAGCTGAAATATTGATAATACCAAAAATGATGATTTCTAGGACTAGGATGATTAAAGCACAAATTTTGGATAGTCAAATTAGGATCAATGGGATTAGGATTAGGAATTGGATTTTCAGGAATAGGAGGAGGATTTGGAGGTGGATTTGGTTGACGGTGTGAGCGACTAGATGACGACCTAGCACGTTTAGGATTGGACATGGTTTAGGAAATCAGAATAGAATGGATAACCTGCAATTTAGAAAATACATGTATGCAATTCAATCAATCCCAAAACTCAATTGAGTCCTCAATATTTCAAGGTTCTCTAAATCAATCCTAATGGGCAAGGTTTTTGAAAACTTTTGAAAAATACGATTTTGAGAAACAATATATGTATAGTTTCAACAACATAATTCAACCAAAACACAATAATTTGAAAAACATTTTTTTTTATTTCGAAAATTTCAAAATTATTGAAAAATTCTTGTGTTTTTGATGAAATTAGTTGTAATACCTAGTTTCTAATCACTAAACACTCAATGCCCGATCTAAAGTTCAACCTAGAACTAATTAAAAATAGTTCTATGTTCATAAATTGATGAAATAGAATTTTTGGAAAAATACCTTGAAGGATTTCGGATTTGAGTGAGATTAGATGAAGTTTGCACGTTTTTGATGATTCCACAGGTTTAGAAGATGATATTTGAAGTGAATTCTGGTTAAAAAGTTGATTTGAGGCAAGAATGGAGATTTGAGAGAGTATAGGGAAGAAATGGCGTGAAGAGAAGAGGGTTTGAGCAAAGAAAATAAGGTTTTGCCCGATAAAACCAGAACCCCAGGGGGTATCGATTCCCCTGTGGGGGGGAATCGGTTCCCCTTCAAAGGGGGAATTGATTCCCTCATGGGGGTATCGATTCCCTCTGCACCAAAATGCTAAAATCCTATTTTAAACACACAAAATGCTAAATTAATTTTCTCTAGTGGTATTGGCAACTCATATATTGAAAATTAATCATGTTCAAACAATCAAATTATTCTTTAAACGATATTTGAACATAAAATTAATTTTTCATCAAGAATCATAAACTCCCCCTAACTAATAGCAATGAATGCAATTAAAAATTAGCATTTTTCATTTAGTCTTAAAAGTGCTAAAATTATTTTAAACACTAAGTGAAGATAGGTTGGTTAAACCTAATTCTCTCCTAAGTGTCCAAAATCTTTCCTTGTCTAAAGGTTTTGTAAAGATATCCGCTAATTGGTGCAAAGTATTAACAAATTCTAGAACTACATCTTCCTTAGTGACATGGTCTCTAATGAAGTGATGTCTTATTTCAATGTGCTTAGTTCTAGAGTGTTGGATGGGATTTTTAGTGAGACAAATAGCACTAGTATTGTCACACTTGATAGGAATGGTACCTACTTCAATTCCATAATCAAAAAGTTATTGTTTCATCCATAAAACTTGTGCACAAGAACTACCAGCTGAAATGTATTCGGCTTCAGTGGTAGATAATGCAACACAATTTTGTTTCTTTGAAAACCAATAAATCAGCATATTTCCAAGGAATTGGAAAGTATCGGAGGTGCTTTTCCTATTTAATTTGCATCCTCCATAATCCGCATCAGAAAAAGCATGCAAGCTAAAGCTAGAGTCTCTAGGATACCAAAGACCTAAACTAGGAGTGTCCTTAAGGTATATAAAGATTCTCTTAACAACTAGTAAATGTGATTCCTTAGGGCATGATTGAAATCTAGCACAGAAGAAAACACTAAACATAATATCCGATCTACTTGTAGTTAGATAAAGTAGAGATCCAATCATTGACCTATATAATTTAATATCTACAAATTTACCTCATTCATCTAAGTCAAGCTTTGTTGAAGAGCTCATTGGAGTGTCATGAGGTTTTCCATTTTCCAGTCCAAACTTCTTGAGCATATCTTTGACGTACTTAGCTTGATTGATGAAGATGCCATCTTTTCTTTGCTTGATTTGGAGTCCCAAGAAAAATGAGAGCTCCCCCATCATGCTCATTTCGAATTCACTTTGCATTAGCTTGGAAAATTCTTGGCAAAGAACATCATTAGTAGAACCAAATATTATATCATCAACATAAATTTGAACTACTAATAAATCTTTACCTTTATGCTTTAAAAACAATGTAGTGTCAACCTTCCCTTTTGAAAAACCTTTTTCAATTTAAAAATTTAACAATCTTTCATACCAAGCTCTTGGAGCTTGTTTTAAACCATAAAGTGCTTTTGTCAATTTAAGAACATGATCCAGAAATTTTGAATCTTCAAAACCTGGAGGTTGTTCCACATACACTTCTTCTTTTTTAAAACCATTTAAAAATGCACTTTTAACATCCATTTAAAAATAGGCTTGAAATACTCAAACTTGAGGTTTGATGCTTTCTCTTTGATTCTCTCTTGATTCTAGTTACTTGATATTTCTTGTTTTTGATCAATGGCTTCTAAACTTGCTTAAATACACCTTGAATCACTCATGAACGTTGGGGATGATTAGAGAAGATAATATAGTCGTTTTAGTGTGAAAATAATTAATAAAACAGCTTGGAGTGTGGGGGGAATCAGTACCCCCTATGGGGAATCGATTACCTAAGTGTAAAATTCAAATATTTCGACCGTTACACAGGGGGGAATCGGTACCCCCTGGGGGGAATCGGTTCCCTCCAAGCATACTGGAATTCTCGGAGCCAAACCAATAAGGGGGAATCGGTACCCCCTTGGGGGAATCGGTTTCCTCTGAGCAATCTGGAATTTTTGGCTTTGAAATGGTCCGAAATACTTTGTAAAATTATTTTGAAATTGTTTAAGATTAAAACTTAATTTTACACTTGAGTAAGGATTAAAAATGATTTTTGAAAGATTTAGAGTAATGTTTTGATATTCGAATAATTATATCGAATATACTTAGAAAACCTTTATTGCACAATCTTAAAATTCTTTTAACTTAATTTCTTATATCGAAATATCAAAATGTTTTCAACAAATCTTGTTCTCCTCTTTAGGTCAGAAGAGAAATTTTTATAACCCGTGGGCACGCCTTACAAAAGCATAATTATTCCTAAAGTCTCTCACTACCCAAAAGATGTTTTTGTATAAGACATGCCCACGTCTAAACTCAACACAACTTTTGATTTAGGAAACAAGATTCAAAGAAACTTTTTAAATATAAATTTGGCTTATTTTTTCTTTATTTTCTGTGCTCCTTCAAAAAAATACGCTCCGCCAACCGTGCTCTCTGCTCCACCCAACCCACATCTCCGCTCAGTCCAAGAACCAACCCAGCCGATGAACAAAACCTTCACCCCCAGCTCGTGACAGATATTGTGGTTGATGTTCAACATTTTCAGGGGAGTTTTCTACTCTTACTCTTTTATGGTTTTTGAGCATATACTTTTGATACATTGAGGACAATGTATGAATTAAGTGTGGGGGAGAGTATTTCATACATGGTTTTGCTTTGAACATAATTTTGTTTCAATTTTTTTTAAAAAAAAACAAGTATGCTTTAGTTCTTTTTGTGAATTTTCTCTTCAAAATTTCAGATTCTTTCGATGTTTATCCTTACATGATTTGGATTGTTGTGAATTATCGAATTAAGTTGAAGCATAATGGGGGATTAGCTTGAGTAGTTGAATTCTTATTTGCTACACACTGTTGATTACTCTTGATGACTGATTAAATGAAAAATGTGTGGGATTTAATACATGTTTACCCTTTTTGTGAGTTTTTGGGCCAATGAGCACTCATTTTCAGCATGCTCCATTTCTTGATTGAGTGATTGCCATACTAATTGATTTTTCTAGAACTTGTTTTGATATACATGTCGAAGATCACATTTTATAATTGGATGCATCAAGAATGATAATGGCATTTAGGTGAAACCACTTTTAGCTTTCGTAAAGAGCCTACCCTAATTATCATCCTTAGAAAGCCAATTTTGAGCCTGAGCCTTTTTGTTTGAAATTAACCATGGTAAAAGCAAATATCAAATCCTTTTTGTTAATTTCCCCTTTTTTGAATCTTGAATTAGAGGATTGTATGAGTTTCTTCACATAAGAATTCAAATTATCTTGAGAAGATCGGAAGATGTTGGAATAAAGTAATTCAAGTTGCAATCTCTTTCATTTGAAAAAAAAATCGTGCAAAAGAAATGAAGAAAAAGAGATTGTGCAATGAAAAAAAAATGTTATGTGGCTTGAAAAGAACATTTGAGATTGAGTTCCATGTTGGTAAGTTTGTATGACTCATTCAATGAAACAACTCGAATTCATTTCCTACCAAACCTCACCTAAGCCCCATTACACCCTGTTTAAGACCCTGAGGTTTTTATGTATTTAATTCATTGATCAGTGGTGGGGATGTGATAGGTTAACAAGCTTATGGTAAAAATCTTTCTATGTTTTGGCTTCAGAGTTTATTGACACCCTAAACACTTCGAGCGTATTGAGTGAATCCAATGTAAGGGTATTAGGTCCCACAGTATTTTGATTTCGAAAAGATTGATGGAGTGATTATTTATGTGTGTTGGTTTTTGAGAATTTCTTCTACGAATTGTTTGTTCCTTACTTGTGTCTAGATTTGAGTCTTTAAGGTATGGCAATTTTAATTGTGGAATGGTGAGCAAATGAAGAAGAAGGATTGATGTTGAGAAGAGTTATGAATTTGAACTATTGTATGCTTGAGGACAAGCATTGGTTTAAGTGTGGGGGAATTTGATAAAATGCATATTAGACATATTCTATGATATTTTCCTCATATTTGAATAACTAAAATTGCTTAAATCATGAATTTTGATTATATTTCGTATTTTGTGGATTAGGTTGAAGATTTGGATAAAACAAGTTCAAAATCTAATGATTAGCATGATCTTCACAAAATTCCCAAATTATGGAGAAAAAACCAGAATCCAAGAAGTTGGCAAGACCAGAAGAGGTCTTCGCATAAGGTGTGGGTGTGCCTTATCAGTCTGTACAACCCTAAATTATGGTTATGAATTTACAAGGGAAAAAGAGTTTAATAACGGCTAGAAGACTCTTTTGAATTAGTCTTATCTTTAGGAAAAGATGAGGGCATTTAAAACTCCTACTTTTGTGGGATTTACTTTTAATAAACTTCCTTATCTAGAATAGGGAAGTCCTTATAAAAGGGGAGCTAGGGATTTCATAGGAGGCATTAGTTTTACATCAAGTTTTTCATTAAGTTTTCTTTAAGCTTTTCTTTTTGTTTTCTTTCAATTATGAGTGGTTAAATACTTTTGTTCCAACTAGAGGATAATTGAAGTTTTGCTTTTTCAAGGATTGTGAGATCTAAATAATTTTCATTATTCTTTTACTTCTTTGTTATTTATATATCTTTTGTTTTTATTAAGAATTATTGTCTTGATTTATTGTGCAAAGGGCCCTTTGTTCAATTATCAGGTTGATAAATTGTCATTAGAACTTTAAATCCGTAATTGTTTAAACGTTCTAATATTAATGGTAAAGTAACATAATTGATTTTGATTATGTTATGAAGGTATATAACCTAGTCTAAATGAATAGAGCTTGTGTATTCGTTGGCTAGAATTGGTGGTCCCTCTAGTGGTTAATGTTGTTGGTGGATTAAATCTTAAGAGCTTGTCTAGGGTTGTTCATTAACAAGGGAAATAATCAAAGAGCTTCTCTTAATTATCGAGAAACTAAGGAGAGACAGGTTGTTATAGCTTCTCAATAACCATAACCAATTTAGTAAAAAGTAGAAGATTTTATCATTTCATCTATGATCAATTCTCTGAACCAATTCTGAAATTATACCTTTAGTTGGATATTTTCTTAATATTAATCTCTCTAAATTCTTGGTTGATTTTAAATGCTTTTTTCTTTTTGATCTCTTCTCGATTTTAAAACCCCTTTTATTTTCTTTAATTTTCATTAAAATAAGTCTACCCAATCCCTGTGGATTCAACCTTGCTTACCGCTACTACAAATTTATATTTCTAAAAACAAGTATTATTATTTATTGGATTCGACACCCACCAAGTGACTAAAAATTGATCACTTAGAGCAATGAAGTCACTGTTCCTGGATTAAATCACGTAAAACTGCATCCGACACTCATCATATCAAATTGAATTAGATTATCTTTCGGACATGTTGCATATGACATATAAGGAATCATAGCATATTACTTGTTCTAACAGGATCCAGAAAGCACATCGCATTAGTAGATCCATAATCTTTCAACTATGACCAGATCTCCTCAATACGAATGAGCAGTGTCATCATCAGATTTGATATTAAGCAAAATGACCCGATCTCTTCATCACGTAGGAGCTGTGTCATTTTCAATTCAAGTAATCTATAGACAGTCAGACTTTATAAACGCGGAGGAACAACATCATCTCCACTTGCATTATTACCCAAATACGACTAAACGACCTTAATACGAAGGAACGATGTCGTCTATTGACCATATCTCCTCAACACGAAGAAGCAATGTCATCATCAGACTTAACATCAAGAAAAATGACTCGATCTCCTCATCACGTAGGAGCTGTTTCGTTTTCAAATCAAGTAATCTAAGGACAACTAGACTTCCTCAACTCGAAGAAACATCATTGTCTCCACTTGCGTAATTAACAAATACGGCTAGAAGTCCTCAATACAAAGGAAAATATCGTCCATTGACTAGATCTCCTCAACACGAATGAGCAATTTCATCTTCGAATTTAACCCCGAACAGGTTATCCAAGATGACCAGATCCCCTCATCACTTAGGAGCCATTTTGTTTCAAAAATTAAATCATTTAGAGATAATTAGATTTCCTCAGTTCAAAAAAACCATGCTGTCATTAAAAACACAATTGTTTCAAGCATGACCAGATGTCCTCATCACGAAGGAATAAGGTTATCAGCAAGCACGAGGTCCCCAAATTAGAGGATCACATCATTAGAAGGTGACCCGACACCCTCAACAAAATGGATAAAGTTGTTTTCAAATTCTCTACCTTAAAGTGGGGAACTCTCGATTCAGAATAAACACCAAGGTCGGGAAAAATATTGTCTATGGTATTTGTTGAAAACATTTTGATGTTTCGATATAACAAATTAAATTAAAAGAATTTTAATTTTGAAAAAGATTTTTTTCTAAGCATATTCGATATATTAAATCGAATATCAAAATATTGCTCAAAGTATTTCAAAGTTCATTTTAAATCCTTACTCAAGTGTAAAATTAAGTTTTAATCTTAAAATAGTTTCAAAATGATTTTACAAAATATTTCGAACCATTTCAAAGCCAAAAATTCCAGATTGCTCAGAGGAAACCGATTCCCCCCAAAGGGGGTATCGATTCCCCTCTAAATGGTTTGGCTCCGAGAATTTCAGTATGCTCAGAGGGAACCGATTCTCCCCAGGGGGTACTAATTCCCCCCACTGTTCAACGGTCGAAATATTTGAATTTTACACTTAGGGAACCGATTCCCCATTAGGGGTATCGATTCCCCCACACTCCAAGCAGAAATATTAATTGTTTTCACACTTAAACGGCTCCAAAAACTTCATTAATGATCCCCAACGTTAAGAAGTGATTCAAGGTGTATTTAAGCAAGCTTAGAAGCCATTGATCAATAACAAGAAACATCAAGCAACTAGAATCAAGAGAGAATCAAAGAGAAAGCATCAAACCTCAAGTTTGAGCATTTCAAGCCTATTTTTCATTCAATATTCATTTTGCTTTCAAGAACACTTATTGTGCTCAATTGTATTCATTCTTGAGTGTTCTTTTCTTTGTTCTAGAATTGTGCAAACAATCTACCTTGTGAGGATTTCCTTATAAGTTTGCAAATTTGTATTGTTCTCTTTGGGAGAGAGTGTTCTCAAGAATTTGGGGTATAATTCTTGAGGGTTTGTAAGGTTACTCTTTGTCCTCAAAAGAAAGACAAATTAGTGAATTTGTGGAAAATCCTTAGTGTGGATAGCTAAGGTAGTGGACGTAGACTTTGGTTGTGAAAGTCGAACCACTCTAAATCGCTGTGCAAATTTCTTTCAATTTTCTGCAAAAGCTTCCACCAAACTTTTAATTGCCAATTCACCCCCTTCTTGGTCATATTCGTCAATCGATTAACTCAACAATTGGCATCAGAGCCTAACTCATTTGAAGGTTTAATCGCCTCTTGAGTCGATTCGGGAAGAGTTACATCGATAATCAAAGTCATCAACGGCCTCTACTTCAAACTTCGACTCCGGTCTCAATTCGATGCCCGTCAACAAGCCTCATTTCTTTAATGGGGCTAACTATGCCTATTGGAAAAATAAGATGATGTACTTTATTCAAGCAAGTGACATGGGAGCATGGAATGTCATAGAAGAATGATACATCAAGCCTCTCACTCATCCAAGATTGTGGAGTGAAGGATAGACAAAAATGTTCTAGCTCAACTCCAAAGCCATCCATATCATATTTTGTGCTCTTGGACCAGATGAATACGAAAGAGTTTCATCTTGTACAACCGCCAAAGAAATATGGGACAAACTTCAAGTCACTCATGAATGTACCAATGAGGTAAGGAAATCTAAAATTAGTATTCTAACGCATAGCTATGAAAATTTCAGGATGAAACCAAATGAAGATATCAACGCTATGACGGATATATTCTCAACGATTGTCAATGGTCTCAAATCATATGGAGAGATCATTTCAAATGAAAAGCTTGTGAGGAAGTTAGTTTATTCTCTTCCAAAATCATGGCAATCAAAGAAGACGGCAATCATCGAGTCTAAGGATCTAACTTCCTTAACTCTTGAAGAGATAATCGGTTCACTCCTCACTCATGAAATGATGCTTGAAGATGAGGTGGACCTCGATAAGATTGAAGAAAAACATTGGAGTTGCTCTCAAATCCATAAAAGATGAGAGTAATTCGGATGAAGATGACGATGACGAGGAAATGTCATTGTTTGCCAAACGGTTCAGAAAATTGATGAGACCTTACCGAGGAAGAAAATTCAAACGAAATGAAGGCCTCAAAAATGAACCAAAAGAGAAGGACCTAATCATTTGCTATGAATGCAAAAAGTCGGGGTATGTCAAATATGATTGTCCACAATTGAAGAGAAAGGGTCAATCAAAAAATAAGCACAAGGATCATGTGGCTACATGGAGCGATGAAGAAGGTTCTGATGAAGAGGAACAAGAAGTAGCAAACTTGTGCTTGATGGCATTCGGGGAAGATTCTAAGGTAACCTCTAACTCATCTGATTTTGATGATTTATCCTATGATGAGTTATTAGAGGAATATAATGGGTTGGCTTCGGATTATGAGAAATTGTTTTTAAAATATAAAAATGATGTTTCAAAATTGAAAAATAAAAATAAACCCATATCCAAAACCAACAACGATCTTGAAAGTAAAATCAAAGATTTGCAAATCAAACTAGAAGAGCTTGAAAAGAAAATTTTGGATTTGCAAAATTTACTTTCAAAGGTCAATGATGATCATCAAAATAAAATTAATGATCTTAAAGCCTCTTTTGATAAAGTTGGAACAAAACGTTTTGAAAATAGAGAAAATTCAAAATCCAACTTTGTTAGAAAAAGTTTTAAAAACTACAATCATAGAGGTCCCCAAAGAACCTCTAATGGAAAAAACGTTAGAAGTATATGGGTTCCTAAAGAGCTCATTACTACTAAAGATAAGGATATCCTACACAAATGGATACCTAAGGGGACTAGGATTTTGGAAACTAATGAATATGGACCCAAAAGAATTTGGGTACCAAAAATTAGAAATTAATCTATGTTTGTAGGAAAAGGAGCATTGCTACAAGGCACGAGAAACAAATCCAAATTCATGGTACCTTGATAGTGGATGCTCAAGACACATGACGAGACAAAAACTGGTTCATTGAGCTTAACGCCAACAATGGAGGAGAAGTGACTTTTGATGATGATTCAAAAGGTCACATTGAAGGTATTGGTACTATTGGTAATAACTCTTCCATACAAATTAAGAATGTTTTATATGTGAATGGATTAAAGCATAATCTATTGAGCATTAGTCAATTTTGTGATAAGGGATTCAATGTCATGTTTGATATTAATGGTTGTAAAGTCATTGACATTGCATCTAATCAGATTATGTTTTTGGTCATAGAATAGGAAACATATACATGGTCCATTTAGATTCTATTGATATGACTAATTTGTGCCTAGTTGCTAAGGATGAACATGATAGTTGGTTATGGCATAGGAGACTAGGACATGCTAGTATGAGTGTTTTGCAACGGCTAATTCAAGGTGATTTAATTCGAGGGTTGCCTAAGCTTAAATCTGATAATGATAAAATCTGTGATGCTTGTGCTAAAGGAAAATAAAAGCGAGTTTCTTTTAAATCCATTAATGACGTATCAACTAGTAGAGTATTACAATTGATCCATATAGATCTTTTTGGGCCAACTAGGACTACTAGCTTGGGTGGAAAACAATATGCATTTGTCTTGGTAAATGATTATTCTAGATATACTTGGGTTCTATTCTTAAGTACTAAAGATGAAGCATTAGAAAATTTCATCACATTTTCAAAATTAATCCAAAACGAAAAAGGTTACTCTATTACTAGTGTTAGAAGTGATCATGGCACTGAATTTAAAAATCTTGGATTTAATGAGTTTTTTAATTCTAATGGTATTAGCCATAATTTTTCAGCACCTAGAACCCCTCAACAAAATCGAGTTGTTGAGAGGAAAAATCAAACTTTAGAAGAAATGGCTAGAACCGTGCTTTGTGAAAATAATTTGCCAAAATATTTTTGGGTGGAAGCCACAAATACCGCTTGTTATGTTGTAAATCGAGTAATGATTATGCCAATTTTAAAGAAAACTCCATATTGTTTTAAATAATGGTAAAGAAAACCTTGGAAAATTTGATACTAAAAGTGATGAATGATTTTTCTGGGTTATTCCTTAAATTCTAAAGCTTATCGAGTATTTAATAAAAGAACTTTAGTTGTAGAAGAGTCTATACATGTTGTTTTCGATGATAATCCCCTTCCGTGGAAGGATTCTTGTGTGAATGATGATGTAGGTAATAAAAATACAAATGAAGTTAGACATGACGTTGAAGAACAATAATCAAAGGAAGAAACAAAAGATGAGGTAACTCATGATCCTCTTGAGAATCCAACCATTGAAGAAAGGGAAGTATCATATCCAAGAGAATACAACTATGTCAAGGATGGTGAGATTATAGGTGATCCATCCAAAGGGGTAACAACTTGACGCCGGACAGAATAATGATTATCCTGCAGACACTCCAACAGATGATTCACAAGAGAAAAATCGCCCAAAAAAAACCAGAGAAAAAAGTCTCTAGGGTTTAATAAAATATTATAAAATCAAAACAATCCCAAAATCAGTCCACAAGCCAGACTGTTATAGCCAAAAATCGTCTTTATTCGAATTTTGCCAAAAATAGCAAAATCCCAAAAATCACTCTAAATTAAAATTCAAAATAAAATAAGCAATCTCCAAAAAATCCGGCCTGAATCGGATTTAAATTGACTTCCTAATTGACAATCGAAATATTATCATAAATAGTAAAAAATATCTAAATCTAGTGATTCGGAGGGGGAAACGGCAGAATTTGAGGTTGAAAAAAAGGCCAAAAGACTGAAACATACTCAAAACGACCCCAATGAGGAACATGTCACAATCAATTCCCGCCTTTGCATTGATCTGCCAATTCATGGTATCTCAGCACCATCAAGGTGCAATCTCTCAGCTCAGCATCATCTGTCTCGGATCCCCCTGCATCACAACTCGATCTTCTCTTAGAAATATTTTAATTATGTTGCATTTATTTCATTCATAGAGCCTAAGAATATTAAAGAAGCATTAAAAGATGAACATTGGATTATGGCTATGCAAGAAGAATTAAATCAATTTGAGAGAAGTAAAGTATGGACATTAGTTGAAAGGCCTAGTAATAAATCTACTGTAGGTACTAGATGGGTATTTAGGAATAAGCTTGATGAGAGTGGTAATATAGTGAGAAATAAGGCTAGACTTGTTGCTCAAGGGTATACTCAAGAAGAGGGCATAGACTATGATGAAACATACGCTCCCGTAGCTAGGATGGAAGCAATTAGAATGTTATTAGCATTTGCATGTTTTCATGAATTTAAATTATATCAAATGGATGTTAAAAGTGCATTTTTAAATGGTTTTATAAAGAAAGAAGTGTGTGTGGAACAACCTCTAGGTTTTGAAGATTCAAAATTTTCGGATCATGTTCTTAAATTGACAAAAGCACTTTATGGTTTAAAACAAGCTCCTAGAGCTTGGTATGAAAGATTGTCAAACTTTTTAATTGAAAAAGGTTTTCAAAAGGGAATGGTTGACATTACATTGTTTTTAAAGCATAAAGGTAAAGATTTATTAGTAGTTCAAATTTATGTTGATGATATAATATTTGGTTATACTAATGATGTTCTTTGCCAAGAATTTTCTAAGCTAATGCAAAGTGAGTTTGAGATGAGCATGATGGGGGAGCTCTCATTTTTCTTGGGACTCCAAATCAAGCAAAGAAAAGATGGCATCTTCATCAATCAAGCTAAGTATGTCAAAGATATGCTCAAAAAGTTTGGACTGGAAAATGGAAAACCTCACGACACTTCAATGAGCTCTTCAACAAAGCTTGACTTAGATGAAGGAGGTAAAAGTTTAGATGTTAAATTATATAGGTCAATGATTGGCTCTTTGCTTTATCTAACTGCAAGTAGACCGGACATTATGTTTAGTGTTTGCTTATGTGCTAGATTTCAATCATGTCCTAAGGAATCACATTTACTAGCTGTTAAGAGAATCTTTAGATACCTTAAGGACACTCCTAGTTTAGGACTTTGGTATCCTATAGACTCTAGCTTTAGCTTGCATGCCTTTTCTGATGCGGATTATGGAGGATGCAAATTAGATAGGAAAAGCACCTCTGGTACTTGCCAATTCCTTGGAAATATGTTGATTTCTTGGTTTTCAAAGAAACAAAATTGTGTTGCATTATCTACCACTGAAGCTGAATACATTTCAGCTGGTAGTTGTTGTGCACAAGTTTTATGGATGAAACAACAACTTTTTGATTATGGAATTGAAGTAGGTACGATTCCTATCAAGTGTGACAATACTAGTGCTATTTGTCTCACTAAAAATCCCATCTAACACTCTAGAACTAAGCACATTGAAATAAGACATCACTTCATTAGAGACCATGTCACTAAGGAAGATGTAGTTCTAGAATTTGTTAATACTTTGCACCAATTAGCGGATATCTTTACAAAACCTTTAGACAAAGAAAGATTTTGGACACTTAGGAGAAATTAGGTTTGACCAACCTATCTTCACTTAGTGTTTAAAATAATTTTAGCACTTTTAAGACTAAATGAAAAATGCTTAGAATAGTAATTTTTGATTGCATTCATTGCTATTAGTTAGGGGGAGTTTATGATTCTTGATGAAAATTAAATTTATGTTCAAATATAGTTTAAATATTAATTTGGTTGTTTGAACGTGATTAATTTTCAATATATGAGTTGCAATACCACTAGAGAAAATTAATTTAGCATTTTGTGTGTTTAAAATCGGATTTTAGCATTTTTGTGCAGAGGGATTCGATACCCCCATGAGGGAACCGATTCCCCCTTTGAAGGGGAACCGATTCCCCCTAGGGGAATCGATACCCCTGGGGTTCTGGTTTTATCGGGCAGAACCCTTGTTTTTGCCTCAAATCCTCTCTTCTCTTCACGCCATTTTTCCCCTCCATTCTCTCAAATCTCCACTTTGTCTCAAAACAACAGTTTTTTAATCAGAATTCTCTTCAAATATCATCTTCTAAACCTGCTAGCATCATTAAAATTGTGCAAACAACATCAAAATCCACTCAATCTCATCTTTCAAGGTAAATTTTTCTAAATTCTCTATTTCATTGATTTTGAACATAGGACTAATTTTAATTAGTTCTAGATAGAAATAGTGATCGGGCATTGATTGTTTAATGATTAGAAACTAGATATTACAACTAATTTCATAAAAAACACAAGAATTTTTCAAAAATTTTGAAATTTTCGAAATAAAAAAAATTTGTTTTTCAAATTATTGTGTTTTAATTGAATTATGTTGTTGTTATGAAAACTATACACATATTGTTTTCAAAACCTTATTTTTCACTAGTTTTCAAAAACTTTGCCCATTAGGATTGGTTTAGAGAACCTTGAAATATTGAGGACTCAATTGAGTTTTGGGATTGATTGAATTGCATACATGTGTTTTCTAAATTGCAGGTTATCCATTCTATTCCGACTTCCTAAACCATGTCTAATCCTAAATGTGCTAGGTCTTCATATAGTCGCTCACACCATCAACCAAATCCACCTCCAAATCCTCCTCATATTCCTAAAATTCCAATTCCTAATCCTAATCCTATTGATCCTAATATGACTATCTAAAACTCGTGTTTCAATCATCCTGATCCTAGAAATCATCGTTTTGGTATTATCTATATTTTGACTCTTACAAAATTAGAGAATAATGTATCCCTTCTCGTCAAGCTATGGTAGATATCAATTTTAGATATCTTCCTCTTTTACAAGAGTGAAAATTTGATAAACTTTGTGACCTTGAACCTATAGTTTACCATCAACTTGTTCGCATCTTTTATTCTAATACTGTTTGTGTCAAAAATCGAGCTCAAACTGAGACCATAGAAGTTCGTTCCTACCTCCTAGGATAATTCTTACATATTAACTCGGCTTACATAGCCAAAGCATTAGGATTAGATGATGATGGTATATCAAATGAAAAACAATTTTTAGGTTCTCGCTATAAAAAGAGATAGTGATTGTCTTCTTAGACCTTCATGATCGTTTTCTTCATCTAATGATTTCTTGGTGGTTTCGACCATCCGGAGGTCATTACTCTACTCTTCATGCTTTAGATCTTTGGTGGTTACATTGTTTCCAAAACAGTATTAAAATAAACCTACCTCAGATTATTTTTGCTAAAATCGTTGAAACCGTAAATCTTGTTCCTAACAAGAAACTTTGTTCATCTCTAGTTTACGGTTGCATTTTAAGTAATCTATTTTCTAAAGTCGGGCTTATAGTAGGTCTAGATGTCGTCTTTCCTTTAAAGAAACAAATTAATCTTCTTTCCTTAACGAGAGCGGGATGGATAAAGGATAAGGAAACCGGTGAATGGGTTCGATCTTCTGAAAATACTCCGGGAGCTAGTTCTTCACGAGCTCCACCAGAAGCTGACAATGATCCCGAGCTTGAACAGTTAATGCGAGACATCGATGAAGCCGAAGATGAGCCTGAGCAGCCCGAGGAGCAAGCACAACAAACGAATCAAATGCCTCTATATTTTCAATCTTTTATGGAGACATTCGATTTCCGATATGCTACCATAGATTCGCGCTTTACTTCTATAGAGTCCCATTTATCCACAATGGGAGCTAAACAATTGGAAATTCTTCAGGAGATGCGTGCAAGCAATGAAGCAACAAACGCTCGCATTAATGAACTCACTCATGAAATGGCCGCTATGCGAGCTCGTTTTCCTCCTCCCGATCCTCCTACGGATGCTTGATTCTTTGTTTTGCTTTAGTACTTTGAACTTAAAGCTTATTGTTTCAACATTTTGAATATTTTGGAATGTTTGATTTTTGTGGATTGTTAAACTTTGGATTTGTTTGGATGTTTGAATATTTGGTTTAGTTAAATTTATTACATCATTTTAACAATATGACCAATTTTGCCATGTCACATTATTTATGAATATTGATTATGAAACTAATGGCTAACGTTTCTCTTGATTGTGATCTTAGCAGCTTAAACTATATATATAATCAATTGGCCAAATGATATCAAAACCTTGTTTAAATTCTTTTACGAATCTTTTTGATTTAACAAAAAAGGGGGATAAATGTTATTAAATTAAAAAATGAGTTTTTGAAGAGGAGTAGTGTTAAAGTAAGGGGGTAGTATTTTTTCAAAATCAAAATTCATTTTGAAATTAGAAAATCTTAAAATGTTTTGTTATATCAAAAAGGGGGAGATTGTTGAAAACATTTTGATATTTCAATATAACAAATTAAATTAAAAGAATTTTAATTTTGAAAAAGATTTTTTCTAAGCATATTCGATATATTAAATCGAATATCCAAATATTACTCAAAGTATTTCAAAGTTCATTTTAAATCCTTACTCAAGTGTAAAATTAAGTTTTAATCTTAAAATAATTTCAAAACGATTTTACAAAATATTTCGAACCATTTCAAAGCCAAAAATTCCAGATTGCTCAGAGGGAACCGATTCCCCCTGAATGGTTTGGCTCCGAGAATTCCAGTATGCTCGGAGGGAACCGATTCCCCCCAGCGGGTAACGATTCCCCCCACTATTCAACGGTCGAAATATTTGAATTTTATACTTAGGGAACCGATTCCCCATTAGGGGTACCGATTCCTCCCACGCTCCAAGCAGAAATATTAATTGTTTTCACACTTAAACGGCTCCAAAAACTTCATTAATGATCCCCAACATTCAAAAGTGATTCAAGGTGTATTTAAGCAAGCTTATAAGCCATTGATCAATAACAAGAAACATCAAGCAACTAGAATCAAGAGAGAATCAAAGAGAAAGCATCAAACCTCAAGTTTGAGCATTTCAAGCCTATTTTTCATTCAATATTCATTTTGCTTTCAAGAACACTTATTGTGCTCAATTGTTTTCATTCTTGAGTGTTCTTTTCTTTATTCTAGAATTGTGCAAACAATCTACCTTGTGAGGATTTCCTTGTAAGTTTGCAAATTTGTATTGTTCTCTTTGGGAGATAGTGTTCTCAAGAATTTGGGGTATAAATCTTGAGGGTTTGTAAGGTTACTCTTTGTCCTCAAAAGAAAGACAAATTATTGAATTTGTGGAAAATCCTTATTGTGGATAGCTAAGGTAGTGGACATAGACTTTGGTTGAGAAAGTTGAACCACTCTAAATCGTTGTGCAAATTTCTTTCAATTTTCTGCAAAAGCTTCCACCAAAATTTTAATTGTCAATTCACCCCCCTCTTGGTCATATTCGTCAATCGATTAACTCAACAGTATTTGCCCAGTTTTCATCACTAGATATGGGTAAAGAGGGTTAGCTATAAACACAATATTTTGCCCGAGTTTATATACATATATATGTTATAGGTCTTAAGTTTTAATGGTTAAAGAATAGTAGTTGTTAATATTAATTGTTAATTTTAATTGTTAGCATTAATTGTGGTAGTAATTGTTAGCATTAATTGTGTCAGTAATGGTTAACATTAATTGTGTTAGTAATTAGTAATATTAATTGTGTTAATAATGGTTAATATTAATTATGTTTTAATAATCATTGATTATGTCATTGTTAATTAATTGTTAATTAAGTTCTAGTGATTGTTGATTACGTTTTAATAGTTAATGTGGGTTGTGTTTAGTTGTTAATATTGATTGTGTTAATATTAATTATGTTGAATTTGAATTTAACTGGTATTAACATATGCAAAATAAGTATATATTTATTTTATTTTATTATAGGTTACAACATGAGGCCCATACACAACATAAAAACCAGGCCCAACGTTACAAGGTATAAAGCCAAAACTACAAATGGGCCAACTAATGGCCCAAAGGCAAGTTACCTAGCCCAAACAACCAACTCAAACACTCAACCCAACACTTAGGATTTTGTCTCATCTCTCCAACCGCCAAATATTGATGGTTGTTGGATCTACCCTTGATCCAATGGCCCATATGAGATAGAGTCATAGGGTTTCATCATAACCTTAGGATGGATAGCAGCTGCCGCCACCTAGCCCTAATTTCACTGCCAAGTAACCACGTCGTCACCACCGTGTAGCCCTACTGCCACTGTCGAGTAGTCGCGTTGTCACTGCCACCCCTGCCATGGTTGTCGTTGTCTGTTCTTGTTGCACCGCTGGCCACTGTCACCTCAGCCAACCATCAACAACATATCAGTCAACCAAAACGAGGCAAAAAATGAATAAATTTTTTTATTCTACATAAAACAAAAATACAATCCAAATATCATATTCGAGGCTGACACTAAGAATAATCACATCTCATCTCATCGGTAGTGAATATACAGAGAAATGATGACATCTACTATCCGAATCATATATAAGAGAAGATGTGAACCATTTCAGAGAGGTTTTTCGAAAAAGAGATAAAAAAAAGAGTCAAAAGCATATACAAGAAAGAAAAAAAAGTGCTTTGCCCCTCGAGCTTGAAGGATCCCACGTCGTCGAAGCCGATAGACTGTCAGATCATCTAAGGTAGCCTTCGTTTTTTGATTTTGGGTTTTCCAAACATCTGAAATGCCATTCTGAGAATTACTCGAGTAAAATTACTCTTATTAATAATTATTAAATAACTCTTTGCTGAATTTATATTCCTAATATTTTAAATTAAGTCCATTGTTTTCATATGATTATTTTTATATAGATGTTCAATTTTTCTTTATTTATCGTTTAATTCTTTTACGTTATTTTTTCTTTATTTATCGTTTATTTCTTTTACGTTACCTATTTATTTATGTTTAATTTTTATTTATTTGTTGTGAGTAATATCCTCTTCATTCTCTATAAATGTTGTTTATCATTATTGTATTTATATCTCATGCATTCATTGTTTTTGAAATTTTAAAGACAATGTTGTCTTATGTCGTAGGTTAACGAAATCACATACAACATTATTGGATTTAAGCCTTTGTTAATTCAGGTAATGAGAGAACATCCTTTTAAATAATATCGAGTGAATTAAATGATTTATCGAGTCAAATATTTTCAAAGAATGAAATTCACCTTTTTCAAAATTCATAGAATTAGAAAGGACATAATTTAAAAATGAGAAAATAAACTCAGTGACCGAAAATGCCTTATAATATACGATTTTAACCAAATTTTTTTGAAATTGCCAAAATGACCAACAAAATCGCAACGCGATCTTAAATACGCAACGCGAACTCTAATTTTTCAACTTAGTTTCCAGATTCGCAACGCGAATATCCAGATTCGTAATGCGATTGTAAGATTCGCAATGCGATTTTGAAAAATGTGTTGCGATAGTTAAAATGTGTTGCGAAAGTTTGAAAAACGTGTTGTTGCGATAATGAAAAAGTGTTGCGATAGTGAAAAATCCAAAATAAGTTTACATTTTAACTATTCCAAATTCACGTGGAGTTTGAAACAATAAAGAATGTGTTGCGATAGTGTAAAAGATTCCCAAGCCATTTGTAAGATCTTAGTTTGAAACAATAAAGAATGTGTTGCGATAGTGTAAAAAGTGTTTGTAATGCTCAATCCTACATAGTATTGGAAACACTATTGGGAATGGGTATTTAAGGCTTAGATTTCCCACTTCCTTGTTGAGTGGAAGAGAACAAGGGAGACTCTCGCGCGCCGTCCCGTTTCGTCTCGGGTCGGGTCGTGGTCGTGGTCATTTTGGCAAATCGAAAAAGTTGGTCAAAATCGTATATTATAAAGCATTTTCGGTCACTGAGGTTATTTTCTCTTTAAAAATTTTGGAATTTGAATTTTCAAAATTCTACTACATAGACAAAGTATAATTGAAAGTATTAATTTTGGGCGATGTGGGAGTGTTCACCATTCCCCACGTGTAATCGACTATCTGATCCGCGAAAGATGAGTTTTTGGTAACATGCAGATCGACTTTTATCTCAAAAACATTTTTTTATTAAAATTGTTATTAAAAGATATTTTTCTAGGTATTCGACTCACCTAACCTAAGGGTCGATGGTAACTCCAAATTTCAAATTAATTCATATTAAACCAAAAAATCACGATTTTCTAAACTAAAATTATAATTATTTTAAAATTAAATTATTTATCGTTTTATAAACGTTATGAAAATACTTTAAATAACTATTCGTAACAAGCGATATAGTTTAAACATTTATTTTATATTGAAGCCTTATTTGATTATCATTTTAGTTATGCTTTGATCACCAATTATATTTTTAAATCATTAGTAACTTTATTTTTTTTTTGACCATTTATCATTAAAATAATAATATAATTGCTAATATGATAATTGAATAAAAACCTAAAATAATGGTTAAGCAACTAAATACATAATTTACGCTAAGAATTTCTATCCTTAAACTGAATCAATCCCCCACCTATTCCAAATTTGAATTTGAAGAAAAACGACAAAACTATATTTATAATATAAAATTTCACTGAATAATTGATATTACTTATTTTATAAAAATATTTTTATTAAAAATATTTTTTTTCAAAATAATAATATAATTGTATCAATCAAACTACTCCAGTGATTAAATGAATAATATCAACAAACTACCTCAGTGGTTAAACAAATGATTAATGTCTTTAGATGTCTCATATTTGAGCACCAGCTTCTGCAAGCAAATAGAGGTGTTTGAGTAAATTTATTGTCAAATAATTTAAAAGATTTTATAATATATACTACTTTATATTCACCTTAGTTTAATAAAAAAATATATAATAAAACTAAAGCTTAATACGAAAATAAATTCTCAAACTATTTCTCGAAAAATATTTCAACCCCAACCTCGTCCTTCACCCTCCCTCTCTTCCCATCTCCGGCCATTAGCAATTGTTATCGATCATTTTTGGTCCGCCATCGTTATCGCTAACGATCATTCACCCGTTGACGCACACCCAATGATCAATCGTCGTCCTTACCATCACCTGAATTCCCTAAATCTAAAATCTCCAATATCCAAATCCTAATTTCCAATTTCAGTTTCCTAACCCAAACAGTCACCGGTCATCTCCGACTATCATCGTCGTCGTTGAACAGTTGGTTTTGATCGGAATTACACGGTGGTTCGAATAGTGGCGGAGGTGTGACTTATGGACGTCAAAATCTACCAAAATCGATGCTTCTTCACGACAAACGGTGGTAGATCACAATTAAAGGTCAACGATGGTTTGATCGGGGTCAACGTCGATGCTGATGACGATGGTGGTAACGGTCACCGTTGGTAGATCGATGGCTATGGAAGGAGAAGGGGAAAGGGACAAAGGGGCTACTGGTGGTTTTTTTAATAATTTTTTCTTTAATTTTTAAATAAATTCTCAAAATTATCGGAATGTGACATGTGTCACTTAACGAAGATTTTTAACGGCGTTTAACGTCCGGACACCTAAAAATTTTGACTTTAAAAACAATAGACATCTATTTTTAATATTTAGGCACTAAAATATTTTCGGACATAATTTAGGAACTTATTTTTTTATTAAGCATAAAACTAATGATAAAACTATATTTATAATATAAAAAATACGGCTGGTGATAGGCTGGCAGCAGTGCGAAAGTTCCGTGACAATCCAACTTACTATTTTATGTTGAGTATGACGAAGATTATGAAGTTATCCTATTATTTTGTTGAGAATATTTCTTCAAACAAAATTTTCTAATGAATTTCTTCTTCCACCAAAAGTACTTATTTATTGGTTTAAGTCAATAATGTAAAATTTTAGCAAAAAGTAAATTATTTGAAAATACTTTCACATTTTAAACGAAATTTTAAATCTAAATTATTTCTATAAGCATTCACAAACCCTTAATTTAATTTGTGTCGAATATGATGGAAGGTCGTTCAGTTTTTGTGAGCACTACGTATATACCATTAATGCACATTACTGGTTTTGTTGTCCAGACTTCCAAATAAATGGAATATAAAACTACAGCAGGCCCACAAGCACGATTGCATGAACTCAAATCTCCACCGAGAATCTGAACAACTTGTCTTAATTCTGCTACATGATCCCATTCAACATTGCGTCCAGTCAACTACACGTTTACCAGTTCAAATGGTTGACGCCCCTAGCTTCCCACTTCACATTCTACTTTCCCATTGACCAAACTCACTAAACGCCATATCATCACCGTGTTCCCCACTTGTATTCGTGTTTATTCGGAATGGTAGATGGGTTGGTAGAAGACAATTCAGTCACTTATCATATTCCAGATTCAATTCAAAGGTCAATGATACCAAAGAAAAGGCGTCAAAGACTACTCGAAATCGTCATTTAAAGACACGGTATTTGGTTATCAAGTTGCAGCCCGTTTTTGGGGAACAATGATCGGTTGAAATGTGCATAAAAGCATGTCTCGGAATCCAAATCTATCATCAGCTTCGTAGTTTCAGAATATCATTACTCTAGCTACCAATGGTGTTAAAATGCATCAACGGTTTAATCATTGCCATAGTTTGTTCCGTTTTACTTACTGCACTGTATGCAGAACCGAGCTTAGAGGTTGAAGTTGAGGTGATTCGGGCATTCAAGAGATCTGTCACTCATGACCCTTTGGGAGCACTTGCAGATTGGACGGCGGCGAACCATCACTGCAGCTGGTCTGGGATTGCCTGTGACCCTTCCTCGAGTCGAGTCATTTCGATCACCCTGGTTGAAATGCAGCTCAATGGGGAGATATCTCCATTTGTTGGAAACCTTTCAAGCCTCCAGGTTCTTGATTTAACTTCAAATTCATTCTCAGGTCATATTCCACCTCAACTAGGACTATGCTCCCAGCTCACTGATCTAATTCTTTACTATAATTCTCTGGCGGGTCCAATCCCACCGGAAATAGGAAACATTAGAAATCTGCAAACGATGGACTTAGGCGATAACTTTCTGAACGGAAGCATCCCCGACAGCATTTGCAACTGCACTTCCTTGTTAGCTCTAGGTATTATCTACAACAATCTCACAGGAACAATCCCTAAAAACATAGGAAACTTGGTTAATCTTCAAATGTTGGTAGCATTTAGAAACAGTTTGGAAGGTTCAATACCAGTTTCCATTGGCAAGTTGAGAGCTTTGCAATCTTTAGACCTAAGTGAAAACCATCTTTCCGGAGTAATACCTCTGGAAATAGGGAATTTGTCGAGTTTAGAATATCTTCTGCTGCTTAATAACTCACTGAAGGGAGAAATCCCATCAGAACTAGGTCGTTGCAGGTCACTTGTTAATCTTGAACTCTACACCAAGAAGTTCATGGGAGCCATTCCTCGTGAGCTTGGAAATCTGGTACAATTACAGACTTTAAGACTGTATGAAAACAAGTTGAATTCCACAATTCCTCTTTCCTTGTTCCAATTGAAATCATTAACCAGTTAGGACTCTCGGAGAACAAGTTGATCAGAATTACCAGATGAGGTTGGATCTTTGGCCTCGTTACAAGTACTGACCCTGCATTCCAATAAGTTCAAGGGAGGGATTCCTTCATCAATAACCAACTTGACAAATTTGACATATTTGTCAATGAGCTACAATTCTCTCACAGGAAAACTTCCACAAAACCTCGGATTGCTTTACAACCCATCTTCAGGTTATATCTTTGGGTTTTAATAATATAACAGGGAAAATTCCATCAGGTTTAGGGCAGTTGCCAAATTTAACATTTCTATCTATAGAGCCAAATAGGATGTCGGGTGAAATCCCTGATGATCTCTTCAACTGCTCAAATCTTCGTCTTCTAAGTATAGCAGAAAACAATTTTACTGGATTGTTAAAGCCAGATATAGGCAAACTCTATAATCTCCAGGTTTTGAAAGCTGGTTTCAATTCATTTGTAGGTTCAATTCCACCAGAGATTGGCAATTTGAACCGACTTGTGACCTTAAGCCTTGCTGGAAATGGTTTCACAGGCCAAATTCCACCAGAATGATCAAAAGCCTCTCTCCTTCAAGGGCTCTCATTGCATGATAACGCTCTACAAGGTGCCCTACCTGGGAGACTATTTGAACTGAAGCAGCTTACTTATCTAGACTTGCAGCACAACAAGATAACAGGTTCCATTCCGAATGCCATCTCAAAGCTCGAGTTTCTTACATACCTCAACCTCAACAACAACAAGCTCAAAGGGTCCCTTCCAAATAGCATGGAACATCTATATCGACTTTCAACATTGGATGTCTCTCACAACCATCTCACAGGATCGATTCCCAAGTCCATGTTTGCAGGGATGAGAATGATGCAGCTGTTTCTGAACTTCTCCAACAATTTCTTAGAAGGAAGTATTCCAGATGAGCTGGGTAAGCTGGAAATGGTGCAAGATATCTACATCTCAAACAATAACTTTTCAGGAGTCATTCCTACAACAAACAGAGGCTGCAGAAATTTGTTTTCTCTAGATCTTTCAGGAAATAAACTTTCTGGTATCATCTCAGCTGAGGCATTTACTCGAATGGATATGCTTAGAAGCTTGAACCTTTCAAGAAATAAATTAGATGGTAAAATTCCAGAAAACTTGGCGAAATTGAAGCATCTAAGCTCCCTGGGCGTTTCCCAGAATCAACTTCGGGGTAGCATTCCAGATAGTTTTACCAATAGTTCCAGCTTGACACATCTCGATCTTTCATTCAATCAACTTGAAGGCCATGTTCCAGAGAACGGCATATTCAAAACTATCAACTCATCAAGTTTGGTAGGAAACAAAGCTCTCTGTGGAAACAGAGCTCTCAGGTCATGCAGCAAGAGAAGTTCAATTCAATTTTCCAAAAAGGCAATAATAATTGTCAGCATCCTTGGAACTGTTTCA
The DNA here is from genome assembly GCF_006381635.1 of Hibiscus syriacus. NCBI lineage: Eukaryota > Viridiplantae > Streptophyta > Magnoliopsida > Malvales > Malvaceae > Hibiscus > Hibiscus syriacus. Next base: position 1,042,407 of record NW_024063270.1, read on the forward strand.
GTACTACTAATCCTAGTGCTCGTAGTTTCATCCCTCCTCTGGCGTGCCAAAGAGAGGAAACTGGTCGAGTTGGAAAATCCAGAACCAGAGTTCACACCGGCAGCTCTAAGAAGGTTTGATAAAATGGAATTACAAAATGCAACTAGATCTTTCAGCGAAGATAACATTATTGGTACAAGCAGTTTGAGTACCGTGTACAAGGGCCAGCTAGAAGATGGCAAGCAGATAGCAGTGAAGAAATTAAATCTGCATCAGTTCTCCAAAGAATCTGATAAGAGCTTTCACAGAGAAGTAAAAAACTTGAGCCATTTAAGGCACAAGAATCTGGTAAAGGTACTTGGGTATGCATGGGAAAGCCAGAAACTAAAGGCTATCATCTTCAATACATGGAGAACGGGAGTTTAGAGAGCGTCATACATGGTTCCATGATGGATTATGATATCTGAACATTATCTAAAAGAGTTGATCTTTGCATTGCAGTTGCTAGTGCATTGGATTACTTGCATTCTGGGTATGATTTCCCCATTGTACATTGTGATTTGAAGCCTTCAAATATACTTCTCGATGGAGATTGGGTTGCGCATGTTAGTGATTTTGGAACAGCTCGGATGCTGAATTTTCATCTTAATGGTGGAAGTAGCCTTTCATCAACATCAGCATTTGAAGGCACTATTGGCTACTTGGCACCAGGTATTCTTCAATTACTTCAACTTATTAATGCACTTACTAATTTCTCCATATGCCAGAAAATTCTTCAAACCTGCAATATTTTCAACAGACATATTGAGAAAAGAGAATTTTAACAATCATGGTCTCCCATGTTATATGTAATCTAGTTTCAACTATAAACAGCGGAATCCCTTCATATCTTTCGACAGATCAAGTGCTATTCAAATTATCATGCTTGGATAATTATAAGATTATGAACATTTCAAAACCTGAATCACTGAAACATTACTCTGCACCTCTTCAGAATTCGCATACATGAGGAATGTTACAACTAAAGTGGATGTGTTCAGCTTCGGCATAGTAGTCATGGAGTTCCTAACAAAAAAGAGACCAACTGGAGTCATGGAAGAGGATGGACTGCCAGTTAGTCTTCAACAACTAGTTGAGAAATCCCTTGGTAGTGGAACCAAAGGGATCCTTAAAGTTCTGGATCCTATGCTAGCTTTGAATGTTTCGGATGAACAAATGGAAGCAGTAGAAAACCTCTTTAAACTAGCCTTGTTTTGTACCTCCCCTAATCCTGAGGAAAGACCCAACATGAACGAGGTTTTATCGATCCTTTCCAAGCTAAAAGAAAATACTATGAAAATGAGGACATAATCGCGTGAAGAATCGAGCACTCTGCTGCCTTAGAGATGCATAACAGCAGCAAACTCCATTGCATTCTAATGTATTGGTTTCTATTGAATAGTTTCAATTTCCTCAATCTCAAACTGTCTTTCCAGTTAACTCGAAATGGAACAGACTGCAACTTTGTTTGACTTCATAATTTTTTTTTATCATTAACACATCAAAATCATATACATCAGCAAGTCCAGATAAACATACAAATAAAATGATAATATTTTCAGTTGTCCAAAACAAAAAGAAAGTACTTTCACAAACCAATGACTCGGACTCTCCTCTTACAAGCTGACATGAAATGGTGATATGCAAAAGCTTCAAACTTCAAGCCAATGGAGAAAGAAGAAAATCCATTGGATAAGAACTCTAATAATGTCTCAGGCTCTCAGTCTTTAGGAGGATCAATCTTCAAAAATTCGTCTATGGCAGAAGGGAACTCCAGGCATTGAAACCCACATTCATCACCACTCTCAAAAGCAGCTTTTCCCATAAGCAAGAAAGCCAGCCTCAAAGGCTCACTACCATTCCCCAAGAAGTATCTAATCCAACCTTCCATCCTTTCCACTTCCTTCTCACACTTTGGCCCTTTAACCCCAACAATCTTCTCATAAAACCCACACTCACACCCACAAGAATTCCCTCCACAAACGACAGTCTTCTGCTTCCCCTTTTTCTGGGTTTCTTCAAAATTATCAGATAAACCCAAAAGTTGCATCAAATACTCGATTTCATCCCTGTCTTTTCTTATGGGAGAATCTGAAGGTTTATCTGACGTTGGGTTTCGTCTGTTGGAAGCAACTGTGGTGAAGTAAAAGAAGAGATGAAAGCTCGTGGGGGTTCACTGTCTTCGACAGTGTTGCTAACGTTGGGGCTGGAAGGGTTGGTTAAGTGCAGGTAAAGCGGTGTGCCCAAAGATTGTGTTGGCGTAGGATTAGTTTCAGGAACATGGGATGGGGTTGAACTGGATGGGCCTGAATCTGGTTGGTTTTCTTCAAGTTTCAATCTTTTCTCAACCTGTAAGAATTTGGAAGGAAAGAAAGTGGGGAATCAGGATTCAAATAGAAAGATAAATGCAAATATTTGTAAAATTGCAAGTGCAGCTACCATTTAATACCTGTTTGAGAGAGGAGAAGAAGTTGCAGTGTAAAGATGGCGGTCGCATTGTAGAACATAAAAGAAGGTTTTGTTAGACTTCGCCTCAAATTTACATGAATATTTGGAACGATAATATTTATTTTAAATATAAGGGTAAAGTATATAAATAGTCACTCAACTTTTCAGATGCTTTTATTTAGCTCTTTTCAACTTTTAAAACTTGCAATACAGTCACCAAATATTTAGTTCATTTGCAAAATAGTCCCCAACATAACGGTTATTTCACTGTTGTTAGGATAAATTATATAAATGGTCACTAAACTTTTCAGGAACTTATATTTAGGTCCTCCAACTTTTAATAATTGCAACACAGTCATTAATTATATTCTAAACCCCAAATTCCAAAATACTTCAATTATATTCTAAACCTCAAATTCCAAAAATACTTCAGTTACATGACCAACCCCAAATTCATAATTCATTCTCAAAATCTATCAAACAAACTGAACTTGAAGCAGTAACCCTAAACCCTCAAATATAACCTTAAATGATAAATTTCCCCACCAATTAACCCAACATAATAAACAACATTTAGTTCATTTTGGATCCATAACAACAAGTGATTATGTTGGGTTTATGATTTAAAAGTTAGATTTAACCAACTATAAGTGAACAAAACTCAATTCGATTCGGGAAAAAAATATTTTTCGACTTGAATTGATTCAAAAAATTTGATACAAATTGACTTTGAGTTGTAATTTCATAAACTCAACTTAAAAAATTTCAAGTTAAAATCGAGTTGTAAAATACAACTCGAATATCTCAAAATTTTTAGTAATTAGTGGATTAATTTTCAAGTTTGAGTAAAGTCCCTTGACTCTGTATGATATATGTATAACACATATGGAAAAAATATGAAGAAATATATGTATTGTATATGGTTAAAAACTATTTAAATTAGAATCAAATAATATTATAGTATTATAAATATTTATAATTAAATTTAAACAGAAACTCGAAAATTCAATTCAATTCGACTTGATTTAAATTTTATAAACTCAAATCGAAAAATTTTGAGTTAACTATTTTATAAACTGAACTGAATTAGAATAAAATAATATTATAATATGATAAATATTTATAATTAAATTTAAATAGAAACTCGAAAATTCAATTCAATTCGACTTGATTTAAATTTTATAAACTCAAATCGAAAAAATTTCGAGTCAACTACTTTATAAACTGAATTGAATATTTAGGTCCAACATAACCCTAAACCCGACATAATCATTTATTATTCACTTATAGTTGGTTAATTTTTTTTTGAAACGGTTATGTTTTGAGGGTTTAGGTTGTTGTTTCAAGTTCAGTTTGTTATGATAGATTTTGAGAATGTATTGTGAATTTGGGGTTGAGCATGTAATTGAAGTATTTTTGGAATTTGAGGTTTAGAATGTAATTGAAGCATTTGAATTTTAGGGTTTAGAATGATTATGTTGCAAGTTTTAAAAGTTGAGGGGACCTAAATGCAAGTGTCTGAAAAGTTCACTGACAATTTATATAATTTCCCCTAACGATAGTAAAACGGCGGTTACATCGGGACCATATTGCAAACGAACTAAATGTTTGGTTTGTAAGTTTTAAAAGTTGAGGGACCTAAATGTAAGCAGCTGAAAAGTTTATTGACCATTTATATATTTTACCCTAAAATTAATTATTTAATAATAAACAATTAAATATTTTTACAGACATAATATTTTAATCTGAAAAGTTTAGGGATAAAAATCGTTCTTTTGACCACCGACTAATTAAGACTCCTCATATAATGTAAAAGCTTCGCTATCGTTAAGAACTGAACCAGACGTTGAAGATGAAGCAGTGGTTGAAAGTTCGATTATGTCGTCTATATCAGAATCTTCATCTGCACTTTGTTCAGCGGCATTAGCTTCTTCAGAGGATCTAATCCGCTCCAACTCCATAGCAGCTTCTTTCATTGTGGGTCTTTTCTTTCCATTAAGATTTAAGCACCTCTTTGCCAGCTTAGCAACTGCTACAATCTCTTCTTCGGGGCCATCGTTCATCACCATTGGATCAACAATGTCAAGTAAGGAATTCTGCTCCATCGACAGTAGAAAGAAGTTCACCAAGCTTCTCACCACTTCCTCTGATTGACTTGAAGAGATGGGTTTTTGTCCTGTTATAAGTTCGACGAGCACAACTCCAAAACTATACACATCACTCTTTTCTGTAAATTGACTCGATCGAAAATACTCGGGATCCAAATATCCGAAAGTTCCTGTACTCGAGTGGTTACATGCGTTTGCTCGAGCGCAACCGATTTCGAAGTTCCGAAATCCGACACTTTTGCTCTGTATTTATCATCCAAAAGTATGTTGCTGGACTTGATGTCTCGATGATAAATAGGGATGGAAGCAGCAGAATGCAAGTACGATAATGCATTAGCGATTTCAATCGCAATTCGTAATCGCATTTTCCTTGTGAGAGGGAGCTCTTCATTCGGCTCATGTATGAGTTGAGACAGTGTTCCATTGGAGACGAACTCATAAACCAACAAAGGGACTTTTGTCTCAAGGCAACATCCTAAAAGCTTAACCACATTTCTATGGTTAATTTGTGATAAAATCATCACCTCATTGATGAACTGTTTAAGCTCATTTTCGTCTAATTTATCTTCTTCCGCCATTTTCGACTTCTTGATTGCTACAATGCTTCCATCTGCTAGCATTCCTTTAAACACAGTTCCTTGACCGCCTCTTCCAAGAATTCGATTCTCATTATAATAATCGGTTGCCTTTTCCAACTCCTTTGAAGCAAACAATTTGATTTTCTCAACATTTCCTTCATTGTTGGACAATTGTTGTTGCAGAAGTAAGCCTCCATTTCTTTTGAAATACTTCTGCTTCAACTTGATGTTGTTTCTTCTCTCTATTAGTTTTTGCAAGTGCCATGTAACAAGTAGCACAAGTATCGTCCCAATGCTAGTGCTGCAACCTATAATGACAGACAAATTCTGAGATCTTTTGACCCTTTTGTTTGAAGACTCTGATGAATTGATAAAATCTTTGGGCTTGCACATATCTTCCAAGCTCGAGTATTCATATCGAGCAGGACATGACGACGAGCAGTTATTACCGGGAGCATTCAAGCAAAGCATAAAACAATTGCTATATTTCATATCCACGCATTTACCGACCTCTGTGGTTTATGAAATGAACTCAAGTTAGAAAAAAGTCAATTAAGACAAATGAAAACTTTAATACGATACCTTGGCATACATCAGTGGAAAGATAACAATAGTCCTCAACGTTATCCGTGGAGCAAACACACAGATGCATTTTGCTCAAGCTTGTCCAACAATATCGACCATCAGGGCTACAAACGGTGCCCGATTCTTCTCCCAACTCACAGAGCCCTCGTTTTGGTGTAGCCCATACCAGTGTTGTGGCAACGTGCGTCCAAGTACGACTAGTTGTTGTGTTATTGGGGTCAGAGTTTGCCTCAATTGAGTCGAGAAAACGCATGTCAGCAATGAAAGCTGAGCTGCATGATCTGTTGTTGCCATTACTAGGACGAAATCGTGTGATGTTTGCAGCAAAAGAACTGAGACCCGGGGGAATATTAGTGGAGCAACTAACAGTTGAAGTCATAGTATTGCCACAAGGAGGTTGCTTGCAACCATGAATACGAGTACCATGAGTCGAGCTAAGAAGAAAAGTAGCCGAATTACCACAACCTACAGACATGAATCTGTTGAAGATATGCGAGAAGAAAAATGGGGTGCCTGTTAGCTTACCAATGGCACGAACCCCATTGTTTTTTCGATCTTTTCCAGGGCAATCGGAATAAGTTATTGAATTGTTGACAGTAACTGTGCCATCGTAAAACGAAACATTGAGAAGTTGCATATTGATGCTACTGATGAAAGGTTTCTCCCCATCAGCAGTTTTGTTGCAAGTTACTCTGAACCATTTACTCTTGTAACAGCCCACTTGAATTCCAAATGGAAATGGAATTTCAACATTCCCGCATGATTCATTACAACCAAATTTGTATGGTGAAGGTGGTTCTACTACAGGGCATAGTGAGGCTGCATAGAAAAATGGTACAGCACCAGTCAAAGATCAATCAATGTCAAATTGTCGTAGAATCTATGAGATTATGATAGTAAAAATGGTAACCTTCCAAATCGCATGGGACGGGCCTCCACTCGAGCGATGCAGGAACATGCGTTGAATGAATACTTATACCTGACAACTGGGTGGAGTAATCAGACATGAAAGTAGATGTGCATCTCTTGCTGTATTCTTTTTCCTCAGGGCTCATTATCTCTGTCACGGATCTCAAGGCTGTAGTATAGGAAGTGAGGTTTTCAGGAATCGTGGCAGAGCAGCCACCGAACTTCGAAGAAATAGGGTCGCGACATCTTCGCTGCAGGCAGACAACGAGGGGATCGGTTTCATTGTTTCGAAACAAAATGGCCAAATAACCGCAACCTACTGATCCAAATACGTTGTATCTACTTGCAAAGACAAATGGACCGTCTTTCAGGTTGACACTAGCAGGAGAAGTGGTGGCATTGCTTCCTTTACCGTTGCAATTCAGATAGATTACCGGATTGTTGACGGTGACAAGGTTGTGCATGCCGTCGGACCACAAATAGAGCAGCTCCAAATTGATGCGACTGATGAAAGGCTTTGGTCCATTAGCTGTTTCGTTGCAAGTTACTCTAAACCAGGAATTGTTATAGCAACCTGTTTTGATTCCAAATGGGAAACGAATGGCAAGAGTCCCACATGCTTCATTACAACCAGACCCGCCTGCTTCGAACGATGTTGTTAGACGTATGAGCCATGGTAGCTGCAGGATGAAGTAAAACACCATGTGAATGCCCATTCTTTCTTTCTTTTTTCTCCCAACTTGTATTGTTTGTTTATGAAGTTCTTTAATTTTGGATAGAAAATTGTTTAAGAAGACTTAACCGGGTCAACAAGTGAATTTAAATTGGATGGAGGAGACTTCAGTGGAGCAAACTGACCGTTCAAACCAAAGAAATTTCTTAGCTCTTGCTCGGTTTGGCCCAGGCTTTTTGTATTTGTTGTTTAGGGTAAACTACATCGAATGTCACTAAGCTTTAGGCTATGTATTGTTTTAACCATTGATCTTTACATTACATTAACTTTAATATCATACTTTATTTTCCGGATCAATTAGGGTATTGGGTCGTTAAATTGTTAATGACGTGATCTCTTCCTTGTGATATGTAGTTGATGTATCGATTTTATTATAAACTTGAAAGTACTTTAACTTTATAACTGAAATTTAGTTTGTATATCAATTTGATCATTGTAAAAGATCCTCAACTTCTCCCGTTGCTGATGTCGGTCAATCCTCATCCATCATCAGTCGCTATTCACATCAAGACTGAGACTAAAACATTTACATTTCACTCTTCTTTCTTCTCTCAAGATTGAGTTATGATGAAAATCCATCGAAAGGTTCAATGTTCTAATACTATGAATCTCTGATCTCCTTCGACAATCGTCCCATGAGGCTAGTTTTGATTGCTCATCTTCTTGAAAGAATGCTTCTTACCATTTGAATTTTTGAACAAACATATAAAATCTCTCAAATGCAAGGAAGCTCCCAAATCTCAAGACATAGTTATTTTTATCCGTGAATTTTGAAGAGGTTTTAAGAAAATCTAAACTGATAAAGTGATAGATGAAGAGAGTTCATTGATGTCTAAGGTAGCCACAGAAGACGGTGAAGAATGACGATTTTTAACGACGACTAAAAATGGATGAAAAAAATCTGAACTTTGACGAAGAAGATGGTGAGGTGAAATTTTTTTCTTTTCTACTTCTACGTCAGCACATAACAATGCCAAATCGTCACATCATTCGATTGTTAGTGGTTTAACAGCTTAATATTTTAATTAAATCCAAGACTAAAATTCAATGGTATAATTGAATCAGTTTAAAGTTCATTGATAAAATTAATATAAATCCTAAAATGCAATGGTATTAAAATAATTCACCTTGTTATTTAATATTTAAATCTTTTTTTAACTAAACCTTCGTATTCAATTATTCAGTCCACTAAATCAAATCAATTGAATTTATAATTCAAAATTGTCTCCAATCGAACATCTATTAAATCAAGATGTGCTGATAATACCTTGAGGTGGTATTATTGAAGAGAGAGAAAATAAATAGAAAACTAATTTAAATAAAGGTAAATTACATCATTAGTCACTATTTTATTGTTTCTTTTCTATTTTGACATCATATTATTTTTTAATAAAAAAAGTCACTAACCTTATTATTATTATTTTTGATCATCAACCACTAAAATTATAATGGAATGACATAGAATTCTATATTTTCATGTTATTTTCTATTTTCTCACTGGTTCTCTGTGTTATTTTTTAATAATTTTATTCAAACTAATAAGATGACGATATGTGTTACGGTGATTAAGATGAAAACCATAATTATGACTTTGGAGGGATATTAAGAAAAACATAAAATAGGATTGGTAAATGATGTTGTTTAAGCTCAATTAATACAAACAAATGTGAAAAAGTCCTTCACTTCCTCCAACGAATTCTCACTTTTATTCTCCACCTCCATTCGTTGATCAATCATTTTATCGATGATTCTATTCAACTTCTCCAATGTTTTTGCAATACGTTTGCATAGACCTTGAAAATCAAGCAGGGCAAGCACCGAGAAAAAAATCTGAAATGTTAGGCAGTTTGTTTATATAGTGTTTAAGTGTTTGCTTATGTCAGCAGTTTGTTATCCTGGTTGTTAGCATATTGGAATGTTGCTAGGTCGTTGCAACAGTGTGGAAATAATTTTCCCTTACACCCACGCCTATTACACCCTTGTATAACTGGTGTGGCTCATGCTATAAAGCCACCCTCTTCAGTTTTTGAATAATAAGCTTTTCTTCCATTTCATTACCTTTGTCAAAACCCTAGTTCGTTAACATGGTATCATTCGTTGGTCGTTCTGGTTGTTGGTTTCCTCTGCGCTCGATTGTTCTGCTTGTACGGATATGTCTCGTGGTTTTTCCTCCGATCATGTGTCAAATTCCTACGGTTCTTCACTGTCCAACTCCAAGATGTTCACAAACAAGAAGAATAACATCATTTTGGACGAGTTCAACTTCTTATTGTGGAAACATCAAGTTCTCTTGGCTGTTCATAGGCACGGGTTAGAGAAGGTTTTGTACGGGTCCATTCAGCTACCGTTCCGATGTCACACTTGATTCTAGCTAAGAGGTCGACAACGATGCATATGAAGTCTTTATTGCTCAAGACAACACCCTCGTATCCTGGTTGTTATCCACGATAAGCCCACAGCTTCTCTCAGCTTGTTGGGGCGAAGACGGCAACTAAGGTCTGGCAGTCGATGAATCATTTTTTTTGCCAGTAAGTCTACTACTTCTATGATGAATCTCTACTGTCACCTAAAATTTGTGAAGAAGGGAGATCTCAGCATGCGTTCGTACATCTCCCAAGTCAAGGAGATTTGTGATGCCTTGGTCACCTGTGGTAGCCCCGTCTCCGATTGCGAGCAAATCGCCACCATCTTGAATGATTTGTCGGTTGAGTATCGCCCGTTTATGGCAGTCATAACGCCTAGCCGTAAATCATTCACCCTTGATGGGTTATAACAGTTCTTCTTGATGCTGAAACCCATTAGAAATTTTTTTATCGTTTTGATGAACTTCACATTACTGCCAGTGTTGCTCAAGTCAAAGATGTTACTGCAGTGGACTCGAGTTCTCTGGAAGTTCGTTCTGGTGCTAGTTGTTGGGAAATAAACCGAGTATGAGTAATTTTCCTAAAACCAGATTAGTGAGAATGTGAAATAAAAGCAGAAAAATAATACCCGAAATTGATAACGGAGTTCAGCCAATTATGCCTACGTCTCCGGACTGCTGCAGATCTTTTACTAAGAGAGAAAAATTACAGGTGTTTACAAAACACTCACTACTCATAAGAAAGCTCTCTAGTACTGGGAGAAAGAAATGATTTTGGGATGAATTTGAAGCTAAATGTGTAAGGGTATTTATAGTTGAAGCTTAGGGACTAATCTTTGAAAATACCCTAAAGTGCAATGACTAAAGTGCATTTTACCCATTTCAAAAATTCAGCAATTGTTGCCCACTTGCACCGAAAGTTTCTCTGCCAGCAACCCACCAAAAATTGCTTTGACAATTCAACAATTATTATTGCTTTTACAACCCACCAAAATTAACTTTGCAATAATCTCCCACTTGAAGACTGATTTTAATATGTTTTCACACCTCGATCAATGCAGCAACATTTCTGGTCTTATTACTCTAGCATGCCAACTGAAGCTGAACACAACTTCAGTTTGTCCGTGGTCGCCGTCTTTGTCAACATGTCTGCCGGATTTTGAGCTCCACTAATCTTTTCCAGTTTCAAAATCCCATCTTCCAGAAGAGATCGGATAAAATGATATCGCAATTGTATGTGCTTCGTCCTGGAATGAAAAGACGATTCTTTGCTAGATGGATAACACTTTGACTGTCGCAATACAAGACATTGTTTTCTTGTTTCTTGTCTAACTCTTCCAAGAAACTTTGGAGCCAAACCATCTCCTTGTTGGCTTCTGTAACAGCGACATATTCTGCTTCAGTTGTGGAGAGAGCAACTATCTTATGTAGTGAGAAACCCAACTCACTGCAGTACCTCCTAGAGTATATACATACCATGTAGTGCTCCTTTCGATGTCAACGTTTCCTGCTAAGTCAGCATCTACATAGCCTGTCAGTATCGTATCTCCACCTTTAAAACAAAGTGCTTTGTTTTTAGTACTACTCAGATATCTGAGGATCCATTTGACTGCTTCCCAATGTACCTTGCCCGGATTATTCATGTACCTGCTAACAGCTCCCACTGCATAAGCAATATATGGTCTAGTACAAACCATGGCATACATTAGACTTCCAATTGCTGAGGCATACAGAACCTTCACCATGTGTGCACGTTCTTCCTCCGTCTTTGGTGACTATTCTTTGGAGAGTCTAAAATGAACACCTAAAGGTGTACTTACTGGTTTAACATCTTGCATGCTGAACCTGGAGAGTACTTTGTTGATGTACTCAGCCTGTGATAACATCAAAGTCCCCAACTATGTGTCTCTCTTGATCCTCATCCCAAGAATCTGCTTTGCAGCGCCCAGATCTTTCATTGTAAACTGCTTCGACAATTTTTGCTTCAAGTTTATAATCTCTTGCATGTCTGAACATGCAACAAGCATGTCATTAACATACAATAATAAAATAATGAAGTTGTTGTCGAACTTCTTGATATAGCAACAATGATCTGCTTGGCATCTGGTAAAACCATTTCTACCCATGAAACTATTGAACTTCTTGTACCACTTCTAGGAGCTTGTTTTAACCATACAAGCTCTTCTTCAACCTGCATACCATGTTTTTCTTGTCTGCCTCTATGAAGCCTTCTGGCTGCCTCATATAGATTTCTTCCTCCAAATCACCATGAAAGAAAGCTGTCTTTACATCTAACTGCTCAAGATATAGATTTTCTACAGCTACAATTTTCAACACCAGTCTGATTGTAGACAGTTTCACGACTGGAGAGAAAATTTCATTGTAGTCAATACCTTCTTTTTGCTGAAAACCTTTGACAACCAATCTCGCTTTGTAGCGTTTGCTCCCATCGTGCTCTTCTTTGATCCTGTAAATCAACTTTTTGTGGAGCGCTTTCTTGCCTGGTGGTAATTCAGCTAATTCCCATGTCTGATTTGACATAAGCGAGTCAATCTCATCTTTCATGGAAGACTCCCACTTGACTGAATCCTCCACCTGCATTGCTTCATCATAGCACTCTGGTTCACCATTGTCATCAGCAACAAGTAGTGCAAAAAAGTGAAGAACGCTGGGTGGGTTTAGGAATTCTGGAGGAGCGCCTCAATTCTGGTGTGCATGGTTCTTCTTGAACTGCTTCAGGACTGATCTGAACATCATTTCCAGAAATCTCCTCAAACTCAGTAAATTCCTTTGTTTCAGCTTCAATATTGGAGCTACTTGATTATATGGTTAACCTGTCTTTGTACATCACATTTTCATTGAAAATGACATCTCTGCTTCTGATGATCTTTCGATTTTCGTAGTCCCAAAATCGGTAACCGAACTCATCACCACCATAATCAACAAAGACACATTTGTTGGGCTTGGCGTCAAGTTTACTTCTTTCAGTAGAATTTATGTGTACATAAGAAATACAACCAAACGCTCTTAAGTGTGAAAGGTTTATTTCTTTTTTGCTCCAAAATTCCTCTGGTATTCCACTATCCAAGGGAACTGAGGGCCCATGGTTGATCATGTAAGCTGCAGTGTTAATGGCTTCAGCCCATAGAAATTTGGGCAAGCCGACACGTATCCTCATACTTCTGGCACGTTTATTTAGAGTTTTGTTCATGTACTCTGCTACGCCATTCTGCTACGGTGTCATGGGAACTGTTGTCTCCATCTTGATCCCATTGTTTGCGCAGAAATCTCTGAATCTACTGTTTATGTACTCTCCTCCATTATCAGACCTCAACCGCTTGACTTTCAAACCAATCTCATTTTCCACCATGACCTTCTATTTTCTGAAGGTATCAAAGACTTCTGATTTCTTTTTCAGAAAATAAACCCACACCTTCCTTGTAGAATCATCGATGAAGGTGACATAATATAGTGAGCCTGCAAGAGATGGAACTGGATATGGTCCTCATACATCAGTATGAACCAACTCTAACTTTTCTGTCTTGGGTGTCTTGTCAATCTTTGCAAAACTGACTTTCTTTTGTTTTCCAAAGATGCAATCCTCGCATAGTCCGACATCTATATTCTTTAGATCCGACATCTTCCCTTTTGAAAAAAATGTCTTCATCCCTTTCTCTCTCATATGGCCAAGCCTTTGGTGCCATAGGTTTGATTTTCCATCAGCATCTGCTGCTGCAATGATATTCTCTAAATTTGAGGTTACATAGAGAGTACCAGTCTTCTTACCACGGGCAATGATGAGTGCTCCTTTGGTGATCTTTCATTCACAGCCTGAAAGGTTGTGCTATATTCTTCTCCATCAAGTTGTCCTATAGAAATAAAATTTCTTTTGAGGTCAGGAATATGTTTCACTCCTTTCAGCGTCCAGGTGGTCTGGTTTGGCAACTTTAATCGGATGTCTCATTTCTGACGATCTTCAAGGTTTCATCATCAGCTAGATGATTTCTCGTCGTGGGGTGGAGTGGAAAGATACTCCTGAATCCAAGATTCATGATTCAATCGAACTGTTGACGCTTAGAATCATGGCATCACCTGTCTCCTCTGTTATATTTGCAGATTCCTGTGCGCCGATATCTTTCTTCGGTGCTCAACAATCTCTTTTAAAGTGACCCTTCTTGCCACAATTGTAACAGTTATAATCTTTCTTTCCCGTTCTTGATTTTCCCCTTCTGGATTTGGATCTACCACGATTTGAATTTCTTTCTGAAGTTCTCCCTCTAGACTCTGTGTGCAAGGCTGAGGAGGTTAATGCTTCACCCAATTATCTCTGTCGAATTTCTTCGCTCAGTACCAGATTCCGAACATCGTCGAATTTCAATTTAATGTTTCTCGATGAGCTGCTAACTGCTGTAACAGTAGCATTCCAACTGTCTGGTAGAGATGATAAGAGAATTAAAGCTCGAACTTCATCATCGAACTCAATTTCAACAGAACTCAATTGAGTTGTGATAGTGTTGAGTTCATTTAGGTGTTGAGCCACTGATGCCCCTTCCGCCATCCGTAAATTGAATAATCGCCTCATCAAATGAACTTTGTTTGAGGGTGATGACTTCTCATACATACTGGAGAGAGCAGCCAAAAGACTCGCCGTGGTCTTTTCCTTTGCTATGTTGAAAGCAACATTGCGGGATAACGTTAGTCGGATAACTCCGAGGGCTTGTTTGTCGAGAAGAGCCCAGTCTTCATTCTTCATGCCCTCTGGTTGCTTTCCTAAGAGAGGTTGATATAGATTTTTCTGGTACAGAAAATCTACAATCTGCATCTTCCAAAAGCCAAAGTCTACACCATCGAACTTTTCAATTTTCATATTCCCTTCATTTGCATCCATCGCTCCCACTCGAATCTGGCTTCATTTGGATCCTTTCTGACAATTCTTGCGAACCACCGTGTATTAGAACACCTCCGTCGACAAATTCGTATCGCCGACAAAATTTTTACTATTCACAAAATTCACTATTCACATGAATATTAATGAATAGTAACCTCACAAAAAATTGAGAAATTCACAACCAAAAGCTTTGATTACTAGTTGTTAGAAAATAAACCGAGTACGAGTAATTTCTCTATAACCAGATTAGTGAGAATGTGAAATAAAAGAGGAAAAATAATATCCGAAATTGATAACGGAGTTCAGCCAATTATGCCTACGTCTCCGGACTGCTGCAGATCTTTTACTAAGAGAGAAAATTTATATGTGTTTACAAAACACTCACTACTCACAAGAAAGCTCTCTAGTATTGGGAGAAAAAATGATTTTGGGATGATTTTAAAGCTAAATGAACAAGGGTATTTATAGTTAAATTTAGGGACTAATCTTTGAAAATACCCTAAAATACATTTTACCCGTTTCAAAAATTCAGCAATTGCTTCTCACTTGCACTGAAAGTTTCTCTGCCAGCAACCCACAGAAAATTTGATTTGACAATTCAACAATTATTATTGCTTTTACAACCTACCAAAATTGACTTTGCAACACTAGTCGTTCACAACATTCTCGTGGGGTTGTGGCAGGGATCGTTGTCGAGTTTAATGCTAGTTATGTGGCAAAAATGGTCACCTTGTGGACAAGTGTTGGTATCGTTTTGACCATACCTATCCCGATGTGTCTGCGATGAGTGCCCACCCTCAGTCGATGAACAATGCTCCAACTGCAAATGTCTGCTCTTATATTGCCCCGTCCTCCTGCCATGGTTGTGATTGTAGTTACCATGGCCAATCTCGTTCTCTAGGCAGTACAACTACAACCCCTGCTCATGTCTCTGGCAGTAAACCACTGTGGGTTGTTGATACTGGCGCCACATACCATGCCACTACTGATGCAACCGAGCTTGTGGTTGGTAACGGTTCAGGTTTATCCATTACCTGTGTTGGTCAATATTCATTGATTTCTTCTTCCCGAGTTTTGCGATTGAATCAAATATTACTTGTTTCTCATCTCACTAAAAACTTGGTTTCGGTGTCAAAGCTTGCTAAAAATAATCAAGTTTTCTTAGAGTTTCACGCGCATCGATGTATTGTTCGAGATGAGAAGACTGGAAATGTGTTGTTGCAAGGGCGTGAAGTCAACGGTCTTTATACCTTTGATCATGGTCCGTCGTTTTACTGTGGTGAGAATTCTAAGGTGTGTGTTGCTGAGGAAAATGAGAAGTATATCTTGTGACACAATCTTCTTGGGCATCCTGCTCATGACACTTTAATTCATGCTTATAGTGACTGTAATGTCTCACTTCCTAAATCCATCAATAAAATGTTGAATGTGTGTGTTTCGTGCCAAATGGGAAAGAGTCATTGTTTGCCTTTTGTTACCTCGACTATTGTCTATACCAAGCCTTTTGAATTAGTTTATACTGGCTTTTAGGGGCCGCCTCTCATTGTTTCGAATCAGTTTCGCTTTTATGTCTCCTTTATGGATGCCTTCACAAGACACCCGTGGGTGTATTTGCTAAAGTCGAAAGATCAAGTTTTGGTTGTGTTTCACCTTTTTCAGTAGTTTATTTTGACCAGTTTGGCACCACCATTAAAGTTGTGCAGAGTAATTGGGGTGGAGAATATCACAGCTTGTCTCCTTTGTTAAGCAAAGCCGATATTGTTCATTGGGTGACCTACCCTCATACTTCTCAACAAAATGATGTTGTTGAACGTAAGCACCGGTATATTATCGAGATGGCTCTGACGTTGCTAGATACGGTGTCTATTCCAATGGAATATTGGTCCTTTGTTGTAGTCAGCGCAGTTCACCTCTTAAACCTGCTTCCAACAAAGGTCCTGAATGGACAGTCTCCTTTTGAGCGATTGCATGGCAAGAAGCCTACCATAGGACATCTACGAGTATTTAGCTATCGATGCTTCCTTCACACTCGTCCGTTTCAAAATCATAAGTTAGCATTTCGGTCCCGGCCATGCACCTTTCTTAGATATAGCATGCAGAATCATGGCTACGTGTGCATGGATTCCACGGATGATCTCTTTGTTTCTCGTAACGTCGTGTTTGACAAACACGTGTTCCCCTTTGCTAATGTCTTGTCTCCGTTGGAGTCAAGGGGTACTGCTCCACAATTTTCATCACCCATCTTTGTAGTTGCAGGTGTAGTAGAGTTATGTAAAGGCCGTGTACAAGATGTGTCACCTTTACACTCCAATGACTCATTGACCTCAAATTATGCTGTGTCAGGAGGCTCTAATGGTGGGCCTTCGATCCCTTTACATACTGCTTCTCGCGTGCCATATAGTGACAACACTGGTCCTTCACTGAATAATTTCTCCTACCAACCCCGCTACTTCTACGCATAATGACTCTAAGCGATCTGTCCCAGCTCAGCTTGACAACGCTACTCCGGTTGTTTCCTCTAACAACAATCTCCCCATGGTAACCAGAAGTAAGACAGGAATTTTCAAACCCAAACTATTTGCTGCCAGTGTTGCCCATCAGTTGGAAGATTCGATTCCTGATAACATTGGTCAAGCCCTCCGTTGCCCTCATTGGAAGCAGGTGGTTTTGGTTGAATACGATGCTCTTCAAAAAAATGAGACATGGGATTTGGTTTCATTACCTGACGGTCGGTTGGTTATAGGCTGTAAATGGTTATTTGAAGTCAAAGAAATCGGACGGAACTGTTGATCATTATAAAGCGAGACTCGCGGCAAAGGGTTTTTCGCAAGTTCTTCGCCCTGACTTTGGCGACACGTTCAGCCCCATAGTGAAGACTACGACCGTGAATTAAGGAACGGGTACAATTTTGTGGATTTCGCACCGTATCCGCTTCAATTGGGGTGGAATGGGTATAATTTTAGTGAGTAGTGGGCGGATGTGGATTTAGAAAGTGGTACCGTCGCAGGTAGTGGGCGAATGATGGATTTAAGACCTTATTCGCCCCGCATCCGCCCGCCTCACATCCGTCCGCCCACTAAATACCCATTAAATTTTAGACCATTATAAATTTAGGTATAATTTTAGGGTTTGTCATTTATATGTGTCAAAGAACAAAAATATTATGTGTTTGTCATTTATGTTTCTAGACTTTAATTATGTCTTTTATTATGGTGTTTTATATACTTTAAAATCTATGTTAACACTTAACTCAGATAATCTTTGATTTATCTTATTATGTTTCTTAATGGACGTGTTTGTTTTATATTTGTTGTTTATGTATAACTTAAAGTTGTTGTTAGGCGAGTTTAACCGGGTACGTCTCCAGTTGGGTAATGAGTGTGAGGATGAATTTGAGAATGTACTAGCGTGGGCTGGTGTGGGTTTGAAAATTTGTACCCATCATGAATGGTGGGCGGGTGGTGGATTTGAAAATATTAGGTGGGTATGGGAATGGGGGAGGGGCCCGACCCGTCCGTTTGTCATCCCTACCGTGAATGTTATTTTATCCCTTGCTATCTCAAATGGGTGGGTTCTTCGATAATTAGACGTTAATAATACCTTCCCAATGGTGATTTTCGTGAAAAGGTATTTATGTCGCAACCACCATTGAGGAAACTGGAAGAAAAGCCACAACTGCAGTAAGAAAAGCTGGAAGAAAAGCCTTTGATCAAGTGACAAAAGGGACGTATTTGTTTACTACCGCCGATGTGGATTAGGATTTTTAAGGAGCATTAAAAGATCGTAGATGTCCAAAATATGTCATCCCTCAATTTATATTGACGTGGTCAAAGTAGATGACCCGATTTCATTTATCAACTTCTTTGTTATATCATCTCCAAGGTTAAAATTTATAATCTAATAAATGACTAATGTCATCTCCAAAATTAAAATTTATGATCTAATACCTTCATAGACGACATTAGATTAATACACATTGTTATCTCCAGGAGGTTATGTATACACTCCTACTTTCCAGTTCCTCGTAAAGGAGCAACTTAGAACCCCGGGACCATTTAAGCGAGAATTATCTGTTGGAGCACCCACGTGTACGGCTGTAAATGAGCAAAGTTATTTATAGGAGTGCATATGAATAGAGTGCTTGTGATTGATAACTGTTTGTGAATCGTTCTTATAATGTTTGTGTATTAAATTAAAAATATGAGTATGACAATTCTTAGACTCGTAACAAAACAAAAATGTGTTTAATTGTTTATGTTTACGAACACTCATTTAAAACTCACTAATAAGCTTTTTTTTACTCATTTATAAGTTTGTTTACCCAATTCTCCTTTTTTATATTTTAAATATTGACAGAGATAGGAACTAGATAGAACACATATTAAATTTTAGAGTTCAAACTATGAAGCTTTAAAGAACTTAAGGGTTAGTGTGTAATTTCACCACTAATGGTGTAATTTCACTATTTTTCTTTAGCAAACATATAAAGAAACATGTTTGTCAACGTTAAACGAACCGAACATAAACACATTAAAAAATAAACAAACAAACACAATCTTATTCGTTCAAGCCCGATTCATTTACACTCCTAACTGCTTATATTATATATAAAGATATTTAAAGCTACAACAGTGCAACCCTGTCCAGTCATCAGCTTCCACATCATCTTTCCTATATGTATTTATTCCATTCTACATATTAATCTGGGAAGGGAAATCCTGGTTCTTGTTATTTGACTAAGTTTCTAAATAAATATCGGCATAATACCAAGCTAGGGACCAGTTCCACCATACATAATGCAACGCATGATATATCCATTCATGGGTTCATCAATGCGGCAAGTGGTCCCAACAGGGACAAAAGTTGATAGGCAAGGCTTCAAACATCCAACATAAACAAATGGATCTCATTTGGAGGCAATACACAAGAGATCAATATAATGCAAGGAAAAACCAACTAACCAAACCTTTGGAAACTCATTAATTCTATGTAAATATTAGCATTGGCAAATTTCATGTGCTTCATTTAGCTATATCTATCTACTTATCCATGTTTGTAGAATCCTCGTCAAAATTTCATAGAACAAAGGATTAACCAGCAACGTTGCAGAGGGAAAACATAGTTGTTTCCAACAAAGCAAAAACATATTACTAGGAGCGTACAGTTTAACATTCCATTGATACCTATCAACTGGTAACTTTCTTTCTGAGAAGATGGTGCAGGTCGAGAGCATTGATCTTGCTAGCAAGTATGAAGTCATTTTCCGTAAGTCCACCTATTCAGAAGGAATATTCATATTTGAACAATAGGAGTTAGAGGAGAATTAAAGCCTTAGCTCCATCAAAGCAAGATAAAATTTGGCAGCTCCGATCTCTTACTCATTTTAACAGTAAATACTAAATAGTTTTTTTTAAAAAAAAGAACAAGATTAACGGCATGCTAGCAGATCATTCAAGAAACAGAGAACCTTTGCTTCTCATCAGGCATGAACAGGTAAAAGCCAGGTGATTAATGAACAAAGGAAAAATAGATACAAGCCATCCTTGTCAAATGCACAAGTACAGGAAAAGGAAAAGAATAAAATAAAAGAGGCAAAAAGGAAGAAAAAAATTTAGTCTTTTCAAGGGCTAGATAATGGTTACCGACAGCATGAGTCCATATTTCAACTGTTACATTGTTCCATCCGACCAGATGCAGATCTGGATGATGCCCTGTATTAACAACAATCCTTTCACTAATCCATGTAATGACCAAAATTTCCAAAAAAGTCAATTACACGTTCATTTCCTTTCATCAGAGATCTATATCGAGTGAAAATGATTACACAATGTACCTTCGGCTTCAGCAATATCAGATATGAGCTGAAACATCTCCAGTCCTTTGGTGAAACTCTTTACTTTCCAAGACCTTTTTAGCTTCAATGTATCCCCTTCATTAACCAAATTCCAACCATCCACCTGATCAACACTTAAGCAGTAAAGGTTCCGGTTTATAATGAAAAAAATTAATAGATATTTTGAAAACATACCTTTGGAATTAATTTACTTGCACTTTCTTCTGTCATAGACCGTAGATCCTTTGAGTTACACGGAACACACTTCTTAGTCGACAAATCTAACAAAGCCAATCAACCACATGAGGCAACAAGAACCATCCATTATGATCAAATATAATTTCATCATAAAATGTCAGTAACTAATGACAGCCACTATGTAGAACTGCCACTACTGTAATAATACAGAAAAAAAAATTCAGGCCATCAAGTGAGGAAAAGAGTAACTATATATCACAGCATATCATACAGGTTTAATCCCCTAAAAGAGTAATGACACCTCAAAAATTAAGGATGGTTCCAAAAAAAGTCATTCATTAAGGAAATTGACCAACTTAATCCCATCTCATAGCCTTTATTCATTCTAAGTTCAGCACTTCAGCTAATGAAGTTCAATACTACATTTTAAACTCAGCACAGTAAAAACAAAGTGCAAGGTCATATGAAAAGGCAAGAGAAATTGATGCTTTTGGCCCCGAAAAATAAAGCAGCACGGGATAGTAAATAAAGAAGTTAAGACAGTCTTAGGCTGCCAAAGAAATTGTGTTTAATTTCTACAATAAGAAAGAGCATGAAAGAAAAATGTATTTTTCAAAGTCAAAATGAGAAATAAATTTAACCATTGAACTAAGAGGGCATTGTTTTCTCTAACTTCCAATTAAAAAGCTGTAGTCTATTCTAAAACCTTTTCAACCACCATTCCATAAAAAATGCTAAAAATCAATTATCAAGAATATTATAAACTAAAAATGCATTCGGTTTGCCTCTTGCAAAAAATGTTCACAAGGGAAGGTCTTAATTCTTAAATATTTGCCAAAATGTTATACTTCCATGATAACAAACGAAAAAACAGTCTCGATTCCAAAAGAAACAGATCAACAGTAATGTGTCCTTGCTTCATATTATCAACATTATTGACGATGGTTTATGGTCATTGATCACCACGCACCTTTATCAGTGCCAGTGCAAAACGTTCTAAATCCATAAACAGAGATTGTATTTGATGATATTCCAATACGATAACGAAAAATCTCAGTCACTTGAGTACAGGAACTGCATATAAGTAGAAAATAAATCTTCATACAATAATATTCTCTAACAAATTAGTAAGACAAATTACTTCAACTATACTATATTCATCACTATTATTCAAATATCATAAAATCAAAAGAAACTAGCATCAAGTCCAGCAAGTAATAAATTATATGATAGCAGTATTTTAATTTCATTAAGATATCCCTCAAAATAAACTCGATTTTAAATTGAACAGGTAGCCAAAACTCTAGATTGAGATATAATTGCAAAGTTCCTCAAGAAAGGATATAATTGGAAAGAAATAAGTTTCTATAAACCCTAACCAAGGGAAAACCTAAACGAAATTAGCGTATAAGCTTGGAAGCAGCAAGAAATATTCAATTTCTGACTAAAAAGACAATTTTTAGGGAAATTACCGTCCATGAGAGCCGGAAAGGATTTGAAGCGAGCAAAAAGGTAGCTGAAAATTGGGGGGGGGGGGAGCAGAAAATTAGAAGGAAAGTGAGAGAGGGAGAGAGTTTGGAATTACGAGTGAAGTACCTGAGATTTACAAAGTGAGAGAAATGGAGTTCGTAGCATTCGTGCGATCATTTCTCAATCTTGACGGTTTCAATTTTAAACCCCAAAAAAGAAAATCAAATAAACTCAACAAAAAAAATTTCCTCAAAATTTGGTCCTACTTATTTGGAGAGTATAAGGAAGTCAATTTAACACTAATAAAATATGTTATCGAAAATATTATAAAAAATTTAACATTTTTTTTTGCATGTAACTTAAAATATTAATTTATTTTAATATTTTTTGTTTAAATTTTTTATAATATTTTCGATTACTAATAAAAAATATTATATTTTTCATAATATTTTAAATTACTTTTATTTTCTACTATTTTCTAACCTTAAATTAAGTTATTGTAGGATTATCTTATTTATTATGGTTAATTACCTCATTTATACATGAATTATATATGATTCTCAGTTTCATACATAAAGTTTAAAAATTTTAGATTAATTACATAATGTTTTATGCCGTTAATAGGTATATCTATTTTCGTCACGGAAGATAACGTGGGATCGTATGACCTATAATAATCTGACACGTGGCTAATTAAAAAATATTTTTTAAAGATTTTATTCTTTGACTATGTACTCCTCGATATGGTGAATAAGATTCAGGTCGTCTTCTTTCCTTCGACTGAGATTCAACAGATGAATCACTTATTGTTATCTTTCGACTTCCCATCTTCTAAGCTGCTTTTAGTCCTTCATAAAACCCCCAAAGTTCGGCTTCTATCGTTGAGCAGAAAACCAAAAACCCATTTACCTTTATGGTCTCTGAGAACTACTGCACACGTTGCTTCCCCGGTCTGGGTTCTCCTGGCTCTTTCCGTGTTTATTTTTCATCCAAGGATAACTCGGTGGTACTTAGAACCGTCCGTCACAATTCAAATTGGACTTACTCTGTTTTCTGGACCATCCGTCCTTGCCTGTATCTCACGTTCCTTTTGTTCTCTGTATCTCATGTTCTTTTTGTTTCTCTATACCATCTGTCCTTTCTTTGTTCTATTTTTTTAATTTACTTTTCTCATCTGTTTTACTGAATCGGGTTTCTTTGTTTTGGTGTGGAGAGTGAGGGGCGGTAATGGTTGCAAGGTCGGAGATGACAACGACAGCTTGTAAGTATGGTTTTGGGGTTTCCCTTTTGAACTTATTTTTTTCCTGTTTGGTTGGTTCCCGAGAAAACATAGGCAAATGAAAGAACTTCAGGGTCAAGCATTGCTTGTTTCCTTATTGAAACAGGAGAAATTTTGTTAATGAGGGATTTTGAATTATTTAATTGATCTTATGAGATGTGTTTTTATCAATCTGTGATTTGAAGTTATTTTCATTTCCAAAATTAGCAATTTTGTAAATAATTTTCTGGTATATATTGAATTTTCCCCTTTTCTTTTTACCTGGTGAAGGATGCTGATGTAGGAAGATAGATTTTGCCTAGAAGAGTGACAGATTATTCACCATATTGAGGAGTACATAGCCAAAGAATAAAATCTTTAAAAATATTTTTTAATTCGTCACGTGTCAGATTATTATAGGTCAAAAAGTTCCACGTCATCTTCCTTGACGAAAATAGGTATACCCTGTTAACGACAGAAAACATTATGTAGTTAATTGAGAATTTTTAAACTTTATGTATGAAACTGAGAATCGGATATAATTCATGTATGAATGAGATAATTAATCCTACTTATTAAGGTTTTGTTCACCATCTAAATGTAGACTACGGAAAATATTTAATGTAAAATGATAAATCTATATAGGATAGAGTTGAGGGTTTTTTTTCCTTCGACTATCCTAATACATTTTTTTACTTTAAATATTTATCCTATCTTTTTATCAAAATAAATTTTAAATCTGTGTTACGATTATATGTTATTGGTTAAAAGAATTTTTTTAGCTAAATAGGACTTAAAGTAACAACGAGAGACCTAGTTTGATTAAAAACTAGTTTTTATTTAAAGTAAATAATGGTATAATTTAGAGAACTTTTTTTTTATGTTAAGCTTAGAGTTAATCGCATAAGAGATCTTTAATCTATGAACTTATTTTATTGGTCCTTAATTTTTAAAAATATTTTTTGTCTATTATCAAATTATGGTCTCATTCTAAATTAATTTTTGAAGTTTTAATTATTTTATATTAATTTTCAAACTATCAATTATGATTGTAAATGAGACAACATAGATAGTGAGCTACTCAAGATCGACTTGGTCAAAACTCAATAAATACTCGACTCGAGCTCTTAACGAGCCGAAACTAGCTATTTGATACTTGACTCAAAAAACTCGCGAACAACTCAAAAAATATAATATATTAAGATTTTATTTATTTTTAAAATAAATTTTTAATAGTATTAATATTTATGTGTTGCTTTTTAAGAAATGCAGTATAATGTTATTGTATTTAAGGTTCTAGTTTGAGCTTGAGCTTCAATTGAGTTAAGTTTAAGATTTTTTTTTCATTTCGAGCTTTTACGAGCTTAAATTCATAGTTTCGAGTTTGAGTCGAGCTTGAAAATTTTAGACTCGTGAGTTTTTTAGTCAAGTCGAACTCTATTTTAGAGTTTTCAGATTGAGTTGAGCTCACCAATACTTGAACTCGACTCGACTCATTTACAACCTTACTACCAATAGCATTTCAATTTGATTATTTGTTAACGTATCTTTAAATTTATTGATTAAAAAAAATTATTTATTTTTATGGTCTTGATAATTGAACTTGTGGCTTTTTTTAAAAATAATATAATTTTAAAGATTTTGAGGATTTCTTTTAAATGTCATGGGTTAAATTCTTAAAATTTTTAAAAGTATATAATTTTTTTACTTGAGAGTTAACAGCACGTAGCAGAAGGATCAAAATGAAATACTATTAATAATTTGAGGACTACAATACCCTAATCCAATCCGACCTAAAAAAATTAGATAATTAAGATGCTACACCGGAACCACCGAATGTGACTAACCTTTTTTTTTTATAAAAAAACACATTCATCCATTCTGTTAGTTTAAAACATAATAAAATCTCATAATATTAAATAAGTTTACAAAAATTGGCGAGCTCCAAATACAAAGTTTACAACTCAAATACCAGGGTCTATGAAAGTACATGCCGACTACAACACTCGAGATGTGCTCTAGTAAGTCCAAGTCTAGAAATATGCAACCCTGACGATGAGCTCCACGAACATGCACCTAAGAAACACATTCTGAACGCTGAGCTTACGAGCTCAGTGTCACACTAAAAGCACTATTATACTACATGTTTGGGTTGTTCATGGATGGTTAACCGTATCGTTTATCCTAAACGGTCGGTTAACCGTTATAACGGTTATAAGATTTTTCTAACCGTAATTTATCCATTAAGAAACGGTTAACCGTTAACGATTAATCTTTATTAACGGTTTGATTACAGGTTAACCTAGAGTTAACTTATTACAATTATTTGTCAAAATTTTCATAATTCATACAACAAAAAATGTATAACTTAACATATACTTACACTGATGTAAGTGAATAAAATAAAAAAGTGCATCACTTAACACATATTTACACAGGTGTAAGTAAATAAAATAAAAAGGTGTAGTACTTAACACATACTTACACAGGTGTAAGTGAATAAAAAAAAGTGTAGCACTTAACACATACTTACACCAATGTAAATAAATAAAATTAAAAAAATGTAGCACTTAATACATATTTACACCAGTGTAAGTATGTACATATACTAATATCTTAGTACTTTACAATAAACACATAATTATATTGATATAAGTATATTTCTATATTTTCAAAGAAATAAAAAATAATATATATATATATATATACATTTCTTTATTAAATATATATATAAATTATAAATAATAGAAAATTATATTAAGTTATTTTTGTAAAACTATAATTTATTAGAAATATAATTATAAATTTAATTTATTAATGGTTAACCGTTTATCAAAATTCTACACAGTAACCTTAACTGTTAACCATTATTTTTAGCGGTTCGGTTAATCTAAACCATTTAATATTAACGATTCAGTTAATTCACCTGTTAAATGTAATGATTATACTGGTTAACAATTACAGTTAATGATTTTAGGGTTTCTTGAACACCTCTACATGCATTCATGTTGAACTATGTTTTGATATAACAATTTAAGGCAA
The DNA here is from genome assembly GCF_006381635.1 of Hibiscus syriacus. Lineage (NCBI taxonomy): Eukaryota > Viridiplantae > Streptophyta > Magnoliopsida > Malvales > Malvaceae > Hibiscus > Hibiscus syriacus. The sequence continues at coordinate 1,068,837 of NW_024063270.1, forward strand.
AATGGTTTTTGGACTTGAATTGAATTTACAAAATGTTTTTGGACTTAATTAAATTTATTCAAAGTTTTAAAAGTATTCAAAAATAATTCAAAGTCCATTAAATTCAGATTTGAGCCAAAATGCTAAAGGGTGTCAAAATGCATCCATGCACCCTTGCAGTGCATCCATGCATCCCTGCAGTGCATCCATGCACCTGCACTAGTGCATCGATGCACCATGCAGTGCATCCATGCACTCAAACACCGAATGCAATTAGTGCATCGATGCATCCTTCTGTGCATCGATGCATCCTTCTGTGCATCGATGCATCATTCTGTGCATCGATGCATCCTTCTGTGCATCGATGCATCAAGGCTGTGCATCGATGCATCCTGCTATGCATCCATGCACGAAGGCTGCAACGGCTAGTAACGGCTAGTTTATTTGAATTTAATGAAGGGGTATCGATGCACCATGATAGTGCACCGATGCACCATGTTATGGGCAGCCTTTTTGAGTAGAAAAATCACCCCCAAACGACTCCAAAACATCCTCAACGGCTATATACAACATCAAACACATTCCAAGATATAAATGCAAGCTAAGGACACTTGAAGAAGCAAGAGAACAACTATCCAAGAAATCAAACACAAGAGAAGAGTTTTTCATTCTTATTTCATCTTTCTCTTGTAAATATTTTGTTCTTGTGAGCTCAATCTTGTAAACACCTACCTTAGATAGGTTTTCTTGTTTACATCTTTTATCCTTTTATAAAGGGGAAAGGTTCTAGTTTAGCCCAGAAAAACTAAGGAGTTGTAAGGTTATCTCTTTGTCCTCAAAAGAAAGAACAAATTAGTGAATTTGTTGGAAAATCCTTGGTGAGGAGCTAAGGTAGTGGATGTAGACTTTGGTTGAGAAGGTCAAACCACTCTAAATCGCTGTGCGATTTTCTATCTTTCAATCTCCTTACTCCTTAAACACAAAACCGTTCTGACCCCTCTTTTTACAAACCTTTCCGGTTGTCGAATCGAGCTTCCAAAAATCCTAATAATTGGCATCAGAGCCTAACTCGTTAAGAAGGTTTAACCACCTTGAGAAGATCCTCGAAAAGCTCTACCAATTCCTGACACAACCGAGAAGATGACTTCCACCTCCGGCTCATTCCACATGGAATACTCCCTACCAACGGACAAGCCTCCATACTTCAATGGAGTCAACTATCATCATTGGAAGAAATTAATGAAGGTATTCATCCAATCCAATGATCTTGATGTATGGGAGATAATCGAGAACGGCTACTTTTCTCCAAAGAAGAAGAAGAAGAAGATGAGTGACAAAGAACAGAAGAAAGATCAACTTAATGCCAAGGCCATGCACATGCTGTTTTTTGCATTTGGTCATGAAATCTATGAAGGGGTTTCTTTATGTTCAAGTGCCAAGGAGCTTTGGAATAAGCTTGAGGAAATCCATGGAAACAAGAAAGAAGAACCAACAAAAGTGGTGTCTCTAATGGCTCGTGAAGAGCTCGAGGTATCTTCTAACTCAAATGAATTTAATTCATATACGTTTGATGAGTTACAAGAGACTTTTAATAGGTTATATTCGGAGTTTGAGACCATGAACTCCAAATATAAGAAAATGATTTCAAAATTTAAAATCGAAAACGATTTTCTTTTGAAAACAAAAATAGATTTTGAAAGCCAAAATGAAATTTTGAAAAAGGATTTAGAGCTTTCAAAAATAAAAATTGAAAGTTTTGAAAAAGAAAATCTTGATTTAAAAGTTAAGCTTGAATGCTTAACAAAAGAAAAAAATCATTTTAAATAATTCATTTAGTTCAATAATGACAATATGCTCACATTGTCATTATCATGGTCATAAGGAACATACTTGTCCTTTGAAGAAAGTAAAACGTTTTAAAATTAAACAAGTATGGGTTCCGAAAGAAACAAGGGGCATTGTAACTAACGTTCAAGGATCCAAAGCAATTTGGATACCAAAATCTACTTAAATGTCTCTTGTAGGTGTGTGGAAGCAATTGTGATGAAAATGATGATATTCAAGATGCTCTAGCCACACATGAAAAGGAATGGGTAACCTCTAAGCTTAATGTTTTTAATTTTAGTTATTTGGTTGCTCATTTGATTTTAACCATGCATGAGTTTTGTTATTGTTTTAATCTTATGTATGTTAAAAAGGTTTTATGATGAACATTTTAAAGTTTTAATGATTTTTTTTATAATTTTTAGTTCATCATAATAAAATTTTGGTCAAAATTGGTTTTAATGCAAATGATATCTCTCTAACAATTGATATCAACTTTTCAAATGTTTTGATTTTATAAATTTTTAAAATTTTTGACCTAAATTTAAATGTTTATGCATATGGTTTAAATGAAAATGATATCTCTCTAACAATTGATATCAAAATTTTCAAACGCATAACATTTTTGGAAAACTTTATGCATATGCACTTAATTTCAATAATTGATATTGCATAAAGTATTTTAGACTTGGTTGTATTGAATTTCATGTGCTACTAACATGTTTGTTATTCTTTGTTGAAATTCAATTTTGTTTAAGTGTCATGATCCTAAAAACTAAATTTTATTTGTAATGCATTTATTGAGGGGGAGCTTTGATTTTTCAAATATTTTTAAATGTCAAATTTACCACTTACTCTCCAAAGTCATTTTGAACTTCAAAGCTTGATTTATTTTTGATATAACAAAAAAGGGGAGAAGTTTGGTTTGAAAAATTCAATTTCTTAATGAAAAAGGGGGAGCTTAACATTTTCATATATTTTCCAACAATTGTTAACAATTGATATCTTTTTCATTAAACAATTTATTAAGGGGGAGTTTTGCCAAAAATAATTTTTTAAATGTTTTGTTATATCAAAAAGGGGGAGATTATTGAACTATGTTTCGATATAACAATTTAAGGCAAAATGGTTTTTGGAATTGAATTGAATTTACAAAATGTTTTTGGACTTAATTAAATTTATTCAAAGTTTTAAAAGGTTTCAAAAATAATTCAAAGTCCATTAAATTCGGATTTGAGCCAAAATGCTAAAGGGTGTCAAAGTGCATCCATGCACCCCTGCAGTACATTCATGCATCCCTGCAGTACATCCATGCACCTGCACTAGTGCATCGATGCACCATGAAGTGCATCCATGAACTCAAACACCGAATGCAATTAGTGCATCGATGCATCCTTCTGTGCATCGATGCATCAAGGTTGTGCATCGATGCATCCTGTTGTGCATCCATGTACGAAGGCTGCAACGGCTAGTTTATTTGAATTTAATGAAGGGGTATCGATGCACTGTGATAGTGCACCGATGCACCATGTTATGGGCAGTCTTTTTGAGTAGAAAAATCATCCCCAAACGACTCCAAAACATCCCCAACGACTATATACAACATCAAACACATTCCAAGCTATAAATGCAAGCTAAGGACACTTGAAGAAGTAAGAGAACAACTATCCAAGAAATCAAACACAAGAGAAGAGTTTTTCATTCTTATTTTATCTTTCTCTTGTAAATATTTTGTTCTTGTGAGCTCAATCTTGTAAACACCTACCTTAGAGATGTTTTCTTGTTTACATCTTTTATCCTTTTGTAAAGGGGAAATTGTAACATCCCAAATTATGGGTTATGACCAAATTGTAAAGTTTCAGAATTTGATGACTAAAGTAGAAGAATGAAATAGTTCAATGATTATTGGATATATATGATGAAGGTTATTTAGAAATTATTAAAGGAAATAAAGGGTAAAATGGTCATTTGATCATTTAAGGAATAAAAAATGGAATTATATACACGTGGAAAGGGAGAGAATTCTCCAGAGTTCTCTTCTCCTTTCTTCTTCTTCTTCACGTGGAAGCCAAGAGCAAAGGTAAGTTTGATTTAGCTTTTGATTTCTTGAAAGTTTTAAGTTGGATTTGAGTCTTTGAGGGTTATATAAGCTTAAGGAAAGCTTATATAAGTTTAAAACACCAAAGAGAGAGAATTAGAAAGGAATTTTTATTAAGGGTTTATAAATGAACTTTTGTTATAGAAAGGTTTTTGAAGTTCTAAAGTTGGATTTGAGTTGCCATCACTTAATTAAGAAGTATTAAGTGTTAGAATTGGATTTGAAACATGTGGAAAATAGGGTATGATTCTTGAAATTCCTAAAGAGGAGAGGATATTAAGGTTAAAGATGAGATAAATGAATATTAATGAGTTTAATTATGTATATGAAAGTTAGGAATATGAAAGGGGTTGAAATATGAAGGATTTAATCCAAAAAGAAGGATTTTTCGGGTTCAAAAAGAGGTTCTGGGCAGAGTGCATCGATGCATATTCATAGTGCACCGATGCATCAATGTTAAAATCCAGAAATTGTTTGAAGGTGTATCGATGCATTGGTAGTGCATCGATGCACTCTTTTAAAATAAATACATCGAATGCAATTTATGCATCGATGCATAAGTAGTGCATCGATGCATCCCATTAATAAGGAAACATCGAATGCAATTACTGCATCGATGCATAAGGCATGCATCGATGCATCCCAGTAATAATACAACATCGAATACATTTTATGCACCGATGCATCAGTAGTGCATCGATGCATACCTTCATTAAAAGATGAAATTTACTTTTCTCTTGGTCTAAAGAGTGAACCATTAGAGTATATTAGTTATGATACTGATATAGATCTATGTATGATTATGTAGATATAGAACGTGATCCCGTTCCGAATCAACTGAAGGATTAGAATCAAATCAAAGCAAAGCTAAGGTGAGTGCACATTCTCTAGTATATGAGGTTCAAGGGAAAATAAGACTTGTGATAAGTCTATTTCCAATAGTGAAAAACATGAATTCATAGAAGTATGTATTTGTTATGATTTATATGTGTGCATGGGTATATGTGTTATTGATATGAATATGGTAAGTAAAAGGGATTAATGGTGATGATAAGAATAATAATAAGGATAATGAAGTGATAGGTATATGTGAATATAGGTATTGATATGTTTTGTATGTATTGTAAGATGATATGTTTATGTGATAACATGATAAGATGACAATGAGTTACATGTCATATGAACACATGAGAAATGTTATTAGCCATATGAAAGAGAAAGTATATGTGATACATGAGGGTGAATCCTATGTGACATATGAATATGAATTCATATGAAAAGTGACATGAATTACATGAAAGAAACTACGTGATTACATGTATATGTGAATGAAACCATGAGCTTATATGAATATATGATATGGTTACATGAATATGTAAAAGGGTATAAAAGATAATGCCCATGTTATGTGTCATGAGAGCTAGGGGTATAGTTGGCATACCAAGAGTTGAGGGTCTATGTGGTCCTTCAAGATATATATGTATTCTTTGGAACATGTATGAAGTCTGGTGAGACACATACTTGATCCTTGGCATATGTATATGATTCTTAAGGAATGATATGTGGTCCTTCGGGACATATATGTATTCTTTGGAACATGTGTGAAGTCTGGTGAGACACATACTTGATCCCTAGTATATGTATATGATTCTTAAGGAATGATATGTGGTCCTTATGGTAATTATTATATGGCACTACGGTGCAATTCTACGCGGCACTCCGGTGCAATTCTACGTGGCACTTCGGTGCAATTATATGAGCTGTGGTGACAGCATTAGTGCACAACCTCTATGTACTTGCATATTTTAGTTCTCACATGAGTATCATGGGCTATTAAATAGATAATATTAATAAAGTGATAGGATAATATGTTTGTTCCCTTGTGGAATTTCATGTGTGATATTGATTGTACAAATGGTAACTTATAAGACTATATGATGAAAGGAATCAATGATAGTGATAAAATAAGAAAGAAATGAAGATGATAATATAATTGATTGGGTGTACGTGTTTTATGATAATATATATATATGGTTTACATGACATGGTATGTGGATGTGCAATTGGTGATGGTATATGTTATATGATATGGACATAAGAGATCACAGGAACATGAGATAAGATATATGAATGATAATGACATATATGTATGCATATATTCGTTACATGTAAAAGTATGAGTGGTATGAAATGATAGTAAGAATTGTTTAGGTATGATTATTAGTTACCGTTTACCTTATATGTTTATATGCCTCACTAAGTCTTTGACTTAGCGTGTAAGTGATTTACACGTAGGTTTCGAGAAGAGTAAAGAGCAATGTGGAGCAAGACATGTCAGTTCTTCTTACTAAAGGTCAGATCAGAAAAGATGTGAATAATATGTATTTTAGTATATAAAGTTCTAGTTGGCATGTTTTCAAAAGAATCTATTGTTTAAGCTATGAACCGTTTTATAAATGTTTCGAATAGTTATATGGAAATAATAAGTGAAAGATACATGCTCTGATTGGTTTTGTAATAATGAAAATGTCTTTTTATGTAAACGAGTCATTTATATGTTATAAAAGTTTTAAATTACACACTATTTTATACAAATAAATGTTTGAAAAGCCAATGTGACACTTCGGACTCGTATCCGGGTCGGATACGGGTTAGGGGTGTTACATTTAATGGTATCAGAGCTACGGTTTAGCTGATTCTAGGCTTAAATCGAAGTCAGAAGTGTTTTAAAAAGTGTACATGCCAACTCAAAGTGAAAAATTCTGATTTGATAGTGTAAGGAGTATGTTGTCTTGCTAATAAAAAATAGATTATTATGTGATAATAGAAGTATGATAATAAGAGCTTCGAAAGAAGTGAAAGGTAATAAACCTGAAGGTAATAGCATTTACCTGCCCTGGCCAGGCAGGGAGAAGAGCGAACACCTCAGGAAATGCCTGTATAAAATTTGGAAAATTATTCTTCATGTTGAAGAATGTTCTGATGTGTTTTCAATTTATACTTTTTTAACTCATAGAATGAATGTATCAAATTAGTTGATAAAGTTGCGAGCACCCAAGTTCAAGGGTGGATTTGAGGAAGGTTCTATTGTTATAGACCTTTGGTTGAATGATATGATAGAAGGTTTTCATTTCTTCAAAGTGGAGATGTTGAATTGAGTAGTTTTGTTACTACTTTGGTAAGTTAGAGTATGGTGGAAAATTGTCACCATAAGAATGTTAAAATATTAAATGATGTGATTAGAATTGTATAAGAGTTCAAGAATAAGTGCATTGATGACTAGTTTATAAGACAGATGAAACTGGAATACACGAGATTGAAACAAGGGAATTACACCTTGTATGAGTATGATTATAAGTTTATTAAGCTAAGCAGAATTGTTGCTGAGTTAATTCCGACTGAAAATGATACATGTGATATTTTGTTAGGACTTGCGCCTTAAATTAAAAGAGTGTTACTGGTTTTAAATTTGTTATCGTTTCAAGAAATGTTTAATTGTGTTAAAGCTTTAAAGAGAAAAAGCTCATAACGAAAAGTTTGGAGAAATAAAATCTTAGATGATTAAGAGAATTAGTGCTTCATAGAATTTTAGCACCATCAAAGAAAGGTAGAGATTTTGGTTCAACTTTAAACCAGACATGAATTAGTTGTATTCTCCGTCAGAGAATCAAATCAGATGAGAGTTCGAAAGACTCCAACAGTAGGGTTGATCTTGAAAGATTAAACAAAGAGTTAATTGAGGATAAGTCAGGGTTAAAGACAACCCTTGTGAATTGGGTTAAAAGCTCTTTTAGAAGTTATGTAAATCAAAGCAAAAAGTATTGAAATCTGGTGATTTTTTTTAAAACAAGTGGAGAAAACATAAGTATAAGAATGGTAAAGAATAAGGTTTTGTGCGAGTAAAGTTGACTATCAAAGTAATGAAAATGTGATAAGGAGTGATAGTTATGGATAAATATATGTGATATAAAATAGCATGGGATTATGAAGAACATGATATGGTTTACTTATGTATAAGACAATGCGGATTATAAAAGGATAAATGGATAAAGATCAAGGAATGGATTAAGTGTTTTGCTAGAAATTAAATAATGTGAAGGATAAGAAGTATTTTAAATGTATCAAGTGAGGTAGATATTGTTTTTGTATTTAAGATGGAAAGAGTTAGCGTGGGCTAACAAGATTATGGGACGGAATGTATTGAAATTACAAGATTTCAAGATATGGTAGGTTATGATAACCAAATATGAAGTGAATCTGGATACAGTTGTATACTGTGATTATAGTAAAGTGATAGAGTGAAGGAAGTGAGGATTCAAATGTTTGAGTAAAACTAAGGATTGATAAGAAGAGTTTAAGTATGGGTACATCAATGATCAATTTATAAATAAAGGAAGTTAGAATGTTAAGCTTGAATAATGGAAGTGACATGGTGTATGAGATTGAATGTTTATTTGATTAGTTGAGTAAACTATTGTTGAAATCATTCCGACTGCAAAGAAGGTATATGAATGGTTCGATGAAGGTTTATGTTTTAGATTGGAAGAATCGATGTTGACTAATAGAGTTATAAGATAGTAGTGTATTAAAGTTAAAGGATTTGAAGATGATTTCAGGGTAAGCTAATTATGTATGGTGTGGATTGAGATATGGTTATGTATTTTAATCATTGAAATGAAAGGTAATAAAGGAGACAAGGCATAATATCCGTATATGAATGAGAGTATGGGTTCAATAAGTGAATTACACTGGGTTGATTTTAACTGAAATGATGTGTAAGATTAATTTGATCAGGGCTTATTCCCTAGATTGAAAAGTTGTTATTAATTAGCTATAATGGCATGGATGTTAGAATTATCAGATTTAAAGGAAACATAAAGTAAGTTAATCAAATGAGATACGAATCTGGATGTGGTTGTGTATTTTGATCATATAGATATGATATAGGCAAGGAGATAAATATTTATGTGTTTTAAAGAAAATTTTGAAGGAAGAAAATACAAGCAAGATACGATAAGAATGAGGTTTTGTATAAGTGTTTATTAGTAAAGTTGTAAAGATATAATAAAGACTGGTAATCAGGGATAAGTTTAAGTGATAGGAAAAGAGTATGTGAACATGAAAGAAATAGATATGATTAATGTATAAGAAGATTTTGAGTTATGAAGAAAATAAAAGGATGAAGTTTAAAGAATTAGATGTGATAAAGATTATGTTGAGATATAGGTTATAAGTTTAACCAGAAGTAAGAAAGGTATGTCAGGTAATATGAGAAATTGTTTAGTTATGCAAAGTGTATGTTTAATCAGTTATGATGAAGATTTAAGGTTATGTTTCTTGGTCAAGTGGATGTAGTCAGAGAAATGAATAAAGATTTATATGTATTAAGGAAGTTTTGGAGTCAGTCAAGTAAGGATGAAATAAAAGTTTGGTGATTCTTGAAAGACAATTGAAGATTGACAAGGAATTTGATTGATTTATGAGTTTGAGTAATAAGAATTAATGTTATTGTCTATCTGATAAGTGACATGATAGGAGATATAAAGTAAAAAGGTAGTCGAATAATTGAAAAGATAAGAACCAAGTTATTAAAGATGATACAAAAGATTAAGTTCAGAAAGCAGTAGGAGAACGTTAGAAGATATGTCATTTTCAGGATGTGCAGTGAAAATTCGAGGATGAATTTTTTTTAAAAGGAGGGGAGATTTGTAACATCCCAAATTATGGGTTAGTGACCAAATTGTAAAGTTTCAGAATTTGATGACTAAAGTAGAAGAAGAAATAGTTCAATGATTATTGGATATATATGATGAAGGTTATTTAGTAATTATTAAAGGAAATAAAGGGTAAAATGGTCATTTGATCATTTAAGGAATAAAAAAATGGAATTATATACACGTGGAAAGGGAGAGAATTCTCCAGAGTTCTCTTCTCCTTTCTTCTTCTTCTTCACGTGGAAGCCAAGAGCAAAGGTAAGTTTGATTTAGCTTTTGATTTCTTGAAGTTGGATTTGAGTCTTTGAGGGTTATATAAGCTTAAGGAAAGCTTATATAAGTTTAAAACACCAAAGAGAGAGAATTAGAAAGGAATTTCTATTAAGGGTTTATAAATGAACTTTTGTTATAGAAAGGTTTTTGAAGTTCTAAAGTTGGATTTGAGTTGCCATCAGCTTAATTAAGAAGTATTAAGTGTTAGAATTGGATTTGAAACATGTGGAAAATAGGGTATGATTCTTGAAATTCCTAAAGAGGAGAGGATATTAAGGTTAAAGATGAGATAAATGAATATTAATGAGTTTAATTATGTATATGAAAGTTAGGAATATGAAAGGGGTTGAAATATGAAGATTTAATCCAAAAAGAAGGATTTTTCGGGTTTAAAAAGAGGTTCTGGGCAGAGTGCATCGATGCATATTCATAGTGCACCGATGCATCAATGTTAAAACCTAGAAATTGTTTGAAGGTGTATCGATACATTGGTAGTGCATCGATGCACTCTTTTAAAATAAATACATCGAATGCAATTTGTGCATCGATGCATAAGTAGTGCATCGATGCATCCCATTAATAAGGAAACATCGAATGCAATTAGTGCATCGATGCATAAGGCATGCATCGATGCATCCCAGTAATAATACAACATCGAATACATTTTATGCACCGATGCATCAGTAGTGCATCGATGCATACCTTCATTAAAAGATGAAATTGACTTTTCTCTTGGTCTAAAGAGTGAACCATTAGAGTATATTAGTTATGATACTGATATAGATCTATGTATGATTATGTAGATATAGAACGTGATCCCGTTCCGAATCAACTGAAGGATTAGAATCGAATCAAAGCAAAGCTAAGGTGAGTGCACATTCTCTAGTATATGAGGTTCAAGGGAAAATAAGACTTGTGATAAGTCTATTTCCAATAGTGAAAAACATGAATTCATAGAAGTATATATTTGTTATGATTTATATGTGTGCATGGGTATATGTGTTATTGATATGAATATGGTAAGTAAAAGGGATTAATGGTGATGATAAGAATAATAATAAGGATAATGAAGTGATAGGTATATGTGAATATATGTATTGATATGTTTTGTATGTATTGTAAGATGATATGTTTATGTGATAACATGATAAGATGACAATGAGTTACATGTCATATGAACACATGAGAAATGTTATGAGCCATATGAAAGAGAAAGTATATGTGATACATGAGGGTGAATCCTATGTGACATATGAATATGAATCCATATGAAAAGTGACATGAATTACATGAAAGAAACTACGTGATTACATGTATATGTGAATGAAACCATGAGCTTATATGAATATATGATATGGTTATATGAATATGTAAAAGGATATAAAAGATAATGCCCATGTTATGTGTCATGAGAGCTAGGGGTATAGTTGGCATGCCAAGAGTCGAGGGTCTATGTGGTCCTTCAGGATATATATGTATTCTTTGGAACATGTATGAAGTCTGGTGAGACACATACTTGATCCTTGGCATATGTATATGATTCTTAAGGAATGATATGTGGTCCTTCGGGACATATATGTATTCTTTGGAACATGTGTGAAGTCTGGTGAGACACATACTTGATCCCTAGTATATGTATATGATTCTTAAGGAATGATATGTGGTCCTTATGGACATTATTATATGGCACTACGGTGCAATTCTACGCGGCACTCCGGTGCAATTCTACGTGGCACTTCGGTGTAATTATATGAGCTGTGGTGACAGCATTAGTGCACAACCTCTATGTACTCGCATATCTTTAGTTCTCACATGAGTATCATGGGCTATTAAATAGATAATATTAATAAAGTGATAGGATAATTTGTTTGTTCCCTTGTGGAGTTTCATGTGTGATATTGATTGTACAAATGGTAACTTATAAGACTATATGATGAAAGGAATCAATGATAGTGAAAAATAAGAAAGAAATGAAGATGATAATATAATTGATTGGGTGTACGTGTTTTATGATAATATATATATGGTTTACATGACATGGTATGTGGATGTGCAATTGGTGATGGTATATGTTATATGATATGGACATAAGAGATCATAGGAACATGAGATAAGATATATGAATGATAATGACATATATGTATGCATATATTCGTTACATGTAAAAGTATGAGTGGTATGAAATGATAGTAAGAATTGTTTAGGTATGATTATTAGTTACCGTTTACCTTATATGTTTATATACCTCACTAAGTCTTTGACTTAGCGTGTAAGTGATTTACACGTAGGTTTCGAGAAGAGTAAAGAGCAATGTGGAGCAAGACAGGTCAGTTCTTCTTACTAAAGGTCAGATCAGAAAAGATGTGAATAATATGTATTTTAGTATATAAAGTTCTAGTTTGCATGTTTTCAAAAGAATCTATTGTTTAAGCTATGAACCTTTTTATAAATGTTTCGAATAGTTATATGGAAATAATAAGTGAAAGATACATGCTCTGATTGGTTTTGTAATAATGAAAATGTGTTTTATGTAAACGAGTCATTTATATGTTATAAAAGTTTTAAATTACTCACTATTTTATACGAATAAATGTTTGAAAAGCCAATGTGACACTTCGGACTCGTATCCGGGTCGGATACGGGTTGGGGGTGTTACAGAAATGTTCTAGCTTATCCCGTGTAAAAGCTAGGGAAAGGTTCTAGTTTAGCCCGGAAAAACTAGGGAGTTGTAAGGTTATCTCTTTGTCCTCAAAAGAAAGAACAAATTAGTGAATTTGTTGGAAAATCCTTGGTGATGAGCTAAGGTAGTGGATGTAGATTTTGGTTGAGAAAGTCGAACCACTTTAAATCGCTGTGCAATTTTCTATCTTTCAATCTCCTTACTCCTTAAACATAAAACCGTTCTGACCCCTCTTTGCAAACATTTCCGGTTGTCGAATCGAGCTTCCGAAAATCCTAACAATTCAACATGTGAGCATGCCACAAGTATAGTTATGAACATGAGAGAACATACAACATATACAACAAAAGTAAGCATCATGGAGTAGTTCGAGGTCACCTTAACATCACAGAACTCACACTGTTATCTGCTTAATAAAGGTATCTTGGGCAAGGTCTGGGTCACGTAGCATGAGCACCTTAAGTATCCTGGGCTAGGTCCAGATCACGAAGCATCAATACCTTACCGACTAGTTTATTCCTCTAAAGTACTCGGGATGTGCCTAGGTCACATAGCGTCATCTCAATATCCAATTAGCGGTTTTTAGTGCCCAAGCACTAGACTGAATATATCTGGATAATCCTCTACTCAACAATACCAACATCTTACATAAGTAGCTCAAGTGTCCTCAATGTTTTCCTGAGCATCAAGCAAGATATAAGTCTAATGAAATCTTATCTAATAGAGATCTTATGTTATCAAACAATTGTTAAAGTTCTCACTTGCAAGCTTTTATTAGTGCTCTCATTTGATTCTAACCATTATCTGAATCCCTTGATGAAATGGGGTTTGCAACCATTATTAACATATCAGTACTAATACTTCACCGCATAGTATCAGTACTTGCCTCATCAAGATTACAACTATTATTATCATGTCAGTGCTAATACTTCACCGTATAGTATCAATACTTGCCTCATTGTGGTACCAATATTGTCTCGAGTATTAGTATGATTTGGGTATACTAGAAATCGTAAAGTTTTCATTAGGATCGATATTAAACCCCAAGTATTAACACCCTATGAACATTACAGAGACACCAAGAACTGAGTATCGATACTTCTATACAAAACCCTTTGATTTTCAACCTAATAGAAGAACTGTACTATATTATTCCTATAGTATCGATACCCTAAACCTAGATTGTCATATCTCTCACGAGTGTAACACTCTAAAGGTCCCCAACATTATTTAAAGCTTATGTAGGTTCAAAGGATCATAAAAGGCCTTTGCATTATACATGAATAAAATCAAGTACCCATTTTCATGATAGAACACAAATGCACCACCCAAATGTTGCATACACTCATACAAGTAACCAAACTACACATATTGAGCTACAAGTAGTAGAAAAGAGTTAAAAGTGTGTTACCTTATAACTAAGAGCCGAAGAAACAACCTCAACCTCACTAAAGCACTACTTTCTGCTTTCATTTTGCTTTTGGAGCATTCCCTTACTTCTCTCACTAGAACAACGTGGAATGAGTCATTAACCCATCGAATAACTTAGGACAAGTAGAAACATGATTTTAAACCTTAAAACGATTTAGAACCACTCTAAGCGTAAAACCCTAGGCAGTACGACACACAGTCGACCGATGTAGGATGCCACATGGATCCACCAGAGTGGCTGACCAACACCTTACTATTTTCTTGTATTATAAAATGACAATTTTCACAAATAAAACATCCATGAAATAATATAATTTAAAAATTTGTATTGGGAAGCTCCCAAAATAAATATTTGCAATTAAAATATTACATATATACTCTAAATAAAATTTACGACTCAACTGATACAACAAGGTTTATAAAATATATATACCCTTCAAAACCTGCTGAGACGTACTCTGAATCTGCACTGGGTCTGGAACTTGATCTATCTATTGCTCCTCAAACTCTCGATCTAATGACCTACCCACAAAAAACAATCTGAGGCTGAGTTAACTAGCTCAGTGCCAAACTGAAAACTAAAACATACTAAAAATTTGTCACTGAAATGCTCAAGCTATCAAGTATATTGTTATATGGTCTACTGGTTTGGTATGTTCTGCTTTATTGAGTATACTCGTATACTCACTCTCTATTATATGGTATAAATCATGGTGCGATTGAGGGTTTTGTATCTCGGAGCTCACACACTCCTCTAGTCTACCGATAATGTGCCCGCGGAATCTCTGCATCGGACACCACAGTTTCGATTAGCCCATTCTTTGAGTGTCAGACCTTGCACCCAAACTAGTCAGCTTAAAGTACCTAGCGTACTCCATAAGTATATCCAGACTGAATATATATATTCGACTCTGTTATCTTTTCTAAAGGAACTCAGGTGTCCTGGTCGTTTTCCCGAGCATTCAAACAAGGCTAGTCTTATTTCATCATACTTTATTATCGTTTCTACGTTTGAATTAAACATCTTGAATATTCTCACTTGAATTCTTATGTGAGGAAATACTTAAGTGTTGGGGGTACATTGAGTATAATTCCCTTAAAAATTGACCTTTTTGCCCAAAATAAACTAAAAGTATCGATGCTATCCCAATAGTATCGATACTCATGCAAAAATTTCGATACTTTATATAAGTACCGATACTTTTAAACATTATGTTCTGTCTAGCTTCAAAACTTTCTGGGAGTTTCGAAATTATGACTCAAATTTTTAATACTCTTGAAATAATATCGATACTTTTGCCTAGAAACTCACGAATTTACCCAAAATGAAGAACAAATATCAATATTATCCCTATAGAATCGATACTCTACCTGCAGAAGTCATAAAATGCATATGAAAATGTTATATTTAAATCACAAAGACCCTAGTGAGGTCCCCAAACATTCTTTAAAGTCTTATGTGATTACAAGGAGCATAAATAAGGCTTTATATCATGCTTATAACATAAATCATGTAATCTACCATTAACATATAACTCTAAGCTTCATAACTTACTCTCAAGCTAAAACTCATTTCTAAAGATCACTAGGACTATGGAAGAGTTGATAGTGTGTTACCTTGTTTCTTGCTTGCTAGAAACTCTCTCAAATTAACCAAGGGGTAACTTTTCTTTCCCTCTTCCTTTAGAGTTTTCTCCCATCTCCTTTACTAAACAAAGACAAGAAAAAGGTTTACTAAACTAACTAAGCTCTTGGATTAAATCTTAGGATACTCTAGGAAACTTACATACACTATAAACAAGCTTGGATTCATGGATCCCCTTAACTTCCATAAAACCATTTTTGAAAACAAATTCTAAAACTTACAAAATGTAGCTTAAAACAAAGCTTGAATGATGGAGTAAAACATTCTTACCTTGTCTACAACAAACTAAGCTTAGAATACTTGAAACTTGGCTCTTGAAAGGAAGAATAAATAAAAACTAATGGAAGGAATAAGAAGAGGAGTGACTGAGATATTATGGGGAGTTTGGTTAGGTGAAATGATATAAAAATAGGAGGAAAGTTTTCAACTTTAACAAAAGGGTAAACTACACTTTAGGTCATTATCCTGTTTACTTACTTTTAAAAACACCACTTTCCTATAACTATTGGGCCAACCTAAGCCCAATACTCTTAAGAATTGGTCTAAAATTGGCTTGGAAAATCTAATGGGCTCTATACTCTTAAGAAGGAGTTGAACACAACTTCAGTTTGTCCGTGGTCACCGTCTTTGTCAACATGTCTGCCGGATTTTAAGCTCCACTGATCTTTTCAAGTTTCAAAATCCCATTTTCTAGAAGAGACCGTATAAAATGATATCGCAATTGTATATATTTCGTCCTGGAATGAAAAGATGGATTCTTCGCTAGATGGATAGCACTTTGACTGTCGCAATACAAGACACTGTTTTCTTGTTTCTTGCCTAACTCTTCCAAGAAACTTTGGAGCCAAACCATCTCCTTGCTGGCTTCCGTAACAGTGACATATTTTGCTTCAGTTGTGGAGAGAGCAACTATCTTCTGTAGTTGAGAAACCCAACTCAATGTTGTTCCTCCGAGAGTACAGACATACCCTGTAGTTCTTCTTTTGATGTCGACATTTCCGGCTAAGTCAGCATCTACATAGCCTGTCAGTATCGTATCTCCACCTTTGAAACAAAGTGTTTTGTTTGTGGTACCCCGCAGATATCTGAGGAGTCATTTGACTGCTTCCTAGTGTACCTTGCCTGGATTATTCATGTACCTGCTAACAACTCCCACTGCATGAGTAATATCTGGTCTAGTACAAACCATGACATACATGAGACTTCCAATTACTGAGGCATACGACACCTTCACCATGTGTGCTCGTTCTTCCTCCGTCTTTGGTGACTGTTCTTTGGAGAGTCTGAAATGAACACCTAAAGGTGTACTTACTGGTTTAACATCTTGCATGTTGAACCTGGAGAGTACTTTGTTGATGTACTCAGCCTGTGATAACATCAAAGTCCCCGACTTTGTGTCTCTCTTAATCCTCATCCCAAGAATCTGTTTTGCAGTGCCCAGATCCTTCATAGCAATCTGCTTCGACAATTCTTGCTTCAAGTGTATAATCTCTTTCATGTCTGAGCCTGCAACGAGCATATCATCAACGTACAACAATAAAATAATGAAGGTATTTTTGAACCTCTTTATGTAGCAACAATGGTCTGCTTGGCATCTGGTAAAACCATTGCTACCCATGAAACTATCAAACTTCTTGTACCACTGTCTAGGAGCTTGTTTTAAACCATACAAGCTCTTCTTTAACCTGCATACCATGTTTTTCTTGTCTGCCTCTATGAAGCCTTCTGGCTGCCTCATATAGATTTCTTCCTCCAAATCACCATGAAGGAAAGCTGTCTTTACATCTAACTGCTCAAGATGTAAATTCTTGCAGCTACAATTTTCAACATCAGTCTGATTGTAGACAGTTTTACAACTGGAGAGAAATTTTCATTGTAGTCAATACCTTCTTTTTGCTGGAAGCCTTTGACAACCAATCTTGCTTTGTAGCGTTTGCTCCTATCGTGCTCTTCTTTGATCCTGTAAATCCACTTGTTATTAAGCGCTTTCTTGCCTGGTGGTAATTTAGCTAATTCCCATGTCTGATTTGACATAAGCGAGTCCATCTCATCTTTCATGGAAGACTCCCACTTGATTGAATCCTCCACTTGCATTGCTTCGTCATAGCACTCTGGTTCACCATTGTCAGTCAGCAAGAAGTAGTGTAAAGAAGGAGAATACCGCTGGGTTGGTTTAGGAATTCTGGAGGAGCGTCTCAGTTTTGGTGTGCTTGGTTCTTATTGAACTACTTCAGGATTGATCTGAACATCATTTCTAGAAATCTCCTCGAACTCAGCAAATTCTTTTGTTTCAGCTTTGGTATTGGAGCTACTTGATTCTACAGTTGACCTGTCTTTGTACATCAGATTCTCATTGAAAATGACATCTCTGCTTCTGATGATCTTTCAATTTTCGTAGTCCCAAAACCGGTAACCGAACTCATCACCGCCATAACCAATAAAGGCACATTTGTTAGACTTAGCATCAAGTTTACTTCTTTCAGCAGAGTCTATGTGTGCATAAGAAATACAACCAAACACTCTTAAGTGTGAAAGGTTTATTTCTTTCTTGCTCTAAACCTCCTCTGGTATTCTGCCATCCAAAGGAACTGAGGGCCCATGGTTGATCAGGTAAGATGCAGTGTTGATAGCTTCAGCCCATAGAAATTTGGGTAATCCGACATGTATCCTCATGCTTCTGGCACGTTCATTCAGAGTTCTGTTCATGTGCTCTGCTACGCCATTTTGTTGCGGTGTCATGGGAACTGTTGTCTCCATCTTGATCCCATTGTTTGCGCAGAAATCTCCGAATCTACGATTTTTGTACTCTCTTCCATTGTCAGACCTCAACCGCTTGACTTTCAGACCAGTCTCATTTTCCACCATGGCCTTCCATTTTCTGAAGGTATCAAAGACTTCTGATTTCTTCTTCAGAAAATAAACCCACACCTTCCTTGTAGAATCATCGATGAAGGTGACATAATATAATGAGCCTGCAAGAGATGAAACTGGAGATGGTCCCCATACATCAGTATGAACCAACTCTAACTTTTCACCCTTGGGTTTCTTACCAATCTTTGCAAAGCTGACATTCTTTTGTTTGCCAAAGATGCAATCCTCGCATAGTCCGACATCTACACTCTTTAGATCCAACAGCTTCCCTTTTGATAAAAGTGTTTTCATCTATTTTTCGCTCATATGGCCAAGCCTTTGGTGCCATAGGTTTGATTTTCCATCATCATCTGCTACTGCAATGATATTCTCTAAATTTGAGGTTACATAGAGAGTACCAGTCTTCTTACCACGAGCAATGACGAGTGCTCCTTTGGTAATCTTCCATTCACAGCTTGAAAAAGTTGTGCTATATCCTTCTCCATCAAGCTGTCTAACATAAATCAAATTTCTTTTGAGGCCAGGAATATGTCTCACTCCTGTCAGCTTCCAGGTGGTCTGGTTTGGCAGCTTTAATCGGATGTCTCCTTTTCCGACGATCTTCAAAGTGTCATCATCAGCTAGATGAACCCTCCCAAAATCACCACTGACATAGTTCTCCATGATTTCTTGGCATGGGGTGGAGTGGAAAGATGCCCCTGAATCCAAGATCCATAATTCAATCGGACTGTTGACGCTTAGCATCATGGCATGACCTGTCTCCTCTGTCATGTTGGTAGATTCCTATGCGCCGGTATTTTTCTTCGGTGCTCGGTAATCTCTTTTAAGGTGACCCTTCTTTCCGCAGTTATAACAGATAAAATCTTTCTTTCCCGTTCTTGATTTTCCCCTTCTGGATTTGGATCTGCCATGATTTGAATTTCTTTATGAAGTTCTCCCTCTGGACTCCGTGTGTAAGGCTGAGGAGATTGATGCTTTATCCGATTCTCTCCGTCAAATTTCTTCGCTCAGTACCAGATCCCGGACATCGTCGAATTTTAATTTGCTATTTCCCGACGAGCTGCTGACTGCTGTAATAGTAGCATTCCAACTGTCTGGTAGAGATGATAAGAGAATTAAAGCTCGAATTTCATCATCGAATTCAATCTCCACGGAACTCAACTGGGTTGTGATTGTGTTGAGTTCATTTAGGTGTCGAGCCACTGATGCCCCTTCCTCCATCTGCAAATTGAATAATCGCCTCATCAAATGAACTTTGTTTGAGGCCGATGGCTTCTCATACATACTGGAGAGAGCCGTCATAAGACCCGCCGTGGTCTTTTCCTTTGCTATGTTGAAAGCAACATTGCGGGACAACGTCAGTCGGATAACTCCGAGGGCTTGTCTGTCGAGAAGAGCTCAGTCTTCATTCTTCATGCCCTCTGGTTGCTTTCCTGAGAGAGGTTGATATAGATTTTTCTGGTACAGAAAATCTTCAATCCGCATCTTCCAAAAGCCAAAGTCCGCACCATCTAACTTTTCAATTTTCACATTCCCTTCGTCTGCAGCCATCGCTCCTACTCGAATCTGGATTCATTTGGATCGTTTCTGACAATTCTTGCGAACCACCGTGTATTAGAACACCTCCGTCGACAAATTCGTATCGCCGACAAAATTTCACTATTCATAAAATTTACTATTCATATAAATAGTAATAAATAGTAACCTCGCAAAAAATTGACAAAACTTACAACCAAAAGCTCTGATTACAAGTTGTTGGGTAATAAACGAGAACAAGTAATTTCCCTATAACCAGATTAGTGAGAATGCGAAATAAAAGCGGAAAAATAATACCCGAAATTGATAACGGAGTTCAACCAATTTGTTCCTACGTCTCCGGACTACTGCAGATCTTTTACTAAGAGAGAAAATTTACAGGTGTTTACAAAACACTCACTACTCACAAGAAAGCTCTCTAGTATTGGGAGAAAGAAATGATTTTTTGGGATTTTGGGATGATTTTAAAGCTAAATAAGCTAGGGTATTTATAGTTGAAACTTAGGGACTAATCTTTGAAAATACCCTAAAGTCTAATGACTAAAATGATTTCCCCATTTTTTTAAGCAGTCGGCTGCTACTTTATTATTTTAGCAGCCCATGTGCTTTGAATTTTCAACAGTTCCAAAACTGGATTAAACCTTGGATCAAAGTCTCGTCCACCTTCACGTACAATAGATATGCAATGCCACCATAGCGTTGGTAGAACTTTTCCTTTCTCTCATCCACCCAACTGTCCCAGATTTTTCACAGCTCATGGACATTGTTATGTTTGAAGCTGACTGAAGCATAATCCGCTAGCCCAGACACATAACTGCTTGACAGACTATTCCCTTTCTTCTTCTGAATTTTTTCAGACCATAGTCGTTTAGATCGCTAAAAGAAGATTTGTTCAAACCAAGGAATGTTGGTTTTGCATGGGACAGATTCGTGTGGAAAGTCTCGCCCCCCCCACCCAAAGTCAATTTATTCAAGTGGTTGGTTTGTCTTAACAGGATTCTTGTGAGATCGAAACTTTCTAAAAGATGAATCACCTCAAATGTTAGATGTGTCCTACCCCTTTTGTGGTTCTCACCCGAAGACATTATCACATCTGTTGTTCTCGTGTGTCGTCTCATGGTGTCTTTGGATGAGCTTTGTTAAAGTCCGGAATCTTTTTTTTGTCTTTCATGATGAGCCTAAAGTTTTTTTGCAATCATGGCATGACGTCAATTCCCTTTCTTCGACAAAATCTATACGACGTCTTATTCCCTCGGCAATTTTGTGGACGGTCTAGTTATATAGGAATGAGATAGTCTTCCATGGTAAGAATTTGGATCTTTTGCAACTAAACTTCTTGGTTAAATGGTGCTTGGCTTCATGGTTTAAGGTGAAGCACCCCATCGCTCCCATTTTGGTGGAGGAAATTATTGCTAACCCCCTTTTGCCAGATACAGTTTCAGAGGGGGTAGATCCTTGTACTATTGTCGCTTGGGAACCTCCCTATCTCGGTTTTATAAAGCTAAACGTTGATGGAGCTCTGCCCTCAATCAAGAATGCAAGGGTCATTGGAGGTATTTTTAGGACGCGAATGGTATATGCCTCAGTTCTTTTTCGGATTGAGTTAGTTATGGCACTTCTGTCCAAGCCGAATTGCTAACGCTGAAGTGTGGAATAGAGTGGTATTTTTCTTCTCTAAACTCTTCTTCCTTCCCTCTAATTGCCGAAAGCGATAATAAACTAGTGGTGGACTGGGTGTTGGATTTGGGCTCGTGTCCTGTATGTTTTGCTGGTTTAGTTGAAGAATTATCGAAGTAGGTTATTGAAAACAAAGTGAGTCTTAGGCATGGTTCCCGAGTCTGCAACATTGAAACAGATTCCTTAGCAAAACAAGGAGTTGGGTAACGATCAAGTCTTCCCTCCATATGGTGAAATGTACACTGGAAGTATTAGGACATGGAGGGGCTACGTTAGCTTATGTACTGAGAGGGCTTTTTGTTAGTACTAAGATTTTGTAATGTTGTTTGGAACTTCAAATAATTAATAATAATATGTTTTTAAACAATCTTTTCCTCCTTCCGCTACCAGGTGCTTTGTGGTATGAGGGGGGTTTAACAAGGCTTACCTTATAAAAATAATGGTAAATTACTTTAAATATTATCAATTTTTAAGCTCTGACTCGTTTCTACCACCAACGTTTTAAATTTGTCAATTTTAGCACTAATGTTTATTTTTAAGTGCAATTATGTCACTTCGTCGTTAATGACTTAACATCACGATGACATGACAATTATGCGCCGTGACGTTGTTGACTTGGATGCCTCACCAAAATGACGTCATTTTGGTGAGGCTATTTTGATGCACAAAAGACCTAAAACTACGTCGGTTTAGTTAAAAATATTTATTATAATATTTATATTCAGGGGATTCAAACTTCAAACCTTTAATACCAAAGATTAAAGCTTAACCACTGAACCCAACAACCAGTTGGTCTAGTGGGATGAGGCACTAGGTCCCTTAAGCAAGTTCCAGGGTTCGAATCCTGACATTTGAATGGAGCAAACTGGGTTGGGAGGGTCGTCCTCGCCTCTGCAGTACCCGATCTGGATTAGTCGGCCAATAGATCGGATACCAATGATTAATTAAAAAAACTTAACCACTAAACCAACTTTAACTTTTATACATTTTTATAAACATAATACATATATCACATCAAGACATGGTTCACTTAACTTTTAAATTACTCATTATTTAATCACTCTAATTTATTTTTTTAATATTTTCTATGATGTGTTATCTTTTAGTTACTTTATTAATCTATGATTAAAATAAAAAAGAAGGGACGAGTTGGAGAGGTTGACAATAGTGAGATCGTGGGGAGTGAGGTGAGCCATTTGTGACTTAGGGTTTATGGTATCATTTTTGGGTTTGGGTATAATTTTAAATTTTATTTTAATTTTATAGTAAAATAATAATAATAATAATAATGTAATATTACAAAAAAAGTAATAAATAAATTAAAGTGATTAAAACAAAAGTAATTTGAAAGTTGAGTAGTTAAATTAAAATTTTTAACTTTAGTGACCAAAATAGGAGTGAGAAGATAATTGAATAGTGAATGATGTAATTTATCCATAGAAAATGCATTAAATTTTTAATGGCATTATATTCAAATGAAACAAAAAGTAAATATTAAGTATAATTTTGAAACAAATGAAAGTTTAGTTAATAAAACAGAATAAAAATGATATTCAGGTACTAAACTTAAAGTTTGCCCAATAATAAAAAGGCGAGAGGACTGAGGTGAACCGTTGATTATACCAATCTCTCGAACAAACTACAAATCCTAACAATGAATGAAACCCTAGAAATGCAACCCTTCTAAGGCCTTACCTCTATATAAAGATGCCGCAACTCAGTCCGTTGAGAGACAGGACGGCCAATCCAAAACCCTATTTTCCCACTAAGCCATCTAGCTCTCTGCTCTTTATCTCAGTTTCTAAGAAGCTTTTGAAGAAGAGGGTCAAGGAGTTCAAGGAAATCCATATACATCGAGCAATCTATGTAGAAATGTGCTAAAATTTTCCAGTTTCAATCAAGTTCTGTTTGCATTTCCCCCCTTTTATAACCCATTTTTTTAACATTTAGCTCTGCTTTATCCTGAAGAATGGAAAGTGATGTTAGTTATTGTCGCCCCAGTCTTACTTTGCATACATTAAATGTCTTCATATGCAAAGCTGGTGATTGACATTCTTATCTGATTCCATGTACTTGTTCCTTTTTATAATCCTCCAGTGTTTGAATTGAAATCGATTTTATGCGGATATGAAGATTGATCTTGACACCCAGTCTTAGTTTCTATATGCTGAGTTACTAACGATCGACTATCTGATCCAAATATTTGTTACGATTTCACTGATTCTTTAATTTGTTGTGTAAGATTAGGAGATGGAAATGATGATTGTTGTTTGACACCCAGTCCTACTTTCATCTCTAGATGAAAGCTGGTGATAAAACCAACTCTTTTATCTGATCCATCTTTACAAAATAATAACTTTTTTAATTTACTTGAATTTGTTGTTTACTGGAGTCTGCGAAGAGGCGTGATGATATTTATCCATCATATCTGCATTTGAATGATGAACACCAACATGCACTACCATCTGATCTCTTTGTGCGTAATGTTTTCAAAACTGGGGTCATTTGTTTTATTGAATTTAATTGTGCTTTTCAACCGTAGTTTGGTGCAATCGATGATGTAAGTCATTATCAATCCTCATCTATCTGTGAAGATCATTCGAATAATCACCATCTTTTGACTGAAATTGCATGTTTATTGTTTGAATAAATTGCTTCTTTGTTGTAGCCCGTGGTATCTAATGTCCAGATTATTGTATATTGGTATCTGGGCGTTTCGTTTGAAGGGCAGATAGAGAATCATGAACAGGTCTTGCGACACGTTTAGCTTTTATTTTCTCATAAGCTTTCTGTTACTAAATCCCTGCTCATAATTATGAAGAACAACACTCGAGAACCTTTATTTTTTCAGCTTCCCAGACAATATTTATTATTTTTTGTTACAGATTGGTTTCCAACATATTCCCAATCTTTTCGATTAGGACATTACCTTCGAACATGAGTCATAGAATTTGCTCCCAACATATTCCTAACCTTGTCGATTAGGCCACTACATTCGAAGCAGAATTTTCTTCTCTATTCATGTAGAATAAACTTAGATAATTCCCTACGATTTTTGTTCATAGTTTCTTAAATGATATGTATTTTCCTGTTTGTTAATCACATGTAAACTGTATAAATTTGTAGTTAATCCACGGATATATTGGAAGAAGTCAAATTGATACAATTATTTTGTTAATTTCGTACGAATGTTCTTGCCTCTTATAAGAGTAGTCTTCCTTCAAATCTGTGATGTTTTTCTGAGCCAAGTCATATAGAATCAGGCACCATTATACGTACCGTCCCAAAAAAAGGGTACTGCGCACCAATCAATTCGACTATTATTTTTATAGATCATGGCATGATTATAGGTCGATAGATCTAATTTGAATGAAGCATCCTTTAGAGTGATGAAACACTTTTCACAAGAAGATGAAAGGTTTGTACCTCTATATTGACTAAATGATTGTACATATAATTGTGGATGATTTGTGAAATTGCCCAAATAATATTGTGAAGAAAATCCGACTCGTTTGGGGTGCAGATGTTATTTCTCGAGTGAACTAAATATTGAATGGGGAAGACACATGTAAGATTTGTGTAATTCCTTTCCTCCCATGATCGGTGTACATTCATGCCTTCCTAGGCCATATTGAACTGTTGTTTGTCTTCGTCACTCATGCAGAAGAAGGTGAACTTTTCATGTGTCTTTTTTGTGTTACCATTTGAAGTACCCTATTTAAGAAAATAATTTTAAGGGTATAACATTGGAGAATTTTTTTCACTATATTTGATTGATTTTGTTGTGGATAATAACGTGCGATGATTGTGTCGGCCATCTCTGTATAGCGGCAATAAACCCTCGATATTCGAGTCTCAAACCATGGATAATTATTCTCTTTATCTTGATTTCCCTAATAGGATTTGTCAGATCTAACTTTGAAATTTCACGGCATATTGCCTTTACCTTGTGAAAGTATTGAGCAATCGTCATGTCGCGTTGTGCCATCGATAGTAACTCTTGCAATCTTGTATCGTTCTTCTTTGAAAAGAGTGTAACAAAAGTGTCACATGTTTTCTTTGGTGTTTTAGCATCCCGGATGTGCTCTAACATTTCTTTAATTGTGGTCTTTAAAGCAAATATCGTTTTTCCTGTTTTAATTTTCCACTTTCGCATGATGACATTGGCATTTTCTGTCGCCAGTTGTGTAATTTTACCACCACGTGTTGTAGTTTTTTTAAGAGTAGTCTTGACCTTGTAAGTATGACTCCATACATGTTGCCCATATGTTGTAGTTTTTGTTGTTGAGTTTCTTGATTCCTCCAACTACTTGAAGGTCACCCATCTTAACGGCAAGACTTTGACTACACCGAACAAACTTGAGTAACAAACGTGCAGAGTACTGAATTACTCTAAACACAAAGAAGGTCCACAAGGTTTGTAATAACCCCGATAATAATCTCAATAAATTTTTTCTGATGTGAAAGATTAGTTAAAACTGCAGCCACAGAGCATACTCGAAATTTCAAAAGATCTTAAAACGTGACTCTGATGTCAATTGTTGAGTAAAACTTAGAGTATACAACTCTAAACTTACTAATATTGGACCCAAACTAGTAAACAAATTACTTGTATTATACCCACAATAAAAGACACTATAACACTTTCTAAAAACCACTAACAGTTTGAAGAGAAATAAACACTCAATATAAAGCTCATAACTTATACTCAAGATACTACACTCAAATTTTTGGATGATGCATAACTCAAATGCAAGGAAGGTATTTATAGTCATACATTATTACCACCTACTCCACCTACTCCATTAAATTGAGATAAGCAATGACATCTTCACCTAACTAAATTGATGTAAGCAATGACATCAAATTAAGTTGTGTGGGCTAATATTAATTTCTCAAGAGCCTACGTAGGAGTGTCATGTGTGGATCAACTTTATGTGCTCTTTTTTTAAGGAATGTTTTTTTAATGACACATATAGTGATCTTATTTGATTCAATTTCCTTCCATAATAGACAATCATTGCTGAGCAAAACAATATAAAAAATTTGAGTCTATTTGATGAATCAAGATGTTCGATTATTGATTTTGTTTTTATTTTATTTTATTCAGAACCTTTCTTTGAGTCTTTAGGTCCTATTAACACTAGGACTACTATTCTTCTAAACAAATGAGTTGTTTCAGATAATTTTTTTTGAAACAATTTGACAACTGTCGTTTCGATGTCAAAATAATTTCCTTCTTATCGGATAATAAATAAAGGAAAATTTGTAGCGTAGAGAAGTAGGGTCGAATCTACAGGGACTTGGAAAATTCTTAATTTATGTTTGATTGGTCTATGTCAGGCGTGAAAGATAGTAAAATGGGGGGGGGGTTTGGTAGAATGAGATTTAAGTAGTAATAAAAATAATTAAATAAAAGCGATTAAAGTAAAAAAAGTTGTGAATAAATACGGTAAAAATAGCCTCAAGCCTTGCTTTGACTCAATTTCCTTTAGATCATCGAATAAGATTTTCTCTTCGGGATTCACGTCGGTTACTTTGTCTACGAGGGCTATCCCCGTGACTCTATCTTGTATACCAAATACCCAAGGCAATCTTTGATTCCGGCTTCGGGAATTGATTCTATCAACATCTATTGTCGTAGACCAATTATCGTTTAAGTTCGTGGCGACCGACTCGGATTGTTGCTTCTATAACCGTCAATTCCGATCTCAAATCTCTCTTGGCGAAGCTATCTCGCCAAGTGTGTTCCCAGGAAGTCGAATTGCTTTCTATAAGCCGAATCTTCCTCCCACACATTTAATCGCAACAACCTCTTAACCAAAGTAATCTTTGATTTTGAAAACTGTTTTGATTTTGAAAAAGAATAAGCACAGAGATTGAGAGAGATTTCCGAAGATATTAGGGACCTGTTTCAATTCTCCCGTTAGAATTGAGTCATCGCGACAGCTCTCGGCTTATGAAAAGTTTAGCTAAGCATGACAAAAGTCATACTTAGCATATTAAAAACAAGTTTGAAAATAAAGAAAAAAATAAAAGAACTTGAAAAGGAAAAAGAGAAAACTTTTATAAAAACTAGAGAGAAAAGAAGAATGTATTTTGAATGATGAGTTTAGGCTTACCCCAAGTGGGTATTTATAGCCTCTCAAAGCCTAAAGGATAAGCAAAGAAAATAATAAAATAATACAAAAAGATAATTGTTTTTAAATTTAAATTCAAACTTAAACTAGTATATTAATTCAACTCTACTCGTCAATCTTCCAGAAGGTGTGCGGATGAAGTCTTCTAGAAACCGCCACTGACTGGACCTTCTAAAAACTGCCACATCAGACCGCGTCGTGCCCAGAGTCGTGCCCATGTCTCCAACCGTGACCAAATAATAAAAAAATGCAGAATTCGCCCGTTTTGTCACAAATTCTGGAAATCAAGGACCTATACAAAAATAAGTATAACACGACCAATTCAGCAGCAATAATTCCACAAAATCGAAGAAATAACGAGCAGAATTCCCCCTTACTTATCTCATGCTTCTTCTCAAGTATGATTAACCAAATCAGTCAAAAACTTCATTAAACGTTCTTTTGTCAAGTTTTGCATTCAAGGAAGCAAGGTAGAGACCACAATAACTATTCAAGTCAAGAAATCAATCAATTGAACATCACCAATTGGAGCAAGTCAAGTCCAATTGTAATATCCATTCATTCATTAATCTCAATGCTCATAACTCAACACTTTACCAGGATTCACTCAAATCACTCGATGTGTTTGGGGTAAAGAAACTCTCAATGTCAGAATTGACACGGTATTACCATAAGCCTGCAAGTAAATCAAATCTCCACTACTAATAAGAACAAAATGCATAAATCAAAGGGTCTTTTATTGGTTGTAACGGGGCTTAGGTAAAGGTGGGGAAAAGGCTAAAAATATGGCTAAAAATTCAAGGCAAGGAACAGACAAATAAAAATCTCAACTCCATCAAAACATTAAGGACAACAAGATAAAAAGCTGACATATCAAACAACAAATTTCTTATTGAAATGCATTTTTTCTTTTTCACACTTTTGTTGTTTTGTTTTCCATTTTTTCTTTCGATCAACTTTTTTTTCGAACTGGTTTTTTTTCATTCAACATTTTTTTCCAATGGAGAATACAACGGTAAAATTATTCACTTGCCCTGAAAAAGGTAGAAAAGATGGATAAAAAAAAGGCTCGGGTTTATGAACATGGTGAAAACAAAGAAGCGGGAATAGACTCAAAAGTGGTTAACTAAGGGGAAAATGTATGGGCAGGCAATTTAGTGGGGAAACGGTATGGTTAATCCTAAGGTGCCCAAATCATCTTTAAGCATCATGTTCATGTGTAATCTCGACAGTATTAAACATGCAGGTTCTAGAATATCGATGTTAAATTCGACACACTCAATCCAACAAAATGAGATCGAAAATGATATGCTCGTAAAGGCTCAAATCTCACCAAATTATTTCATACATTGAGCTAATCACATTTCAACCAATAAAATCATGGAATATCACAAAAACACCAACTTATCACAATTCATGCTATTCGATATCAAGAACATCCTAACCTAAACAATTATGTGTTCCCAAACAAGCATATCATTCTAAAAAAATTTCAACAAGACAAATAAATTCAGTGAAGTTTCCGCAAATTCAACCAACACATACTTGAATCGAAAAGATAAGCAAAGGGAAATTCAATCCTACACTACTCTACTCTCTTTACTTAAAGCGTTTTGCATCAAAACAAAAAAATTAAAGTGTAAGAGAAGGAACATAGTACTCCCCGGATTTAATGTCGACCACGGCCACGTCCTCGACCGCGATGAGAGGCGCTAGGACTTAGGTAGGAGAGGATATCTGTGATGTTCGTCTCGATGGAGTGGAGGTGGTCGTGGACTTCATTCATTTGGGTTTG
Organism: Hibiscus syriacus; assembly: GCF_006381635.1. NCBI lineage: Eukaryota > Viridiplantae > Streptophyta > Magnoliopsida > Malvales > Malvaceae > Hibiscus > Hibiscus syriacus. Next base: position 1,098,500 of record NW_024063270.1, read on the forward strand.
CATATCCGGGTGTGGTGCTGCAGGAGGCAGCACAGGTGCATTTCGACGAGTGAAGACTTGCTCGCTACGAGGAGTAAGGACACCTGGTGGAACGAAGTAAGGTGCGCTCGGGGTTCCGACAAGTAGGCCCATTGAATCCAAACATCGCTCATCTAAAGCATCTGCAGAAAAAGCATAAGTAAATCGTGTTACATCAAAGTGAGCGATGCGAGAAGCTAAATGTGTAATGTAAGGGCCAAGGATAAGTGGGCGATTGGATCGGATAACGATCTCAAAGGCCCGAGCAAACCAAAATCCTAGGTTCACATGCTCGCCGGTGGTCATGCACCATAAAAAGAATAGCTCGACTCGGCTTAAGGAGGATGATGAGTCGTTCCGGCCGGAATAGTTGTAAGCGAGGAAGCGATGGATATAGCGCAAGGCTGGGTCGTGGATAAGATGGGCTCGCATTGAGCGGGCATTGAATGTGTGTCCGGCTAAACCCGTAAGTCCCTCATAAGCCATGTCGGCATCGAAATTCTACGAAATCTCAAGCAAAGCGATTAAATACGAATGACTCGTGACATTCGTCATTAATCCCATAGCAAGATTAAATTCTGATATAGACATTGAGAAGTAAGTTCCACATAGTCGGAATGATACAACATCAGGCAAACTAACATTAAGCAGGCATTGGGGCAAAAAATTAAAAGTGGCATAAAATTCAAACACAAGTTCATAAAACGTTCCACAGTTAATTATCGGATAAAATTTCCAGCCAATGACAGTAAAGTATACGTGAACAGACTCACGTAAATGCAATGTTTCAAGAGTACGAGTCGGAATATATTTAGCTACACGGAAAGGGCGGTGTCTCACCGACTCGAAACGTACTAGTTCGTCATTGGAGAATTACAAATGCCCATGCATCGTTTCTTCGGGAGGGACTGCGTATGATCGACCCCGACGATTGTGCTCCGGGTTGTCGTGGGCTGGCGGTGGGCTGTCAGGTGCATCCTCAGGGCGAGGTGGAAAACCGACAGTAAAATCCTCTGTAAAACCGTAAATAAGATGGTACATTAGTAACGGTTGTACTGAAATAGGACTAGAGTTTACCTCGAGAGCGTTATCCGATTTTGCCGAATGCATCGAGTAAGACGGGAATACCATCCGTTGTGAGCGTGACGGTGTTGCTTCGGTCGAAATTGAATGAAACGATGGAGATAGAGATCGTGGAGGGGACAGATGGCGAGATGTGCTAGGCCCAGGACGGAAGGAGGCAGTTAGCGCAAAAGCCGAGTGATACGGTGATATCGGTACTTGGCTACGACCTTGCATCGATTGAATCGGCGGAGGTGGCGGAATGGAGTCAGAGTCGCTTGGTAACTCGACGAACGCTGACGCGTTTGAACGGCGTCGTCCTCCTAGGATGATAGGCGGAGGAGTGTTGGTGTTCTCGGGTCGGTTTCACGTGCGCATCATAGCGGGTTAGGGAGGAGTTTTTGTCGTGAAAACGTTGAAGCGAGTTGACTTGTTTATTGGTGCCACCGGTTGTGAGCAAAAGGAGGAGAAGCGATGGAGTGGTGTGCGATTGGGGGGTTATCGATTTGATGAAGGTGAAAGGGGTAGGTTTAAAATTGGCTTCTGGTTTTAAAGTTGGAAGTAAATGAAGACTTTGGGTTGAATATTTCTAATTCAGAAAAAGATAGATTTTAAAAATTGAAAAAGTGATTGAAAAGGATAAGGTGGCGTCCATGGTCAAAATAAAAGATGAAGAGAAGGGATTGGGCGGCAGAAAGATATCATAAGGGGGAAAGAGAAAAATTAGGGTTTACTAACGTGCGTCGACCCCCTCCATGGGTTCTGATATCGTACGCCATTTAGTAAACGGTGCGCATGGCTGGGTATATTTTTTTTGCTTTGTGCGATTTTCACTACTTTGTAGGTTCCGAAAGTTGCACTGTTCGATTGAAATTTTTGTGTAATTTTAAGTTCGAATAAAAATATTCGGTTCCTGCAAAAATTAAAAAAAAATTAAATTGAACATGCTTGATCGAAGAGAAAAAAATAATAATAAAAATAAATAAAAATATAACGAAATTGAAAACAATAGGTTACCTCCCATGAAGCGCTTTTGTTTAACGTCGTTAGCTCGACGACCTGATTCAGACTACAGGTTCTTCTAAGTTGAGATCTTCAATTAAGGAAACTTCACTATTCGCATAATACTGTTTAATCCTGTGTCTATTTACTTTAAACCGAGTGCCCGAATTGTCTTCAATTTCGACTGCGCCATGAGGAAATATTCTAGTTACTGTATAAGGTCCGTTCCATTTTGATCGAAGTTTACCTGCAAAAAGTTTTAATTTTGAGTTAAAAAGAAGAACTTTTTGTCCAATAGAAAAAGATTTAGAAACAATTTTTCGATCATGGAATTCTTTTGTTTTGTCCTTATATATTTTGGCGTTGTCGTAAGCATCTCTCCCGGATTTCCTCAAACTCTTATATATGTAACTTTCGTGTTTTGCCAACCGCTTCTAGCTCCATATTGCATTGTTTTACGTCTCAATATGCCTTGTGTTCTAGCTCGACTGGTAAATGGCACGGCTTACCGAACACAAGGCGGTATGGTGACATGCCAATAGGTCCTTTGTATGCAGTCCGATAAGACCACAAAGCGTCAATTAATTTCAAGCTTCAATCCTTGCGATTTGGCTTAACTATTTTCTCAAGAATCATCTTTATTTCTCGGTTTGAAATTTCTACTTGTCCGTTTATTTGTGGATGATAAGCCGTGGCAATTCTGTGATTCACTCCATGTTTTTTCATAAGAACATCAATTACTCGATTGATGAAGTGTGTGCCGCGGTCGCTTATTATCGCTCTCGGTGTACCAAACCTAGAAAAAATACAATTCTTTAGAAATTGAACAGTAGTTTTAGCATCGTTGTTTCGAGTGGCTTTAGCCTCTACCCACTTCGATACATAATCAACCGTAAGAATTATATAACAATTGACAAAAGAAGAAACAAATGGACCCATATAGTCAAGTCCCCAAACATCAAATATTTCGCATATATGTATGAGATTAAGGGGCATTTCGTTTCTTCGACTCAAATTACCTGCACATTGACAATTATCACACGACTTGCAAAACAAGTAAGCATCACGGAAAATATGAGGCCAAAAAAATCCATATTCCAAAATTTTATGAGCAGTTCGCTTCGGTCCAAAGTGTCCGCCACACGAATAAGAATGACAAAATTTTAAAGTTGAGCTTACCCCGCTTTCAGGAACACACCTTCGAATTACCTGGTCTGAACAATGCTTCCAGAGATATGGATCATCCCAAATTAAGAAACGAGATTCTCTCTTGATGTGGTTTACTTCAGTTCTCGTTAAATCAAATGACAATTTACCTGTAGCTAAGTAATTAATTATATCTGCGAACCAAGGTGTTGACTTTTGCTCCATCATCAAGCTTTCCTCCGAGAATTCTTCACGAATAGGAGGATCAACTGTAGTGATTGGAAGCCAGCTTAAGTGATCGACCACTAAGTTCTCACATCCTTTCTTGTCCTTGATTTTCAAATCAAACTCTTGGAGGAGTAAGATCCAACGGATTAGTCGTGGTTTCGCCTCTTTTTTGCTGAGCAAGTACTTCAAGGCTGCATGATCAGAGAAAAAAATAACTTTAGTTCCAAGAAGATATGATCTAAATTTATCTAATGCAAAAATAATGGCGAATAATTCTTTTTCGGTTGTTGATTAATTCCGTTGTGCGGAATCCAAGGTACGAGATGCATAAGCGATAACGTGAGGTTCTTTCCCGATCTTTTGTCCGAGCACAGCCCCAACACTTCCATCCGAAGTATCACACATAACTTCGAAGGGAAAGTCTCAATTTGGCGGTTGGACTATGGGTGCCAAAACTAACTTTTCCTTCAATACGTCGAATGATTGTTGGCATTTTTGGTTGAAATGGAAGATTTTATCCTTCTGTAATAGCTCGCACAATGGTTGCGCCACTTTAGAGAAGTCCTTAATGAATCTACGGTAAAATCTTGAATGACCAAGGAAAGAACGAATTTCCCTCACCGAAGTAGGGTAAGGAAGTGAACGTATTATATTAGTTTTCGCCTTATCTACCGCAATTCCTTTAGATGAAACAATATGTCCTAGAATAAAACCTTTATCAACTATAAAGTGATACTTTTCATAATTCAAAACAAGGTTAAATTCTAGGCACCGACACAACACATTTTTCAAATTTAATAGACATTCCTTGAATGAATTACCGTAAACAGTGAAGTCGTCCATGAAGACTTCAATACCTTTCTCAATAAAATCAGAAAAAAATACTAATCATACACCTTTGGAATGTGGCAGGTGCATTGCAAAGCCCGAAAGGTATACGTCGGTAAGCGAATGTGCCAAAGGGGCATGTGAATGTTGTCTTTTCTTTATCTTCAGGTGCTACTGGAATCTGGAAGAAACCTGAAAATCCATCAAGACAACAATAGTGAGATTTACCAGCTAATCGTTCTATCATCTGATCTATGAATGGAAGAGGAAAATGGTCTTTTCGAGTTAAAGAATTTAACTTCCTGTAATCAATGCAGACTCTCCATCCATTCTGAACTCGTGTTGGTTCAAGTTCTCTTTCAGAATTTTCGATCACAGTAACTCCTATTTTTTAGGAACTACATGTATCGGACTTACCCATTTGCTACCCGAAATTGGATATATAATATCTGCATCTAGGAGTTTTTGTATCTCTTTTTTTACCACTTCCATCATTGGTGGATTTAGCTGGCATTGACCCTCACGTGTTGGTTTTATGCCTTCTTCAGTTTTAATTTTATGTATACAAGTAGATGGACTCAATCCTTTTATGTCACCGATGATCCATCATATAGCCTCCTTGTATTGGCGCAAAACCGAGATCAAGTCTTTTTCCTCCTCCTCGGATAACCCTTCTGATATGATTACTGGCAGAGTGTTGTTTGATCCAAGGAAGGCGTATTTCAAGTGATCAGGCAGCTATTTAAGTTCAACTTCGGGTGCCTGCAGAACAGAAGGTAAGACTTTAGTCTTAGAAGAGATCAAATTCAATTTTGTATGATCATAATTCACGTTTTCATCATGACACTCCAACTCCCTGCATATATCAAAAGAAAAATTAGTTTTTAAAAATTCATCAGCCAAAGGATCAATTAAATCGACAGAATTTAAATTTTCCACTTTATCAAGATATCTCATTGCCTTATATACGTCAACTTTAACGATCTGACCGTCGAATTCCATAGTTAAAATTCTGCTCCTCGCGTCAATTTTTGTGTGTGCAGTGCTTAGAAAAGGGAGCCCCAAAAGAATATCAGACGATCTGCTTGTGCGATCATTCTCCATGTCGATTATATAAAAATCGACGGGAAATATCAAGTCGTTTACCTACACCAATACATTCTCTAAGAGTCCTTCAGGATAGATCACAGACTTGTCGGCAAGCTGTATCGAAATCTTTGTGTCCTTCAAAGGATCGTTAGTGACCATTTTATAGACAGATAGAGGCATTACATTAATTGATGCACCAAGATCACACATAGCTCGTTTAATCTCAACCTTACCAATTTTACAAGGGATTGTAAACATACCTTGGTCCTTCAGTTTAGATGGTAACTTTCGTTGGAAAACGGCTGAGACGTTTGCTCCTAGGCTTACTTTCTCGACTCCGGTAAGCTTTTTTTTGTTGTACAGAGATCCTTTAAAAATCGGGCATACCTTGGAACCTTCCGGATAACCTCGAGGAGAGGTATGTTAACTTCCACCTTCCGAAGCACGTCTAATATTTCCTTTTCCTCAGTTTTTTTTATCTTTTTTAACTAACCTTGATGGAAAAGATGGTGGCACGTCGTAGGGAGATGGCGTCAGATCGTTCATTTGTTCTTCATCATTCTTTTTCTGGGGTCATACGTCATTGATCTCCTTCTCTTTTTGGACTGCATGGTCTGATAGGACAGGCGAAGCTACTACTGTACCACTCCGAAGAGTGATGGCACTGACGTTTTCCCTCGGGTTTACTTTAGTTTGAGACGGAAGCTTACCTTGTGATTCCAAACGGCCTAAGGTTTGCGCCAGTTGGCTTATCTGTTTGTCCATCTCTTGGAAGTGGGCTTCAGTTCGAGTCTGGAATTTTTCCTGGGATAGTGCTAACCTCTCGACAATCGATTATAATGATGACTTCTGCGGTTGTTGCGGTGGTGGAGATCTCGCTTGATAGCCTTGATTCGGTCTCGAGTTCTGGGCATAACTGAAGTTCGGATGATCCCTCCATCTTGGGTTGTATGTATTTCCGTAAGGATTATAAGCTCTTTGGGTCCCGGGAAATTCCCAAATGCGTTGAGTTGAGCTGTTGCGTCATCTTGAATCAGTGGACAACCGTCTGTTGGATGATCGGGTAATGCACATATTCCACATAATCGATTTTTTCATGCCCTTTCATGCAACAAGAGAGTTTACGACTTTAGTTAACTTGTCAATTTTATTTTATAAGGAAGATGAACTTATCTCATGAACCCTTCGAGAAGGTTCATTGTTTGTGCGAAATTGTTGGGAATTTGTGGTCATCGTGGATATTAAGTCTCTAGCTTCTGTAAGAGTCATATTCACCAAGGCTCCACCGCTGACTACATCGATCGTCTTCATTTCCAGGAGAGATAGTCCTTCATAAAAGTATTGAAGGAGTATTTGTTTCGTTAACCCATTTTACGGGTAACTAGAACATAACTTCTTAAACCGCTCCCAATAGTCGTAAAGTGACTCTCCATCAAGCTGTTTGATTCCGAGTATTGTTCTTCGTAGTTCACTTACTTTTGCTGCAGGGAAAAACCTTTCAAGAAAAAGACGAGTCATTTGAGCCCATGTAGTAATAGAATTAGGAGGAATATAAAATAACCATTCCTTAGCCGAATCGACTAAGGAAAAAGGAAAAGCTCTAAGTTTGATTTGGTCCTCGGTTACTCCCTGTGGTCTCATGCTGGAGCAGACCATGTGGAATTTCTTGAGATGTTTGTGTGGATCCTCGTTTGGCAATCCACAGAATGTAGGGAGGAGATGAATAAGGCCGGTCTTCAACTGGTATGGAGTTTCGCCTTGGGGAAAATCAATGCACATAGGTCCTTGTTCAGTGGGTGCCGCGGCTAACTCCCGAATAGTAGGTTCGGCCATCGGAATTGTATTACCTGAATTTGATTCTTCTTCTGGATTCGTTTGTTGTCTCTTTCTTTCCCGAAGTGTCTGTGCCTGGAGTCTCCTAGCTTTAGCTTCAATCTTCGGGTTGTACTCCACTAATGTGCCCGGATTAGTCCTGGTCATAAATCAGAAACAAACAAAAATTAGTAACTTTGGCGAAGTCCCTGGCAACGGCGCCAATTTGACAACTGTCGTCAATTTGACAACTGTCGTTTCGATGTCAAAATAATCTCCTTCTTCTCGGATAATAAATAAAGGAAAATTCGTAGCGTAGAGAAGTAGGGTCGAATCCACAGGGACTTGAAAAATTCTTAATTTATGTTTGATTGGTCTATGTCAGGCGTGAAAGATAGTAAAATGGGGGGTTTGGGTAGAATGATATTTAAGTAGTATTAAAAATGATTAAATAAAAGCGATTAAAGTAAAAAAAAGTTGTGAATAAATACGATAAAAATAGCCTCAAGCCTTGCTTTGACTCAATTTCCTTTAGATCATCGAATAAGATTTTCTCTTCGAGATTCACGTCGGTTACTTTGTCTACGAGGGCTATCCCCGTGGCTATATCTTGTATACCGATTACCCAAGACAATCTTTGATTCCGACTTCGGGAATTGATTCTATCAACATCCATTGTCGTAGACCAATTACCGTTTAAGTTCGTGGCGACCGACTCGGATTGTTGCTTCTATAACCGTCAATTCCGATCTCAAATCCCTTTTGGCGAAGCTATCTCGCCAAGTATGTTACTAGGAAGTCGAATTAATTTCTATAAGCCGAATCTTCCTCCCACACATTTAATCGCAACAACCTCTTGACCAAAGTCAATCTTTGATTTTGAAAAAGAATAAGCATAGAGATTGAGAGAGATTTCCGAATATATTAGGGACATGTTTCAATTCTCCCGTTGGAATTGAGTCATCGCGACAGCTCTCAGCTTATGAAAAGTTTAGCTAAGCATGACAAAAGTCATACTTAGCATATTAAAAACAAGTTTGAAAATAACGAAAAATAAAAGAACTTGAAAAGGAAATAGAGAAAACTTTTATAAAAACTAGAGAGAAAAGAAGAATGTATTCCGAATAATGAGTTTAGACTTACCCCAAGTGGGTATTTATAGCCTCTCAAAGCCTAAAGGATAAGCAAATAAAATAATAAAATAATGCAAAAGATAATTGTTTTTAAATTTAAATTCAAACTTAAACTAGTCTCCTAATACAACTCTACTCGTCAATCTTCCAGAAGGTGTGCGGATGAAGTCTTCTAGAAATCGCCGCTGACTGGACCTTCTAGAAACTGCCACGTCAGATCGCATCGTGTCAGAGTCGTGCCCATGTTTCCAGCCGTGACCAAATAATAAAAAAATGCAGAATTCACCCGTTTTGTCATAAATTCTGGAAAGCAAGGGCCTGTACAAAAATAAGTATAACACAACCAATTCAGCAGCAATAATTCCACAAAATCGAAGAAATAACGAGCAAAGATTAACTATTCTGAACACTCATCACAATTCATCATTTTTCTCGGCTTGTTCTTTATATTATTTTATATATTCCAGAATTTCAGTTCAATTTGTTATCAATATGTTGTTTTGTTGAGAAAACAAAGTAAACAAGAAAGATGAACATTAAGAATCTTGTATATTATTCATTGAATTGTTTACAAAGCCATGCACTATCATTTATACAATGTGTAGTAACAGAATAACTGAGGTTATTAAGCCTAATAACCAACCAAACTTCCAGAATATGCTCAACATTCTCCTTGTTGCTTCAACTCTTCAAACGACAACACTCCTAGTTTCTGTCGAAATGCAACAAAGTGATCTTTTGTTAATGCTTTAGTCAAGCCATCAACCACCTGATGTTTAGTGGGCACATAATTAACCTTCAACTTCCCTGGTACTACTTTTTCCCTAACAAAATGAACATCAAGTTCAATGTGCTTAGTCTTTGAATGGTACACAGTATTTTCACTCATTGCAATTGCACTTGAGTTATCACACCAAATGACTGGTGAAGCTTGCATTCGATCTCCCATATCTGCTATCAATGCATCCAACCAAGTTACATCTGATGTTATATCTGCCAAGCTTCGATACTCGGCTACAGTAGTAGACCTGGACACAGTCTTCTATTTCCTTGAACTCCACATAACCAAATTACCTCGTAGATACACACAACACCCATATAATAAGCGTCTGTCATCTACACTATCCTCCAATCAGTATTTGCAAATGCTGTCAGTTGAAACGACTCATCGCTCGGAGAAAAAACTAGTCCATAGTCAAGGGTCCCTCGAAGATAACACATAACCCGTTTTACTGCAACAAAATGTTGTTCTCAGGGTGCATGCATAAATTGAGCCAACATGTTTACACTGAACTCAATATCTGGCCTCGTAGGACAAGCATACAAGAGAGATCCCACCAAGCTTCGATACTCTTTTGCATCATTCAACTCATCACCTGATTCTTTGAAGAGCTTAAGGAAATATATCATGGGTGTAGCCGTTGATGCATCTAAATCCATACCTGCCTTAGATAACAACTCAATTATATACTTCTTTTGGCTAAGAAAAATAGCATCACCTGCATGCTTAACCTCAATACCAAGGAAAAAGTTCAACTGACCAAGATCTTTTATGAAAAACTTCTTGCTTTGTAACTTAACCATCTTCTCGATCTCATCATTCGAGTAGCCATTAATGATTATATCATCGACATAAACCAGGATATTCAATACTCGTCATTCTTCTTGCTTAATGAAGAGTGAGTTGTCATCCTGTGTACTCTTAAAACCAATGCTAATCACATAACTTCTCAACTTAGCAAACCAGTTTCGTGGGGCTTGTCTAAGCCCATACAATACCTTTTGTAACTTGCAAACCAATTGAGATCCACCCGGTGCTTCCTTCTCAAAACCCTAAGGTTGTTGCATGAACACATCCTCGTGAAGATCACCATTTAAAAACGCGTTGTTCACGTCCACTTGCCTTAGTTCCTATTTTTTCTGAACTGCAAGTGCTAGCATGACATTAATGGTGGAAGATTTGATTACCGGGCTGAAAGTCTCTTGAAAATACTGCCCAGGAACTTGAGTAAACCCCTTGGCCACAAGCCTGACCTTATACCTCTGCACAGATCCATCAACATTCCTCTTTATTCGAAAGATCCACTTGCAACCCACTATTGATCATCCCTTAGGTAAGGTGACCAATGACCATGTGTTATTTCGCTCTAATGCTTAATACTCTGCATAAACTGATGCCTTCCACTGAGGAGACTACAGTGCTTCATATATCGAGCATGGTTCATTTTCAGCTTCTACATGAACCATGGAATAGAGTTTTGGTTTGAATATTCCACATTTGCTCCTGGTCATCATAGGATGTCCAACAATAGAAGCAACCACTAACTGCACTTCATCACAACCATTCTGCATCACACTTTGTGACTTACTTCGAGTCAAACCAGTATCATCAGGTAACTGGCTTAAAGTGTTCTCCACAACCGCATTTGAGTGCTCCATACTTCCCCTAGCTAAACTCATAAAAGGACTAGTACTGGACATTTGTTGTTCCCTATTTTGAGACATCATGGCAGATTCCATATGCAAGGTGGCTGATCCTTCTTTTTTTTGTTTAATATACCCAATTTCATGCAAACTTTTCATGCACCATCGACCACAGGCAGTTACATGGATGATTTTGTAGTGTTTTGTCCACTATTTTTAATAATAACATCTTGTTTACCTGTAAAATGAAAAAATTATTCATAAAAAATAACATGCATTTATATGTAAATTCTCACATCATAAGTCATGTACTGATATCCCTTGTGTTGTGAGCTATACCCAAGAAAGGTGCACGATTGTGAACGATAACTGAGTTTATGACTTTGATAAAGACGAAGATGAGGAAAACATCTACAGCCGAATACTTTTAAAAACTCATAGTCTGGTAGTTTATTATATAACACCTCAAAAGGTGATTTTCCTTGCAAAACACGTGTGGGAAGACGATTTATTAGATGCACTACAGTGCTTACTGCATAATACCAAAACCTAAATGGCAAAGATGCTTGAGCCATTAAAACAAGGGTTGATTCAATAATATGGTGATGTTTCCTATCAACTACTCCATTCTGTTATGAAGTATATGGGCAGAACAACCGATGATGGACACCTAGCTTTGTCAATAAGGGAGATATAGAACGATACTCACCCCCAATCTGTTTTACTTCTTTAATCACAACACTAAACTTAGTCTTGACATATCATGAAATGACTGATAAGCCTGTAAAGTCTGATCCTTTGTTTTCAACAAATACACCCAATAATATATCGTGCAAGCATCAACAAACGAGACATAATAATAAAAACTATTTGAAGCAATAGGAGAATGTCCCCATAAGTCTGAAAAAACAAGCTGGAATGGATTGGTATAAACTGTAGAGGATTCATTAAAATGAATCTTATGACTTTTTCCCATTTTACATGTAATACACACACCATCATCAACTGTATTTGCATCAGTAGGAAAAGCAATGCCAATGTTTTTACAAGCCTTTACAAGTGAAGCATGAGCAGGATGCCCAAGTCTCATCTGCCACAAGGCATAAGCATCTTTCATATCAATTGAAATTTTATTGACTACATATATTTCTAAACAATCATCTGCACCATTATGTTGAACATCCACTGTGGCATAAAACTGATATAATCATCCACTTTTTTGTCCTTGCAGTAGAACAGATCCAACCACTTCATCTTTAACCAGACACCTCTTCGCATGAAACTCAAAGTAGACATCATTGTCTCTAGCAAATTTTGAGACAGAAAGCAGGTTTTTAGTTATAAAGGGAACATGAAGTAAATTATGAAGAAACAAAGATCGACTCTTAGTATTAAGCATGACAGTTACAACTTTGCAAATGTCTAAAATATAACCATTACCCATGACCAGCTTACCTTGTCCAATATAGTCTGAGCCATCAATCACCTTAGAAGCCTCAGGGGTGACATGATGTGTGGCTCCCGAGTCTACAACCCACCTATCAGAAGTTGGCAAGACCACGTGAACTTGAGCATGAGCATTGTTGTTGCATGAGAGACAACCATTGGCCACATCTCATGAATTAACATGCATAACAGTAGACTCATCTTTGTGTGCCAACACTCCTGGAAAATTCTGATCAAAACGATGCCAACATTTATCCACCGAATGACCAATCTTACCACATAACTGACATTGAAGTCTAGAACGTCCATGACCACGAGCTCCTGATCTAGCACCTGACCTGCCACCCGAACTATAAGGTCGATTATGCTTATTAGAACGACCAGGATCTTGACTATTGTTCTGTATATGAACAACGTTTGCACTCATCGACACGTGATTTTGAAGTTGAAAACTCTTAAGCTGCGCCTCGGTATCAACTAGCACAGATTTTACCCCATCAAGAGAGAAGGCTTCTTTACTAGCCGTGATAACCACCATAAACGGTTGATACTCAAACGACAGGCCATTCAATATAGTGGCTATTTGTTCAAGATCTAAAATCGCACTACCACACGCAGCCAATGCATCACAAACTTCTTTGATCTGAGTAAGATATGACCTCATACTCTCATCACTTTTCTTAATCGACTGTAATTTGCAGTGAAGACTCATTACAGTCATTGTAGACCGATTGTTTGAGGACAATTGACCACACATCCGCAGCTGTTTCTGTACCAACAAACTGAGAAAGTATATGATCACTAATTGTAGATAGCAACCATGAAACTAAAGCACTATCATGTTCCACAAGGATCTCATAATCTTCATTGACCTCAAGACTGCCATCTCCAGACTGGATTAGTGCCGGTGGAGGTTTAAGTTCTCCAGTGAGTAATCGTTCCAAGCGTTGACTCCTCACTGTCAAGAGAACTTGTTGTTTCCATAAAACAAATTTCATTTCATCGAGCACAATGTTGATTTTCTTGTTTGTGAACAAGCGACTATTTCTCGAAGAGTCTCCAAGATCAAAGTTGTGCCCAATATCCTCAGTAGCCATAGACGAAAACCAGTAGAGAAAGGAAGAAATAAAACTATTCAGCAGCTATCAGAGAAGCAACGGAGAAAAGAAGTCTCCAAGATCAATGGCAAAAGATACCATGTTGAGAAAGCAAAGTAAAGAAGATAGATGAACATCAAGAATCTTGTATCTTATTCATTGAATTGTTTACAAAGCACTGCACTAACATTTGTACAATGTGTAGTAACATAATAACTGAGGTTGTTAAGCCTAATAATCAACTATGTTGAGCTGGCATCTAAGCTTCCTAAACTTCTAGACTTCCAGAATATGCTCAACATGTTTAATTAATGATTCTAATTTTAATGTTTTGTTTTGCAAATTACAATGTTTAATTCGGGAACTTAGGCAAGTGATTGGAGGTAGGGAGCTTCATCAAGGCCTTTACATAACGCAAATGTCTTTAGATCAAAAGTATATATATTGATATTGTTAAACCTACTACTTCTGTTGCATTCAATAACAATGTTTCGGATATAGTTGAAAGATGTATTATCATCTTATGTTCCTAATAAACTTTTTCTCGGATTTGTCAAATTTTCAAGCAGTATAGACTCTCTTTCCATGTATTAAATACATCTACATGACATCCTTTTACATGATTCATTGTGACATCTAAAAATATTTAATTGTTATGTTTTGTTTCTACATTACTTGCTCATAGGGATAAATTCTCTGAATGTGCTTTGTCTACTAGTTTTATTGGATATCCTCTTGGCACGAAAGGGTACAAGTTTTATGTTCTACATACTCGAACAATCAATGTGTCTCGAGATGTCTGTTAAAAACAAGTGTTTCCTTCTCATACGAAAGAATAGAGGGGGGATTTTTTCACTCAATTCATCTCTAAGATCTATAAGCAACTTTTAGGTCGAACTAAACCAAATGCTTTCCCACGAACATTGATACAAGATGATTGAGCAGGTTTCTTCAAATATGTCAAATTTACATTTTGTAATCTTATTCCAGTGCATGGATTCTTGGGACTGCAATCAAATTTGATAGCTACCGGAGTGGACGATGTTCCTCGAATACATTCGTATGTGATATCATCAACTTTTACTCCAGATATCTGACAGCATTGCAGCATATAAAGAAGGATTAATCCAACAGTTTACGGCAAACATAAACTTGGAATAAATACAAATCGATGGTACAATTTAGAATGACCTCATTGTATACCTGGTTAGGACAATTTAGATTGTGAGGACAATAATTCTGATCAATTATGATGGGATTTTGTACATGTACCATCAAAGAATCTATAAACCGAACCCTCGAACAAATCCGGTACTAGGTCTAGCCCATGACTTGATCCTCAAACCGTTTTGAGTGCCCACAAAAATTGTTTTTGACTGTAACATTTTGGACCCCTTCCTCTTTCAAATTTCTTCCTAAGCTGCCAATGCTGCATAGTGCAAACAAATCAATTATATCAATTAAAAAAGAAGACAAAATATATGCGTATATGTTTTGAGAAGTTAGTAGGAGAACTCGGGGGATAAAATGCTTCATTTTTATTGTTTAAAAATATCAAATGAAACAATAGTATACTTTATACAAGTACCTAATGCCATGACCAGGACCGCAAATGACTCGTTCGATCCATAAATCCTTGGTACCGGGGCCAATGGAGATGCAATCATCACCCGTTTTAATGGAGCATTTTATGATGTTGACATTTTTGGATGACTGCACATGGATGCCATCGGTGTTGGGGCTATTACCAGCGGCTCTGATCTTAACCCCTTGGACGTGCACTTTTTCGCATCCATTGATCACGATGTGGAACATTTGGCTATTTAAGGATTTTAATCTATGGATCCTGATGTTTTTGGAGTTGGTAAAGCTTAATGTCTGCTCTCACACACAAACGAAAATCAGTTTGATAAGAATGAAGGTCTACTACTTTAGAATGAAGTACGAGTTCAGAAATGAATATCGATCGAAAATAGTACCGAGGCTCCAGCAGGACAGTTAGAGTGGGAATATTGCAAGCCCAGAGAAATGATCCTTTAGCATCAAGTGCACCACCAACAATGGAAACGCCATTGACTCCTCCGAAGCTGATCCAATTGGTATTTTTTCCGAGTACACGATAATCAAGAGGGGCGACCAGGGTGCCATCAATTCTGAAAGTGATATGAGGGCTTTTGCATAAACCTCGGAAAGCCACAGAACCGATCAAATAACGTCCTTTGGGTACATAAATCATGGTGCATTCTGAGGAGCCACAGGCTGCTTGCCATGCCAAGAGGAAAGCCTTGGTGGAGTCTGTTTCCCCATTTGGTTTAGCCCCAAAGTTTAACACATTGTAAATTTTTGTTGCAGACGTTGAATCTATGCCCAACATGGCAAAGAGAATCACAATAATTCCACAAGGCCGAGTGAGATTCATGGTTTGCGACTCTACAGTAGCTTGAGTATCAGAAAATTGAGTAAAGCTGAAGGTGTGTTGTTAATTTAAAAAAAATGGATATTTATAGTTTAGCAGATTCAGGATAGAGAGTAAAAGGATGGATTAAAGAAAGCAGCAGCCTTTAGTGTCGGTATCAAATTCCGCTGCTTGCTTTCAACTTCAGTGGTAATTACTTACTTTCCTGCCGAATGCATGACAAATATATCACCCAGCATCTTCCATCTACTCTATTTGACATCATCTATTTTGTTCTTTTTATTACATATGCTTCATCTAACTGCACCGCATGTTAGAAATTAAACTTATTTTTTTTAAGAAAAATTAAATACATGTCAGTTTAATTAATTAAATATATGAGTTTAATTGAGTTTATAAACTCACCTCATTAAATGCATGTAACTGTCAGATAAGGTATTTTGCTAAATTGTTATCATTCATCCGTATTATATATTGAATTTAAAAAATTATGTATTTCGAATAATAAAAAATTGTCCAGTAACCATAATTTTCTATGACCCATCAGATCTGTATACGCTTGCCAGGTTTTTACTCCAAATATTCTTATTGCTGCAGCTTTCTTGAAACCTTTCCATTCATAATCTCACGGTTCCAATTATACATTATTTGTGTCCAATTTAGATACGGACAAAGGATATACTATTATAACTTTATGTCATTTAAATAATGATACATTATTATACGTCACCTATTATTTATATATTAGAATTATATTAATATTACTATTAACGTCTCAAGAACCTATCGGATCACAACTTATGGTTGAACAAAACGATTTATAAGGCACAAGTTAAAAGTATAAATTACACGTTTAGTACTTAAATTATATTTTATCAAGCCCTACATAAATGGTGTGAATCTGCAGTTTCCCCGAGCGGCAAGGTTACCGAGTCCTTGGATTATCTTTTGTTGTTTCTAATTTGTATGTTTATCATGTGATTATAGGATTGTAGACACTGTTATAATGCAGAGCTATAGAGTACTTCAGTTTCTTGATAGTTTTACAAAGTTGAGATTATTCATTTCTTACCAAAAACAGATTAGGTATCCACATCTATTGCATCATATATGAACATCATCAAAAATATATCCCAAAGTAGAAAAAAGTTTATCATCATATTTATACATAACTTAAGAACTTTTAAATATTATAGTTAAAAGTATAAGTATGTAATCAAAAAATAAAGTATTTACTTTTGATTTTTTTTTTGTATAACTATTGAAACTAGTTTGTTATTCACTTCAACCAAAAACATACCTTAGTGTTTATTAGTGATAAAAAACAAGATTATTTGTTTTCAAAAATTGTTATACTTATTTAGAGTGATTATTTAGTTAAATGATTGCAGTATCAATTGGCGTTTGTAGTCCAACGGTTAGGATAATTGCCTTCCAAGCAATAGACCCGGTTCGACTCCCGGCAAACGCATTCATCATTTTTTTGCTTCTTTGATATATGAAATATCGCAATTTGATCTTCTGCAAAGCTATCAAAGAATAACTCTTAGGTGAGCGACACATAGATCTTACACAGAAGATAACAAATTGCATTTACATAATGTTATAGTGAACTTCAACAGAATATTTCTACTTAATCCTGATTGAACCCTATTTAAATTGTGCTCAAGAAATGAGCATTCCCAGCTGCTAATGGTCCATCTCATCTGCACTATCAGCTGCTAAATCTAATGGTCCTTGTCATCGTAGTGCTTAGAAGCACAGATGGTTTTGAGAAGAGATGATCCAACTGGATGCTCCACCTCTTATGGTGGTCCTTAGGGCTGCAATTGGTTGTGCATAAAGCACTTACATGATCTTTCAGCTTTTCATAATCTGCTCGTAGGGGGCTCAAGGGCAGATCATCAACCAACCAAGGCCATGGTCTCGGAGGCGCTTGATCTTCTTCTCACAACCAATATAATTTTATGAATTATGACATGCATTCCCTTGGTTTGCTGCACCCATGTCCTGTTCTCGAAGTATAATCCTCCTGTTGGAATGCTGCTTGATGAAGCAGGTAGAGATCCACCTGCAGAACATATTGTCATCTCCATTTCTTGAAGAATTATATGGAATACTTCCTAGCATTTTCATCATACCGGAACCACGTGCAACCTTCCTGTTCATGTTCATCCCGAACATGAGTTTGAACCTTGAAAAATCTTACTATCTATAAAAAGAAATTCGTTTTCATCGAAGTACCTGACGGTGATATATATACCTTCCCACTTGTGTGCATTGATATCCTTGATGTGTGGCCTGTGGGCTGTAATCAAGGAATGTACACCATTATGACCTGAAATCTAACTTATGCTGCAGAAACGGTCTTTAAGTGAGGAAAACACCAACATCCAAATCAATGTTCATTTGATTCAAACTTCTCCATGTCTTCAGTCTAAACAAAACCCCATTGTTCAGCAAGGCCTAGGAAGTAATCCCAAAGGACACTTGGATTATCTTTGCAAGTTGCAAAATCAGTTAATTGCACAAGAGATCACCAAACTATGGTCTCGTTTTAAATTGATTTCTAACTTTAAAATATTTTTTATTAATCTTTAAACTATTACTATAATTTTAATCATTCCAATCTTTAAAATATTTTATATCAATATCATTCTATTTTAATTCTTAAATTAACGTATCATTAATTCTATTAACTTAAAATTAATATGTTTTTTATGTCTGGACATGTGATCTAAAAGACAATTAATTTATTTTTGAAGGTCTTGAACTTTTTTTTTAAAGATCACGAGTTCAATTCTCAAGACTTTTATAAAGATTATTTTTTTCAATAATACAGTTAACAATATATAACAAAATATTAAAATGAAATAATCAATAGTTTGAAAGTGATATATAAAATCATAGTTTAAAGATTAATATGAAAAAATTAAAAATTAATTTAAAATAAGAATTATAATTTAAGATCTCTTATATAAATATTTTCTGTACATAAAATTTGGGAAATACATTAATGAAATTTTATATGGATAATTAAATACACTTTTTTTATATAAAATTTGAATATATATATTTATATTTTAACAACTCAATCCTTATATATTTATATAATTATAGTTTTTATTTTTTTAAAAAAATATCATGTCAAGCTTCAATATTATATAATAATTTTTTAGAGATCTCAAGTTCAACAGATACATTTGTAGATATGTATATCTTATCAATAACTAAAAAGATTATAAATAAATATTACCTTATAATCAAATTAGACTATTAAAAGTATATATCTTTTATTAATATATATTTATGATAAAAAATTATATTAATTTTTAAATTTATTTGGAAAAATATATAATCTATACAAATGATATCCCAAACTTAATAATTAAATTTAAAAAATATATTACAATGGTACAATGTTAAGGGAGAAAGAATGCAAGAGGAAAGTTAGCTTAAATTCTGGAAATTTTGTTGACAGAAAACAAAAATTTTAAAACTATAAAAAGTTTAAATTTATTTTGAGATTTAGACTATTTGTTATAGTACACGTGAAATTCGTCATGTTATCATAACGGGTTTTATAATATTTAAAAATATTACTTATTATGTAGACTGAATAAAAATTATATAAATGTATCATAAGAACATATTTCAGCCATTCATATATTTTATAAATTTATCATGGGAATGTTAAAACTATAATTTATCATATAGACTAAATAAAATTGTATAAATTCGTTGTAAGAACGTGATGAATTTTAATTATTCTTGTATTTTATAAAACTTACCATGATAATATGAAGAGTTTCAAAAATTAACAAATAACAACAATTATATTATTTTTAACTTTTTATCATACTATCCCATCATAATAATCTTCAGTCACTTATTTTTATTATTTTTCTCATTTTATATAATTTGACATGGGATCAAATTGACTTTCTAAAGCTATATACTTGATCAATGATAGACAAAAATGTACTAATGTAAAGTAAAAAGGGTGGGCACCGCCGGATGAAATTTTAACAAAGGGGCCGAATGGTTTTCAAAGTTTGGCACCACACTTTGAAAATGTTTTTCAAAGTTTGGTTGATGCATGTTGAAAATAAAATGGAGAAATTATATTTTAGTCCCTGTATATTTTAGAGTATTTACAAGATTAGTCCTCAAACTTCAACTATAAATATCCTAGCCCATTAGCTTCAAAATCACCCAAAATCATTCTTTCTCTCATACTAGAGCTTTCTTGTGAGTAGTAAGTGTTTTGTAAACACCTGTAAATTTTCTCTCTTAGTAAAAGATCTGCAGCCGAAGATGTAGGCATAATTGGCTGAACTACGTTATTAATTTTGATATTATTTTTCCGTTTTTATTTCACATTCTCACTAATCTGGTTATAGGGAAATTACTTGTTTACTCTTTTATTTCCCAACAACTGGTATAAGAGCTTTTAGTTGTGAATTTTGTCAATTTTTTACGAGGTTACTATTCATTACTATTTACGTAAATAGTGAATTTCGTGAATAGTAAAAATTTTGTCGGCGATACGAATTTGTCAACGAAGGTATTTTAGTACACGGTGGTTCGCAAGAATTGTCAAAACGATCCAAAAGAAGCCAGATTCGAGTGCGATGGCTGCAGACGAAGGAATGTAAAAATTGAGAAGTTCGATGGTGCGGACTTTGGCTTTTGGAAGATGCAGATTGAAGATTTAGAAAGAAATTTAATTGACTTCAGCCTTGCACACGGAGTCTAGAGGGAGAACTTCAGAAAAATTCAAATCGTGGCAGATCGAAATCCAGAACGGGAAAACAAGACGAGAAAAAAGATTTTACCTATTATAATTGTGGCAAGAATGGTCACTTTAAAAAGAGATTGACGAGCACTGAAGAAAGATACCAGCACACAGGAATCTACCAACATGACAGAGGAAACAGGTGATGTCATGATTCTAAGCTTCACAGTCTGATGAATCATGGATCTGGATTTAGGGGCATCTTTCCACTCCACCCCATGCTAAGAATCATGGAAACTATGTCAGTAGTAATTTTGAGAAGGTTCATCTAGCTATGATGAAACATTGAAGATCGTTGGAAAATGAGACTCTAGTTAAAGTTGTCAAACCAGACCACCTGGAAGCTAAAAGGAGTGAGACATATTTCATGCCTCAAAAGAAATTTAATTTCTGTAGGCAGCTTGATGGAGAAAGATATAGTACAACTTTTTCAGGCTGTGAATGGAAGATTACCAAGGAGCACTCATCATTGCTCGTGATAAGAAATGTACTCTCTATGTAACTTCAAATTTAGAGAATATCATTGCAGTAGCAGATGCTAATGGAAAATCAATCTATGGGACCAAGACTTGGCCATATGAGCGAGAAAAGGATGAAGATACTTTTGTCAAAGGGAAACTGCCGGATCTAAAGAATAGATGTCAGACTATGCGAGGATTGCATCTTGGCAAACAAAAAAAGTCAGCTTTGCAAAGATTGGCAAGACACCCAAGGTAGAAAAGTTAGAGTTGGTTCATACTGATGTATGGGGACCATCTCCAGTTCCATCCCTTGCAGGCTCACTATTTATGTCACCTTCATCGATGATTCTACAAGGAATGTGTGGGTTTATTTTCTGAAGAAAAAATCAGAAGTCTTTGATAACTTCAGAAAATGGTGAAGGTGTCGTATGCCTCAGCAATTGGAAGTCTGATGTATGTCATGGTTTGTACTAGACTAATATGATAGGCTATGTAGATGTTGACTTAGCCGGAAATGTCGACATCAGAAGAAGCACTACAGGGTATGTCTATACTCTAGGAGGAACTGCAATAAGTTGGATTCTCAATACAGAAGATAGTTGCTCTCTCCACAACTGAAGCAGAATATGTCGCTGTTACGGAAGCCATCAAAGAGATGGTATGGCTCCAAAGTTTCTTGGAATAGTTAGGCAAGAAACAAGAAAACAATGTCTTGTATTGCTACAATCAAAGTGTCATCCATCTAGCGAAGAATCCGTCTTTTCATTCCAGGACGAAGCACATTGCGATATCATTTTATCCGGTCTCTTCTGGAAGATGAGATTTTGAAACTTGAAAGATTAGTGAGAAACTGAAGTTGTGTTGGCATGCTAGAGTAACGAGACCAGAAATATGCTGCATTGATCGAAGTGTGAACACAGATTAAATCAGTATTCAAGTGGGAGATTGTAAAGCAAAAAGGGTGGGCATTGCCGGATGAGTTTTTAACAAAGGGGGTCGAATGGTTTTCAAAGTTTGGCACCACACTTTGAAAAATATTTTTCAAAGTTTGGTTGATGTCTGTTGAAAATAAAAATGGAAAAATTACATTTTAATCCCTACACATTTTAGGATATTTACAAGATTAGTCCTCAAACTTCAACTATAAATACTCTAACCCATTTAGCTTCAAAATCATCCAAAATCATTTCTTTCTCTCAATACTAGCTTTCTTGTGAGTAGTGAGTGTTTTGTAAACACTTGTAAATTTTCTCTTTTAGTAAAAGATCTGCAACAGTCTGAAGACGTAGACATAATTGGCTGAACTCCGTTATCAATTTCGGATATTATTTTTTCAATTTTATTTTGCATTCTCACTAATCTGGTTATAGAAAAATTATTTATTTACTCGTTTATTTCCCAACACTAAAAATAGTATTTGTTATTGGACAGGAGGTAGGACATGTGACTAGAAAGACGTGCATGTACCTATTCCAAGCCAAGGTGGGTTGATTTATTAATGTTCAAATGTTCCTTTTTTATTTATTTTTTAAATAATCGCAAATATTTATGCTATAGGCTGGCCATTCACGTATGAGACCCGAATTCAACGAGTTCCGACTGAATTAAAATCTATGCATAAATATCCATATACATAAGGATATTATATATGCTTGAATAAATATCAAAATCTAAGATACCTGAATTCACATCCACATCGACAAATAAGCAAATCAAATATCCATTTATATCTAAATCCGCACTATGCATTAATATCATGATCAGATCTAACATTTGGTTTAGACAGAATTTACACGAACTAGAGCACAATAGCACCGACACAACTGATGCTATTGAACCAAACCTATAGCAACAGTCAAACTATTATCATAGAATCTGCATACCCTTAACTACAAAATCCTATTTAACATGCAACATGCTCACACGACATATCGATATGTGACATAACGACCAGCGGTCTCACTAGGCCGAATTATCTTCACCACTTGTCCACGCTTCAGACCATAGTATCTTGCGATGGGATCGCTCACCTGGATACGAGGCAGCTGCATTCAATCCATTAAAAAAAACACAATTGTAACACACATTAGTTTACTTTCGGCACTCAACTATCCAACAGATACAACTAATTAACATATGAATTACAACCCTATAAAACAATAAATATTACTTTATAATAATCTAACCATATATAGAAATTTAAGGTTACTATAAACTGACCTGTGTTTCCTTTACGGTATATCTTTGCAGCAAAGTCTTTTTCTCCACAGAAGTAAGCACCTGATGCTCCGGAACAAGAGAATGTTCTTTTACATTGATAACGAGTTCTGATTCCTGCATCGAGGAAGGTAAGAACATATAATAGTTGATTTTTTTTATCACAATTCAATGATTACCATCAATGTATACAGATCCAGAAAGTTCAAAAACTACATATAAAATAGATAGAAGAGAAATTAAGAAAAGCAGCCCATTTTATTTATTAATATGCTATTAAAATAAAGTCTTTAAACAAAAGTACTGCATACATTGATGATAGCGCAAAATTTATAGAATGGTAAGAACATAGCAATTCATCCTATCCATTAGACAAACTTATAGTAAATGTTTGGCAATCATATTGACAAGCTTGAGAAATTAAACATAATTAGATGAATCATAGACCTCAAACTTTCCATCATAGAAGACTCCACACCAAAAATCCCATTGATAGAGAATGCCACCAATAAGCGTGCCATAATGATTATTTAAGAAGGACCCAAAAATTGTAAAAGCAAGAAATTTACCTGGAAAACTTCCAAGTGAAACTTGGAAGAAATTTCATTGATACAAGTTCGAGCAAAGGGAGTCAAATTCTGTTGCACAACAAGTATGGCGCTGAATACGTTCTCTGATTTCATGCGGTTGGTGTATGTCTTGATTGTCTTCACACCAACCTTGGGTTCTTCAGGAAAGAAAACATAGATCTAGGACACAAAAATTAAAACCCTCAAAACTAATAAGGTCACAGATAAAGACAAATATATGTCAAACTTCATAAACAAGAACAATTGAACAGTTATTGTGCCATATTACCATAAGTTCTAAAAGCATATGTTAAATGACTTGAAACAATTCGTTAAAAACCGAGCCGAAGATTTGGGGATACCTGATCAGAGCTATCATTCGCTTAGCTTTATTAATAATAAGATCCTCCCTTTCATGTATTCGCCGAATTTGGAAATAAATTCTTCTCTGGACATTTTAATCTCGAAATCCCCGACGAAATAGCCTCTGTCTTTCAACATATGCATTACTGTCCTTCGGATTCGAAACAGCCTCTTGATTTCATCATCTGAGAGAGCCATTTTTGTCCTCCACTAGTTGATTTCTGTACTCCAAAAGTAACTAAATATTAGTCATGCACCAAGAGCAAAACAAACGCAATAACAAGAATCATAACCATTATATAACTATACATAACCCATGAGTTTAAATCAAAGTTAAACAGACAATATAAAAAGAAACCCTAATAAAACTAAAATCAGTAAAGAAAAATATTGAAATAAGGAAACAACTACAATCATAATCATAACATAGCTAAATACTAACAAATGAGTACAATCAAAGTTCAAACTGAGAATTTAACAAAACCCTAACACGTGAAAACGAAAACGATAAAGATATAAAAGGAGTTAGAACCAAATTGACTCCAAAAAGAAGGAATTATGGGCGATAAAACAAGAGAAATAGAAACCCTAATACTTGTTCTTTGGCTACCTTCGAGTATCGAAGTAAGAGAGTGAGTTTCGCTGAAGAAATAAAGATGGCGGCTTTAAATCCTTAATGGGAAAATATATATAAAAAAATAAAATTTGAAAAACTATGAGGCTTAGTCTGCCCTTCTCTCTTGGGCTTAGTTTCGCTTCCTTCAATCCAATCCTTGTCTTTATAATCAAATACATGCATGTGTACATATAAAAACTAAGCACTATGATTTAAAATTCATTAGTTTTTCACCAAAATATAATTGTTGAATTAATACAATTATATAAATAATATGAAAATAAAAAAAAATCATCTTTTCTAAAAATTAAAAAAAAATAATGCTAGGACATAAAATTTTAATTTTAGTGATCTATTCAGATTTATCCAATGGTTATATTTTCTATTAATTATCTAATTTTATACCCCTTAAAATTTTATAACTCTACACCCTTAAATTTTTAATATAAATTTCTACGTTCGTCCATGTCACAATATGTTTAATTGATTTAGTGTAACTATTCAAAATTTTTAGTTAACATTTAAGTGTTAACTAAGAAAATAGATGAATTAATTAGTAAGACTGATTATATTAATTAGATAAAGTATGGGGTTAATGGATAAGAATTGGGCTCTATTGATTATACAAAATATGTTTTTAAGTTGAGACTGAAAGGTGAAAGGAGAAGGACCAATAAAATAATTAAGCCATTTTGTATTTTGTTTGTCTCTACGTGGAGTTTTAGGGGATAAAAGTTGAGCTAAGTGACCTTACCCCCAATCCCTTCATTTTTCCATCTTTCTCTTCTTCCCAACTATTTTTTTAAAAAAGAATAGTATACTTATTACTATTATTTCCTTTAGTTTTGCGGTTGATTTGCATTTCATTTTAATGCTTGTTGATTACTTATTAGTTAAAGAGGTGGGTAAGCCCCTAGATCTAAAGTAAATGAGAAGACTTAAGGATGATGAGTACGAAAATTCGTTTGATGTGTTTGCGTTTGGAGATAGTTTTTTCACGACACTCGACTCTAATTTGTGAATGTTGATTGTTTTTCATATTTGATCTTTGTTATAGTTTGTTTCTTGATGCAATCAAATTTGTTCGTATCTATATTTTGTTCGATTTTTTAAATGAACTTTTAATCTTTTTCTTGTATGGTTCTTGCATAATCTCAGGTGATTAATTTATTGTGTTTATAATTAAAGAAAATATTTTAATTATGTGTTGAGCTTACAATTATAGTTGTAAACCTTCGTTATTAAAATTTTTATTTTTTTAATTTTTAATAAAACCAACCACTTATATTTTCTTTTATTTTTTCTAAAGATATCGTATGGTTTATTCATAAATATAGTAGTGAGTTCTTATATTGTCGGATGATTTTAAAAATTCCTGAAATTCCGTTATATATATATGTATAAAAATTGTAAGTTCTTTGTCAGTTAAGATCATATGTTTATCAAAGTTTCTTAAAAGTTTATATTTTTTTAAACATTGATTTTTGAGTCTACTATAGTACGAGACATTTATAGGTCTACATGACCTACTAGAGTGAAATCCAAAATTTATAGATCATGTCTATTTAGTGGGTGATCTAAGTCATGGGAGAGAATGTTAGAGGATTTTTAATGCCATGGTCTTTTTTGGTCTCTCTTGAGTGGCTATTTGTAGGGTATTGTGTTTGGCCTTGATTAAGAGCCGCTCATAATTAACTCTTATTGGTAGTTTTAAGAGGTGACGTGATAGGTGATGATTAATTGTCTACAGTTGTCGTATTATTGATACTGATTGATTACTTTAAGAGAATATAAATTAAATTGAGATGTTATACGTATCAACATGGTTATCATTAACTGCGAATAAAATATATTTACATGAGTGGTTATTATGATAATGAGAATTTATTTTTTTTATCTGTGTGGGTGATATTAAAGTTCGTCTACTGATTCGTAGATAATAACAAAACCATTAACGATCGAGGAAACCAATTTATTTTCGTCAAGTTCTTTCGTTACATTTTTAATCACTGCCATCGTTTTTCATAGAGCTCTTACTTATCAATGAGATTGATTAAAATAACTTTAAAGAAAAAAGAATCCAAACACTTTCTTATTAAAAGAACCGTTAATAGAAAAGAATTCTTTGAGAAAAAAAGAAACCTATGTATGAAGATACAAGGGAAAGTAGGAGATGCTAATGGCCACCGCCAGGGCTTGGAACAGACTGAAGAATCCGATCAATTCCGGCAAGGTGTCGAGCAAAAAGCGTCTCGTTATCGAGCTTCGGCGAGTGACCCTTCTTGCTCGGAACCGTACCCTTGGGAAGGGCATTGAGCACCAAGCTTGCCAACAATAGAGGAACATTTTCACCGCTTTCTCTTGCGTTTATTAACAGCTTCCTACTTTCCATTTGAGCCACAAATGAAGAAGCAAATATCACCAAGAAAATAGGAACCAAAGAAATGAAACGAGCCATGAATTCGTGTTAAAACAATTGGAATCTGGGTTTTGATGGTGAAGTTTGAAAAGAAAAGAAAAAAAAACTCAGAGGAAAGTTGTAATGGTTCTGTGGTGCCTTGAAAAAGGGCTTGGCGTACAAATATATAGAGAAGATGACGGCTGGAAAGCTGGGAGACGAGGAAGGAGCCAAAGTCTAAGTTTAATATCTATCTTGGCTTTGTACAATTCTTTAAAAATGTCTAATTAGTGTTCATAATAAATACCTGAACCTAGTGATTAAGAGTGGGAAAGAAAAAGTAGAGTTAGGCATAGGGATGAACAAAGGTTATTGGCATTCGGTTGTATCCTTGATATTTCAAATTATTATATAGTTTATGTATTTTTTTATATTTTCTATTGATTATTTAGTTTTATATTTTTAATTTTATATCTTTAAAATTTTAATATAACTTTTGAAGTTTATAGTTTCTAACATGGATTAGAGACATGGAAGTGAGTAATCCGCCGGCCAATATTTTTGGGCAATTACATTCACCATCGCCGATCCTTAATTTTGGTCCAAAAAGTTAAATATAGTACGCACACAAATCTGATATTACTTTGACTTGGTTAGGCTTTGGGTTTCGTGGAAGCATCGCAATAAAACTAGTGTTGCACTGAAGTGTTTGATTTCGACATGAATCTTCAATCTTTGAAATTCCCCCCTCAACTTTTAACTATGAGACCGTGACAGCCATCGGCCCACCGCCACATGGAAGCTAGTTTCTACTGGTTTAACCGAGGTGTAAAACCGAATAGAATTTGAATCTCTGATCGGCATACCAAACTCTCATTGTCAAAATCGTGAAGGAAAAGAACAAGTTTAAGACCAGACACCTGTTGGTTGTTAAAGACAACGTAAAAATCCTTAAACAACGTGGTAAATTTGTCTTGGTTTTCAAGGTCTCTTAACACCCTGCATCTTAATTGCCTTGTAATGGAAATGTTGTTTATGCAGACGCAAAGGCAAAAGAATATCCCTAGAAATGGCAAGCAGAAAGAGCCAAATAAGATAAGACTAAAGAACAATGATGAGGGTTTTTAAAGCTCTTGAAATCCTCTTCCAACGTTGTTGGTTGTTTTGCACGTAACCACAACAAGCTGCAGTTTGGGGCCTCTTGTTTGTTCCATTATTTGAGTCGCAGATCAACGGAATTTAAATGAATTTAATAAATAAATATGAATAAACAATATACAAATAAACCCCAACAAACCACCTATACAAGCAAATTCATATCATTGATATACATCTTGCATCTATCCTTGATCTTACATCCTCTTGTTTATCGACCGAGCTAAACACAGCCGACGAACTCTTTTTTTCTTCCATTGAATCACGTCTCAAAACATTATTTTGCATTGTGTTATAGCACCATTTTGTTTGATTTTCTCTCTTTTTTTCCTTTTTTTTTTTGTTGAAAATTTTCAACATTGGAATCTATTCAAGTTTTTAGTCAATTAAAACAGTAATTTTTGAAGAGAAAATTGCATCAAAATTCAACAGAAGGATCAGAGAAACAACGCATGTCATGCATTTTCCCTCACCATATATGACATGTACCCCTTAAGATGAATGAGAACAAACGGTCGACATTATTGACTTAAACAAATGCATAAAAAGGAATAAAGAAGAAGAAGAGAAATATGGTCCTAAATTGACACGAAATTAAGGAAAAACAAAAGAGAAAACCCACAAAAATTCGAGTTAAATTAGCTAAAAATGTCGGTATTTATAAAATGTTGTGATAATAAGGGTTTTGCTTGGTGTAGTGTGTACAAAAGGTTCTTTAATTGCATTCACAGATAATCACTAAGCACCGTTACATTTGTTGGAGTGGTAGAATTTAATTGGATGATTTTTTTCTAAAATATTATTAGAATTTTTAAAATAATATTTACAAATAATAATAATGAAATCTAATTTAAATATAAATAATTTTAACGACTATAAAAATATTAAAATTTCTTAAAACTATAACAAATTCTAAATTCAAATTTAATTTATTTAACTATTCAAGTACATATAATCAAAGGTAATCTACATGAATAATCATTAATGTTTAAATATATTTTCTCATTAAAATTTTAAAATTAACAAATAAATTACGAATGTTATTGATTTATAATAAAAGAAAAGTCGCAATTGGACTCCTACCGCAGTGAATTTCTTTTTATCCAAAAGTAATGTCTAAAACCCCTCAAATGGGTCCCGTCTCTGAAACATTCAACCAATTAAAACCAAAACCCTCCTTGTTCTTTTCTCGCCCTACACATGTTTTTCTTTGTTAATTTCAACCCTCGACCCCTAACATGTTTATGTAATAAAAACAACGTTTAGTTGAAGATTGCTTCCGTGTCTATCAGTTCTTCAAAGTCTATGAATTCAACGAAAGCATGCTAAAGAATCAATTCTATCACAAGGTTTTGGTTTATCCAAATTCTCTGACTCCCCTTAAATATTCCGATTTCACTAACCCTTCATCGGTAAAAAAAAAACAAACAAACAAATTCATTCTTTGCATCGACACAAACCAAATTGTCAAAGACGGTTATCTTGGTGCCAATATATTTTGGATTAACGAAAACAATTTGGTGTTAAAGATTCAAAAACCTGACAAACGAAGAGTCCTCCGGCCTTTCCTTCAACATATCCTCTCAGTTTATGACGATTTGGAAGACCATAAACGAGAATTGAAGCTTTACATGAATGTCACTAACAATCAAAAGGGGTTACGCAACAAAAAGTTAGCAGCAGAAAAGTTATGCATCTTCAACATCTTCCAGCAAAAAGGGATTTTCTGAAGGAAAGTCTAAGCATACCCAAACAACTTCAACGGATACTAGAGGTTCGGGATTCCGTCATAAAACAGAATATGAGTATTGTGGAAAGAACCATTTCGTTCAGTGTTGGTTGACATGAGGAAATTGCTACCACTATAGGGAAGCTAGTCATTATAAGAAAAATTGTCTGGAGCTTCACTCAGATCAGTCAGTGGTAGGACCTCAGAAGGGTCGAGGTGGCAAAGGAGGCAAGCCAAGAATGTCTGAGGTTGCATCCAATCATGAAGGCAAGACAATTGCTCGAATTTATTACATTAAAACTAATGATGATCGAGATGCTCCTGAGATTATAGAAGGCATCTTTTATCTCTTTGATGAACATGTTTTTGTGTTTGTAGATCCTTGTTATACTTACTCTTATATTAGTGCAAGGTTGGTTAAAGATAGGATAATCTCTTTAGAGTTTATTTCTAGTCATATTGTAGCAATAATTTATTTGGATCATAGTGCAAGGATTAATCGGATATGTAAGAATTGTCCGATAAAGATACAAGGAGTAGAATTTCCTGCGAATTTGCTGGAATTGACCATTGAGAAATTTGGAATAATTTTGGGCATGGATTGGTTGTCTACCTACTATGGTTGGGTAGATTTTTGCATGAAAAGATTGTTTCTAAAGGACGCGAAAGGTTCATAAGTAGTCTTCGTAGGAGAAAAGGGTAAATCCTTTATTTAATGTGATCTCAGCTTTCTATGCTAAGAAATTTATGTCGCAAGATGTCAAGCAATTTTAGAGAATGTATTAGATACGTGACCCCCTGAGGTTAAGTTGAAAGATATTCCAATGGTTTGAGAGTATCCAAAGGTGTTTCTAGATGAGTTACTTGGACTACCTCCAGATCAAGAGGTGGAGTTTAGTATTGATGTATTCCAGAGCATAACACCTATCTCGATGGCTCATTATTAGATGGATCTAACATAATTAAGAGAACTAAATGCTCAATTATAAGAGTTGATCGATCGAGGATTCATTAGACCGAGTGTTTTACCTTGGGGTGCACCAATGTTGTAGTGAAAAAGAAAGACATATCAATGCGTTTATGCATAGATTATCGACAGTTGAATAAGGTGACTATCAAGAACAAGTATCCTCTTCCAAGGATAGATGATTTGTTTGAACAAATAAAAGGAGCAACGGTTTTATCTAAGATTGATTTTCGATTGGGATATCACCAATTAAAGATTAAAGAGGAAGACACACCAAAAACAATATTTAGAACTCGGTATAGACATTATGAGTTCGTGGTGATGCCATTTGGTTTGACCAATGCTCTCGCAGTATTTATGGATTTGATTAATCGAGTATTTCAGCCTTACTTGGATCAATTCGTGGTGGTATTTATTGATGACATCTTAGTATACTCAAAGACCGAAGAAGACCACGCCGCTCATTTTTGTACTATTATAAAGATTCTTAAAGATAAAAAGTTGTATGCCAAGTTATCGAAGTCTGAGTTTCACTACAACAAATTTACTTATTTGTGATATCTAAAATATTGTCACTAAAACTTATATTTATGTTACTATTTATAATTTGTGACGTAAAAATTGACGTCACGACTAATGTCACCCTAGGTGTGTCACTAAATGTCAAATGTGACGATTTATATATTTGCATCACGTATTGCTAAATATATAGTAACAATAATGAATAACGTCATATTATAATTTATATTCAATGACAATTAATTATGTCATGAAATTATATAAAATATTATCATTATTTATTTATATCGTCACCAATAATATAATAATTTTATTCTATAAATAACAAAAATTAAATCGTCACAATTTTTTATTAAAATTTTTAAAATTTATATAAATTAAAATTAAATATTTTTTTAAATTACATTTAAGGAAAAAGATTTTTATAAATTACAATAATGGACAATTCTTTTTATAAATTATAATAGAAGATAAATCTTCTTATAAATTACAATAAAGGACAAATCTTTTTATAATTTAAAATAAAAACAAATCTTTTTATAAATTACAATACTGACATATACTTTTTACAAATTACAATAACAACTCATATTTTTACATATAACAATAACAACCTATATTTTTACAATCACTACATTTTGATCCCTTTTGTGTAGAATACCAAAAACCAGCCCACATATCTCAACCTCGGTCGTCACCACTTCATCTCCATCTCGGTCGCCATTCTAAAATCTTGTACATACAAAAAATTAACTAGAAGCAAAACATATTAATAAATTATCTTTATTAAATTTAAGGGTAAAGTATAGTAATGGTCACTGCACATTTCTGAAGCTTGCATTTAGGTCCCTCAACTTTTAAAACTTGCAATACAGTCCCCCAACATTTATTCCGTTTGCAATATGGACCCCAACTTAAATCACTGTTAAAAAATTAGGGTAAATTATATAAACGGTCATTAAACTTTTCAGGCACTTGAATTTAGGTCCCCAACTTTTAAAACTTGCAAAACAGTCCCCCAATAATTTTATTTTCTTATTAAATATAGATGTATAGAAAATATAAATGATTTAATTTATATTTAAATGTATGAATCATTTATATTTTTGATATATTTTATTTTTCTTGTATAAATTAGTATTTAAAATATGTTTATATTTTAATCAAAATATTTCAATATACGAATAAAATATATTTATATAAATGTATATTATATTTAGATGTATAATAAAAAAATATATTCATATATTAATGTATGAATCATTATATTTTTGAATATTTTTTTTTAATAAGAAATTAAAATTATTAATTATATTAGAAATACTCAACTTAAGATTATATATATAATCATGAATTATAAATATGAAAAATATAATTATTAAATTTAGTTTAAAAATATATAAATCTTAAATTTATTCTTTTAAAATATTGTATCAACTAATATTTAAAAAATATATTAAATCTATCAAACAATTTATCAAATATAATATTTTTTATTGTAAAAAAATATAATATTTTCTATTGTAAAAAAATATAATATTTTCCCATCATTTATTGCTTTCAAATTTTTTGCCGAAGTTCAAATCTCATTATTTCCATTTTCCATTATATTCTTTTTTTTCCTGGCATTGGTCATACTATTAGTATATGTATTATTGTATATCTCTTAACACAACGATGGTGTTAGCTTAGTGGCTCCACCTTGTATCTTTAATTTGCGTGACTCAGGTTTGAGTTTGCCCAAGACCCAAATTTTACTTCTTTGTAACTTAATTTTATTCTAATTAGGTGGTGACATGTGTCACCAATAACATATATCATGATCATGTGTTAACACATGTCAGATCCTGGTTAAATGATTAATTTATTAAATTTTATTTAATTTAGGACCAAATTGATAGCATATATAAATAATTAGGTGGTGACATGTGTCACCAATGACACGTGTCATGATCATGTGCTAACACATGTCAGATCCTAATTAAATGATTAATTTATTAAATTCTATTTAATTTAGGACCAAATTGATTATATAAATAATAAAGACGGAATGTATAATAATGTCAATTCCTTTTAACTGCCACTTCATCATTTGTATCAATTGGTAACGACTAGTGGCTTAGTTGAAACAATTAAATAATTATGTTGTATGATTGATAAATTTAAAAGATCGATGACAAAAGTAAAAAGGGCTAGATAGTTAAGTTCTCAACCTAGTAGTTTACACTTTTATTTATACGTCAAAATAACATTTTATAAATTTAAAATTCGAATTATTTTCAACCTCTTCTATATCCTAACTACTTTTTTTAATTAAAAAATTTCTTCAACAGATAAGAATTATACTATTATATTTATATAAAAAATACGTATCACATGAAATAAGATGAAATTAAATAATAATAAATCTGACATAATTGAATTTAATTGAATTATTTTGGAATTTAGGGTTTAGAATGAAATTGAATTACTTTGGAAATTGGGGTTTAGAATGAAATTGAGGTCTGTTTTGCAAGTTTTAAAAGTTGGGAGACCTAAATTCAAGTGTCCGAAAAGTTTAATAACCTTTTATATAATTTACCCTAATTTCTAACGGTGGTTTAAGTTGGGGGACCATATTGCAAACGGAATAAATGTTGGGGACTGTATTACAAGTTTTAAAAGTTGGGGGACCTAAATGCAAGCTTCAGAAATGTTCAGTGACCATTACTATACTTTACCCTAAATTTAATTAAAGTAATGCATTAAAAAGAAAGAATATTATATCTTTTAGCAGTGCATATATGACCATAAAATAATAAAAAATTGTTTATTCAAATAATATAACATACGTCCAACTCCAATTCCAAGCTCCATCAATCATTGAGTGTCTTACCGCTTTTATTTACAATGTGTCTGACAAAATTATCAAAATATTATGGTTATAGCTCCAACCAATAGATTTTTCTTAACTCAACCAAAATATTGAAAAACAAATGAAATCAAATTTATAAAAAGTGAAAAGAAATACATTTATATGCAACAACATCCGATAAACAAAACGACACAAAGACAACAACAATCCTTCAAATTTCACTATAATGACCACTTTTCCCCCGATTAAAATTAGTGTCATGAGCATTGATCTGCGTAGCCAAGGTCTGCCTAAGCATATTCTCGATTTTACTTAAGAAAGCCATTGTCCAATCCTAAGAGAAACTAAAAGTTAAACCTCACTTTCAAGAAATGAAACAAACAAAGTAGAACAATAATATTATACAGTGAAAATGATATAGATGGAATGGAAATCCAAGAACGAAAGATAGAATAGATAGTACAAAAGCAGATTTGAGAAGATCAAGATGAAGAACAATATAACAGTTAAGATAAAGAGGAAGAGCGACAACAAAATATTTCATTCCCATTTTCACAATGCAAACCCTAAGTACGATTGAGGTTTTAACCCAGCCTCATATCCCCCACTAATAAAACAATAAGCATAGAAGTATAAGCCTCCAAATATATGGGAAAACACAGAAAAAGTTGAACACACAGAGACATTAAAGGTAAATCTAAACAGAAGCAAACAGAGTAACCTATTTTACAAGATTTGAACTTTCCCTTGTGTTGATCTCTTATCTTTATAACTCATAAAACCCTAAACCAAAATACCAAGAAATTTTCTTTTCTAAAAAAAAAGCTCTTACTTTTCCAAGCTCAAATGCCACAAAACCAAACAAAAAAGAACGAACCAACAATCGAATATCCATTTTCAATCATCTCCTAAGAAACCCAATCCTTCATGATCTTAATAAACCAAAGCAGATAATTGCATAAATATTATGAAACATCAAAACAGAAACCCGATACTGCAAGAAAATTAGGGAAATGAAAAAAAGGGGCATCTGAAAATGACACAGAAATGAAGAGAAACCCTCTCAACTAAAACATAAGAACACCCTAAACTGAAAAAAAAACCAAGTTTTTTATTGATGAATTCTGTCAAAATATTGTCAAAAATGGAAAATAGAAAAAATTATGCGTGAAAATTTTAAAAACACATGAAAAACCCATAAAATAAATTACCATGGTCTCAAAAAGGGGAAGATAATGAAAAAAAAAGGAAATGAAAGAAGAAAATAGGAGTAGAGATGAAGAACAAAAGGGAAAAGAAAAGAAAATAACATACCTGGAACGGCAGAAGCAAATGAAGAAGTTAAGAAAAAAACCCTAAATAGCATATAAATAAGGAGTAACATTTTCTAAAATAAATTTATATTTAACTTAAAGTAAATGTGCTATGATTTAAATTTGATATTATTTTTATTTTATTTAAATGAATTTTATATTATCTTTGTATCTCTTTCAATTATATGTTTATTGTATAGTTTAAATTAAAAAATTTATATTATTCATATATCACTATTTTTAAATAAAGTATTTTACCTGATTTTAAATAAATAAAATCATTTTTAGTAAGATTTAATTTTAGAGATTATTGTCTATTAAAAAGTAGAGATTATTGTCTAACTTTTGATAAGATTGTTAATAATAACTTATTGTATAAACAAATTTATAATTTTTTAACAAGTGTATTACTCAAGAATCACCGTAAGATTTTTGTTAAATTGTTTGAGTTGAAAATGTTCACTTTAATATGAATTTGTTTTATTTTAATAAAAAGAGAAAATTTTCAATTTGTTTATCAATATTAGCATATATGTGAGTAAATAAAAAAATTTAATAATTGGACTCGAGTAAAACAAGAGACATTTTTTATGAATGAGATTAAAATGAATGATTTAGTTTTTTTATATAAAAAATTACACAAAGGTGACAGGTCAAGCTCAACACGTACATGATCAATGTCAGGACCTATAGATGACCAGACCAAAGTCGCTAATTTTTATTTTTAAAAATAAATAAAAATAAATAATATTATAATATTTTTAATTATTCAGAATAAGATATAAAAAATCTTGGCACAAAACATTAAGTGACATAATTTCATGATGTCATTTAAAATTGTCATATAAAAAATAGGGATAACAATAAGTGACAAATAATTAATTTCATCATGCTAAAATTATTTTTTGTCACAATAATAAAACGTCACTTTTAATGTCTTCTAAATTATGACGAATCAAATTGTCA
Source organism: Hibiscus syriacus (assembly GCF_006381635.1). Classification (NCBI taxonomy): domain Eukaryota; kingdom Viridiplantae; phylum Streptophyta; class Magnoliopsida; order Malvales; family Malvaceae; genus Hibiscus; species Hibiscus syriacus. Next base: position 1,135,126 of record NW_024063270.1, read on the forward strand.
CGAATAAAACTAATTAGTGACAAATGTGCAACATCACTAATTCAAATCGAATTGTCATTATAATAAATCATCACTAATATCTTTTTTTCATTGGAGACAATTTTACAACGTCATCATTTTATCTAAATGTCATTAAAATGTTTCTCACCAAAGTTTTTGGAGGGAAGATTTTGGCGCCAAACATATAGTAATGAAAATCAATGACTATTTTTAAAATTATCATAAAAGATATATCATTAATCACTAAATATGACGAAAAGGAAAAAGTGTCACATTATAGTATATATTGTGACGTTATACGCAACGTCATATAAAAATTTTGTCACCAATTAATAAATTTGTTGTAGTGCTATTAGAAGTTGTTTTTCTTGGCCATGTGGTTTCGGTAGAAGGTATATGAGTGGATCCTAAGAAAGTTCAAGCTATAGTGGAGTGAAACTCCCCCAAAGAATTTTGTAGAGGTTCAAAGCTTCTTAGGACTTGTTGGTTATTATCAAATGTTTGCGAAGAACTTTTCGATGATTGCTTCTATGTTGACCAAACTCTTAAGGAAAGATGTTCCATTTGTTTGGATTGAGAAACATTAAGAAAGCTTCAAAAAACTAAAGAAGATCTTAATGGAACCACCAGTGTTGGTACAGCCGGAATCTGGTAAGGATTATGTGGTGTATAGTGATGCATCTCATAATGGCTTGGGTTGTGTACTTATGTAAGAAGAAAAGATTGTGGCCTATTCTTCTCGACAACTAATGACTCACGAGAGGAATTATCAGACACATGATCTTGAGTTAGCAATAGTTGTATTTACTTTAAAGATTTGATGTCATTATTTGTGTGGTGAGCGGTGCTACATCTACACGGATCATAAAAGTCTAAAGTACTTGTTGACTCAAATAGAGCTGAACTTGTGACAGAGAAGATGGATAGAAATCTTGAAGGACTTTGATATGGTCATTGACTACCATTCAGGGAAGGCCAGTGTCATAGAAGATGCATTTAGTCGAAAGATTTTCGCAGCTTTGCACATTATAGTCTACTGACGATGCATCCAGGTGGAAATAAGATGTATCAGGATCTAATTATATACTTTAATTTATGATTATGAATGTAAATCTTTATTGTAATTGGGATACTTCTTATTTTGAATAAAACTAGAGACTTCTATAAAAAAAATATTGAATCGATTATGTAAGTAATATAATAATGATTTGGCTTGCCTTCTCACTTAAAGGTTGTTGTTTTGGCTTGGGCGGAGGGGGTAAAGGAGTTTCCCAAATTGCATAGGACTGCTGCTGAAGGTGTAGCTGAGTTGGTTAAGGAGTTAAAGTTGGAGAAGTTGAATAATTTGAAAGGAGGAAGGGTGATAAAGGGGCTCAAGCTGCATGTGTTAATAAATGCTAATGAAGTTTCTTGTTTGAAATGTTTGGGGGCTCAATTTCCCTCTTAAGCAAAGAAGTATAGTTCATAGAGTGCTTAGTTTGAAGGTGGATGTAGTTTTTTTTTTAAACTAAAAATAAACATCAAAATAAATTTTCTATTCTTCGAAGGTAGTTTGAAGGGTGGGAGTGTTGTGATAATTACAATGAACTTGTAAATGGAATGATATGGATTTTATGGTGTTCTAAAGGCCTATTGGAGGTTATTGTTGCTATTGATCAATGTGTCACTTGTAGGTTTAAGGATCGAGATAAAATGATATTTTTCACTGTTGTTTATGGGTTGAATAATGGGGTTGGCAGGAGAAGGCTTTGGCTTCACCTTCAAGAGCTTAGGGGAATGGTTTGGAATGTACCATGGGTTCTGGAAGGAGACTTTAATATTGTTTTTAAACCTCAGGAGAACTCATATTTCAGTGGTGAAGTGTCTTTGACTAGAGATATAAAATTTTTTTAGGAATGCGATGAAGAAATTAGAATTCTAGATCATGCTTGTGTAGGATCGAAGTTCACATGGTCAAATCATCAGTTTGAGCGATCATTGAGTAGGAAATTGGATCTAGTAATTATCAGTTCTACTTGGCATTTGGAGTTTCCTTATTTTTTTGTTGAGATTTTGGCGCTAGAGGTATCCAATAATTTCCCGTTATTGATTGAGTTGTGTAAACAGGTGCAGTCAGTTCCTAAACCTTATAGGTTTTTTAATTACTGGTTGAATCATGTTGAATTTTCTCAATTGTTTGTTGCTTTCACTACAGCAAAATTGTTTTACAACGGCGTTTTAGGAGTAAACGCCACTAATTTTAAACATATAGCGGCGTTTACATAGCAAACGCCACAAAATGGTAACTTTAGCAGCGTTTTTATAAAAACGCCGCAATAGGTTCATCGATAGTGGCGTTTTTTCAACAAACGCCGCAAAAGAGTAGTACTTTAGTGGCGTTTTTATACAAACGCCGCTAAAGACTCATAATTTAGCGGCATTGTTATACAAACGCCGCTATAGAATTGTACTTTAGTGGCGTTTTTATACAAACGCCGTTATACACATGTACTATAGTGGCGTTTGTGTTTACAAACGCCGCTAAAGACTCATAATTTAGTGGCGTTTTTATACAAACGCCGCTAAAGACTCATTCTTTAGTGGCGTTTTTATACAAACTCCGCTAAAGACGCGTACTTTAGTGACATTTTTATTCAAACGTCGTTATACACTTGTACTATAGTGGCGTTTGTGTTTACAAACGTCACTAAAGACTCATAATTTAGTGGCATTTTTATACAAACGCCACTAAAGACTCGTACTTTATTGATATTTTTATACAAACGCCGCTAAAGACTCGTACTTTAGTGGCGTTTTTATTCAAATGCCGCTATACACTTGTACTATAGTGGCGTTTGTGTTTACAAACGCCGCAAGTTTACAAATTTTAAGTGTCGCGCCCTTTAACCTTTTTTTCATTTTTTCCCTTTCAAGTATTTTTCAATCTCGCCGTTTACCCAAACCCATCTTCTTCACTACCAAACCCCAACCCCATAAGAAAGCACCTGAACCGAAGCATGAATTGTCTTGTGATAATGAGGCACCCAGAAACAAAATTGTTCTTGCAATTGGTTTATCCAAAAGGAAAAATAGAAAAAGAAAGTAGAAAGTCTGTAGTGAGGCAAGTCAAAAGAAACATAAGAGAGATAAGGGTAACAGTGCTGTTAGTACTTCCAAAAAGAAGGGTTCCAAAGAAAATAATATTGATCCTTGAACTAGTAAAAGTCATAAGAAGCAGAAACTTGTTAGCCATGGGGTTTCTGCATCTTTGTCAAAGGATGATGACGGGAGCAAGAATTTTGATTCTCAGAAAAAAGATTAGGTATATTCTAATCTTCTAGGTTCCCCCTGCCCCACATGGTGGTTGTATGTCTTTTATTTTCTTTCATTTTCTCAGGTGAGTTTTGGAGTGAAATAGTGAATGATGTAGAAGATGATAGTGTTTGTGTTTTTTTAACGAGTCATTTAGAATTTTTTTGTTGTCTAGAAGTATTTGTACTTAAATGGATTCTTCTTTCTGAAATGTACTCTTGCATATGTGATTGGGGGAAAATGTTTGTCCAGAGTAGAGTTTGCAGTAGTATTCTTTGGGGAGAGATAATAGCTGGACAGTTTCGTCTTCTAAACTTCACATGTTCTGCATATTTTAACTAGAATGTATAGTTGAAGTTGTCTGTTGATTTTAAGTTGGTATTCAAGCTTTTGGTTTACGTCAGTTTGATAAATGTTCTTAAATCCTGCTGTCTGATATATTTATTTCCCCATTGTAGCATAAATATAAAGCTACAGCTTAGGATGGCCTTTTATCTTATTGGTGCTTGCATAAATTTAGTACACTCTGTTTATTTTGGACATTTTAGTCAACTTCCTAAAGTTAATGCCTTGAATATATGATACACACATTAATGCACTAGTATATGATTTCTTACAAAATACAGTTGTTGTCTTCATAAGTGAGTGTTTCTCATTGCTGATGTGATCACATCATTGTGACTACTCTTGGAATTCTTTCTGCTGATTAATCGAATCTTGCTAATTTCTTGAGCAGAGGCTTCCTGAGGCTGCTGTACACCTGTTTGTTGAGTTGGATAAAGGTACTCTCAATGCTCCGCAGATATCTGAAGACAGTGTTCCTACTGAACTTCTGCTGGTTAGTTCACTTATCTGTATTGGTTATAGACTTTTTACTTTTGTGGTTGATCACTGGCCTTTTTCCCCAAATTTCACACTTTTCTGCTTCACAGGTTGATCGGGTTCTAGGATGTCGGGTTCAAGGTGATAATGCTAGTGTTTTGCATCATGCATCTGCAGCACTTTCAGAAGATCTGCTTTCTGATGATTTTGTAATTGCAGTAAATCCAATCAGACTTTCAGAGGAGAATTATGTTTGTGATATTGGTTTAGATATAGTAACTGCTGAAAATCTTACCGATGGTTGTCCTAGGACGCTGAAAAGTTCTGATAAAGAAGAAAGCACAAAGAATGATATTAGGGTGGATAAAATGAATGTATATAGAAGGTTTGTCACTAAGAAATACAAGGGAGGGGATTCTGTGGACTTAGTGAGCAATGATACTAAGGATTCAGTCAGTGCAATCATAAATGGTAAGGAGCAAGATGAATCTGCAATAAGTGTAGAAGATTCAAGAAAAAGAAATGAAAACATTGTCGTAGAAGAGTTGAATGCTGCTGATGTTAGTGTGAAAAGTCATGGTACCACTGAAGCTCCGAAAGTCTGTGAAGCTCCTGCAAAAGCAAAAAGAGATAGGTGTAGGAAAGAAAATAAGTAGCAGTGTTGAAAATAAAGTTGACTTCTTTCTAGGTCGAAAATATTGTCACTCTCTATGACGTTCCAAATATTTGGCACATTCCTTTACTACTAAGAGTAAGTAGTTCACTTTTTGAGTTCTTTTTATCGTCTAAAATTCTTATAGTACAAAGTTATAACTGGAAATATATGTTCCTTGATTCATTTGTTTATTTTACTGATCGTGAATAGGATCAAAAGGCACATGAAGCAATCTTGAAATGATTGAACCTACTAGGGTTTTCCCTATGAACTTTGAGGGACTTAGACATGCATGCTTTCTTGATCCAAAATTATAAGATTTCATTGCTTATCCCTCTTTTGTATTTCCTTAACTTTTCTAAGAATACAAACTAGCTCAGATTCTTAGGGTAAGAATTCTAACTTCTAAAAGTAAGATGGCAACCAATACATTATTAAATTTTTTCTTTATGATGACATTTTTTACATTCTTATGTAGAATATATTTTAGTTTTCATGGTTCCTGACTTCCTGTTTTTGTTGTTTGTTGCAACATCTTTTTTCAGTTCTCAATCACTCACATGTATGTTATGAATGCAAGTTCTGCTGGTTGTTTCCTTCTCTTCTTAGTCTCATCTAAATTATTGTAATTGCAGTAATCTTGAAGAACAAACTTCAACAAAAAGCGGCTTCTTCAATAGACTGGCACAACGTTTCCCATTTGTTTTTAATCTATTGAGGAGAGATCATTCACTGTCAAATGATACTTTCAAATAAGATGTCAAGACGATGAATATGACAAATTCCAATGAAGTGTGAAACAAAGTAGCTTTAGAAGGCATATCTGGAGGTTATGATGATGACGCTAGTGAAATTGAGGATGTATCGAACAACAAATCCATGTATATCTACACTTTGAGGTTCAGTTGTAACTCATTTGTACTTTAATGTCTTTTAAGGTTCTCTCTCCATAAAAAAACTTTAATTTATTTTGTTGTTAAGTATTTTTCTTTATGTTTTTTGTCTTAATTAAAATGTATGGTTGTTGTTAATTAGATAAAGCTAGATATAAATTTAGGTGATGTATAGCAGAAATGAAATATGCAAAATCAATTAAAATTAGCTAAAGAAAGGTAATTAGCGGTGTTTGTATCCAAAAACGCCGCTATAGGTCTGACTTTTTGCGGTGTTTGTGTTCAAAAACGCCGTTATATGTCTAACCTTTTGCGGCGTTTGTGTCCAAAAAACGCCGCTATAGGTTTAACCTTTTGCGGCGTTTGTTCTAAAAACGCCAGTATAGGTCTTCTCTTTTGCGGCGTTTGTATCCAAAAATGCCGCTATAGATCTGACCTTTTGCGGCGTTTTTTCTAGAAACGCCGCTATATATCATAACTTTTTGCGGCATTTATTCCAAAAGTGCCGCTATAGATATCGACCTTTTGCAGCGTTTGTTCAAAAAACGCCGTAATAGATATTGACCTATTGCGGCGTTTTTTGTTCTCAAACGCCGCTAACTTTAGCGGTGCTGGTATTACCGGCGCTTCTTGCGGCGTTTTTCCTATCGCCGCAAATACTTTTAGCGGCGCTTAAAAACGCGCTATAAGACTAAAAAATGCCGCTAAAACTCTATTTTGTTGTAGTGTTTGTTGAATGAGGATATTCCATATGGCACTCCTTTGGTTAGACTTTTTCAAAAGCTTAAGTGTTTGAAGGTTGTTTTAAGGCAAATGAATTTTGTTTGTTATGGTGATTTACAGTCTCGTGTTTTTAAAAAGAGGAGGGAGTATGAATCTTTACAGCTGTTGAATTTGTGACATTTTACCTCGTTGGAAGATGGGGAGAATGTGTTTACCCTTTATAAGGAGTTTAAGGTTTTGTTATCTATGGAGGAGGGTTTCTTTAGACAGAAGTCTCAAATTCAGTGGATAAAGGAGGATGATCAAAATACGAGTTTCGTTTATCGTATATTTAAGATTCGGAATACTATGGATACTATCAGGTCTTGTTTAATGATGATGGTGAGCGACTTGAGGGCAGGCAAAAAAATCTAAGGAAATTGTCTCTTATTTTCAACGAATGATGGGGAGCATTGACACTAATGTTGAAGCTTCTTCGATTCATCTCTTAAAGGAGTTGTTTGGAAGGGGATTGATGGACGAGGCTAGGGAGGATTTAGGGCGTGAGGTTATAAAGGAAGGGGTGAAAGATTCTATGTTTTCCTTGAATGGTGAGAAAGAACCTGACCCTGATGGTTATACAACTTTATTTTTTTTAAATGTTGGGACATTGTGGGAGAGGATGTAGTGGAGGTTGTTCTCTATTTTTTTTAATAGTTTTGAGCCGTTGAGGAGCTTGAATGCTACAACCATCACATTGATTCCAAAGAATAAGAGTCCTAGCACTGTTAAAGAATTCATATATATTTCTTGTTGTTAGGTTTTGTATAAATGTATAATGAAAATCATGGTGGCTCACATAACTAAATGAATACCTGTGATAGTTTTTATGAATCAGTCGACTTTTGTGCAAGGTAGAAGTATCACAGATAATATCCTTCTTGCTCAAGAATTTGTTTGAGGATATGGCATGAGGTCGTTGTTTGCCCAGTGTGAAATCAAGGTTGATTTGCAAAAAGCATTTGATTCCATTAATTGGGAAACGATATTGAGGGTGTTGTAGGCTTATAGTTTTCCAACTAGGTTTATAAGCTGGATTTGGAACTACATTAACACTTCTAGATTTTCAGTAAATGTAAATGGAGACTTGGAAGGTTTCTTTTGGGGAGCTCGAGGGGTGAGGCAAGGGGATCTATTATCCCCTTACCTCTTTGTGTTGGTTATGAACATCCTATATAAGCTTCTGGATGTGGCTGTTAAGGGTGTTTTTTCAATACCATCCAAAGTTTAAGAGGGTTGGTATTATGCATTTGGGTTTTGTTGACGACTTATTGATTTTCTCAAAAGGAAATGTAGATTATGTGGTTAGAATCTTATGTGTTTTGCAGAAATTTTATTTGTACACTGGGCTTCAGCTGAATTCTCTCAAAATTGAAATTTTCTCTACTGGTATGGGAGAGAATGAGCTTTAGCAGGTTCGAGAAATTTCTGGTTTCAAGTTTGGCATTCTTCTTGTTTAATATTTAGGGGTTCCCCTTGTTTCTTAGAGACTGTGTGAGAATGATTATATCCTGTTATTGAAGAAGGTCATGTCTCGGGTGAATAGCTGGGTGGCTAGAGTACTTTCGTATGCTGGTCGACTACAACTTCTTCAAAGTATTTTGTATAACATTTAAGCCTATTGATGTAAGCACTTTGTTTACCCTAAGGCAGAGCTCAGAAGGATGGCACAGCTTTGTTCGCGCTTCTTTTGGAAGGGTTGTGATAAGCAAGCCCGTACAGCTAAGGTTAGTTGGGAACGAGTGTGTAAGCCAAAGAGTGAGGGGTTTGGGTCTGAGAGAGCTAAATACTTAGAATAATGCTTGCATGTTGCTGTTTGTAATGCTTTAGACACTATCTCACATTGAGTGGGAAATACCATTTGCAAGGGTATTTATAGTGTTCATTCTTTCCCCTTGTTGAGTTATAGAGAACAAGGGACTATCTCGCGCTTTGTTACCATCGTCGCTCATTTGGCTCAGCTCATGGATGTGGTAATTGTGTCATTGACACTTCTGTACACGTATTATTTTTTTGGAAAAAATTCAAAAGAATTTTCTTGGCAAACAAAGAATGTGAAAGAATTTTACTATGATATTTATAGGTTGCTCAGTGACCTGTTTCGATTCAAATTTTTAGAGGTAACAGCTAAATATTTAGTTGTTGTTTGATTTATGTAAAATTAAAATCATAACAGTCAGCTGTAATTGAGAAGCATTTTCTTTTCCAACAATGGTCACAATAATCAATCAGAATACCAATTAGAATATATTGAATCGTTGGCTAAAGAAAATAATATAATATCGTAACATATTTGTGAAAATAATATAATATACTAAATTGTATTAGACCTCGAATTTAATCTTCCATTAAAAAGTACATATGATATATAACATCTCTATTAAGAAAAAATTTAATAGAGAAAACAGAAAAAGTTTAAAAGTAAAGAACAAAAGTACAACTATAAAGTACAAAGCGAGCTGCTGCAAAACAGTAAATAAAATTAAAAAAAATGAAAATATTACAACTTATAGTTATATTTGCAGTTTTGGTCTCCAACAGTTGAATTTGACAAAAAGACAATGACATCGCATGAAGCTGTAGAAACAACATGGATCTTAAACAGATTCAATACATTAACCTTGCCTGAAACCGCTGCAAAAGTGTTCAAAGGCAGTTCACCACCCGCAACATCACCAAAAAATTTTGAATCCGATATGAACCGATCCGCCATGATCGTCACCGTCAGATTCATTGCAGCCGTATCATCTGCAGAAATCTTACCGGCTGGAATTGCGGCTTCGCCTACTTTCCGGTCCCTGTAATTCAAATAAGCGGTCGAGTCGGCGTACTTGAAACCCACTTTGTTCGAGTTCTTGATCGAGAGATCCACGTCCAGGGTGGCGTTGAACAGCGCCTGGAGCTTCGTCAAATCCAGGGAAAACTTCAGGTTGGCTAAGGTGACCGAGTTGATCGTTGTAGTGGGTGTTTTGGGCTTGAAGACCGTGAAAATTAAAATTATTATAAGGATTATTAAGAATAATAAAACACCCATGGTTGCAAAACAGATGTTTCTGCATCTATGGCGAGACTTGCGGTCACTATTCATGGCTGCTGAACTGCTTGCAGATTGTTCCATTGATTTTGAACTCTTTCTTCCTGGAAGAAAATTTTGCAGGCTTTTGAATCTGGGGAAAATATTAAAGCAAAGTTAAAAGCTTGAAATTCAAAACGTGGCCCATGCTAGTAAATGCATGTAGCTCATTAAAATTTCTTTACTATTCCTTAAATAAGCTAAGCTAACATCTAGGGAGCCATTAATATGTAGTTGAACATTTTTTTCATAAATCTCTTTATTATTATTATTATTATTATTTTTTTTTTTTTGAAAAAAAACTTATGTCCATAAAGAATCAGTTTTCCTTTTTTTCCCTTCCAAAAATAAAATCACTTAAAAAACCCTTTTTTCACTTAAAATTTAAAACCACCATTCATATAAAAAGTATATATTATGCATAATTCTTTTAATTAATGGGATATAATCTAATTAATAAAGTTTTAGATATTTCACAAAAGAAACTAGATCCTAGAAAATAAGATCAAGCATTAGTGTATGTTAGGCAGTTCCTGCAAGTGTCTCACACGCATGTTGGGGGCTACAGTTATAATTGAAGTTTATTTAATTAAAATTTGGTAAATTATAAGAACAATCACTTATATTTCAGTTTTGTTTATCTTTTGTCATTGATATTAAAAAATTATGTTTTGATCATTTATGTTATCAATTTATAGTAGTTCGATCATTGGACCGTTAAATATCATTATCTCAATAAATGTGGCACGTTAAAAATAATTAATTTATAATTTAAACCTGAACTTTAAACAAAATTCCAATTTTAATTCTAAACAATGCCTTTCTCTTATTTATTTTTTTAGTTCATTTCAATAACAAAATCCAAAAAAAACATTTATTTCTGAATCAAAGAAACCCCAGTTGTCATCACTTATAATCTGAGTTGTTGGACGTTGGATTGATGCCAAAATAAGTATGTTCTTCTTATCAAACGTGGGCTACCCATCGTGGGGTTCATTGTTTGATTATAACTGAATTAATCGATTAAATTAAAAATTTGTTTGTTTAATTGATAGAGTAACTATATATTAGATCAGCTAACGATTAAGAAAAAATTTTAAAATTCAGTTACGAGTTAATTCAGTTCAAAATAGATTAATTGATTAAATTAAACAGGAATATTAAATATATTATGCATATATTTTAAACTTAAACTCATTAAGAATTAAGATCCAACTATTTTTAATTACATTACACCAGGAATGTTCATGGATGGTTATGAGATTTTTCTAACTGTAACCCAACCATTAAGGAACAATTAATCGCTAATGGACGGTTAACCGTTTCTTAAACGGTTAGATTACATGTTAACTGTAGGTTAACCTATTACAATTATTTATCAAATTTTTTTCATAATTCAAACTACAAATAGTATATATAACTTAACACATACTTACACCGATGTAAGTAAATAAAATAAAAAAAGTGTAGCACTTAACGCATACTTACATCAGTATAATTATGTACATCTCCAAATATCTTAGTACCTAACAATAAACACATAATTATATTGGTGTAAGAATATTTCTATATTTTCAAAAAACAAATTAAAAAAATGATAATATATATATATTAAATTATTTGTATACAAATTTTATAAAAAATATATATAAATTATAAATAATAGAAAACTATATTAAGTTATTTGTGTAAAAATATAATAATTTAGAAATATATTTATAAATTTAATTTCTTAACGGTTAACCGTTGGTTAATCGTTTATCAAAACTTGTAACCTTAACCGTTAACCATCATTTTTAGCAGTTCGATTAACCAAAATTGTTAATATTAAAGGTTCGGATAATTAACCTGTTAAATGTAACAATTATATTGGTTAACAGTTACAGTTAATAGTTCCGGGTTTTTTGAACACCCCTACATTACAACCATTAAACAATCAAAACTTAATCAAATTTTAACAAAAATAAAAATACCTCTATTAAATTCAAATTAATCTAACCAAGAGAATTACAAAAAATTTTTTGGTTAATTCGAAAATTGATCGAATTAATAAACTTTTATTTGGTTGGTTTAATATTTTAAAAAATTGATTTAAATCATGGTTTAAAAAATTAATTAATTCAATTTTAGCTAATTGGATTCAATTAGTAACCAGATTAACTGATTAAAATCCCTATTATCCACTACTGAAATTAATCGACGTGCACAAATCGAGTGACCTCAGTGGTAAAATGATGATTATTATTTTTTGAGGTCACAAGTTTCTAGTACTAGGAATATTATGGGTGTGAGAATTCAATCTCAAATAGTTGAGAGTTATCTTTGAATAAACACAACATTCTACTTACCCTAGATTAATTAAAGAAAAAAATACCAAAATAGGCATTTATTGGGTAAACTACAACATAATTTTTTATTTTTTATTTTGGTTCCTAGATTTTATTTTTTCAAAATCATACCTAACATTTATATTTTGTTTCGTTTTAATACCTCATCGTTAAAAACTTAACGATATTATTGTAGGTTGCACTTTTTTGTTAAATTACATCGTTTGTAACCCCCTAGACCCGGTCTATGCGTTTCGACTAAGTCTAGTGAATCACATTCATGATTCTTAAAGATATTGTTCCGAAACCATTATTCAATCATAGTAAAATCACATTATAAATGACGTTTATGAAATTATAATAATCTATACTATAAAAATACATCTCATAAATATAATGAAGAAAAAAACAAATTAATTTAAACATGTCTTAAAAATCCCAATTTACGATAACCCAAATATAAATAGCAAAGGAGAAATCATTATAAAATCCAATACTTTAAAATAAGGCCTATGTTACCAAAATAGTGTCAACTTAAAAATAAAACATTACAATACGATATACTTCAAGAGATATGTTGATCCTCCAAGTGCTCAATCAAGTGAATCTAACCAACAATATCTGAAAGGGGAAAACATTTTCGGAAAGTGAACTAGGCTCAGTGTGTCCCAACATTACTATAAAATCATGATAGGTACACTAAACAAATCATAGTCCAGTAAATCTCATAAAATTATATTGCAGTAAATCCCATAAAAGAGTTACCCTAAGGGAACATCTTAGGGCCTGAGAGCCTACCCAAGATAGATTTCGGGGCCGTGGAGCCTACCTAAGAACATATCTTAGGGCCGCAGGGCCTACCCGAGAATGATCTCAGGGCCGCAGAGCCTACCTAAGAGTCACATTAGGTCCGTAAAATTTTCCAGCTTGATCAGAGATGTACTTTATAAATTCGTATTGCAAAAATTCAATTGCACCGTGACAAAAATTCCATAAATCCATAAACATGGTAATCATATACCATTTCAAAACAAAATCAGATAGCAGTCATAATCCATAAACCATCACATTAAATCGGTGCATCAATAAAACAGTAACCAAAGAATTCAGTGTACCACATATTAAAACAAATAAAACAGTTCAGTAATAAAATAGGGAACACACCTCGATAATAGATTCAAGTAGTAGATCTATGGATTACTGGTCTCACCACGCTCTGCTACAGTTTTCGAACCTAATTTATAATAACACTATATTACTAATGGGTAACATAATTAATCTCTAAAATCATAAAATTTACGGGTCATACGGGTGAATACTGGCACACGTGGTTTAACTGATCTAGAAGAGCTGGGTCGAGCTGTCGAACGATCCGGAGAGTCTCTTGTACCTTCAAACAATAATAATTTATCAACCCCAAGTCTTACTTAATTGATCAAAGCTAAAAAAGTATATAAGCATTTTTTGGGTTTGACTATCAATTTGGAGGATTTCGAGTCTGATTTTGACCAAATGGATTGCAGAATCGGAATCAGGGCGTCGAACAACATAAAGTATGACTTTTCGAAAATTCAAATTCTTGGTCAAAATCAAAGTCAACGGGTTTGACTGATGATTTGGAGGCCTCTGGGTTCGAATTTGGAAAAACGGACTTCGGAAACGGATTCGGCACGTCGAAAAATTTCAGAATAGGTATACTCGAACAAAATCAAAGGTCGTTTAATGGCGGTTTAAAGCCGGTCAAAGTTATGGTCAAAGGGGTTAAATATTCCACATTCAAAAATTCCCAAAATGTCACATTTTTTTCAAAATAATTCCCAGAATGTCACCTTTTTCAAAATAATTCCAAGAATGTCAGCTTTTTCAAAATAATTCCCAAAATGTCACCTTTTTCAAAATAATTCTCAAAATGTCACCTTTTTCAAAATAATTCCCAAAATGTCACCGGGTCGGGTCACCGGTCGGGTCGGGTCAGACCGGTTCGGACCGATCAAGCCGGTTAACTATAATAAACCCCATTTAAAATCTTCCCCACGTGCAGGGGCGGTGCATGAGCTGTCCTCCGGTATCCAAAAATTCCTGCAAAAATTTCCAAAAATTATTTTAAGCGATTTTTGAGTCACTTACCAACCTCGGTTCAAATTTTTGAACAGTGGAGAGCTCGATTTCAATTTGATCGAAACTTTGACCGCTCTACCTCCCTCACGCGCCGCCGCCCACGGAGACAAGGACGACACCGTCGGACTCGGAACGACACCAGGAACATGATGGTGCGGGAGGTGTCGAAAACCGATCAACGATTGGAGATGAATTTAAGATTTTCCCCGCGGTGGTGCTAAAAAAAAGTCAATACTTTGACTCGAAATTCACGGCGTTTGGCAGCGTTTCGCTAAAATTGTTTTACTGGGTTTTGTTCACGGGTGGTTTCAATTTTACGATTGGAGCTCAAACGGCGTCGGAATTAGACTTTAAAGAAGGTTTCTGGAAAGGAAATTTTAGGAATTGGTTTTCTGTGTTTTCATGCAGAAACCAATTCATTTCCTTTAAAAGAAAAGCCTGCCGACACTCAAAGGTATAATGCAGGGCTTGGTCATTGAATTTTTTTTAACTTCTAAAATGGCCTATAAGTTTTGAAAACTTTTAATTTAGTCACCAAATTTCACCAAATTACACCGATTTAAATATATTTTTTTTCGGGTTGTTACAATTCTCCCCTTCTACAAGAAATTTCGTCCTCGAAATTTACATTATGAGAATAGTTGAGGAAACTAAGCCTCCATTGACTCCAATGTCTCCCAAGTAGCTTCAGAGGGGCCTCGGTTACTCCATTGAACTTTTACCATTGGAATACGCCTATTCCGAAGAACTCTCTCATCTCTTTCTAAGATTTGAACGGGTTCCTCCTCATATGACAAATCAGGTCTCAACTCTACCTCTTCAACCTGAATGATGTGACTTGGATCTGGACGATATCGCCTCAACATTGATATATGAAAGACATCATGAATACGATTGCTCAGGAGGCAATTCAAGTTGATATGCAACAGGTCCTAACCTCTTCAAAATACGAAAAGGTCCAATAAATCTTGGACTCAATTTACCCTTACTCCCGAATCTCAATACTTTCTTCGAGGGCGATACTTTTAAAAAGACCTGATCTCCAACTTCAAACTGAATATCTTTCCTCCTTTGATCTGCATAAGACTTCTGTCTATCAAATGCCTCTTTCAGACGGTCACGAATCAATCTGATTGTGTCTTCCGTCTCGCGTATTAACTCAGGTCCCAACGTCTTCCTTTCACGCAACTCAGTCCAACAAATCGGAGTGCGACATTTACGCCCATAGAGTGCTTCGTAGGGTGCCATACGAATGCTGGTTTGATAACTGTTATTGTAAGCAAATTCAGCCAATGGCAAAAAGTTCTCCCAGCTACCATGAAAATCAATTACGCAACCCCACAACATATCCTCCAGAATCTAAATCACTCTCTCAGATTGACCATCAATTTGTGGGTGAAATGATGTACTATAATCCAATCTTGTTCCCAAAGCCGTATGTAGCGCCTTCCAAAATCTCAAAGTAAATCTCAGATCTCGATTAGAAATAATAGACAATGGAACACCATGCAATCTAACAATCTCCGAAATATACAATCTCGCCAGCTTGTCCAAAGTATAATTTACCCGCACAAGAATGAAGTGAGCCGACTTTGTAAGTCTGTCCACAATCACCCACACTGAATCCTTTTTCGAAGGAGTCATAGGTAATCCGGTAACAAAATCCATAGTAATACGCTCCCATTTCCATTCAGGAATCTTGATAGGCTGTAACAAACCTGATGGATGTTGATTCTCTGCTTTAACTTGCCGACAAGTCAAACACCTAGCCATAAAATCTGAGATGTCCTTCTTCATGCCGACCCAATGATACCTCTCTCTCAAATTCCGGTACATCTTATCTCCACCGAGGTGCATAGCATATGGACTACTGTGAGCCTCATTAAGAATAATCTGCCTCAACTCAGCATCATCAGGCACACAATATTGACCCTGAAAGCATAAAACTTCATCCTGATCAAGGGCATAATCTGAGCTTGTCCCCTACTCTACTTGCTCAAAGATGGAAAACAATGAGCTATCTAGAGATTGTTTAGCCTTAATCTCATCAACCAAAGTCGGTTTAACTTGCAATTCTGCTAACAGAGTGCCATCGTCATATAAATTCATATTGGCCATTAAAGACCTCAACTCCGATACCGTCTTTCGACTCAAAGCATCTGCCACAATGTTAGCTTTATCAGGGTGATAATCAATCACACAATCATAATCCTTTAGAAGCTCTAGCCAGCGCCGTTGTCTTAAATTAAGCTCATTCTGGGTGAGAAGATACTTTAAGCTCTTATGATCAGTGAAAATGTAACACTTCTCTCTATAAAGATAGTGTCTCCAAATCTTCAAGGCAAAAATCACTGCTGCTAATTCCAAATCATGAGTAGGATAATTACACTCACGCGGTCGTAGTTGACGTGACGTATAAGCCACTACCTTAGCCTCCTGCATTAGAACACAACCAAGTCCTGAATGTGAAGCATCACTATACACTGTAAAATCTTTCCCGGACTCTGGTTGAATCAACACTGGTGCTTGAGTCAAAACCGCCTTTAATTTCTCAAAGCTCTCCTGTTGTGCCTCTCCCCAGTCAAACGGCACGTTCTTCCTTAACAGCTTTGTCAAAGGAGCAGCAATCATCGAGAAACCCTCGATAAAACGTCAATAATATTCAGCCAAGCCCAAGAAACTGCAGATCTCAGAGACGTTCTTGGGTCGTTTCCAATTCACAATAGCCTCGATCTTGCTTGGATCGACCTGAATACCTCGAGCAGAAATAATGTGCCCTAAAAATGACTCCTCTTGAAGCCAAAACTCACACTTGCTTAGTTTAGCATATAGTCGATGCTCTCTCAAGGTCCGCAGAACAATCTTCAAATGATCATCATGCTCTGTTTCCGTCCGAGAATAAACTAAAATATCATCAATAAAGACAACCACAAATTGATCCAAATATGGCCGAAACACACGATTCATCAAATCCATGAAAGCTGCAGGAGCGTTCGTCAAACCAAAAGGCATTACTAAGAATTCATAATGACAATATCTAGTGCGAATGGTCGTTTTTGCAACATCGGACCCCTTAACTTTCAATTGGTAATACCCCGAACGAAGATCAATCTTAGAGATTACAGTAGCTCCTCGCAACTGATCAAATAAGTCGTCAATCCTGGGTAATGGGTACTTATTCTTGACCGTCATCTTGTTCAACTTCCGATAGTCAATACATAGCCTTAGCGACCCATCCTTCTTTTTCACAAACAAAACTGGAGCTCCCCAGGGTGAAATACTACGCCGAATAAGTCCTCGATCAAATAATTCTTGCAATTGGACCTTCAACTCTTTAAGTTCCTTTGGAGCTATGCGATAAGGTGCCATTGAAATATGTGAAGATCCCGGATAAGTCTCAATCTCGAAATCTACCTCTCTATCAGGAGGTAACCCAGGCAGCTCCTCCGGAAAAACATCAGAAAACTCGCTAACTGTACGAATCTCCTCGATCATGGACAAGGAACCTTTAGTGTTCAGAATACAGGCAATGAAAGTCTCATACCCCTTCCTGATCATACGATCAATTTCCATAGCTGAAACAATATTAGAGAGATAGACACGCCGTTCACCAATTAACACAACAGTCCGACCATCTGAAGTCTTCAGAGTAGCTCGCTTGTATTCGCAATCCAGATTTACCTTATATTTATTCAACCAATCTATCCCAAGAATTAGATCGAACTCCTCTAAAGGAAGCTCCATAAGATCAGCGAGAAAAATTTCTCCATGGACCTCTAGAGGACAACGCCAAAATACTTTATTCACTAATACTGCCTGTCCTACTGGACTCGTAACCGTAACAGTATTATCAGTGTTCTCGATCGGAATCTGAAGGTTTCGAGATACTGAGCTCGATACATAGGAGTAGGCGGAGCCATTGTCCAATAATGCAAAGTATGGAATAGAATAAATAGTAAATGTACATGCAATAACCTCAGGCTCATCTCTGTCATCTCCACGTCTAGTGGCGTAAACCAAAGTTGGTTGTCTAGCCTCAGAAATTATTGGCCCTCTATTCTGCTGAGGTCGGGCTCTACTGTCTGTCCTGGACGCTGAACCACGAGCCTTTACTTGGCTACGATCTCTAATTGGAGTATGTACTGTAGTCTGTGAACGCACAGGAGTCTAGGTAGCGGTCCGCTCAGACGAAGCTAGCTGAGGACACTCCCTCCGAAAATGACCACTAGATCCACAATGAAAACATGCTTCGGTCTTCCTATAACACTCTCCCTGTGCCGTTTACCATAAAAGTCACAATGAGGCACTTGAAACGGAACCGAAGAACCACCTCTACTAACAGTTGAAGGTGATGATGCTGCAGGCCTGAAGCGTGTATTGCTCCTCTGAGGGGCTAAAGTATGAGTCCTCTTACCAGACTGTGCGGATGATTTAGTAGGGCCAAAAGATTTCCTAGATCGCTCCTGATCAACACGCTCTCTACCAGAAGCTAAATCCTCCATCTCCTCAGCATCCTTGGCTCTGCTCACCAGTACATCAAAAATCTCATCTTGAAGGGCTACTACCTACCTATGTAGTTCGTATCTGAGTCCGAGGGCAAATTTACGACATCGATCTCTCTCGGTAGGCACCAGACTGATTCCATAATTTAACAATTTCAAGAACTCTATCTCATACTCTGAAACAGTCATATCACCCTGAACCAAGTCCTGAAACTGTTGTCATCTCTGGACTAAGTAACGTTCTCCCAAGAATCGACTCCTAAAGCGCTCCTTAAAGAAATCCCATGTCAAACGATCGGTAGGAACACTACTGGTCACTGACTCCCACCAGGTGTGGGCATTGCCATCTAACATCGCTACTGCCCCCAAATATCTCTTAGTTGGGTCCAAACCCAACTGATCCATGCATCTTTCTGTATCTTGGAGCCAATATTATACTTCAGTATGAATTCCACCAAGCTGTCCTCCAAAAGTCCTGACGCCATTGGCGATCAAAGTTTGAGAAATAGGCACCTCGGATCCAGCACCAGCAGCTCAGACCGCTCCTTGAATCAACTGTAAAAATTGTCTACCAAAATTCTCATCAAATACAACTCTGGTAGAATCAGGCTCACTATCGGTTGCTCCTATGATCGGTGTAGTCATGCCAATCCCAGCAGCAGGAGGTAAATTTGTCGGGGTCGTAGGAGCAGAATCACTTGTCGGAGGTGGGGGATCTACTCGAATCTCATCGACATCCACGTCTAGCACTCATTTTGGTAGATCTCTAGTTTACTACAGAAGATAAAACTTAGGGTTAGATAAGCACTTGGAGTATCTAACACAATTAAAATAGTAAAAACTTTGAGACATGGCCTTAGAAACTTATTTTGTAAAATATTTCAAAACCATATTTTCAATTTGGACTCATACACAGTCCTAGGTTTAAAAACACAATAACTCTTATACCAATTAAATGTAACCCCCTAGACCCGGTCTATGCGTTTCGACTAAGTCTAGTGAATCACATTCATGATTCTTAAAGATATTGTTTCGAAACCATTATTCAATCATAGTAAAATCACATTATAAATGCCGTTTATGAAATTATAATAATTTATACTATAAAAATACATCTCATAAATATAATGAAGAAAAAAACAAATTAATTTAAACATGTCTTAAAAATCCAAATTTACGATAACCCAAATATAAATAGCAAAGGAGAAATCATTATAAAATCCAATAATTTAAAATAAGGCCTATGTTACCAAAATAGTGTCAACTTAAAAATAAAACATTACAATACGATATACTTCAAGAGATATGTTGATCCTCCAAGTGCCCAATCAGGTGAATCTAACAAACAGTGTCTGAAAGGGGAAAAAATTTTCGGAAAGTGAACTAGGCTTTGTGTGTCCCAACATTACTATAAAATCATGATAGGTACACTAAACAAATCATAGTCCAGTAAATCTCATAAAATTATACTACAATAAATCCCATAAAAGAGTTACCCTAAGAGAACATCTTAGGGCTTGAGAGCCTACCCAAGATAGATTTCGGGGCCGTGGAGCCTACCTAAGAACACATCTTAGGGCCGCAGGGCCTACCCGAGAATGATCTCAGGGCCGCAGAGCCTATCTAAGAGTCACATTAGGTCCGTAAAATTTTTCAGCTTGATCAGAGTTGTACTTTATAAATTCGTATTGCAAAAATTCAATTGCACCGTGACAAAAATTCCATAAATCCATAAATATGGTAATCATATACCATTTCAAAACAAAATCATATAGCAGTCATAATCCATAAACCATCACATTAAATCGGTGCATCAATAAAACAGTAACCAAAGAATTCAGTGTACCACATATTAAAACAAATAAAACAGTTCAGTAATAAATAGGGAACACACCTCGATAATAGGTTCAAGTAGTAGATCTACGGATTGCTAGTCTCACCACGCTCTGCTACAGCTTTCGAACCTAATTTATAATAACACTATATTACTAATGTGTAACATAATTAATCACTAAAATCATAAAATTTACGGGTTTTACGGGTGAATACTGGCACACGTGGTTTAACTGATCTAGAAGAGCTGGGTCGAGCTGTCGAATGAACCGGAGAGTCTCTTGTACCTTCAAACAATAATAATTTATCAACCACAAGTCTAACTTAATTGATCAAAGTTAAAAAAGTATATAAGCATTTTCTGGGTTTGACTATCAATTTGGAGGATTTCGAGTCTGAATTTGACCAAACGGATTGCGAAATCGGAATCAAGGCGTCGAACAACATAAAGTATGACTTTTCGAAAATTCAAATTCTTGGTCAAAATCAAAGTCAACGGGTTTGACTGATAATTTGGAGGCCTTCGGGTTCGAATTTGGAAAAACGGACTTCGGAAACGGATTCGGCACGTCGAAAAATGTCAGAATCGGTATACTTGAACAAAATCAAAGGTCGTTTAATGGTCTTTTAAAGCCGGTCAAAGGGGTTCAATAGTCCACATTCAAAAATTCCCAAAATGTCATATTTTTTTCAAAATAATTCCCAGAATGTCACCTTTTTCAAAATAATTCCCAAAATGTCAACTTTTCAAAATAATTCTCAAAATGTCACATTTTTCAAAATAATTCCCAGAATATCACCTTTTTCAAAATAATTCCCAAAATATCACTTTTTCAAAATAATTCCCAAAATGTCATCGGGTCGGGTCGGATCGGTCAACGGTCGGGTCAGACCGGTTCGGACCGGTCAAATCGGTTCGGACCGATCAAACCGGTCAACTATAATAAACCCCATTTCGAATCTTCCCCACGCGCAGGGGCGGCGCGTGGTGACGCGTGAGCCGTCCTCCGGTATCCAAAAATTACTGCAAAAATTTACAAAAATTATTTTAAGCGATTTTGAGTCACTTACCAACCTCGGTTCAAATTTTTGAACGGTGGAGAGCTCGATTTTAATTCGATCGAAACTTTGACCGCTCCACCTCCCTCACGCGCCGTCGCCCACGGAGACAAGGACGACACTGTCGGACTTGGAACGACACCAGGAACACGATGGTGCTGGAGGTGTCGAAAACTGATCAACGATCGGAGATGAATTTAAGATTTTCCCGACGGTGGTGCTAAAAAAAAGTCGATACTTTGACTCGAAATTCACGGCGTTTGGCAGCGTTTCGCTAAAATTGTTTTACTGGGTTTTTTTCATGGGTCGACGATGAACACGATGGTGGTTTCAATTTTACGATTGGAGCTCGGACGGCGTCGGAATCAAACTTTAAAGAAGGTTGCTGGAAAGGAAATTTTAGGAATTGATTTTCTGTGTTTTCACGGAGAAACAATTCATTTCCTTTAAATGAAAAGCCTGCCGACACTCAAAGATATAATGCAAGGCTTGGTCATTGAATTTTTTTTCCAACTTCTAAAATGGCCTATAAATTTTGAAAATTTTTAATTTAGTCACCAAATTACACCGATTTAAATATATTAGTTTTTTTTTCGGGTTGTTACATCGTTCATCACTCAACTATATTCTTACTTCTTTTTTTGTCGTTAAAGTTTAAATTTTTTAATTTAGTTACTTAACTATTAAATTACTCCTAATTTAATCACTCTAACTTTCAAATTTATTTTTTATTTTACTTATATATTAATAAAATAATAATAATAAATGTCGCATCACAAAAATTATTAATAAAATAAATTAGAGTGATTAAAACAAGAGTAATTTAAAAGTTGAGTAGTTAAATTGAATTTTTTAAAACTTTAGTGACTAAAATAAGAGTGAGAAGATAGTTGAGAGATGAATTATTTAATTTACCCATAGAAAATGCTACGTATATCGATTTATTTAAATTTTTAGCGGCATGTATCAAAATAAAACGTAAACTAAACATTGGTTATGATTTTGAATAAATAAAGTTTAAATACAAAAACTGAATAAAAATAATAGTTTAGATATTAAACGATCAGTTACCCTTGTTTATTAATTCTTTGGGTTTGAGTAGTTGTTTGATTAAGTTGAATGTTGGGCAATGATGGGATTGTGGGTTATGGATGAGAAAATATGATAATGGATGGATGGATTGCTGATGATATATGGTTGATGGTAGACGTAGTTAGATTTGGAGGTTCGGTTATACATCCGAGAACAAGTTTTCTTTCTTAAAATAATGCTACATTTGGCCACCGATAACCAACCTCATAACCTGTTTCCCAAATACAGCGAGATGGAAACTGTCTTCTTGCTAAAACTGTCTATACTGCATTATCTGACAATGAAGAGAAAGATACCCAGAGAAGAAATTGCTCTCATATGCATCGCTTTTAAAGTATAATTAGGTTTAGTTGTAATTAGTTAATTTGTTATTAAGTTCTTAATTGAGTTGGACTATATTAAATGATTGTACAAATTGAGTCTTCCGAGTATAAAAGCTCACTAGTATCATGAGCTAAAAACTAAGCTTTGTAATTTGGTTTCATATTAAATCTTAATTTCATTCTATTTGTTATTTATAATATTTTTCTATTTAGAAACTAAATCAACATTCTGTTGTTCTTTCTTTCTCAATTACTGTTGTGGTCCAGTAGTCTCCGACCACCGTGCAGAGCTTCAACATTTCAATAATCGCTGCCTTGGGAAGGCCTATGCATATGACATGATGTTACTAGTACACAGAGGAACTAGGGGCACATATCTCATATTCTGAAGAACAATGTCTGTGGGAAGGTATTTAAAGAGTAACTCTTTCCATTTCTTAGTTAATGTAGTGAAATAACTCCCAACTATTTGACTTGTTAGTTAATGGTTGTTGAAACAGCTAGGTTTAAGGCTAGATTCAGCCAATAATAACAGATTAATTATAATTTTTATTTTCTGATATTAAAATATGAATTTATTATAAATTTTATGGATAAATTTAACCTTTTCATTTTATAAATCATCCAAAAACGAAATAAAATTTACTTACAAATAAACTCTGGACCTCTCATTTCAACTTTTCAAAACTTTCAAGCTTTTTCGGTGTTAAAGAAGAGTAATATCACCGATAGTCTACTCTAATTTTCGGGTGGAAGAGATCGTGTTAACTTCGGGAGATGATCGCCTATAGGAATGATTACATACATCGATATGAATTCATTTCTAAGGCAGTGATTAATTGCACGATACGATTATTCATCTTTCTTGTTTATCCGTTTTATATCTTTCACTCGATGTTAATGATTTAATTTTGTAGTTTCTTTTCTAACAGAAGACATTCAAGGATAGTGATTTGCTATCATGCTAAATCCATATAGTTTTTCCTTTCCGTACAGTTGTTTGTGCCTTTAAAAGTGTGGTTCCATTCATTGAGCCATTCACACTAGATCCTGAAAACCCACCCCCACAGAAGGACTGTAACATTTATTTCCAAACGTTGAAAGATGGCATTACAGGCAAAGAAAAGTTTGGAACAAATTGCCTTTGCAGTCTGATATCGATGCCAATATTACAGGGAATGTCACTTTCCAAATGCCTCTAAACGATTACACATGAATGCTAATGGATGTCTACTATAAAACATCACTTGATGAATGATGCCTCAGATCTTATTGTTGTCTATTTACTTCAAAACACTGCTTACACCTAAGCTCTTTGCTAAAACTTATCCTTGAACTTTTATCTTAGGGTAGAGTATATAAATAGTTCCCGAAATTTTAGGGTGTTTACATTTTGGTCACTAAATTCTTAAACCTTATAATATGGTCATTGAACTTTTAGTTTGTTTTTAATAAAATCACCGATAGTAACTCCTCTCAGTAACATTAACCCCGCTCAGTTTTATTTAACATGACACTTAACTCATGTTAAATCCTCTTCTTCTTCTTCTTCTTCTTCTTCTTCTCCTCCTCCTCCTTCTCCTTCTCCTTCTCTTGTTTCTCCTGTTTCTCCTTCTTCTCCTCCTTCTCCTCCTCCTTCTCCTTCTCCTTCTCCTTCTCCTTCTCCTTCTCCTTCTTCTCATTCTCCTTCTTCTTCTCCTTCTCCTTCTTTTTCTCCTTCTTCTTCTCCTCCTTCTCCTCCTCCTTCTTCTTCTTCTTCTTATCCTCCTTCTCCTCTTTCTTCTCATTCTTCTTCTTCTTCTTCTTTTCCTTCTCCTTCTCATTCTCCTCCTTGTTCTTCTCCATCTCCTTCTTCTTCTTCTTCTACTTCTCCTTCTCATTCTCCTTCTCCTTCTCCTTCTCCTTCTCCTTCTCCTTCTCCTTCTCCTTCTCCTTCTCCTTCTCATTCTTCTTCCCCTTCCCCTTCCCCTTCCCCTTCCCTTTCTCCTTCCCCTTCTCCTTCTCCTTCTCATTCTCATTCTCCTTCTCCTTCTCATTCTCATTCTCATTCTCATTCTCCTTCTCCTTCTTCTTCTTCTTCTTCTTCTTCTCATTCCCTTTCTTCTTCTTCTTCTTTTCTTCTTCTTCTTCTTCTCCTTCTCCTTCTCCTCCTCCTCCTCCTCCTCCTCCTCCTTCTCCTTCTTTTCTCCTTCTTCTTATTCTCCTTCTCCTTCTCCTTCTCCTTCTCATTCTCCTTCTCATTCTCATTCTTCTTCTACTTCTACTTCTCCTTCTACTTCTCCTTCTCCTTCTCCTTCTCCTTCTCCTTCTTCTTCTCCTACTTATTATTCTCTTTCTTCTTCTCCTACTTATTCTTCTCTTTCTCCTTCTCTTTCTCCTTTTCTTTCTTCTTCTCCTTATTTTTCTTCTTCTTCTTCTCCTTCTCATTCTTCTCATTCTTCTCATTCTTCTTCTTCTTCTTCTTCTTCTTCTTTCTTCTCTCCTCCTCCTCCTCCTCCTCCTTCTTCTTCTTCTCCTTCTTCTTCTCCTTCTCCTTCTCCTTCTTCTCCTTCTCCTTCTCCTTCTCTCCTTCTCCTTCTCCTTCTTCTTCTTCTCCTTCTTCTTCTCATTCTCCTTCTTCTTCTTCTTAATCTTCTTCTCCTTCTTCTTCTTCTTCTCTTCTCCTTCTCCTTCTCCTCCTTCTCCTCCTTCTCCTTCTCCTTCTCCTCCTTCTCCTTCTCCTTCTCTTTCTCCTCCTCCTTCTCCTTCTCCTTCTCATTCTCCTCATTCTCCTTCTCCTCCTTCTCATCCTTCTCCTCCTCCTCCTCCTCATTCTCCTTCTTCTGCTTCTGCTTCTCATTCTTCTTCTTCTTCTCATTCTTCTCCTTCTTCTTATTCTTCTCATTCTTCTTCTTCTTATTATATAAATTTCTCCTTCTTCTTCTTCTTCTTTTTCTTCTTCTCAAACACATATAAATAACTACCTTTCATTCTACTCCAAGTCGGCAGTGACTCACAGCATCATCACTATTATCATCGACGTCGCCTCCCGACCACACCTGACCCTCAATTCATATTCATTGTCCACTGTTGATCCCAAATGAGAGAACTTAAAACACCTAGGTAAATCCTTCTCGTTGCCGGAGCTGAAAGTTGCTCAAAGTCACGACTGTCCTTCATCTCCCTAGATACTACCTCTTGCTCATTTTTGTTGCGAAGAAGCAAAGTTAATTTCCATCTCCATTTGTCAATATTATCAAGTGTTGAAGCAACCTGACCATAGATAGAAGAAAAAAACTTTGAGTACAGGTTTCTCGCTCGCAGCTAGGTTCAAGACAAACCCAGTAGTCGCTTTGAGAAGCAAGGAAAACAGTCCCAAGTCAATAAACCAATTATTCACAAAACTGATGACTGACTCGATACGCGATTGAAAAAACATTCGTTTTTAATTGCAAAATCCAACTCCTCGTATTATAGTTAAAAAGGTATAAGAAACTCCTCTCCCTCCTTTAGTTTAACAGCAGCACGAATAATATTCATGGTCCGAGTCATCACCGGAATCATCCTGGTAAGCATAGTGACCATAATTGGAGCTTTGATGCTGCGAATAAGGCATGAAAATATTCCATAATTGGCCCAAATGTAGGATTGAAGAGGGAAGATCTTGTTTCTGCAAAAGAAATGAAAATGTTTGTTTTCTTGCGATTGCAGAAACAGGAGGGGACCAGCTTGGCATTTTGGAAGCAAAAAACAAGATTTTTTCCTCGGCTGTCCTATCAAATTTTAGATTCTCTTTGTAAATTAGATGCAGATTTTTACAATTAATAGGACCCCACCTAAGCTTTTATTGTCTGAAATGGAATTGAGTTGTGATTTTGGGGATTGCTTACCTATCTAAAGCTGGTGAAGCACATGAGTAGCGTGTGATTCCATATCAGCATCTTTTTTTATCTTGTTTCTATTAATCTTTAAGTTCATGCAAATAAGAATAATGTAAAAGAAACTGCAGAATGATACTGAACAACGTGAATTAGGTGTTTTTGGACATTGGTTGTAACAATCAGAAGCTGGTGTTTAGATTGCAATGGTGGGTTTTTTGCTATTTTCCTCGAAAACAATCACTCCCAAAAAAATTACCAGATGAATTGCTTCCTTTTCTCAAAGAAAATTAGTATAGCATTTACATAAAGGAATCACTTCCTTTTCTCTGTTTGTTTTCCTTTTGTTGTTAAAACGAAATTACACGGTAACCCATGAAAAGTTCCAATGGTGGCTTCAAGAACAGCAAAATGCCTGCAAAAACAACAAGAACAAGCTCAACAGATCCATCAACAGAACTCAAATCGAACCAGAGTTCAGTCGAATCCCATTTGTTGTTGAAAACGAATGAAAGAGTCATTAAACGTTGAAACAAACATTGAATCTTCTACTACTCCTCCCACGGCGTCTGTCCATTACAACTTTGAGCTTTTGGAGCATCTCTTGTTCATTGAATATCCTTCCAGGGGAACTTAGAAAGGCACTTCTTTTAACAGGGGGAGACCAAATTCCACTCTTGGAGTAATCAAAGTTGAATTCAGACACATCAAAGAACTTGTCGAGAAGGCCGTCAGATACCGATTTCGAAACAACTTGAACCTTAACAGGACACGTCTTGGCAGCCGAATTAGAAGATGGAGATGAGGAAACTTCAGACTCACATTTTGACATTGAGAACAGTAAGATAAGGGTGGTGATGAATGTTGTTAGAGGGATACAATGGTGTCATAGGGGAACCTTACTGAAAAATACACGTATGGCAGTATGCAATCATGGAGAGGAGGCATAACTAAAAGGCTTGAAACTTAGAGGAAACCTGCATTTGGGTAACCAATAATTTGAGCAATGGAAAGCTTATTTTGTGTGACTGCAAATTTTGATTTGGTATGGGCTCAAGGGGATATATTCGTTCTTTTTGTGGACCCTCTTATCTTATTTCATTGCCAATTCTCATGGTTGGTAACCAAGAAGATCGATCCTTTAAAAAAAGAGAAAATAATCTCAGTGACTAAAAATGCCTTATAATATACGATTTTAACCAACTTTTTTTGGATTTGCCAAAATGACCAACAAAATCGCAATGCGAAATAAAAATCGCAACGCGATCTCCAGAATCGCAAATCAGTTCCCAGAATCGCAACGTGATTATGAAGAATCGCAATGCGATAGTACAAATTAGCATTGCGATTTTCCAGAATCGCAACGCGAACATATAAATCGCAACGCGATTCTGACTATCGCAACGAGTATCCGTAAAATCGCAACGACAATACGTAAAATCGCAACGCGTATACGTAAAATCGCAACGCATATCCGTAAATCGTAACGCGTATCCGTAAATAGCAATACGAATACGTAAATCGCAATGTGATTACGTAAATCGCAATGCGAATACGTAAATCGCAACGACAATACGTAAAATCGCAATGCGATTTTTAAAGCGCCATTAAAATCGCTACGCATATTTTATTTTCAAATTCCAAACACGAATATTAATATCGGAACACTGAACCGTCCACAGTATATCCCGTAATCGCAACTCATAACCTAAAACCTAAAATCACAACTCAGTCCCATCTCCATCTCTCACTCACTACGGCAAAATCCGTCCTCATCTCCGAAGATTTCCGTCCCCATCTCCGGCGAAATCCCTCACAACCATTCACGGTCAGAAATCCCTCACAATCATTCAGAAATGGAAAATCAACCTCCGAGGGTTAGTTTTTGTAATTATTTTTATTTTGAAAATGTTGCATTATTTTAGGTTTTTCATATTGAAATTGATGATAAGTTTACCGATAATTTCAATAATAGATTAACCATTTCACTTAGATTTCTTATTAAATTCATTCGATTGCTGCCAATACTGCTAAACTGTTTAGTCTTTAACCCTATGAAGTTAGTATTTGTCTTTGTTTTGTCTTTTGGTTGAAGTAATGCAATCCATTAAAGTTTCAATTTGCAGAAGAAGAATAGTTTCTAAACTTAAAATCGCAACATGAAAATGAAAATCGCAACACGAAAATGACTATCGCAACGAGAGAAATGAAAATCACAACGAGATAATCGCAACGCGAAACCAAAAATCGCATTGCGATTTTCATTTCGCGTTGCGATTTTAATTTCGCGTTGCGATTCTCTTGTTGCGATTTTCATTTCGCGTTGCGATTCTCTCGTTGCAATAGTCATTTCCGCGTTGCGATAGTCATTCTCTCGTTGCGATTTTCATTTCAACGAAAAGATAAAACAGTGTTGCAAATTTTAGTTTCAAGAATAAACTACTACTCTTTATGTTTATTGTTTTTGGTATATCTTCACAGTGTAGTTTTTGGTATATCTAACTTGGTATGTTTATTGTTTTTGTAGAAATTTTTTTCAGCTTCATTGACATTAAGGAATAAAGTTAGCCTAGCCACTACAATTGCTTCGAAGCTTTCACCTACACAAAGAAAATTGTTTGAGGAAACCTGCTTCGGGCCATGGCTGAGAGTACAACATCCGGGTGGAGATGCTAATTTGACCCATTTGTGGCTTCAGACGATGACTAGCGATCTACCCGACAGTATACAATGTGGTGAGGAAGAGATATGGTTTCATTTTTCACCGGCGTATACTTGTTTTGGGCGGAAGAAGTTCTGCTTAACCACTGGTCTACAATTCGGACATGATGATGTAGGCCGATACACTCGTCATATCACCCGCCCGTCATGGTTATCCTGGGTTTTTCCTAATGAGTCAATAGAGAAGCCGAACTTATACGTCGACGACCTGAAGAAATTGTTTAATAAGAAAGATGGTTTTACTCAGATGAATGACGTCGATGTTGTCCGAGTATGCCTTCTAGTACTTTTGTATGCCGGCTTTTTAGGCAGAGAGGCCAGAAAACCTATTCCTCATGAGCTAATATTATTGGTAGATGACCTAAATACATGTAATCTGTTTCCGTGGGGTTCGTATATATGGAAAGCTACCTGGACTAAGTTGTCGTCTGCCTTTGATGACCGCAAAAGTTTACGTGGCGATGGGTCGAAATACACTTTGTCAGGCTTTGTTTGAGCCTTTAAGGTAATAATTTCTATATAATGTTTTCAAAATTATAATTAATTATTTAACAATTACTAATGTTTGTTATTATATTGTTTGTAGATTTGGATATTCGAGGCTTTCCCCAGCATGCAGACATATGCATTAAAAACTTCAAATGATATTCCTAGGGCTATTTCCTGGAAGAGAAAACGTCTGTTGGATTGGGAAGACTTAATACCATATGCGACAATAAATAATGTAAGTTAACACAAATACTATCATATATAAACAAGTTATTAATAGTAGACGTTTAACTTTGTTTGAGTTTTTATATTTTTAGGAGGCCAACACTCCATTACAGAGACTGACACCCACAGAGGCTGAGCTTGCCAGTGATTGGTGGCAAGCTAGTTAACGTTTTTTTAATGGCACGAATGATGAGCAACCTCCACTTCGAGAGCCATCACCTCACCCATAGCCATCACCTGATCGACCCGACTATACACCTCTACAACGAGAGCCATCACCTATCCCGTCACATCATCGAGCCTCTTCTCCACCATCACCTCATAAAAGGCGACCGACAAAGATGCCACGACTTCTATCTCCCTGTTCTCCACCTCCACCTCCACGGGATGAGTCAAGGGAGTTACGTGATGAGGTCAATGCCTTGCGTGAGGAGATCGGTACTCTACGCGATAACGATGGTGCATGGCGTGTGGAGGTGTCTACTTTACGTGGTGAGGTTGCCGCTCTACGTGAGATGGTAGTATCATTGCAGAATGAGGTTCATACTCTACGCAACGAGGTAAGTTTAAGATTTTCCATATTTAACTTGATGATAAATTTACTCGTAATTTCACTTAGATTAACTATTTCACTTAGATTGCTTAGTAAATTTATTCGATTGCTGCCAATACTGCTAAACTGTTTATTCTTTAACACTGTGAAGTTAGTATTTGTCTTTTGTTTTGTCTTTTGGTTGAAGTAAATTTATTCGGTTGTTGCCAATTCTGCTAAACTGTGTATTCTTTAACACTGTGAAGTTAATATTTGTCTTTGTTTTGTCTTTTGGTTGAAAGTAAATTTGTTCGGTTGCTGCCAATTATGCTAAACTGTGTATTCTTTAACACTGTGAAGTTAGTATTTGTCTTTGTTTTGTCTTTTGGTTGAAAGTAAATTTGTTCGGTTGTTGTCAATTCTGCTAAACTGTGTATTCTTTAATACTCTGAAGTTAGTATTTGTCTTTGTTTTGTCTTTGGTTGAAGTAATGCAATCCATTCAAGTTTCAATTGCAGAAGAAGAAATAGTTTACTTTCGCAACACGAAACTTAAAATCGCAACGTGAAAAATGATTATCGCAACGCGAAATGAATCGCAACGAGAGAATCGCAACGCGAAATGAAAATCGCAACGAGAGAATCGCAACGACAAAATCGCAACGCGAAACTATAATCGCGTTGCGATTTTCATTTCGCATTGCGATTCTCTCGTTGCGATTTTCATTTCGCGTTGCGATTCTCTCGTTGCAATATTCATTTCGCGTTGCGATAGTCATTTTTCACGTTGCGATTTTAAGTTCCAGAAACTATTCTTCTTCTGCAAATTGAAACTTGAATGAATTGCATTACTTCAACCAATAGACAAAGAAAAATACTAACTTGACAGTGTTGCAAGTTTGAAACATATTTGTCTTTGTTATCTGTTGCATTTTGTGAACTATGATAGAATAATGACTTGGGTGAATACAATGCAAGTTTGAAACATATTTGTCTTTGTTTTCACTGTTTAAATATAATGTCTGTTTATTTACTGATTTTTGTATTTAATTATTTAGCGGCCCGATAAGGTGGATGCTTTACGTTGGGTTTTTCTTGTACGACAGAGTTCACGCATCAGACGGCGTACACGTGCTATTAAGTCTCCGTACACCCCAATAGTGTGAAGACACCGCAAGAAGAAGCCCGACTCACCTGTCATCCCTCAAGAGTCTACTCCTATCATTGAAGAGGCCCCTATCATTCCTCGAGAGTCCTCTCCCACCGTTCAAGATGCCACTGTCATCGTTGAAGAGGTCCCTCCCACCATTCAAGAGCCCGATTCATATGGCGTCATATGTAAGATTCTTGAGAAACCCTCTGACGTGCCGGACATGATGGATGAGAGTTGGCTCTCGTATGAGTTACCGGCCAATACCATTCCGGTATCTAAAGTGGAGAGGAGACAACTACCAGACACAATTCTGGATAACACCCTTTGGGCTAAGACCGCAGTTGATTTTTATCTACATGAGCGGAGCCAGGGGTGTTTCACTGATATATGCAAGCTCAACGATGATATCTATTTGTTGCTTGATCGATCTTGGTGGGGCGTATTATTAGGGGTCGAAGACAATGACTATTTCGATGGAGGGGTAAGTCTTATATTTTTCTTATATTTCAATTTGATTATTTTTTTTTTTAAATTTATGTAAGTCACTAATATATGTCTTTTTTTGTAAAACAGCATATCGATGCGTGGCTTTCACGTCTTCTAATAATTAGGAAACTTAAGAAAAATAAAAGAAATACACGATATACTATGCCGACGTCTTTTAACGCCGTTCACTTGAAGAATCAACGAGATGAATCATTTGCGTTGGGCAATGGACAAGCTAAACTTTGTCCTACATGGTGGGAGGTCGATAAGGTTAGTATTTATTTTAGATTGAGTTTAAAGGTATTCATAAATAAGTGCACAAATGAATGAATTATTACTTATGATTGCAGGTGTTTATCCATGTTTTGGAACGTAAACATTGGCTTCTCGTCGAGCTTCAGCTCCCATCCCTTAAGGCAATTGTATATGACAGCATGATAAATTACATATCATTGGCTGATTTAAGAGATATTATTAAGGGATGGAGCTCTCATTTGGCTAAATTCTTGGATGCGATAAATTATTGGACTCGTTCTGGAAACAAGAAGCCAAAGAAGCTCAATATTATAGTTAGTAGAGACGAGACCGCACCACAACAAACGGAAAGAGCCAGAGGGGATTGTGGTCCTCTCGTATGCTTGGCGTTGGAGCGTTTGATCATAGGAAGTATAAAGTATATACCTCCCACCGATAGAGATAGAGCTGCAGTAGGCTTGTGGTTTCGGCATTATATGGTTAGATCGATATATACGAGACGCTGCCTACCTGCATCCGCGTTATAAAAATGTCCATAAACAATTGGTAAGTTTATAGGCTTTTGGTTTGAAAATGTTTGGTTAAGTACCTAGAATTCAATAATTTGCTGTTTATAGGTTTTAGATGTGTAGAAAGTGTTGTTTGAGCAAATGTTTGGTTTCTGCAGGTTAATCTCAGAAGTGAGCTGCGTGAAAATGATGTATGGCTGTAAAAGTTGATTCAATAGTAGGTGAGGAAATAAGAATTATTGCTTATTTTTTGATTGTTTAATTGATTTGTAAAAGATGATTTGTAAAAGTTGATTTGTTTAATTGATGTGAACATAATTCTTATTTGTGCTTGTTTAATTGATTGAAATGTAATGGTTGATTTTGTTGATTTCAATCTGCATTATGTTGAAGGCAAAAATGACTATCGCAATGCGAAATGAAAATCGCAACGAGAGAATCGCAATGCGAAATGAAAATCGCAACGACAAAATCGCAACGCGAAACTAAATTCGCGTTGCGATTTTCATTTCGCTTTGTGATTCTCTCATTGCGATTTTCATTTCGTATTGCGATTCTATCGTTGCGATTTTCATTTCGCATTGCGATAGACATTAAGATGATTGCGAACAACATTTTCGTGTTGCGATAGTCAAATGAATGCCTAATAAGTGATAACAACTGAACAGATCATAGCAATTTTCAAACTCAAGTTACTAATACATGCCTAACTGAAAATGTTAAACGTTCACACATAAAATCCACATAATACAACGTTTGCATTTAAAAATCACCTAAGTTAACAGTCCCAAAAGGTGAAGCCGGTTGTAATTGGGATTTTAAAGATGATTGCGATTTTGATTTCCTTTTGCTTGACACCATATGAGCTTTGGATTTTGATGAGGATCCATATTTTGGTAGAGGAAAAGATGATTGTGATGGCACTGGTGATCCACATGTCAACCTTGTATGACCACTTTCCTTGCACCGACTACATGTCGATCTCTTCTTCTCTTCACCCTTAGACGGTATACGATCGTGACTTTTTGGTCGGCCAGGTAGCCTTCTGTCCATGGCTGGTGGCAAAACTGTTTGTAAGTCATCTGGTATGTCCCACTCAGAAGGATGTGGAATAGGGTAGACAATCTCGCCATAAGTCTGTCGATATACTTCTGTAGTGTAGCAATCCATAGCGTTGGTTTAGATGAAGAGAAACTTTTATAACATGGCCACACGGATAACCAGATGTTTGCCATTTCATACAACTACACGTCTTTGCATTTAGATCGAAAAGCCCATTTAAGTTATTATCCATTACTTCAAACAAAGTGTTTGAATATGGTTCAACTCTCCATGACGTTGACTTCACAAGACGTTTCGTTATCTTTTTTTCTGTCCATGGTGTAACACGATGTTCCAATGTTCCTGTAAATTTAAATAAATAATACTTAGTAAAATATATGATAAGTTACGAATTTAAAGAAATAATACCTGCATGGTTTCTTTTCTTGTAGTACCACTGTTGAATAGAGGCTCAAAAAAACTCCATTAACATAGTAATGGGTAATTTCCGGGAATGACGACTTAGAGCGTTGATTGATTCTGCACTATTAGATGTCATGAAACCATATCTTGCTCCAAGTTGATGTACTATTGACCATCTTTCAAACCCGACATCTTCTAGTGTTTGAGCACACTGAGGCAAAACACGTCTTAAACAGTTTATATGCTTATTAAAATCCACTTCCCGATAAGCTTTTACAGTCTTCCGGTATGTCCATTTGTGATTTTTTATACTAGCAGACCTTGATTTTAGATTTCTATACAAATGAACACCACAAAGTCCATGAAAAGCATCTGGGAAACACCTTCTAACAGCGTTGTCAATTGAGTTTGCCCTATCGGATATGATTTTCAGATTGCTAATAGGACCTATGCAATCCCTAAGATGCCCCATAAACCATGTCCATGAATCAGAGGTTTCAGATTTTCCAACCCCGTAAGCTATTGGCAGTATCCCATTGTTAGCATCCATGGCTACTGCTAATAAGTTTACTCCAAGGTATCGACCTTTTAAATGTGCTCCGTCAACTATAATAACTGGGCGCATGTAATTAATAAACGAACGAATCTACAAAATCATATACACAAGAAATATAATCATTTAAATGTGAAATGCATGTAACTAACAAAAATGAGTCAACAAAATTATATTGATTTACTAACCGCAGCACCAATGGTGATAAACAGCAACTCAAAGTGTCCATCTCTATCTGTTTTGATATGAGTTACCGACCCAAGATTTTGCAACTTTAAATTGTGACAATAAGCTGGCAGTTGGGCAAACGATGCTTCTGGCGACCCCCTCAACAATTCCAAGGCATAACATTTGGCTCTCCAAGCTTGAGAATATGAGATACTAATATTGAACCGAGCATTCATATCAGTCATAATTTCATGTCCTCGATATACCCTACCATTCAAAAACATTAACTCAGCCAGAAAACCACCCAACACCTTTTTGTTTGCCTGTCTATGGTGAGGAAAAACTTGGGTTCTTGAACATGTATGTTTATCAATAAAAGTCCTAACTTGAAACATTTCACAATCTTTTATCCTCTTTGCAATCATACGCCACATACAGTTTTTGTCAATCAACACCTTGTTTCGAAACGATCTTTGCTTGATTTGTTAACTTTTAGTTGATAGCCATCTTCCACACATTTCGTATACAAAGCTATCTTCAAGTCTTCCTTTGTATCAAAACAATCATCTTTCTTGATACGAATAATTTTTGTGTAACAATCAACTGCTATCTTTACCAACTCTTCTTCCGGTATCTGAAGTAATTCTGGCATATTCCAGTTATACTCCCGTGGCATTTTCTTCGGGGACTTTTCTTTGGGGATTTCTTTTTCTTCTTTTTCTTCTTCAGTGTTATATGAATTACAGAATGGATGTTCAACATGTTCATTTACAGTCGTAACTTCCTCCTCATTATCATCAACAATATCTTCCTCGGCAACGGCTGTTTCATCATCAAAATTCGGGTATTGACCAATATCAAAATCATTACACGCAGGGTCTGTTTCTTCTTCTGAAAAATCATCAAAATCCGAG
Source organism: Hibiscus syriacus (assembly GCF_006381635.1). NCBI lineage: Eukaryota > Viridiplantae > Streptophyta > Magnoliopsida > Malvales > Malvaceae > Hibiscus > Hibiscus syriacus. The sequence continues at coordinate 1,171,201 of NW_024063270.1, forward strand.
TATTGACCAAGATCAAAGTCCGGGTATTGACCAAGATCAAATTTCGAATACTGACTAGTACTCACAATTTTTTCTGTTGGCTCATCATCGTCTAACTGGTCAATACGAAAACCGGAATTTGGTGCTGAAAGTTGATTGGGATTTGGATTAGGAAAGGTTGTGGGTTTTGAGATTGTGTTGGTATTGGAAATGTGGTGAAACAATATTTGCTTGGTGATGAAATTGTGGTGGAACCATTAAATTTTGAGCACCATAAACTGGGGTTGAAAAACTTAGTTGATTACTACCCGCTACTGACCCAACTTCACTACTTCTAGGTTTAACAACATACAATGTAACATCATCACTTGAAACACTAATGTAAGCAATGAATCGTTCAACATCTTCATTGTCGGTTAACAAATAAACTTTACCATTTCTCTGATAAGATAGCCTAAAACCACTTAGGGGCTCTAAATTCAATTTATTTGCTACACGTAACATTAGAGTTTCATAAGTTAACTTTTTTAATGACAGTTTTAGTTGAAGATTCATGGGTAAAGACATATATTGTAAAACACCATGAACATTCTCCCATGACCCTCCAAAACACAAATCTATCCAAACATGATCAACATTAGATGATTTCATTATTGTAAATTAATTTACTAAACAAACGAGCTGCGAAACTAAAACATGTTGCCGGATGGGGAAGGATGTCATTGGATATAGGAACGGATGTCGCCGGAGAGATTGATAGATGGAGATGGAATGAGTTGCGATTTAGGGATTTAGGTTATGAGTTGCTGCTGCTGCGTAGTTATATACCCAAAACATTTGTGTTGCGAAATTAAAACCTGTTGCGAATTCAGAAATCGAGTTGCGAATTTGAAATTCAGTATTGCGATAGTCAGAATCTCGTTGCGATTTACGGATACGCGTTGCGATTTTACGTATTGTCGTTGCGATTTACGAATACGCGTTGCGATTTTACGGATACTCGTTGCAATAGTCAGAATCACGTTGCGATTTATATGTTCGCATTGCGATTTATATGTTTGCGTTGCGATTTATATGTTCGCGTTGCGATTCTGGAAAATCGCAATGCTAATTTGTACTATCGCATTGCGATTCTTCATAATCGCGTTGCGATTCTGGGAACTGATTTGCGATTTTTATTTCGCATTGCGATTTTGTTGGTCATTTTGGCAAATCCAAAAAAAATTGGTTAAAATCGTATATTATAAGGCATTTTTTGTCACTGAGATTATTTTCTCCTAAAAAAATGTGTGTTTTATTTTGGGCACTGTTCATGATAGAATGGGGATCCATATAAACCATGGAAACTAAGAAGAAAAGTTTAGCGACTTCTATTTTGTGTAAGCGGTTGCAAATGTTAAGATTTAAATTTCGGACATGTGGAGTTTCGTAGGACAGCAGCTTTGAGACAAATAATAGTGATCATGCTGGCATGGCCGACATGGGAAGATTCTGTTGTTGCAGATGAAAAACTAGTGGTTGCTGTTTATGGTTTCCATGTGGTTCTCTTTCAGAATTACAGAGATTAAGTCCAAAATTCAACAGAAATACTGTAATCTTTGGTGCGGGAAGCCTTTTGATGGGCTTTTTTTTTCAGTGGATAAAATACACTCCAAGTCACTCCATTATTGGTTTGGTTTCAAATATGTTATTTTTCTAAAAGTTATAATTTAGTCGCTCAATTAGAATATTGTTACAGACAAGTTAATAAGTAGTTAAATATTAGACGAAATAGTGTTGTGATCTCCTACAATAATAGTTTTAGTCTCTAGAATTTATGCGTTCTATTAATTTTGTCACAATTTAATAACTATAATTCTTGATATTTAATTTTTTTTTATCAATTTAGTCATTCTTCTTCTTTCAAATTGCTTGTTTTTTCTTCCATAACGTTTATTTTCATGTTGTTTAGAATTGTTCTCAATATCTTATATGGTGTTGAATTTGACCAATAGGAGCTCTTTATTTACTATTTTGTGTGATATGGAATGACATATTTTTTCTTATGCAATTCTTTTTTGCTGTACACTTGGAGATAGTCTCTTACATGTTATATATTTTTTAAAGTACTGATTGCATGCTTTATTGGTTGTTGGCCAATCTCATCTTCAGGTTATAGATTTTTCAATATTAATTAGAAATAAAAATTTTATTAGATTTGTAAACTAGTAAGATAAAAGCGTGATCACAAACTCATAAGGTAATCAATGAAATAAAGCAAGATTCAATATTAGTAACTAGAGATTTTAACAAATCAACCAAGGCAACTCAATGTAAATAAGCGAGCGATAATTCAATGAAAGTGTTCTTTAAGTTTTCTGCCCCTTGCTTAAAGCATATTGTCCCAATATGTAAAATTAAGGCATATGAGAAGGAATAAAGATACTCCCTTTGTTTAGTGACGGCCACAACCTCGACGAGAGATTTCCAAATACTCTCAAAAATTGCAAATCAAATTTGTTTCGTCCTCGTGATAGATTTCAGATTGTTTTCCATGTAAATTCGATGATATGGTCGTTCATTCAAGTTCGATCAAAACTATATGGGGTACCTTAAAAAATCAAAGAAAAATAAATTAATAATCAAAATAAATAAATAAAAATACTAAAATTTTTAAAAATAAACGAAATAAATAAAAATGGGTTGCCTCCCATTAAAGAGCTTTTTTTAATGTCGTTAGTTTGGCGACCTGGTTCATACTACAGGTTCCGACAGAGATGCTTCCTCCACTTCATACGATTTTTCCAACTAAGAAATTTTATGAGAAATTCTACAATCATAGATTATGTCATTCTCATAGACCTTTCTTCGGGTCTTTTTCATCTTTGAAAGTTTGTTCGAAATCGATAAATTATCTACTTCACTAAAAAAATGTGTTCTTTAAATGTTACGAAAGTGACTTTAATTCTAACTTTTGTTTCTGCAAAATAGATGAAAAAATTTTAGATTGAGAAGACATCAAATTTAAATTCTTACTTAGCTCTTCTCTAGACGACTGCAAGTCCATATTAAAAGTGATATCAGTTCCAACCTTCGAATTCATGTACGACTCATCAAAAAAATTATGTTCAACATATTCATCTACGAAAGGTTTAAATATATCGAGAAATCTAACATTAGCCATAGAGTTAAGATGTTTTATTACTTTGTAAACATCGAATTTTACCACTTCATCGTCAAATTCCATGGTAAGAGTTCCACTTCTAACGTCGATTTTAGTGTGAGTTATGCTTAGGAAGGGGCGACCAAGAAGGATTTCAGAAGAAGTGTTGGTTTGATCATTCTCCATGTCAATGACATAGAAATCTGCCGGAAAAATAAGTTCATTTACCATAAGTAAAACGTTTTGAAGGAATCATTCAGGATAGATGACGGATTTGTTGGCGAGTTGAATCGTTACTCTATTTCCTTCAAAGTATCGGTAGTAATTAAATTGTAAACAGAAAGCGACATAACATTTATAGAAGCACCAAGATCACATATAACATGCTTAATTCCAACCTTACCGATTTTACAAGGTATATCAAACATACATTGGTCCTCTAACTTTGGTGGAAACCTATGTTGGAAAATAACTTAGATATTTTCGGCTAGGTTTACCTTTTCATTGCTGGTAAGTCTCCATTTGGTTGTGCAAAGATCTTTCAAGAATCTAACGAATCTTGACACTTTTCGGATTACCTCAAGAAGCGGTATATTTATCTCCGCCTTTCAAAAAACATCTAAAATTTCTTTTTCCTCTTGTTTATCATGTTTTACTAACCTGAAGGGAAAGGGAGGAGGTGTCACAAAGGAAGATGGCAAGGGAGTTGGCGGTGCATATTTATTTTTCTTTTGGGATCTCGCATCGACTTCTTCTTTTTCTTGAAATTTTACGGAATCATCTTTATTTTTTTCTCCATTGCGTTGATTTCTTCCTCCTGGGAACCTGCGACAATATCTCATTTTCATTTGGATTTTGCGACAACATCCTTAGGAATTGGTTCTATGACGGTACCACTCCGAGGGTGATGGCACTAACGTTTTCTCGTGGGTTTGCCTCGGTTTGAGATGATAGTTTTCCCTGTGATTCCATGCGTCCCACAGTCTGATCCAGTTGACTCATTTGTTTTTCGAGCTCTTGAAAGCGAGCTTCAGTGTGATTCTAAAATGTTTCTTGAGATAGTGTCAATCGTTCGACGATGGACCTTCACTAATGCTTTTGGCGATTGATACGGATGTTGTGAAGGCGATCTCAGATTTTGTCCATATCTGAAATTTGGATGGTCCATCAACCCTGGATTATAGGTATTTACGTTAGGATTATACGGTCTCTAAGGAGATCCCGAAAAATTTTCAACTGCATTTATCTGTGCGGCAGTTTCTTCTTGTAACATCGGACAACAATTTGTGAGATGGTTCGACATTATACAAATTATGCAAAGTCTAGCCATAGTTGTTTTTCCTGAAACAAAAGATTAAGCAATATCAACTAAATTATTAATTTTATTTTCTACGAAATTGCACTTATCTCGTGAACTCGTCGAGTAGGTTCTCTAGCAGAGCTAAATTATTGAGAGTTAGCAGCCATAGTTGAGATCAGATTTTTGGTTGCATTTGGAGTCATATTAACAAGTGCTCATGCTCTAGTTGCGTTTATTAACTTCATCTCCAAGGGAAGTAGTCCTTCATAAAAGTATTGGAGAAGTGTTTGCTACGATAATCCATGTTGTAGACAGCTAGAACAGAGTTTCTTGAATCATTCTCAGTAGTCATATAACGATTGTCCATTTTTTTTGTACTCCTAAGATTTCCCTTCTTAATTCACTTTTTTTTCTGTAGGGAATAACATGTCAAGAAAAAGACAAGTCATCAACCCATGTTTAAACAAAATTAGGTGGTAAATAAAATAACCAATCTTTAGCTGAGTCGAGTAAAGAAAAAGGAAAAGCACTAGTTTAATTTGATCATCAGATACTCCATGTGGTTTCATGCTAGAGCAGACCAGATGAAACCCAGTAAGATGCTTGTGAGGACTTTCACTGGGCATTCTATGGAAAGTAGGTAGAAGATGGATTAAACATGTTTTCAATTCAAATGGTGTTTCTCCATTAGGGAATGCGATGCATAACGATGTTGGTTCGACATGTGCTACAATTAATTCTCGAGTTGTCTATTGATCATTTGGAGTTGGGTCTTCAAAGTCTTCTTCAACGTCAGAGAATGCTTTAGCGTCAAAGGGTATCTCTGGATTATGTTTTGGATTTGATTTGGAATATTATTGTTCTTGTTGTTGCCGTAGTTTTCTGTCTTGTAGTTTATGTGAGCGTAATCTTCATGCTAGTGCTTCAATTTCAGGTATAAAATCAACCAGTTCACCCATATTTTTTGGTAATAAATTAAAACAAAATTTAATCAGTAATTTTGTCGTAATCCCCGACAATTGTGCCAATTTGACCAAGCTTCGTAATTTTCAAATAATTAATCATTTTTCCTGAATAATTATACTAAAAATGCAGAATAAGGAAGAAGAGTGTCAGTCCACAGAGATTCAAAAATTTCTATTTCTATTTTGATTTGATCTTGAACCAAGAAAGTTGTAAAACAAATAATTAAAAAATAGGGGTTTAAAATAATCAAGTAAACTAAATAAAATAAAATAAAAGTAACGAAAGTAATAAAAATAAGAAAAGTAAATTGTAGAAAAATTAATTATGATAAGAGATAGCATCCAGTTTCGCTTTGCCTCAATCCATCTCGATCACTAAAATAAGTTTTACTTTGAGTACTTGTCGGTTTCAGTCTACAAGGCCTAACCCTTGTAACTTGCTCTTCTCGCTGATGAACTAATTTTCCAAAATCAATCCTTAGAGTTTTGTACTTATTTGGATTAATGTTGGCTATCGACTTTAACGCCAATGCTGGTTAAAAACTGGAAAAATACGTGCTCGAATTATGGTGTCTCAATGAGAATTGAACTTGATCTTGATTTCCCTTAGTGGACCGCTGCTAAGTTCATTCTTAGGGAATTGAACTTGCTACAAGTCGATTCTCCTCCTCAACTATAAATCGTAACGTCTATCAAGCCAATGTGCACTCCTTAGATTGAAGATATTGAGATGTCTGAAGAAAGGCTGATTGTCTCTCTTTGTCTGCTGAAAATCAAGAAAGAAACCTGAAGGTATGAAGCGCCTTTGTAATTCTCACGAGATTGGATTGAGTCGTAACTTAGCTATCAACTAACGAAAAATTTAGCCAAGCATGGTAGAACTCATGCTTTATGTGTGGAATGAATGGTAGATGAAAAAAGAGAATTTTATTAGAACGAAAGAATATGCCAAAATCAGTTCCATATTGAATTCTAAACTTGTAAGGTATATCTTTCAAGCTTCACCTTGATGGGTATTTATAGCTTGAGAAAACCTAAGGAAAATAAAATACCTAAAGAAAATAAAATCCTAATAAAACTCTTTAGCAAAATAAAATCCTAATAAAATTCTTTAGCAAAATAAAATCCTAATTAGTTAAATAACAAAATCTAAAAGTATTTGAATTTAATTACAATGTTTAATTCTTAAAGAATTTTGATTCGCCTTGTTTTTCTCCTTTGATCTTGCTACTTGGATTATTTTATTGAAGTTGGTTCCCAACTTGGTCTCTGAATTTGAGTTGACACCGACTTATCTAAAGAAATGGGATAAATCTACTTTAATGCGCAATTTAATTGTTGTTTTCTGGAAAACATAGTTTTGCATGAAATCTAACACAAATAACCCAAATTAGCACTATAAAAGGGAATAACACAGTTTAATTAATAATAAATTATTAACCAAATAAAAAACTCATCAACCACCTTCTAGAGGACTTACTCACTATATTGCAATATTCTCCCTACTCCTTCAACAAATTTATTTTTTCTCTAAAGATAGAAAACCACGACTTAGGCAAAGGATTTGTAAATCCATATGCAACTTGTTATGAAGCTGGCACATAGTTGACAACCAAGCTCCCCTCTACAACCTTCTTCCACACGAAATGAATATCAAGCTCCACATGCTTAAACTTGGCATGAAACACCAGATTCACAAAATTGGAGACAACACTCGTGTTGTTACTCTAAAAGATCGGAGTTCACTTAAGCTTCACTTCGATGTCAATAAGCAAGGCTTGAAGCCAAACCATTTCAGAAGCCACATCTGTCACTCCTCGATACTCTACCTCGATCATGGACCGTGAAACCAGGAGTTGACGCTTGGAACTCTAAGCAACTAGGTTACTATCAAAATAAACATAATAGCCCGTAACCGAGCACCGATCATCAATATTACTCCCCCAATCTGCATCAACAAATGTTGTTAGATCACACGAACTAGAAGAATCTTCAATTATGAGGAAATACTCTAATGTTCCATTTAAGTAACGAAGAATCCGCTTCATAATAACCCAGTGAAGTTCACACGGTTGATGCATATATTGTGCCACCCAGTGAACACTAAAGGTGATATATGGGCGTGTGTGATTGAGATACAATAGGATGCCAACCACACTTTGATACTTCTGAGAATCATCTAGAAGTTTACCCCCATATTGACTAAGCTTAGGTGACACAATAATGGGGGTCAGAACAGACTTAGCACATTCCATATGTACCCTTATAAGTAAGTCACATATATATTTCTTTTGGCTGAGTAAAAGGTAGCCATCTCTACATTTTACTTCAAGTCTAAGGAAAAAATCCAAGTTCCCCAAATCTTTTAATGGGAATTCATGACCTATATACGTAACAACCTGCTCAACATCTTCACTCAGTTGGCCTGGAATAATGATGTTGTTAGCGTATACAATTATATATATATATATATATATATATATATATATATCTTAAACTTGAATTTCCTGGGTTAATTTCTAATTTGATTCGGTCAATTCATGATATGGAATTAGCTTTACAGCAGGGGTCCTCTTCTTGTTTAATTGAAGACGTTGCTAATTCTAGGAAGAAGCTTTGAAAGTTATACAGAAAAGAAGAGCAGATTTGGTTTCAAAAGTTGAGAGTAAAGTGGTTATTGGAGGGTGACAAAAATTCTAGATTTTTTCATCAGTGTGTGGCGAATAGAGGGAGACTGAATCTTATTAAATCCTTCAAGGTTAGAGATGAGTGTATTTCAAACCATGGTAGATTAAAGAATTGTGTGGTGGAGTTATTCAAATTGGCGTATAATTTGGATAGCACGTTGGAGGTTGAGGATATGGATTTGAACTTCTCTAAGCTGTCAGTGGCGCAAAACACTTGTTTGGAGAGGTAGTTTTTAGAGAAGGAAATTTGGGAAGCTATTGCGGATACCGATAGTAATAAAGTCCCTGGTCCAGATACTCTATAAGAAGCTGTCGGAATGGAAAGCATCATCTCTTTCTATTGCAGGGAGGGTGGTGTTAATCAAATCGGTTTTATGTTCATTGCCAATTTATTTCTTGTCTATTTTCAGGTTTCCATCTAGAGTCCTTTCGAGGTTGAATTCAATAATGGCGAACTTTTTGTGGGGTGATTCGAACGGGAGGAGAAGAATTCATTGGGTCAATTGGTTGTATTTATGTAAGCCTAAGGAGTTAGTCGGGTTAGGAATTATTGATTTGAACTTTCTAAATAGAGCGCTCCTGGGTAAATCGTCATGGTTATTTGTGACTGAATCTAGGTCGTGGTGGAAAAGGGTGACATACTGCAAGAATGGGTGGATCCGAGGGACCTGTCGATCAAGAGAAGGTATTTTCCGAAAGCTTCTTGGGTCTGGAAAGGGGTGATTAATAATGGTTTGGTCAAGGATGATTTTGGGGAGAGTTTCAGAAAGTATTTGAGATTCAAAGTTGGGAAAGTGTTGGGACAGTTGGCGCAGCGGAAATAAAACTCGACGGTCTCACCAGCGATCCAAGTACGAAAAATTGAAATCGAGAGGAAGAGATGCGAATACTTACAGTGAGTTCCTTGAAAAATAGCAAGGACAACAATAAATACTAGTTGTGTAAATCAGTTCTAATCTTAAGCCTCCACGAAATTACGTCTCGGCCTCTACTTAGTTCACCCGATTGAGAGCAATCTTTGTTTTCCCCAAAACTCTTTTGAGAGAAAACGATTGAAGGTTTTGAGTGTGTGTTGTACAATGGCTACTAGACCTAACACACTCTTTTATAGCCAAGTTACCCTAATCATATTAGGGATTTTATTATTTCAAATTAATTAAATCTATATTTAATTAATTGAAATTAAATATTCAGGATTATTAAAACATATATTTAATTAACTCTAGATATATATTTTAGTAACGTACAACAATTGTACATCTTTGCTCGTTTCAATCCTAGGGTGTGACCTTGTAGGTTCTTATAACGTTAGCAGTAATTATTAGAACAATTCTAATATTACATACAATGAGTGGCATCTAGCAATATATCATTGTCACCTAAGTTACAAGAAAATATGAATCGACATATCATCTTGGTGATTACTCTTTTATGTATTACATCCTTATGTCCTTTATATCTAGAATAAGCACAAGTCTTGGAATAGTCACACTTGTATAGCCCATCTATTGTTTCTTGATATCTAGAGTAGACTTTAATTAACGAATAGTTTATGATATCTCATATCAACTTATTCGAGCATGGCCATGCATTTCTAGTCTTACTCAATCAAGTGGCCTGTGATATATTTCCTATTATGTAGGAAGGACAAATCCTATCTTAATCATACAAACCCACTACATATATTGAGATATATTCAATAACAGTCTTTATAGAGCAACCAGTTACGGAGCTTGTTTAGCAGCATCAAAACATACAACAAGATATGTTGGGATAGTATTGATCTCAAGTCTGAGGATCATACATATAGTCATCACCATGAATAATGTTATGACTGTCACATAATAATCCAAGACATATGCTCATGGTCGGTCAATCCAATACATTGTTCTCTAACAATATAATCATGTATCAATTCTGACATCTCTATGTCAATAACAACTCATTGTCATCAATCAATAACATGTTAGTCTTAAGCGTATTATTATTGACCATACCCATAATAATACTTGACTAGGGATCTTTTAATAATAGCAATTATGTCATTATATGGACTTTATTATCTTTCAGTTTATGTTAAACACATATATATATATAAATGAAAATAATAGTGGCAATGCCTTTATTCAATAAAATCAGTAAATAAAAGTATTATTACAATCATCATATGATTGGTCTTTGGGCATACTCTAACAGAAAGGGGATGCTATTCTTTTCTGGCATGATGTGTGGGAGGAGAATGTGTCTTTAAAAGACAGATATCCTAGGTTGTATGCTCTTTCGGTTAACAAATAGGGAATAATTTTTGAGTTCAGAAAACATAGTCAGCCAAGTTGGATTTGAGACATCCAGGTGAGGAGAAATCTTGTGAATTGAGAGTTAGAGCTTTGGCTCGATTTAAAATCTATTCTCTGTAATTATGTTGTTGTTGTCTCGTTGGAAGACACCTCTGTATGGACAAGAAATGGTGAGGCCGTCTATTTAGTTAGATCTTGTCTAAGATTACTGAATGAGAAAGAGAAGGTGGATTTAGATTGGCCTAATCTTGTTTGGCATGGGGTGGCTCCTCCTCAGGTGGAAGTTTTTGTCTGGTAGGTTCTGCGGATGAAGGTAAGGGCTAAAGTTGAGATTTTGAAATGTGGAGTTAATGGGATTGTGGATAACCTTTGTCCCCTATGTGTTGCGGCTACGGAAACAATTTTGCACTTATTTGTAGTGTGCCTGATAGTATGGCAATTATGGTCTTTTTTCTATTGAGTTGAGATGTTGCTTTTGTTGATCCAGAGAGCCCGTCTGATCTTTTTTTAGTTTGGAGGAGGCTGGTACCTCATTCAAAAATCTGGGAGTTTATTCCAGGAGCAATTCTTTGGTCCGTCTGGAAGTTCAGGAATGAGATAATCTTTGAAGGTATGAAGATGGACACTACTATGTTGCATTTCCTAACAAGGTACAGACTGGCTTAGACGTTTTCAATGTCGAAAATCGACTAAGTAACCTAAACCCTCACAAAGCAAGAAAGCTTAGAACGTTGCGGAATCAAAGGAAATGGGGGAAAATAAAGAGATGGGCGCACAAAGGAAAAAGAGAGAGCTTAGAGTGAATGCTAACTTGTATTCCTCAATCTGAAATGTGTAAATGAGGTGACGTGAGCCTCCTTTTATAGTTGGAGCCCCCTACAATCAACGATTAAGATTAAATTACATCAATGGTCAAAATGAGAGCCTTGCTTTATCTACAAGCTAAAAATAAGGGATAATTTATGGGAATTATCTCTAAGATAATTTTAAATAATTATCATGCCTTTTTTCTCTCCAAGGTGGACGGGTCAACTCTCCTGGATCTTCTAGAAGGCCCAAAATGTGGCAAAGATAATCTCTGACAACCTTGAACGAACTGGGCTCGGGCGGTTCGTGACATATGGATTCAATTTATGTGCTAGTGAGATTGAATTTGAACAGAATCTAGAAGCATACAACATCGACGATTAAACGTAGAAAAATCAACTTTCTACTTGTTTCACAACGTATGAAAATTGAACATGTGATGTGATGAAGAAAAGTACATAAAAAAAGGTCTAAATAGGCAATTTTATCCTACTTTCAAGATTTGCTAAAATTAACAATTGAGAATCAAGAAATTCTGCTATGAGTCAAGTTAAAATCGATTCTATTCAATTAAGTCCCTTAAGCCGACGGAAAATATTGGTAGGCGGTAACTCACAACAACATACACGTTAAAAATAAATAAAAATTTCGTTTTCCTTTTGTTGTTTTCCCGTTTCGTAGTATCTTGTGCCACACGATAACGGCACGGCGTTCAAACTAACGATACATCCGCCGGTTTTTTAAATTCCTACTTCGGCCACGTGTCAGCAGATCCCGACTTGTGGTCCCACGTTCCGTCGGTGTCCGAACACAAACGAGCACTCGGGCAACTCGCCAAGATCGGCGAATAGCGACTCGTCCTCTTCCCTCATCGGCAAAACCATCGCCACGTCACCCTTCCCCTTGTATCTTTCCGCAAACATCGGGCTCTCCAAAACCCTCAATGACGTCGTTTCCATTCCCCCGAACCAAGCGAATTCGTCCCCCGTCAGATCAGCGAACCTCTCTTCGCTCCCTGATTCCGTTCCCGTGTTGGGCTGCGAAGTGGACGGCTCGTGCTTCACAACTGTCGTGGCCGTGGTTGGCGTCCCCGCTTCCGCCGCAGCCGCATCTTGTTTCGCGACGGCACTGTTGTTTCTAGAAGTTGGCCATTGGTGATTGTGTTCGTAGGAATACGTGATCACTAACATCGTAGGATCCGCTCGGTTCCTCTCGACTTGTTTTCTCGCAGGACATCCCTTGGAGCTGCTGCACCGGTAGTAACCTCTGCTCTCCGGCCGCCGTGTGATCAAAACAGAAGCCTTAATCAACGGCTCAACATCATAAAATCCCAAACTTTAAAACTTACGCCTCGACGCAGACAAACCTGGGATAAGGAGATCCTTTGATTGGTTTTTGGCCGTACTTCCGCCAAGCCCAAGAATCAGACGGTGGAGCATGCTCCCTCTTTAAACGCGAACCATCAACATCCTTGACAGGCACTGACACTACTCTTTTCTTTATGGATTTTCTACTGTAACAAAACCTCATTACGTCAAAAAAAAAACATATGCAAACAACGAACTTAACAGAAATTTCAGTAAAAAAAAAAACCCTTTTTTAGGAGAAGCCAGTTTCATGTCGTTGAAAGTGGTAGAAGGAGATTCAGCGCCGTCCTCCAATGAAACGTTGTCGTTTCTATCTTCTTGTTCGTCAGAGACAAAAGGGTTGCCGGCTTTGTTGAAACTACTACAAGCGGCAACCATGATTGCTGTTCGGAAGAGAAACTAATGAAGCAGAAGAACAGGTCGAAGAAGAAGAAGATGAAGCAGAGAGGCTGAAAAATAGGAGGGGAGGGGCGGCACGTTTATAGATTGGGTTTTGAGTATTTTTTTTTTATAAAGGACGTGCAAGCAAATGTGATAAAATAAATTCTAAATTTTATTAAAAATGCAGCTTCATATTACATGACCATCCACCATTTTTTAATTATTTTTATTTTAAACTTATTTGATCTTCTTTAATTATATGCATTAAAGCGATATATATTTGTATTTTATAAATGGAAGCTAAGAGATTATCATATATTCTATTTATTAAAATATTTATAAGATATGAAAATCTCATTGACAAGGATGAAATGATTTGCCTTCCATTTTTTTGTTATATTTTTTTCTCGAGGTTTTGCTAGGCATGAGTGATGGAAAGACAAAAGGATAAACTATGTTAATCAATTGGTTAAGATTTAAAGTAAGAAAGTGGTCACGAATTTTAACCATTTTATTAATAATTTTTTTTATATTTCTTATCTTCATTCTTCATACCATATAAAGATTAAAAGATAACAAAATAATTAGTGTTTGTTGTTTAATCCATTTTAGATTTGAAAATATTTTTCATTAAATTATTTCTCTTGTTTTGAAATATGGAGTTATCATCGATTATTTTAGGTCAAGTGTTACTAAATATATATAAAATTATCATTTACAAAATACTCTAAACATATATTTCAAAATTTTATATTGTCGAACTTAATAAATATGAGTTATTTTTCCATAATTTATAGGGTAATGTTGTTATATTGATTTATTCTTAGTTTAATTGACATTGTGATTGTGGATCATTCAGAGTTGTTTGTTTGATTAATATGATGATGAGGTTAGGACGTGAATTTTCATGCTTGATCCATGTGTATCTTTGATTCATTTTCATCGTTTAAGTACAGTGGTTTTCTCTACTTTTTCCTTCTCCTTTATCGTGCTAGTGGTTTTATATAGTTATTTGTAGATAGATTTTATTTATTTATTCTTTCTACTCATTATTATATTTGTTCTTATTAACAAATGTTTCTTCTAATTTAAATTGATCGAAAAAATAAAAAAAAATTAAGTTTGATTGAAAAGACAAAACTTATTTATTTTGTGTTGATTACTAACAAACTTACTTTGAGTAGATTTTTATTAAACATTTTTTAACCAAGTAGTTATTCCTATAAATAGATACTAGGGACTTTTGTAAATTCTTTGTATTATTATGTTTTATATATTGGTAAACATTCTAAATTTGATTTTTCTTGAAATGGATTTTCATGAAAAATTTTGATGTCTATTTTATTGTGTGATCATTATGATTGTCGTTATTTTTTTAATAAATTGGTATCAGAGCATCTAAATTATTTATTTTGATCACGATAATAACATCTTTAAAGTATAAAATTCATTTGTTGGATCATACCATTAGATTTGAGTTGTGGCAGATTTGAAAAGTCTAATTTTGTTTGGTCGATTGGATTCAAAAGGCTATAAAGGCTCCAGTAAATGCAGAGCTATGAAAATTTCTCAGAATTCTCTCATTGTGATAAAATACAAAAAAGATTGTCAATTTTTATGCTATGCATGATTCAATAATTATAGAAAAATGCATTTCTTATTTTCTTATTTGTGCCAAATGACAATGTTACTGGTGAAAACGTCTTAACTGAATCAAGTAAATAAAGATTTTGTGTCGAACAATATAATCTTGAGTATAACGATTTTAAAAAGTAAAATATAATTCAATTTTGAGAGTATAAAAAAATTGAAAAGAAAAAAAAGGTTATCTGATCGCATGAATTAATATAAAAAAGATAGTCATTAATGATCAGGATGTGTCATATATGATATTGTTAATAGTGATACAATTGTGAGCAAAGTTGGCATTTATGATGACCAAATCGATATGAAGACTAAATTTAAGTTCTGACAAGATTTGAATTCTACTGACAATTATTATTGAAGAATGACTTTTTAAAGGATTTCATAGAAGAAGGGAATAATATGTTCCGGAGAACTTGTTTTTTGAGTTGAAAAATTATTATTATTTGGTTGACTTTTAGTGTTTCATCGAATTTATGATTTTATTTTGAACTCTTTTTATTTTTAAAATTCGCGTCAATTTAGTTATTGTTAGTGTTTGACTTAAATTTGATCTGATTCAAATTAATTGAGGGAAGTAGAAACCTAATATGATTGAAAGTAAGAAACTTATTTTCTTTTCTGTTGATTAATCATAAAAGCCCTACTTTGAGTAGATTTTTAGCCCTACTTTGAGTAGATTTTTATTAAATAAGTTTCCTTTGTAACCAAGTAATTATCACTATAAATAGATACTGAAGACTATGGTTAGAACCTAAGTCGGTTTCTGAAAAATCTATTGTATTTATCTATTTTAAATATTAGCGAAAATTATCTTCTTATGCCTGTGATTTTTCTTGAAAGAGTTTTTCAATAAAAATATTTATGTCTATTTTATCATACTATGACTATGCTTGATATTATCTTTTAATACTAATTCTATAGAGTTAATTTCATAAGAGGTCACCAAATTATTATTAATATTTTAAATTAGTATTGAAATTTTAAAATATTCTATATAATCCCCAAACTTCATTCTAAATTATTCCTTGAAATTTAAAATATTTTATATCAGTCATCAAACTAACAATACCATTCCATTTTGATCCTTTTGTTAACACATCGTTAACTCTACTACCTAAAAAAGTAATTTTTTTTTGAATTCTTGAGAATTAAACTTGTGACCTAAAGAAATTTAATCTGTTTTTGAAGGTTCTAAATATTTTTAAAAAGGCTTGGGTTCAATTTTCAAGACCTTCAAAAACAAATTAATTATTTAACCATTAGAGTTAATGACACATTAAACAAATATCAAAATGGAATGCCACCCATAGCATGAGGATTGATATAATTTTATTAAAGTTTAGGAACCGATTTTAAATGGGACTCATAATTTCGGGACCGACATAAAATATTTTAAAATTAAAGGAATTATTTAAAATGAAAGTCATAGTTTAGATATCTCTTATGCAATTATGTTAAAAATATGTTATGGTGAACAAATAGAACAATTAAATGTCCGGTTTATAATGGAGGGTCAAGTTATGATTGTAGAGATAGTATTAGTCAATGAAAATAAAAAGAAAATATTATTAATGGTGATTTCATCAACTATGGCCTTTTCTCCAATATTCTTGACATTCTAGTCCTAAACCAACTCTCATCCTTGTCTTCTTCTCATTTTCTTTGATTTTGATTTTCTCCCCAATTAATAAGAATAATTAGCAGATAAGATTAAGTAAGCTCCTCATTAAAACCGCTGCTGATTAAGTTATTTAATTAAGCAAAACAAAATAATCCTACTACTTGATAATTATATAATTGAGATTCCCCACAAATAAATATTCTAGAGGATAATGTATTCATAGTCATGAAAATGATCTAATTTTTCATGTGATATAAATTCATTTAATCTGGCTGTATTGTATTATATAATTACGTGCCTCGACCATAAATTTTTAATTAATTATATATATATAATTAAATGAATAATTTCCATGATTAAAAAAGATTAAATAAATAATTTCTATCACTATAGTACTTATTGTTTATTCAAATGAGATCGAAAATTTGAAAATAAAAAAGGGTGGAATATATATATATATATATTATATTAGAAGTTATTATATGAATTAATTAAACTACATGAGAATTGAGTGTAAATCTTAAAATAAAAATAAAAAACTTAATCCTTCTAGAGTTAGCAATGTATAATCTTAAACTACAAATTTATTTATTTATTGGCATCTCTCTCATGCGACCTTCAATGAAGTTTCTTTCATAAATCGTGGGCAGATGTAGAAGATGATCCTATATATAGAATCTGACGATTGAAGAAAGGACTGAGTTTCACTTGTCTGGAGGATTACCTGATCGAACCCTGTTAATGACTTAAATCTCATGCCATCACCATAAGAGCTTGATTCTTGGATTATTTCATGAACCTCAGTACGTCCTTCGAGCATGCTCACCACTCCGGACATTGTAGGCCGAAGTGCTGGTGATGGATTAGTGCGTAACAGAGCTACCTTTATGATCCTCATGGCTTCTTCTTTGTCAAACTTTGTAATCAGTTTTGGATCCACTAGCTCCAAAAGGTTTCCTTTTTGTTGCAGAACAAGGGCCTGAAATACAACATATTAAAGGAGGCCATTTCGTTTTAATGATGGAAATTGATTTCCTTTTTGATACTTAAATGGATGCAATTAGACTATTGCAGCTCAAAGTGAAACTCAACTACAAGTGCAAGGAAATCAATGGTGATTGTTCTCACCCAATCCAAAAGGCATACAAAATTTTCATTTGGTCGGTATTTCATGTTGTTCTTCCCAGCAACAATTTCCAATGAATCCACTCCAAAGCTGTAAACATCTGCCTTATAGGTAAAATAGCCCAATAATGCATATTCCGGGGACATGTATCCTCTGCATAAATAAGGTCATTCTTTAACTATAGTACTCTTCAGATGGTACTGCAGTATTGTAGCAATTAGTGAAGTGGAAACAGAAGAGAGCTCACTTGGTTCCAGCAACTCTGGTGCTGATGTGGGTGTTTTCTTCTCCATCAAGCTTGGCTAGACCAAAGTCAGAGATCTTAGGATTGATATCCCTATCAAGTAACACATTCGTAGCTTTGATGTCTCTGTGAACAATCCTCAGAGGAGAATCTGTAAGTATTTGATATATATTTCGGTGGAGGGAAAAGAGACACAATTCACACAACAACTCTTGTATTATTCAAACTATCTTTTTGTATTTTCTCTCTTACCTTCTTACATGAGACAAATCTATTTATAGCGTTAGACATGACTCTTAAAATTCGTATTTAAAAACAGAATCAAAACAACTCAAAACCAGAAAACAACACAGTAAATTCTGACCCTTCACTACTAAAACTGCTATAACTTTCTCTAGAGAAATACAATCAACTTGAAATTTGTTGCACCTGAAAATAGATTTCAATAGATTTAATTTGATAGGTTATACACCCATAATGGTTAACATTTGCCCCTTCAAATTGTCATTTAAAAACATACTTAAATTTGTCCAATGTGCAGTTACGAATTTAATGGCAAATTAAGTTTATTCACCAACACCCCTCCTTAAACTTAATTCTCCTCTGTCCTTCATGCCAAGTAGATTTCTCATTTTCTCAAAAATTCTTGTGGATAGTGGCTTTGTAAAGATGTCAGCTGCTTGGCCTTCACTTTTCACATGCACCAGTTCTATCTCCTTTTCCTTCACGTGCTCTTGGATGAAATGGAACTTCAGGTCAATATGCTTACTTCTTTCATGATGGACAGGATTCTTTGCCAATTCAATCGCTGATCTACTGTCCAAGTAAATTTGTGTGGCATTCTCTTGAGCAAAATTTAGCTGCTTCAGCAATCTTCTCAACCAAATCACATGACACACACAACTTCCTGCTGCCACATACTCTGCTTCGCATGTAGAGAGTGTTACGACTGGTTGTTTCTTTGATAGCCAAGTGAATGCCATGTCCCCCAAAAAGAACACATATCCCGATGTACTCTTTTGATCATCCACATCACCGCACCAATCGCTATCGGAATATCCCACTAGCATGAAACTTTAGCTTTTGTGTAGAATAACCCAAGGGATTCAGTTCCCCAAATATACCGTAAAATTCTCTTTACTACTTTCAAATGCGTGTAGACCGGCTCCTCCATGAATTTACTTACAACACCAACGCTATAAGAAATGTTCGGCCTTGTGCATGTGAGATAACGAAGACTCCCAACTAGACTTCGATACTTGGTCGCATCTACTCGTTCTCCACCATCAAACTTAGAAAGTTTTACCCCGGGTTCCATTGGTGTCAATACCGGATTGCAATCCTCCATTTTGTTTCTTTTTAGAATTTCTTTTGCATATTTTTCTTGTGACACAAAAAACCCAGTATTTTCTTGTCTAACCTCCAGGCCAAGAAAGTACTTCATCAAACCCAAGTCTGTCATTTCGATCTCCCGAGTCATAGCCTCTTTAAAATCTTTTATCATCTCCTCGTTATTCCCCATGAATATAAGATCATCAACATAAAGAGCTACAAACAACAAGTTACCTTTTTCTTTCTTCACATACAATGCATGCTCGTATGGGCATTGAGTAAACTCGTTCTTCTTGAAGAAAGTGTCGATGCCGGTATTCCAAGCTCGAGGTGCTTACTTCAGTCCATAAAGTTCATTCTTTAATTTCAACACCTTCTTTTCTTCCAAAATTTTCATGTACCCAGGTGGTTTCTCTACATACACCTCTTCTTCTAGCACACCATTCAAAAATGCTGACTTGACATCCATTTGGAAAAATTTCCATTTGAATTGAGTTGCTTGAGAAATGAGAAGGTGAATCATCTCCATTCTTGTAACTGGGGCAAACACTTTATCATAGTCTATCCCCGCCTTTTGTCGATACCCCTTTGCAACTAGCCTTGCCTTGTACCGCTCTATCTCACCTTGAGCATTCATCTTCTTTTTGTATATCCATTTTACTCCTATGGGCTGACTTCCTTTTGGTAATTCAACAAGCTCCCAAGTTTGGTTTCACTCAATTACTTTTGTTTCTTCATCCATGGCTGCTTGCCACTTATCATTCTGTACCGCTACTTCAAATGTAATTATTTTAGCATCCGCCAAAAGACAAATTAAATGTACCAAACTTGTTGAGTCGAACAAATCTTGCATGCTTCGCATCCTTGGTTGTCTTGGCTTATCTTCATCATCGATTGTTGGTGAATTTGCCGGTGTGTTTGTTGGTGTAATGATTGCACCAGTAGATGCTTCTCCTTTCTCGAATATCACTTCCGTTGATTTTTCCCAATCCCACGAACTTGACTCGTTTACATGCACATCTCGGTTGACTGCTACTTTCTTCTCTATTGGATCAAACAACTTGAAACCTTTTGTCTTTTCATCATAGCCGATAAAGTTATATCTTTTCTTTTTGTCATCGAGCTTGGTTCTTCTTTGATCCGGTACATGCGCATAGGCCACACTACCGAATACTTTGAAATGCGATACGGTCGGTTTTCATCCACTCCAAGCTTCTTGTGGTGTTTGGTTCACCAATTTCGCATGTGGGCACTGATTTTGAACATACACGGCGCATTGAACAACTTCTGCCCAAAATTCTTTAGGCATGTCTTTGCTCTTCAATAACGATCGAACTATGTCAAGAATAGTCTGATTTTTCCTCTCGGCCACACCGTTTTGTTGAGGTGAGTAGGGTGCGGTTAAAAACCTCTTGATTCCTTATTCCTCACAATATTTCGTAAAGGCAGTTGACATGTACTCTCTGCCTCTATCTGACCGTAAAGCCTTGATATAATGCTTGGTTGTCTTCTCTACTAACACCTTGAATTTCTTGAACACCTCGAATACCTCAGATTTTTCCTTCAAAAAAATAAACCCAAGTTTTCCTTGTGCAATCATCAATAAAAGTGATAAAATACATTTTCTCACTGATGACTTTGGTGTGATAGAACCGCATATGTCGGTGTGTATCAACTCGAGAGACCTCCTTGCACGATATTCTGCCCTTTTTTAAAAAATATTCCTCGCTTGTTTGCCGAGTACACATCCCTCACAAAATTTCTTAATGTAATCCATATCAGGTAGCCCGTGTACCATATCCTTCCTTGCTAACTCTTTTAGGCCACCGTAATGCAAGTGTCCGAATCGTAAGTGACACAACAAGGCCTTATCCTCCATGTTGACTTGCAAACATCTTTCTCGCACCTTTCTCAAGTTAAGTTTGAACATTCGATTCTTGGCCATCTCCACACGTGCAAGCAACTGACTTTTTTTGTCCTTCAAGTGCAACATTCGGTCTTTCATGAAAACTGAATATCCATTCTCCAATAATTGCCCCATGCTAAGGATATTACTCTTCAAATCGGGCACATAATAAATATCCTCAATCGATCCTTCTTTACCATCTTTTTGAGAAAAACATATTTTACCTCTGCCCTTTACTTGAACCTTCGATGCATCTCCAAATGACACGTGCCCTTCTTTATCTCTTGCATCTCCACAAAGAGGTGTTTGTGCCCGCACATATGATTACTAGTGTCAGTATCAAGATACCACACCGTGTCACTGTTAGGAACGATATTTTCGTAGGCCATCATGAGAACACCATATTCTCTTATCTCCTCTTTCGCGACTAGATTCACGTTTTCTTCTATCTTTTCCTCAGAATAGCACTCCTTTGCATAATGCCCATGCTTGCCGCAATTATAACACTCGAGATTTGATTTGCACTCTTTTTCATAGTGCCCATGCTTACCGCAGTTGTAGCACTCAACATTTGAATGATTTGACCGGCCGCCTCTCCTACGACCACGTCCTCTACCTCGTCAATTTTGTTGGTTTGACTGCCCCTTCTCCTTATAGTATCCACCTCGACCGCGGCCTCCACCACCGTGACCATTGCTGCGACCTCCACGACCGCGCCCTCTACCTCGAAAGTTTTGAGTATAGAGTACCTTTTCGTCTTTGATAGATACCTTGGCTTGCAGTGCTTCCTCAAGTGACTCATTCTTCTTTTTCCTCTTGCGTTGCTCATGTGTCTCTAGTGACCCAGCGAGATCTTCTATAGTTAGCTCCTCTATATCCTTCGACTTTTCAATAGCACATACAATATTCTCGAAATCATCAGTTAGTGACTGCAAAATTTTCTCCACAACCCTCGATTCCTTTAGAGTTTCACCATTGTACTTGAACTGATTTACCACAGTTTGCACATGCGTGATGTAGTCGGATACACCTTCTGACTCCTTCATCTTCATACCCTTCAACTCACCGTGTAGAGTTTGGAGTCTTACTTGTTTTACTCGGTCAGCCCCCTTGAATACTTTTTGCAACGTATCCCATGCTTCCTTGCTAGTTGTCGCGCTCGCTATCTTTTCAAAATTTGACTCGTCAACCGCTTGAAACAGCATGCATAGCATTGTGTTTTCCTTCATTCGTGTATTTTTCAGTGTCTTGATTTCATTTACTGTCATATCTTCGGTATTCTCTTGTTCGGTGAAATCGTTCTCGACTACTTCTCATGCATCTTGGGCCTCAAGCAGTGCTCGCATTTGAATGCTCCAGTTGTTGTAGTTGGCTTTCGTTAGTCTTGGTAGTGGCATACCCGACATGTTCCCGTAATTTGACATTGGCTCTGATACCAATTTGTAAGTATTTAATATATATTTTGGTGGAGGGAAAAGAGACACGATTCTCACAACAACACTTGTATTATTCAAACTATCTTTTTGTATTTTCTCTCTTACCTTCTTACATGAGAATACAAATCTATTTATAGCCTTAGACATGACTCTTAAAATTTGTATTTAAACACATAATTAAAACAACTCAAAACCAGAAAATAGCATAGTAAATTCTGACCCTTCACTACTAAAACTGGTATAATTTTCTCTAGAGAAATCCAATCGACTTGAAATTTATTGCACCTGAAAATAGACTTCAATAGCTTTAATTCGATAGGTTATACACCCATAATGGTTAACGTTTGCCCCTTCAAATTGTCATTTAAAAACAGCCTTAAATCTGTCAACTGTGCAGTTACGAATTTAATGGCAAATTAAGTTTATTCACCAACAAAATCCTCATGCAGGAAGGTCAAACCTTTTGCAATACCAATACAAGTCCTCAGTCTTTTTGTCCAATCCAGTCTCAGTTGGACTTCCTTTGTACCTGCTGTTGACATAAATTACAAGACAAGTAATCGGTTCATTTCTTTTCGCGATAAGAACGGGTCATACTGTAAAAATACAACATTTTCAAGCTTACCAAACAAAACATGTGCAAGACTATTGTTTTCCATGTATTCATACACCAGCAATAATTGATTTCCTTCATCACAACATCTATATAGTCTAACAATATTTGGGTGTTGCAAACCTGAAATCATTCATATTTCATTCACAAATTCATGGTTGCCTTGCTTTGATCTTGAAGACAGTTGCTTAACTGCAATTATGGTACCATCCAATAGTATTCCCTGCAATGAAGAAGAAACTGAAGTTTTCATATTTGAATCGTATCATGTAAGTCCTATCTGTACATTTCTTGGATAAACTAGAAAAGTAAGGGAAAAGCATTGAAACTTAAAGTTGTAGTAGAGCTGTATGTCACCTTATACACAGATCCAAAACCACCTTCCCAAATCTTGTTTGCTGCATCAAAGTTGTTTGTGGCCACTTTAATTTGTCGTAAGGTGAATACTCTGGTTTTCAGATTTAATCCTTTTAGTTCTGTTCAAGGTACAAGGCTAGTAGTCAATACACTGAGTTGTATCAAATTATGATATCTAAAAGAAAGTTGATAAAATGTACCTTCTTCCCTTGATATTCTGGCCCACAACCAGCCTTTCCACCAAAGAACACCCAAGATCATGAGAACCAGGATCAAAAGCGAAACTAAAACTCTGACCACGATGAATATCTTCTTTTGTCCGTCATTTGGAGGTTTAAACTCTACAAAAGATCAACAAAATTGTTAAATTCTATATGATGTTCACATGCTAAACCAAGCCAACACTTCAAATTCATAAAATAAGTTGTCACATTGTGAACCAAAAGCTCAAAATTATGGTCCAAGCAATATGTATTATGAATCTATCTTTAGACTTGCTTGAAGATTAAATTTCTGAAATCACTAGTCATTCTTACTCAAAAATGTTGGCATGCATCTACTTTATTTGTATGCACATATTGACAAATATCAAGCTTAGAGAGATATCTTATGATATGAAGATAATAAAGGCCTCCATCAAGAGTCAGTAACTTACCATGTTTCACTGAGATAGCTGATATCAGAGGGCCATATGTTCCCCTCTTTGGTGCAGTTGTTGTCCCTTTCCCGACCCAATGAAAGCGAATCTCCAAGGTCTTATCCCTTACAGTAACATATTTAAATTCATGAATGTATGCCTTATCAACCCCTTTTATTGTACTTTCAATGTTAAAATCCTTCAACATGCGTGTCCCCTGCAACCAACTAATTCGATAAAACTATCGCAACAGCATATGGGGCAGGTTCATTCATCCTGAGCACAGACACATTATGTGCTATATGGTCAGTTGAGCTAATTCTCGTATCCCAGAAATGTCCTGTGCTACTAACTTCCCAATTCGATCCCGTAGGAATATATTTTGCTTCACCTCCTTGGTCGAGATCAACTTCATAAACAATGTTTCCTACAGTAGTTTTCTCCCCCCACAATTTATGTACAAAGAATAATGATCTACATAGAAACGAAGAATAGTAGAGTTTATTAGAATATCAAATCATGAATGAAAATACAAAATGTAAGTACCTTTTGAACATGGATAACTCTGCAGGCATTCACTGAGTTGTCTGTATCATGGTCGAACAACGAAAAAAAATCAATTTATGCAAAGTAGCTTGGACATCTTTTAGAAATTTGGTGAGTTTATAACAAAAGAACCTGCATATTTCTCTTAATATTTGGATATATAGGAACTTACAAATTCTTACCACCAGTAGAGCTTTTGAACACGTTTCTGATAGAACAACAAAACAATTACTTTCCAATATTTGAGAAGTTAAAAGAAGGGATACACATACTTGAAAGTTCCGGGTAAAATCACTATAAAAGAAAGCACAAGGCCTATCAGTTGGAGTAATCTTTTCATATCCTTTGTTAACTAAAACTCAGAATTGCAGGCTCTTCTTACATGACCTTAATGTGCGGTAGCTTCCCCAACGATGGTGGAAGTACACCAGACATATCTTGTCCCCTAAGATATCTGCAACATTCAAGCACAAAAAACCAGATATTATAACTTGTAATTGTTTGGAACTCTAGGCCTGAGTGCCTTGTTTATAGAGAACATACAAGCTAACAACATGACAGACATCGCCGGGGAAGGAGAATTACAGAGGAGAGTATTGTCGTTGTACAATCTTCTCGGATCTATATCTGGATTTCTCCAGCTTGAGTGATTACTGCAAGGGTCTACATTGAAATCCCAGTCTTTCTTCCCTAATTCTCTGTAGATTTCATGAAGAGCATCCACTGCAGATATAAAGCACAGTTCAGCTCCACTAATCATCTAAACAACAAGCTAAAGTGTTCAATGCTAAGCCAAAGCTCAGAACATTTACAAAAAGAATAGTTCCAAAGAGACCAAGTAAATTAGCGATTACCTTCATCACTGGCAAGCTTTCCTGCTTGTGCTTCAACTTTGACTGATAATTCTTCAAACATTAACATGGTTAAAATTGCAAGCGCCCCTGATCTAACATGGTTCCTAATATATTATTACTTCTATCCATCTTCATTTTTTTTTTTTTTTGCAGAATTATGTATATTCAGCAGAGAGATAATTCAGAATATGAGATAGAAAATGGGTTCATTTTATAGTATTTGAATGAATAAGGTGGTGAAAGAAAAGGACATCAAAATTCTAACTACGCTTTAATCAAATGCATGATTATGAGAGAACTATTATGTATTCTTTTGGTATAATGTACGTATAATTGGTAGATGGAATGTCATTCTCTTACTTGATTCCCAAAACTTCGATATTTCAAAGTAGAATCTCAAAAACCTACCAATCAAGTTGCTGGCATTTTTTTATATTAAAAAACAATTTACTACTTGTGTTACTATCAAGGATGGATCATATTTTCTATTGATTATTTATTTTTGTTTCTTAAAATTTATAAATTCATTTCTCTAACATAAAATCTTACGTGTATCTTTTATTAGTATCAACTTTAATCATAAATTAATTTAATATAATTTGATTGCATAATGAGTAAGTGATGAAAGATAATCGTTTCCCTACCTTTATATAAGAAATATTATAAAACCGGTGACTTGGAATCTAGATTTGGAAAACATTTATTGACCATGAAAAAGTCTACTTTTGGCATGTGCTTTTTTGCTTTTGATTTGTGTAAAAGAAAATGTCAATTTAGTTTTTGGTCCCTGTACTATAAATAAATTGTAAGTTTTATCCTTATACTTTAATTTTAGTCAATTTTAATTTCTGTATTTTTTTAAACTTAAAAATTTCTGTCCTAATCCAAAAAGTAGTCATAAAATCTATAAAGTTAAATTCTAATATCATCATACAACATATTACATTCTTTGAAAAATCAAACGTGGAATAATCTATATTACATTCTTTGAAAACGATGGACATGATTTCCCATCTTATCTCATTTTCTAATTTCCATGCACAGGCTTCATTTGAAAACTATTAGTTTGACATATAAAAAACTTGAATTAAATTGTGATATTTACAAGGTTTTATCTACAAATAATTATCTTTTTATAATATTTGAGAGTGGTATTTTTACCTTTAGAACAGTGAGTAGTTTCCATTGGTATAAACATAATGGTTGAGAAGTTCTACCATTCGAATCCGTACATGATTATAGTTCTAGTGTCTATCTCTCATACTACACATTCGAAGAGGAAATTGAACCAAACTATCCATGAACTTGAATAGCTAGAAAGAAACTCAGAGTAAGATAAGTTTTGGTTTGATGACTATTCGGAAACTACTACGAGTTTTAATGAATGATGCTGTATACTTTCCATTGATTTAGTCAATACATGTTATAATAAACACTATATCAATAATACACGTTATATATACTTGTAGTGAATGAAATATGGACAATCCATTGTCGTCCAGTGGTTAGGATATCTGGCTTTCACCCAGGAGACCCGGGTTCAATTCCCGGCAATGGAATTTTTTTTATTATTTTCTTAATTGAAAAGAATATCTCATTAATGATTCTTATCTTGTCATTTTCTAGCTAAACATAAACATTTCCAACAAGCATCCCCTCTCCTTGTTTTAGGATGGCCTTTTGAACAGCTTGAGTAATATGTTTGATACCTGTAGTTTGTTGGTGATGATCCACAACAATGGCTTCCATGCCAAACAAATGGTTGCAACAAACACTTGCTTGAACAACATTGAGGCCCAGCTGTTCCAACGCCTCCACGACTGACACCAACTTATCCCCTCCTTTCTTGCATCTCACTTTTACTACAAACCGTTCTCCATTCTTCTCCACCTTCACTTCTTCCTAAAACACCATCAATGTATACATAAATCCAAAAACAAATAATATAATATATAATAGGGAAACATGGGTTACCTTTGGGGTTTGCATATGATTCAATAGTGTGAAGTATTCGTTTCTAATGGCCACAAGGCTTTGGTACTCTCTTTCTATTTCTTCCAACTTCACTTTAACCTTGTGAAAATGGAGAAGAACATTTAACATGATTGAACTCCGTTTAACCTTCAAAATAAAAAAGAGTAGGGTTAACATCATGAACCAGAAAAAGCTTTTTTGAATCAAAACCAAGCTTAGCTTTTGTAGTTGCAGATTTGGAATTGTTGAGAGTTCGCATAAGTTGAAGCTTTCTGCGAGATGATGTTCTTCTTTGAAGCTTATTCGCCATCTCTGCCTCTCTCTTCACTATGTGATGATTTCTTTGGAGGTATGTCCTAGCTTTTGTAGGATGGGAAAAGGGTATGTCTTGGGATCCATAAATAGCTAGTTACCATGTGCTTGTCTTATATGAAAATGGAATTAAGCTTATTCTTTGATTACAGATTTGGGTTTTTCAGTTTGAATGGTTTTAAGCTATCATGTGACATCCCAAAAGTGATTGGCTAGTGACAAAATGATAATCTTAAGAAACAGAGCCGGTAAAGGGCTAACAAGAAATGCCAAAATGACGAGGCATGACATAATATGAAACGATGGATAAAAAGTGGATTATTTGCATGGGAAGGGACGAGGGAAATGAGTCAGAATCAGGCAATCAATGAAGCCATTGGCATTGAGGAAACATTGTCAGTCAATGTTTGTATATATCTATGGCAATGTCATTCTGGTTGAAGCATATTTCAGTCATTCACGGGTCATTTCTTAATGCCTGAAGTAGTCTATTGCTCTGTATTTTAACAGTGTCTACAGTCCTGTAATCATATGATAAACATACAAATTACAAGCAGCAAAAGATAATCCAAGTTGTCCTTTGGGATTCATGCCTAGGCCTTGCTGAACAATGGGGTTTTGTTTAGACTGAAAGACATGGAGTAGTTTGAACCAAATGAATATTGATTTGGATGTTGGTGTTTTCCTCACTTAAAGACCGTTTCTGCAACATAAGTTAGATTTCAGGTCATAATGGTGTATATTCCTTGATTACAGCCCAGAGGCCACAACATCAAGGATATCAATGCCTTGCACCAAGTGGGAAGGTACATATATTCAACGTCAGGTACTATTCGATGAAAATGAATTTCTTTTTATAGATAGTAAGATTTTTCAAGGTTCAAACTCATGTTCAAGAAAGGAAGGGATGAACATGAACCAAGAAGGTTGCACGTGGTTCTTGGTATGATGAAAATGCTAGGTGTACTCCATATAATTCTTCAAGAAATGGAGATGTAAGACCGCTCAGTGGACGCACAATCTAGTTCATACAGGCTACCCTAATCATACATTGATAATATGTTCTGCAGGTGGATCCTTACCTGCTTCATCAAGCAGCATTTCCAACAGGAGGATTATACTTCGAGAACAAGACATGGGTGCAGCAAACCAAGGGAATGCATGTCATAATTCATAAAATTATATCATTGGTTGTGAGAAGAAGATCAGGCGCCTCCGAGACCATGGCCTTTGGTTGGTTGATGATCATGCCCTTGAGCCCCCTACGAGC